>NC_090824.1:48320909-48940681 GCF_028021215.1 Eschrichtius robustus
AACGAGCTTCACGATGTACCACACACATACCCCCAAAACAGACGAAAACTGGAGGGAAAAGCATACCACTGTTTTTCATTATAAAGTTGGATGTGGTTTTTCTTCTTCATCTATCATTCTGTGAGGTGGGAAACCTAAGAAAAATCTGTCCTGCAGTGAAAATGTAGGTCCTTTTTCTTGAGGTAGCCGGAAGTTAAAAGTAAAAGACAGCTCGGCTGCCAGGGGCAGCCCTGCGCAGGAAGCCCACCGTCCCCGTTTGCATGATGAGCCCGGTCTGCTCCGTGGAGCCTGCTGGCCTTCCACGTGGCCGGGCCAGGGTGGAAGACAAGCGCTTAAGTGTTTCTGGAGAAATGAAGACTGAAGGATGGGTCAGAATAAGTGCAGAGGAGGAGTTTTCCATTTGTGTGAAAAACTCCCAATTAGGACAAGTCTCAAGTACCCTGGCAGCACTTTTGCTTCTTTTCCCTTACATAGCCCCCCTAACCCTACCCCAGTTTTCTTTCTGTTAAGGATAGGAGAAGAGTGAAAAGCATTAACTGGAAAAAAGAAATGAGATTTTAAAAATCCTCACGTGAAGTTTCCTTTAGCAACGGTCTAACCTCAGTTAACAAAGCTGCTGCAAACTGAGCTCATTCAAACCTGGCTGGCCTCTGCCCTCCTGCTGGGCCCAAGCTGCCAGCAGACTTGTCCCTATCGTTTCTGACTCTCTGTGACAGGAGCTGCCAGGCAGAGCGTGGGTCCCCGGAGGGTCTGGAAGACAGCCTGCCCCAGTGGGTAAAATTCAGGAGAGAGGAATCTGTGGAATGAAAACTATATTTCTCAAAGTTCGGCTCTAGTCCACTTGTGGCTCTTTCTCCCGTGGCCCTGGTTTAAAATGCTGATTCCACACCCTTCCTCCACCTTCTGACCCAGAATCTGCCTTTTTATTTATTTTTTTAATATTTATTTATTTAGGCTGCGCCAGGTCTTAGCTGGGGCACACGGGATCTTCAGTTGTGATATGCAGGATCTTTTTTTCAGTTGCGGCATGTAAACTCTTAGCTGCGGCACACGTGCGGGATCTAGTTCCCTGAGTGGGGATCGAGCCCAAGCTCCCTGCATTGGGAGGGTGGAGTCTTACCCACTGGGCCACCAGGGAAGTCCCCAGAATCTGCCTTTTTAAACCAGGTCTCCTGGTGATTCTGAAGCCCATCACACTTGAGTACTGCTGGTATAATGGAAGGAGCGTGGAATTTAGAGCCAGAAGATCATATAATCTTTGTGGGCCTCAGTGGTGTCATCTGTAAAGAGGGGATACCACCTCCTCACCAGAATAGGAAGAAGTGTGTGAAAACACGTTCAAAACTGTGAGGTACAGAGGCATAGAAACGACCACAGAAAAAGAAAAAGTGTCACTTTGTTTTTGCATCTGCTCACTGCACATCTCATCCAGCTGGGATTTCGACACTGATTCCCCACCTTCACGGAATTCAGCATTTTTGAATCTACCTGCAGTTCCCATAGAAATTTGAGAAGTCACATTGGCCAGAAGTCTGGCTTTTCTTCCCTGGATAGAGAGCTGCTTGTGGGGTCACATTTCTAGGTCCTGTTCTCCCCCTTCATCAGGGAAGGGAAATGGCTCCTGGGCTCCCGGTTCCCTCCACTAAGGATCTTCACGTGCCCTGCTTGGGGGTTTGGCCTAAGTGGGCCATAAGCACAGCGTTCCACTTCTCAGCCAGGCCAGGAATGAATGCTAGAGCATTCCCTGAAATCCCAGCCACCGCAGGAGCTAATTGGTCAGATGAAATTCATTCACTACATTAATCAGCATTCTCTGGCTCAGAAATGGAAAGTTTGCAAATATCCTGAACATTGTAATCACTGGACGTAATAGTCACCCCAGGAGTGGCTAAGGTACAGACTCGTGGGATCTGCCCATCGAGAGTCTGAACTGATAGGTCTAAGGTGTGCCCTAGGAATTTGCATTTTTAATTGGCATCCCAGGTGATTCTGATGCAGTGGTTCCCAGAATCCATAGGGAGGAACGCAGCTGTCCCTCTGAATGGTTGAGTAGTGCCGTGCTGAGGGTATAAGTCCCTGTCAGAGCCGGGGTGGGACTTCCCAGATGCCTCAGAGGTGTTGGGAGAACTGATCTGCCACAAGCCTGCTCCAGTAAATGGCAGCTCCAGCCTTCCAGTTCCCACGCCAGGAAATGAACATCCCTGTGGACCCCTCTCTTTCTCCTCTTGTCCTCCCCACCATCCTCTCCTTCCCTCTCTCTACCCTCCCCCGACTCCTCCTTTTCTCTCCCTCCATCCAATTCATCAGCAAACCCTGGCAGCTCCACCTTCAAAGTACTCCAGATTCGGTCCCTTCTCATCCTCTCCACCAGGACCTCCTACTATCAAGGCACCGGCTCATTCCTGAGGTTCCTGTAAGTTAGACCGTGTCACTCTTCTCCCCAGCAGCGTCCCCCCCCTCACTCAGACTAAAGCCCAAATCCTTCCCTTGACCTGTGAGGCCCCACGGGTGAGAACTGGCCAGGATTACCTCTCCCGCCTTCTCCTGTCTCCCTGCCCCATTCCTCCCACGCGCCCCGGTAGCCTGACGGGAGCTCCTGCCCCCACTCACCCTCTCCTCCTCCGGGCCTCTGCCCAAAGCTCATCCTCTCCCCAGGCCCTCCGTGGCTGTGTCATTTAAAAGAAGCAAAGCCACCTTCCGTCTCCAGCCCTCTTGTTCCTCCCCGATTTAAGCTTCTGCACGGTTCTTGACACCATCCGCCGTACTGAATAATTGACCTGTCTGTTGACTGCTGCCTAAAGGGGGGAATGTAAGCTCCAGGACAGGAATTTTTGTCTCTTTTGTTCCCAGCTGTATCCCTAATTCCTAGTCCAGTGCCGGGCCCATAGGGAGTGCTCGATAAGTATTTGTCTGAATTACTGAAAGAATGAAAGAAAATTGCAACAGGCGTTTACCTTTCATCTAAGCTGACATTGTCAGTGTTACACGTGCACGTCTGCATGTGAAGGCAGGCACGGAAAAGGGATCCCGGTGTTCCTCTGACTAGGAGCGCAGCCATCTTTCCCCCGTGTGACTGGCGTGGGCTGGAAGGCTGAGCTTGTGTTCTTGGCTCAGTGAGTCCCATCCTGGGCATGCAGCTTTCCACACACACACACACACACACACACACACACAGTTGAAAAAGATCCCCAAGCCAGCTTACCAATAGTTAATTTAACCCATCATAATTATAGTTTCAGTCTCGTAATAGCCTTTCATGGGGCCCTGTTATTTTTTGTTAGAAACTTGCGGTCTGCGTGTCCATGAACTTATAAACTTTGTCACAGTTGCATTTGTAAGTTGCTGGCTGCACTGCTGAGCCTCTCCTTTTACCCATAGAAAAGCTATGCCTCCTCCTAGTGTTTTAGTTCAATTAACCCAACTCAGCACACCTGTGGTCCTCCTCCAGCTCATCTCTCCCTGTTTCATGATCCTCTCTTAGAAGAGGGATCGGGCGGAAGAACAAGTCTTCACAAAACAACAAATAGAGGGAATATAATACAGACCCATCATTTCTTTAATCTGAGGGCAGAACAGTGTTAGTGTGGTTTTATTTTTACCTGAATTTCCTGAAAATGACTACCTTTTAGTCCTGCGTCAGATTGCCTTTTTTACCTTGGTGCTCAGAAGTACGCTAAGAAATAACGTGGTTTCTGGCAATGAGGTGTGAGAAGGGGTGTCATCCTGATTTTGGAGAGGAGGAAACAGACACGGTGCATTTCTGTGGTTCCTGCAGAGCCACCTGAGTCAGGCTGCTGCTGAACGTCAGAGCTTGGGACCCTCTGCTGCCCTTGCTTCCCTTGTGTTCTGGAGGGAGAGTCCTGATGGCAGCCGACGCCATGAACACACAACTATGCCAGTCCCTCCAGGGGCCGCTTCTTAATACTTGTGACTTTTCAGAGCTGGAGAAACCCAAGATTTTGACAAGTTACATTCATTTATTTTTACTCATACTGGAATTTTTCCCCCTTATTAAACCGATGGTATAGATAATGATACATTGTTTTCTCACAGCAACCTCTTTTTATTATCCATTCTGTTTTTCTGCCTTGAGTTTTGTGTCACTTTCCTGTTTTAAAAAGTGTTCATGGTGATGCCTAATTTTCTATTTTTGTCAAACTGGAATTTCTCAGCCGTGTAGGCCTGGTACCAAATCTTGAGTCACCGACTTCACTCTCACTCTGTTCCCAGTCAGATATTCCACTTGAGTCAAGATCGTCCGTCCTGCCAACCCCCAGCTCACTTCTTTCTCAAGAATCTGTAAGCAGCAGTCAAATACTGTCCAGAAGTTAACGCTACTGCTGCTACTCAGTTCTCCTACCTGTGCTTTTCTGTCATCTGTGACAGCCATCTGGACAATCTCTGCTATCTTCTCCCATTAAGCCTGATTTATAAAGTAGGACTCAAACCTGACTGTCCAAAGCCTGTGTTGATTAACCCCAGTCACCTGAGCAGATCCTTTGCCTGGCTCTCATGATCGATGTCCTTGGGCTCTGCCGGAGGGTGGTTGAGTGCAGCTGTTAAGAATCTGGAGCCAGACTTCCTAGGTTCAGATCCCAACTCCACCACCTACTGCCTGTGTGACTTCAGGAGAGTCACCTTAATCTGTGCCCAGATTGTTTACCTGCAAAACAGATTTAAAAAGTCCCTGCTCTTGTGCAAATTAAAAGAGTTAATAAAGTTCATAGAATAGTACCTGGCATATATTAGGCACTATTTCAATGTTCACTTTGTTATATTCTCACTTGCTGATACAAGTCTACGCTGGCTCCATTGTTACTTCTATGGTGCTACATTCCCACCCTGCCCCAACGTTGGTTTGTTTTCTGTTCTTCCTGGAATAGTGGGTAAGTACTGATCTTTCCATTTCTTCTTCCCCTTCCCATTTCCTCCTTTTCAGACCTAGATGTGGAACACAACTGCCACCCAGTTTTTCCCAGGAGCAGGTTATCTGTCTTCCTCGGGAGCCGGCACCTCACAATAGCACTGGAGTCTAGCACTAGAGTTCTGTGCCATCTTCGCTCAGTCAGCTCCTGGAGTCTCCACCCAACTCCTGCTCCGGGGGGTGCAGAGGCAGAGGTGTGCACAGCCACTTTGCCTCCTGGCGGCCGTGCTTGGGATTGGGATCATCCCCTGTGTCCCGGACAAAGCTTTCGCTTATCTGTCAGCAAGCCCCAGCCACACCCCAATTCCTTGGCCATTCCCTTTAGGGACAATAGCATCTGCTCCAGTTCCTTTGTTTCTTGGTAGCACAAGTGATTCTCTTTTTTTAATGGGCTAAATAAGTGGGAGCTGGAAGGAACAGCTACTGGAGCACTGAGGTTACCCAGGTCCACATGGCTTCCTAGAGAATGGTGACTATGGCCAGGCTCTCCGCTGCTGCCCTGACATCCAGCTCGGGCCACACCCACCACGAGAAACCCTGCAAAGGCACAGAGCCTGTCACAGCCAAGCTCCCTGTTTCCTCCCCCTCCATCTCCACCTGCCTCCCATACACTTTCTTTAGGGTGTGTGTGTGTATGTGTGTTCTTTCTTTAATGCCCTTCTTCTCTTTCAGGAAAAAAAATTTTTTCCTGGGAAGTAAGACAAGCTATAGGTTATTCTCTTCAAGTTCAGGGTTACCAAAAATAAAAGAACGGTTAGACAGAAGACCGTGTTCGTTAGTTTCTCTCTTTGGTCTTCCTCTCGGGAGCTCATTAATATTAGTTTGAACCGTATAAAAGTGCTGACCTTTGGCCATTTTTGACCCAGAAGATGGCAGTTCCACCTAACACGTACTTCCTGGTTGGCTTTCCTGTCACTGCACCGAGGGGTGCAGTCCCATCCTCGCTCACCAGCTCTGCAGAGAGACCAGATGGGAGCAGTCAGCAGTACTTGCCAGCAGACAAAGCAAGTTAATTCCCCCGAGTTGAATGTTATTTCCGTCTCTTAATCATCAAAACCCCATTTGTTTATTACAATCTAAATGGATTTTATGGAGCAGATGCTGTGTCCGTGATGAACCTTGGCAACCGTGATGCTGGAATCCCTTAGTCCTCTACATGCAAGTTTGTTTTACTTTCCAGTCTTCACGTACAACGCTGCCAACAAGGAGACCTGCGAACACAACCACGAGCGCTGCTCCCGGCACGCCTTCTGCACTGACTACGCCACGGGCTTCTGCTGCCACTGTCGGTCCAGGTTTTACGGGAACGGGAAGCACTGTCTGCCTGAAGGTGAGGGGTGCTGGCTTGATTGGGGCGGGGGCTGCTCTGGGTCTGTTTCTGTCCCTTGCTGTTTCCAGCTGCCAGTGTGAGCTCTGTTTATGGACCTTGTGTCTCTGCTGCTGGAATCAAAGCCCGAGCAACTTGCAGGTGCTCCGTAAACATTTGAGGAATGAACACGCTTGGGCTGATTTCCCAACTTGATTAAACAGAAATGTTTCCTCCCTTTTGGCTAGCTCCTTAGGGTCCAAGTGGACAGGAGAGAGGGAGGATGGGAGAAGAGAGATCAAAGGCAGGTCTGTTTCATACCTAGATGGGTAGCGGGTGGGTTAGGGAGTCGTGAAAAGGGCTGAAGGTGGAGTGTGGGGAGCTGTCAGTGGGATAGTTTTATCTGTGCGTGTGGACGACGTTCAAGGCTGACGGGGTTTGCTGTCTCTCAGGGACACCTCATCGAGTCAATGGGAAGGTGAGTGGGCACCTCCGCGTGGGCCACACGCCTGTGCACTTCACCGACGCGGACCTGCACGCTTATGTGGTGGGTGACGACGGCAGAGCCTACCTGGCCATCGGCCACATCCCGCAGCCCGCCGCCCAGGCCCTTCTCCCGCTCACGCCGATCGGAGGCCTGTTTGGCTGGCTCTTTGCTTTAGAAAGACCAGGCTGGGAGAACGGCTTCAGCCTCACAGGTGAGGAGGGCCGCAGGTCACCATGGCTTTGGCGGCCTGGAGCCTTGGGTTTTCATTCAGTAGTCAGTTGTCCAAAGTTTCAGAGCCACACAGGTGTAGTTTTTCTGCCCCGAGGTAGTTGGGGATGGTTTGGCCTTGCAGGACTGATTTTTTTTAAATTATTTCTGGCTGTGTTGGGTCTTCGTTTCTGTGCGAGGGCTTTCTCCCATTGCGGCAAGCGGGGCCACTCTTCATCGCAGTGCGCGGGCCTCTCACTATCGCGGCCTCTCTTGCTGCGGAGCACAGGCTCCAGACGCGCAGGCTCAGTAGTTGTGGCTCACGGGCCTAGTTGCTCCGCGGCATGTGGGATCTTCCCAGACCAGGGCTCAAGCCCGTGTCCCCTGCATTAGCAGGCAGATTCTCAACCACTGCGCCACCAGGGAAGCCCCAGGACTGTTTTTAAAAGACAGTGATTTCTTCTAAAGGTTCTCCAGGTTGTTCTGAGAAATAGGATGATCCCATTTAGAGCATTCATGCCCTCTTACCCCAGTTTGTTGAAGCTTCCGTGTAATTCAGGTGTCACTCACAGATCTGCCAAAGAGGGATGCAGGTGGTAGTTCCAGGGCACCTGGAGATGATTTTACTTCATGGGGGAGGGGTGCCTTTCCTCTTTGTCCCCTGATGACTCTGATCTATAATAGTATAGACAGTGCTTCTCAGACTTTAACCCACCTGCACGTCACCTGGGGCCTCGGGAAAGTGCAGGCTCTGATTCAGTAGGCCGGGGGTGGCGGGCCTGGGGTGTCTGTGATCCTGTTTTCCTAGCAAGCTTCCAGGAGATGATAATGCTGGTCTAAGGACCACCCTTTGATAGCAAGGGTGTAGAGAATACTTTCTGGCTTCTCACCTCACTACCCCTTGTTTCCTAGTGGATTTATCTTTATTGCACATAAAGTGTGAGAGAAAAGTTCTTGGCCCACCTCCAGCTGTAGAGCTCAATAGGCATTTGTAGGATCTTGCTCTTAATCAAGTTTTGATAAAACCTTGAGTCAAAAGTAGCTAAATAAAATACAGTATACCTAGTTACATTTGAATTTCAGATAAACAATTAATAATTGAATAATTTAGTATAAGTATGCCCCAAATATTGTATGGGACATACTTATACTAAAAATATTTTTTATTCATCGGATATTCAAATGTAAATGGGTGTCCTGGGGATTTTTGATTGTTTTTGTTAAGTCTGACAGCCATAGAAAGAGAAAGGTCGAGGATGTTCCTAGGGGTTTATTTTTCACAGAAAACAAGTTCCTACAAAGAGAAGCAGTGTGAGATGGGATAGAATGGAACCATGCTCTTTAACAGAAAATTCGGGGAACTGGTGAGATCAACAGCTGATAGTACTTAACCTTGGTTATCAGATCTCCTTAGGCACCATCCCCAACAGTAGCAGAAATTGGGAAGTGGAAGTATGCACTGGTGATTATTGCTGGAAGATACAAGGCCTTCTTTCATCCCTGTGCTGGATGTTTTTCCTCTCCAGGTGCTACCTTTATCCATGACATGGAAGTTACTTTCTACCCAGGAGAGGAAAGGGTTCGAATCACTCAAACTGCTGAGGGGCTGGACCCAGAGAACTATCTGAGCATTCAAACCAACATTCAAGGCCAGGTGCCTTACATCCCAGCAAACTTCACAGCCCACATTGCTCCCTACAAGGAGCTCTACCACTACTCGGACTCAGGTACGTGCAACCAGTTCTCACTCCGTAAAATGGGGATGGTGCGTATCTCACGAGATAGTTGTGAGGATTATGTGAGTGACTACGTGGAATGTCCTTATAGAACAGTGTGTGGCACATGAAATGAGCTCAGTGTTTTTTATTATTCTTGTTATTTTATTAGTGTGAGAAAAGTGCTGGCTGTTGTACACAAGAATATCAACATCCCTACCCAATATTTGCAGATAATAATAACATAATAACAACCTTGTTTATGGGGTGGGGAGGGATGGTATAATTTTGTACAGTTTTTAACCATCCTGATCTCTGGGCTGTGGAAAAATATTGATTATTGGAATTTATACTTGTTCTGTAACCTTGTTTCAGCCTGCTTTGAAATCAGAGATGCCGCACAGTGTTGTAAAACTACCACTAGATTTGGAGTCAGAAGACAGGAATTCTTATCATGGATGTGTTTAAAATATGTGGGGAATAAGATCACTTACTGTCTGAGAGCTTATTTTCTCATCTTTAGAATGAGAATAATCACCCCTTTTCTGTCTCTCTTACTTGGTTGATATGTGTGAGGTGTGGTGTGTTCTGTAAGACACCCCCTGATTTTGAGACGCTGCCCCAATCTCGGTTGCTGTCCTGCAGCACAGGGGTTTGTTCTGAGTTGTGCCTTTGCTTCTCGTGCGGTGTGAGAGCTGGAAGCCAGGCAAGAGGCACAGGGAAGAGAATGGGCAGCAGAGATCTGGCCTGGGCACAGGGTAGCTGATGGCTAGAAAACTGCCTGGCCTCCCAATCTGCACTCAGATGGAGATAAAAGACCCCCGCCCCTTTCCCCAGAAGCCTCCAGACTTAAGTGCAAGGTGTTGGAAGTCTTGTTTTCTGTGCACTGGTGGATGGATTGGTTGAAAACTTGGGGGAGCAGGGTAGAGTCAGGCCAACTTAAGTTCCAGTTCCGGCTCTGCATACCAGCTTTGCTTCTTAGACTACTTAATTAACTCTTTAACCTCTGTGAGACTCTCCAAACAAGATGGCAGGGCCCACCTCACTGGCTGTTGTGAGGAATAAATGAGGCACTTCTTATAGAGTGCTGGGCATTGGCTGGCATATAGTAAAGTTTATTCTTTGCGAATATTGACAGCAGTGATTATACCTCCTCCCTCTCAGTGCTTTGGTTTTACATCTACATGGGTTCTTGGGATTGCCTTGCAGGTTTCCCCATATAAACTCCAACTTCCCAAGGGGACATGCTCCAGCAACTACATTAAAAACTGTGTAGAGAAACTCACCTCACATAAAAAAACCTCTATATTTAATATTTGTAAATTTCCTCGTTTGACTGAATAATGTCTATTGCAGCTGTGACCTCCACAAGTTCCAGAGCCTACTCTCTCACGTTGGGTGCCATCAACCAAACACGGTCCTACCGCATCCACCAGAACATCACTTACCAGGCATGCAGGCATGCCCCCAGACACTGGGCCACCCCCACCACCCAGCAGCTGAATGTGGACCGGGTCTTTGCCTTGTACACGGATGAAGAAAAAGTGCTCAGATTCGCTGTGACCAATCAAATTGGCCCTGTTGAAGGTATGGTTTCCCTTTTTTGTTATTGCTGGGCAAAAATTACATCCAACCTTTTTTCTTTCATGCCTTTTGAGTGGCCTCAGAATGATTCACATAGGTTACTAAGGGTAACTGAGTGCCAGGCTCTGTTAGGTGCTGGGTGTAAGGATGAATAAAGCAGGGTCCTTTCCTTGAGGGGTAGAAATGGAACTTTTAGAATAGTGTTCCTGCCAAGATCAGGAATAGAGCATATACATGAGGCTGGTTTGCTGCAACACCCAATTTTGTGTGCCGTCTGTGTTGGTGATACACCTGTGAACAGCGTGTGGCCAAGTTAGGAGGGAGATTGATGCTGACAAATATTTGTTATGATTGTGATAAGTGCAGGGTGCTGTGAGCCTAGTTGCAAGGTTCAGGAATGATGTCCCCAACGAAGTGAAATTTTAGCTAAAACTTAAAAGATGAGAAGGATTTCACCAAATCAAGGTGGGACAAAGAGCCAGTGCCTAAAAGAACAAAATGAAATAGAACTTGCATGTATGAAAAAAACCAAATTAGCATCATACTTAATGAGGAAAGACTGGTTGCTTTCCCTCTAAGATCAGAAAGAAGATGCCTGCTCTTGATACTTCACTTCATCACTGTACTAGAAGTTCTAGCCAGGGCAGTTAGGCAAGAAAATGGAAAAAAAAAAAAAAAAAAAAAAAAAAAAAAGCCATCTAGATTGGAAAGGAAGAAGTAAAATTATCTCTATTCTCCTCTGACATGATCTTATTGGTAGAAAAACTAAGGAATTCATTAATAAAAAAAACTATTTGAACTAATAAGTTCAGTAAGGTTGCAGGATATAAGATCGGTATACAAAAATTAATTTTATTTCTATAAAGTAGCAATGAGTAAACTGAAAAGGAAATTAAAACGATTCCATTTCCAAAAGAATAAAATATTTAGGAATAAATTTTTAGGAAGAAGTGCAATGCTTTTACATTGACATCTATAAATGTTTCTGAAAACAAAGATGGCTTAAATAAATGGAAAAACATTCTAAGTTCACGGATCAGAAGACATATTGTGTTTTTTAAATTAATTATTTTTTAATTGAAGTATAGTTGATTTACAATACTGTGTTAATTTCTGCTGTACAGCAAAGTGACTCAGTTATACACATATATATATTCTTCTTTTATTCTTTTCCATTATGGTTTATCCCAGGAGATTCAATATAGTTCCCTGTGCTATACAGTAGGACCTTGTTTATCCATTCTAAATGTAATAGTTTGCATCTACTAACCCCAAACTCCCAGTCCATCCCTTCCCCTCCCCACCATCCCCCTTGGCAACCACAAGCGGAAGACATAATATTGTTAAGATGGCAGTGCTTTCTAAATTGATGTATAGATTCAACACAATCCTATCAGCTAGCTTTTTTGCAGAAACTGAAAAGTTGATCCTAAAATTCATATAAAAATTTAAAGAACCTAGAATAGCCAAAACAATCTTGAAAAGGAACAGAGTTGGAGGAATCATACCTCCTGATTTCAAAACTTAAGAGTAATCAATACAGTGCAGTCCTCTAATAAGGACAGATATACAGATCAATGGGAATAGAAGTTAGAATCCAGAAATAAGCACTCACATTTACAGTCAATTGATTTTTGACAAGGATGCCAAAACAACTCAATAAGGAGAAAGAGTACTCTTTTTAACAAATGGTTCTGGGATAACTCTGGATATCCACATGCAAAAGGATGAAGATGGTCACAGCAATAAGACAAGAGAAAGAAGAGACATCCAGATTGGAAGGGAAGAAGTAAAACTGTCACTGTTTACAGATGACATGACACTATATAGAGAAAACCCTAAAGTCTCCATCAAAAAACTATTATGACTAATAAATGAATTCAGTATAGTTGCAAGATACAAGATTAATGTGCGCAAGTCTGTTGCTTTTCTATACACTAATAATGAACTATCAGAAAGAGAAAGCAAGAAAACAATCCCATTTAGAATCACATCAAAAAGCATAAAACACTTAGGAATAAACTTAGCCAAGGAGGTGAAAGACCCATACTCTGAAAAGTATAAGACATTTATGAAGAAAATTGAATATGATACAAAGAAATGGAAAGATATGCATGTTCATGGACTGGAAGAATTAATATTGTTAAAATGTCCATACTAGTGAAAACAAACTACAAATTTAATGCAATCCCTATCAAAATGCCCAGGACATTTTTTTTTCACAAGAATGAAAGCAGATAATCTGAATTAGAACAAATAATCTGAAAATTTATATGGAACCACAGAAGACCCCAAATAGCCACAGCAATCTTGAGAAAAAAGAAAGCTGGAAGTATCATGCCCCTGGACTTCAGACTATACTACAAAACTACAGTAATCAAAACAGTATGGTACTGTTATAAAAACATACCCATAAATCAATGGAACAGAACAGAGATCCCAGAAATAAACCCACACATTTATAAACAGCTCATAAAACTCAATGCCAAAAACTAAATAACCCAATTAAAAATTGGGCAGAAGACCTGAATAGACATTTTTCCAAAATAGGCATACAGATGGCCAACAGGCACATGAAAAGATGCTCAATATATCCAACATATATAAATAGCTCATACAATTCAACATTAAAAAAACCCCAAACAACTCATTGAAAAATGGGCAGAAGAACTGAATAGAAATTTTTCCAAAGAGGAAATGCAGATGGCCAATAGGTACATGAAAAGATGCTCAACATCGCTAATCATCAGGGAAATGCAAATCAAAACCACAATGAGATAGCCATTCTGACAGATGTGAGGTGCTATCATCAAAAAGAACACAAATAAATGTGTTGGCAAGGATGTGGAGAAAATGGAACCCTTGTACACTGTTGGTGGGAATGTAAATCTGTGCAGCCACTGTGGAAAACAGTTTGGAGATTCCTCAAAAAACTAAAAACAGAACTACCATATGATCCAGCAATTCCATTCCTGGGTATGTATCTGAAGAAAATGAAAAAAAATTCGAGAAGATACATGTGCCCCAACGTTAATAGCACAATTATTTACAATGGCCAAGACATGGAAGGAACCCAAGTGCCAATCAACAGATGAATGGATAAAGAACACTTGGTACACACACACACACACACACACACACACACACACACACACACACACACACACACACACACACACATGCACACACTGGAATACTATTTGGCCATGAAAAAGAGTGAAATTTTGCCATTTGCAACAACACGATGGACTTGGAGTGTTTTATGCTTAGTAAGATAAGTCAGACAGGGAAAGACAAATACTGTATGCTGTAACTTATATGTGGAATCCAAAAAACAAACGTGAATGAAGTGAATATAACAAAACAGAAATAGACAGATATGGAGAACAAACTAGTGGTTACCAGTGGGGAGAGGGACAGAGGGAGGGACGAGGTAGGGGTAGGGGATTAAGAGCTACAAACTACTATGTATAAAATAAATAACCTACAAAGATATACTGTACAGCACAGGGAATATAGCTAATAGTTTATAATAACTTTAAATGGAGTATGATTTATAAAAATATTGAATCACTATGTTATACAGCTGAAACTAATAGTGTAAATCAACTATACTTCAATTAAAAAATGAAATTGCGTATGCAAACGTTGCATATGCAAACCTGAAAGCGTTTTGCCTAATTGTAAAGCATTATAAAATAGTGAAGTATTGTTAAATCTATTTCTAGACAAACAAGAATTGTAGTAAAATTGAATAATACTCATTAGAAAAAGAATGAAGATGGACCTCTACTTCACACCATATACAAAAATTAACTGAAAATGGGTCAAAAGCCTTAATGTACTTAAATTAAAATTTTAGAAAAATCTTAGGGGTGAACTTTTGTGACCCTGAATTTGGCAATGGCTTCTTCAATATTATGCTAAAAGTACAAGCAACAAAAGAAAAAAATAGATAAATGGAGTGTCATCAAAATTAAAAACTTTTGGGAATTCCCTGGTGGTCCAGTGGTTAGGATTCAGTGCTGCCATGGCCCGGGTTCAATCCCTGGTTGGAGAACTAAGATCCTGCAAGCCAAACAGCATGGCCAAAAATAAATTTTAAAAAATAAATAAACTTTTGTGCTTCAGAGGGCATTATCAACAAAGTGAAATACAACCTACAGAATGAGAAAATATTTGCAAATCATATATTTAATAAGAGACTTGTATCTAGAATATATGAAGAACTTTTACAACTCAATGAGACAAATAATCTAATTAAAAGATAGGCAAAAAATTTAGATAGGTATTTCTCCAAAGACATCATCCAATGAGCCCATGAAAAAATGCTCAACATCATTAATCATCAGGAAAATGCAAAAATCAGAACCATAATGAGATACTACTTTATATGCATGTGGATGGCTATAGTCAAAAAATGAATAATAGCACATGTTGGTGGGCATGTGGAGAAACTGAAGCCCTCACATGTTGCTGGTATGCGTGTAAAATGGTGTAACTGTGGAAAACAGCAGTTTCTCAAAAAAGTTAAACACAAAGTTACTATTTGACTGAGTAACTCTACTCCTAGTTATATACCAAGAGAAAGAAAGAAAAGCTTATGAAAACTTCATAATAGCCAAAAGGTGGAAACAACCCAAATGCCCATCAATTGATGAATAGATTTTTATAATGTTATAACTCTCCAATTATAATAGATAGTATGGATAAGGATAGTATTAAATTTAGGTTAATGGATGGTGAAATTTGGTATAATACTAATAAGGGTACAAGTTTTTTGTCATGTTAATAAGATTAAGCGTGCTATTAATGAAATACCTTATGTAACTTCAGGCACTCAGAAGTGGAATGGAGATAGTCCTAGTTTTATGGTTAGGGCTATTGTTATTACTACTGATACTGTTGGATTAAAGATTTTTGTAATGGTTCATTGGCCGGAATATAATAGGTTAAGGATAAAAGCTATTATATGTAATATTGATGCGGTAGCTTGTGTTAGAAAATATTTAGTGGACGCTTCTATAGCTTGTGGGTTGAACTTTTTTATTATGATGGGGATAATGGCTAATATTTCTTTCGAATCCGATTCAGATAAGTAGTCAGTGAGAGCTGGTTATTACAGTTATGGGAATTGTTACAGTTATGAGAGAATTGTTGTTAGGATGATGATAAAGATGATGGAGTTTATTAGTACTGGAAGGATATAAACCAACATATTCGGGGTATGGGGCCAATAGCTCATTTAGCTGACCTTAGTATAGAATATAGTGTAATATGGTAGCACGAAGAATTTTGAATTCTTAAGGATAGGTTCAATTCCTGTGATTCTAGAAATAAGAAGGCTTAAACCTCTATTATTTACTCTATCAAAGTAACTCTTTTATCAGACATATTTCTTATGTTTGTGGAGGGATGCTTGATGTTATAATAGGTAGTGAGACGTGCCATATGCATAGGGCTAGTGTTAGTGGTAGGAAGTTTGTTCACAGTAGATGTATTAACTGAGCATATTGGAATCGAGAGTAGGATGCTCAAAATCATAGGAAAGAAACTGTTAATAATAGTGTTTTTATAATAAAGTTGGTTGTATGCAGTTCTAGTATGCAGGGGTTGTGGAATGCTCCTAGAAAGAGGATTGTTGTGAAAATATTTATTATAATGGCATATTCTAAGAAAAATATAATGAATGGGCCTGCTGCATATTCTACGTTGAAACCCGATATGAGTTCAGATTCTCCTTCTGTTGTTAGGTCAAAGGGGGCTCGGTTAGTTTCTGCTAGAGAGGAGATAAGTCACAGCTAGGGGTCATGATGGGAAGATTATTCATAAATGTTCTTGTGTTGTGATGAGGGTTGAGAAAGTAAAAGTTCCATTTATTTAAAGGGCTGATAGAAGAATAATTGCTAGTATTACTTCATATGAAATTGTTTGTGCTACTGCTCGTAAGGTGCAATTAATACATATTTTGAGTTGGAAGCCCATCCGGATCGTAAGATGGAATATACGGTGAGGCTTGACATAGCTATTATAAATAACACCCCTAGATTTAAATTAATGAGGGGATAAGGTATAGGTAGAGGAATTCATATGATTAGGGCTAGGGTTAGGGCTAGGATTGGTGCAATGATAAATATGGAAATGGAGGATGTAGCTGGTCTTAATGGTTCTTTAATGAATAATTTGTGTCAGCAGTAGGTTGTAATAGGCCATATGGTACAAAGACATTTGGTCCTTTACAAAGTTGCATATAACCTAGGATTTTTCTTTCAATGAATGTGAGGAATGCCATGGCTAGGAGAATGGGGATAACGAGTATTAAGGTGTTAATTATAAACGTTTTGTTAGGGAGAGGATTTGAACCTCCAGTTACAAAGGTTTAAGTTTTACGCAATTACTGGGCTCTGCCACCTTAACAAACCCTGTTCTTGGGTAATATTTTGTATGTATTAATTAAATTAAGATTATATCATTAACTGGTTTATCAGGTGCTTTTTTAAAGTGGGCCTTATTTCTCTTGTTCTTTTGAACTGAGAGAAATATATAATAGATAGGAACCGACCTGGATTACTCCGGTCTGAACTTAGATCACGTAGGACTTTAATCATTGAACAAATGAACCTTTAATAGAGGTTACACCATTGGGGTGTCCGGATCCAACATCGAGATCGTAAACCCTATTGTTGATATGAACTCTAGAAGAGGATTGAGCTGTTACCCCTAGGCTAACTTGTTCCATTGATAAATTTTTGGATCAAGAAATGATATGTTGGTGTTTTTTTTTTTATTTTAATTAATTAATTAATTAATTTAAGGCTGTGTTGGGTCTTCGCTTCTGTGTGAAGGCTTCCTCTAGTTGTGGCAAGTGGGGGCCACTCTTCATCGTGGTGCGCGGGCCTCTCACTATTCGCGGCCTCTTGTTGTGGAGCACAGGCTCCAGACGCGCAGGCTCAGTAATTGTGGCTCATGGGCCCAGTTGTTCCGTGGCATGTGGGATCCTCCCAGACCAGGGCTTGAACCCGTGTCCCCTGCATTGGCAGGCAGACTCTCAACCACTGCGCCACCAGGGAAGCCCCGAGAAATGATGATATGTTTTGACTAGTAAGTCTAGACTTCAATCACTCAGAGCCTTTTTTGTTCTCTGAGCTCACTCCAACCAAAATTGTCAACCCATGTAAAAATTTGTTATCCCTTAGTGGTTTAGTTAGTTTTTTGGGGGGTTAGTTAAAGCTGCATAGGGTCTTCTCATCTTATTTTATTATTCCCGCCTCTTCATGGGAAGGTCAATTTCACTGATTGAAAGTAAGAGACAGTAAAACCCTCATGAGGCCATTCATACAAGTCCTTATTTAGAGAACAAATGATTATGCTACCTTTGCAGGGCCAGGATACCATGGTCGTTTAACAGTTGTCACTGGGCTGGCAATGCCTCTACTGCTAGTTATGCAAGAAGTGATGTTTTTGGTAAACAGGCAGGGTTTATGTTTGCCGAGTTCCTTTTACTTTTTAAAATCTTTCCTTGAGTGCATGCCTGTGTTGGATTAACAGCTTACTTAATAAATAATTTAATGTTGTGTTGTGTTCATTTGCTGTTAATTATCAGTATAGTATTAGTTACTGATGTAAGCTTATGCAAGGAGAAATATTTCTTGTTACTCATATGAACATTATTGCCTCTATTGGTCAATAGACTAGTCCAGTATAAAGCTAGGAGTTGATTTGCTCATAATTGGTATTTAAGATAAAGTTATTGTTGAGCTTGAATGCTTTCTTAATTGGTGGCTGCTTTTAAGCCAACTATGGTGTTGTTTTTACTCTCTAGATAAGGTTGTATCCATTTCTAAAAAGCTGTACCTTTTTAGATTAACATTTAAAAATACATTAAATTTATAACTTTTTTGGTAATTTTTAATGTTGAACTAAGATTCTTTTCCTGTACAACCAGCTATCACCAGGCTCGTTAGGCTTGTCACCTCTACTTATAAATCTTCTTATAAATCTTCTTATAATCTACTTATTTTGCTACATAGATGAGTTTGTTCTAATAAACTGTTCATAAGTAACTCATCTGGTTTCAGGATGTTTAACTTAAGTTCTCTTTGTTAAATGTTTACTAGTTAAATCATTATGCAAAATGTACAAGGGGTTAACTGCTTTTTATTACTTTTAATGTTTCATCATTCCCTTACCGTATGTTCTCTGTAGTGCCAGAGGATATTTTAAATTTCTATCCCCTATACTTTAAATGTTGAGTAAATGTTTTATTTAATTTACTTATATTAGTAAAACTTGTGGGGGATTGGCTAGATTTAGTTCAAAGTGTTCATAAATTATGAAATCTCCTAGGGGTAAACTAGGTACTTTTTTGTAAGCTATGCTTTGATTTATCCAAGCACACTTTCCAGTGTGCTTACCTTGTTACGACTTGTCTCCTCTCATATAATTAGTGTTTAGTAATAGATTGTAGGAAGCTATTGTAATACTTGAGGAAGGTGATG
Source organism: Eschrichtius robustus (assembly GCF_028021215.1). Taxonomy (NCBI): domain Eukaryota; kingdom Metazoa; phylum Chordata; class Mammalia; order Artiodactyla; family Eschrichtiidae; genus Eschrichtius; species Eschrichtius robustus. Next base: position 48,339,631 of record NC_090824.1, read on the forward strand.
GGCAGTGTGTGCTTACTTCATGGCCTTATTCAGTTAAGCACTCTATTCTTAATTTGCTACTAAATCCTCCTTTGGTTTTTAGTTTTCATAAAAACCTACGTGTAGTGAGAAATACATTCTTGAGATAGAAAATGTAGCCCGTTTCTTCCCACTCCATAGGTTACACCTTGACCTAATGTTTTTATATATAATTATGCTTACTTTTATTCCTTTTTAGGGCTTGCTGAAGACGGCATATAGACTGAATTAGCCAGGGTTGGTGAGGTTTATTGGGGTTTATCGATTATAGAACAGGCTCCTGTAGAGGGGTGTGAAGCACTGCCAAGCCTTTGAGTTTTTTTTTTGTTTGTTTTTTTTTTAAACATCTTTATTGAAGTATAATTGCCTTACAATAGTGTGTTAGCTTCTGCTTTATAACAAAGTGAATCAGTTATACATATACAATATGTTCCCATTTCTCTTCCCTCTTGCATCTCCCTCCCTCCGACCCTCCCCATCCCACCCCTCTAGGTGGTCACAAAGCACCGAGCTGATCTCCCTGTGCTATGCGGCTGCTTCCCACTAGCTATCTATTTTACATTTGGTAGTGTATATATGTCCATGACACTCTCTTACCCTGTCACATCTCACCCCACCCCCTCCCCATATCCTCAAGTCCATTCTCTAGTAGGTCTGTGTCTTTATTCCCGTCTTGCCACTAGGTTCTTCATGGCTTTTTTTTTTTTTTTTTTTTTCCTTAGATTCCGTATATATGTGTTAGCATACTGTATTTGTTTTTCTCTTTCTGACTTACTTCACTCTGTATGACAGACTCTAACTCCATCCACCTCATTACAAATACCTCCATTTCATTTCTTTTTATGGCTGAGTAATATTCCATTGTATATATGTGCCACATCTTCTTTATCCATTCATCTGTCGATGGACATTTAGGTTGCTTCCATGTCCTGGCTATTGTAAATAGAGCTGCAATGAACATTTTGGTACATGACTCTTTTTGACCTATGGTTTTCTCAGGGTATATGCCCAGTAGTGGGATTGCTGGGTCGTATGGTAGTTCTATTTGTAGTTTTTTCAGGAACCTCCATACTGTTCTCCATAGTGGCTGTATCAATTTACATTCCCACCAACAGTGCAAGAGTGTTCCCTTTCCTCCACACCCTCTCCAGCATTTATTGTTTCTAGATTTTTTGATGATGGCCATTCTGACCGGTGTGAGATGATATCTCATTGTAGTTTTGATTTGCATTTCTCTAATGATTAATGATGTTGAGCATTCTTTCATGTGTCTGTAGGCCATCTGTATATCTTCTTTGGAGAAATGTCTATTTAGGTCTTCTGCCCATTTTTGGATTGGGTTGTTGGTTTTTTTGTTATTGAGCTGCATGAGCTGCTTGTAAATCTTGGAGATTAATCCTTTGTCAGTTGCTTCATTTGCAAATATTTTCTCCCATTCTGATGGTTGTCTTTTGGTCTTGTTTATGGTTTCCTTTGCTGTGCAAAAGCTTTTAAGTTTCATTAGGTCCCATTTGTTTATTTGTGTTCTTATTTCCATTTCTCTGGGAGCTGGGTCAAAAAGAATCTTGCTGTGATGTATGTCATAGAGTGTTCTGCCTATGTTTTCTTCTAAGAGTTTGATAGTGTCTGCCCTTACACTTAGGTCTTTAATCCATTTTGAGTTTATTTTTGTGCATGGTGTAAGGGAGTGTTCTAATTTCATACTTTTACATGTACCTGTCCAATTTTCCCAGCACCACTTATTGAAGAGGCTGTCTTTTCTCCACTGTATATTCTTGCCTCCTTTATCAAAGATAAGGTGACCATATGTGTGTGGGTTTATCTCTGGGCTTTCTATCCTGTTCCATTGATCTATATTTCTGTTTTTGTGCCAGTACCAAACTGTCTTGATTACTGAAGCTTTGTAATATAGTCTGAAGTCAGGGAGCCTGATTCCCCCAGCTCCATTTTTCGTTCTCAAGATTGCTTTGGCTATTTGGGGTCTTTTGTGTTTCCATACAAACTGTGAAATTTTTTGTTCTAGTTCTGTGAAAAATGCCAGTGGTAGTTTGATAGGGATTGCATTGAATCTGTAGATTGCTTTGGGTAGTAGAGTCATTTTCACAATGTTGATTCTTCCAATCCAGGAACATGGTATATCTCTCCATCTATTTGTATCATCTTTAATTTCTTTCATCAGTGTCTTATAATTTTCTGCATACAGGTCTTTTGTCTCCCTAGGTAGGTTTATTCCTAGATATTTTATTCTTTTTGTTGCAATGGTAAATGGGAGTGTTTTCTTAATTTCACTTTCAGATTTTTCGTCATTAGTGTATAGAAATGCAAGAGATTTCTGTGCATTAATTTTGTATCCTGCTACTTTACCAAATTCATTGATTAGCTCTAGGAGTTTTCTGGTAGCATCTTTAGGATTCTCTATGTATAGTATCATGTCATCTGCAAATAGTGACAGCTTTACTTCTTCTTTTCCGATTTGGATTCCTTTTATTTCTTTGTCTTCTCTGATTGCTGTGGCTAACACTTCCAAAACTATGTTGAATAATAGTGGTGAGAGTGGGCAACCTTGTCTTGTTCCTGATCTTAGTGGAAATGGTTTCAGTTTTTCACCATTGAGGACGATGTTGGCTGTGGGTTTGTCATATATGGCCTTTATTATGTTGAGGAAAGTTCCCTCTATGCCTACTTTCTGCAGGGCTTTTATCATAAATGGGTGTTGAATTTTGTCGAAAGCTTTCTCTGCATCTATTGAGATGATCATATGGTTTTTCTCCTTCAATTTGTTAATATGGTGTATCACATTGATTGATTTGCGTATATTGAAGAATCCTTGCATTCTTGGGATAAACTCCACTTGATCATGGTGTATGATCCTTTTAATGTGCTGTTGGATTCTGTTTGCTAGTATTTTGTTGAGGATTTTTGCATCTATGTTCATCAGTGATATTGGCCTGTAGTTTTCTTTCTTTGTGACATCTTTGTCTGGTTTTGGTATCAGGGTGATGGTGGCCTCGTAGAATGAGTTTGGGAGTGTTTCTCCCTCTGCAATATTTTGGAAGAGTTTGAGAAGGATAGGTGTTAGCTCGTCTCTAAATGTTTGATAGAATTCACCTGTGAAGCCATCTGGTCCTGGGCTTTTGTTTGTTGGAAGGTTTTTAATCACAGTTTCAATTTCAGTGCTTGTGATTGGTCTGTTCATATTTTCTATTTCTTCCTGGTTCAGTCTCGGCAGTTTGTGCGTTTCTAAGAATCTGTCCATTTCTTCCAGGTTGTCCATTTTATTGGCATAGAGTTGCTTGTAGTAATCTCTCATGATCTTTTGTATTTCTGCAGTGTCAGTGGTTACTTCTCCTTTTTCATTTCTAATTCTATTGATCTGAGTCTTCTCCCTTTTTCTCTTGATGAGTCTGGCTAATGGTTTATCAATTTTGTTTATCTTCTCAAAGAACCAGCTTTTAGTTTCATTGATTTTTGCTGTTGTTTCCTTCATTTCTTTTTCATTTATTTCTGACCTGATCTTTATAATTTCTTTCCTTCTGCTGGCTTTGGGGTTTTTTTGTTCTTCTTTCTCTAATTGCTTCAGGTGCAAGGTTAGGTTGTTTATTCGAGATGTTTCCTGTTTCTTGAGGTAGGCTTGTATTGCTATAAACTTCCCTCTTAGCACTGCTTTTGCTGCGTCCCATAGGTTTTGGGTCGTCGTATCTCCATTGTCATTTGTTTCTAGGTATTTTTTGATTTCCCCTTTGATTTCTTCAGTAATCACTTCGTTATTAAGTAGTGTATTGTGTAGCCTCCATGTGTTTGTATTTTTTACAGATCTTTTCCTGTAATTGATATCTAGTCTCATAGCGTTGTGGTCGGAAAAGATACTTGATACGATTTCAATTTTCTTAAATTTACCAAGGCTTGATTTATGACCCAAAATATGATCTATCCTGGAGAATGTTCCATGAGCACTTGAGAAAAATGTGTATTCTGTTGTTTTTGGGTGGAATGTCCTATAAATATCAATTAAGTCCATCTTGTTTAATGTATCATTTAAAGCTTGTGTTTCCTTATTTATTTTCATTTTGGATGATCTGTCCATTGGTGAAAGTGGGGTGTTAAAGTCCCCTATTATGATTGTGTTGCTGTCGATTTCCCCTTTTATGGCTGTTAGTATTTGCCTTATGTATTGAGGTGCTCCTATGTTGGGTGCATAAATATTTACAATTGTTATAGCTTCCTCTTGGATCGATCCCTTGATCATTATATAGTGTCCTTCTTTGTCTCTTGTAATAGTCTTTATTTTAAAGTCTATTTTGTCTGATATGAGAATTGCTACTCCAGCTTTCTTTTGATTTCCATTTGCATGGAATATCTTTTTCCATCCCCTCACTTTCAGTCTGTATGTGTCTCTAGGTCTGAAGTGGGTCTCTTGTAGACAGCATATATATGGGTCTTGTTTTTGTATCCATTCAGCCAGCCTGTGTCTTTTGGTGGGAGCATTTAATCCATTTACATTCAAGGTAATTATCGATATGTATGTTCCTATTCCCATTTTCTTAAATGTTTTGGGTTTGTTATTGTAGGTGTTTTCCTTCCCTTGTGTTTCTTGCCTAGAGAAGTTCCTTTAGCATTTGTTGTAAAGCTGGTTTGGTGGTGCTGAACTCTCTCAGCTTTTGCTTGTCTGTAAAAGTTTTAATTTCTCCATCGAATCTGAATGAGATCCTTGCTGGGTAGAGTAATCTTGGTTGTAGGTTTTTCTCCTTCATCACTTTAAGTATATCCTGCCACTCCCTTCTGGCTTGCAGAGTTTCTGCTGAAAGATCAGATGTTAACCTTATGGGGATTCCCTTGTGTGTTATTTGTTTTTTTTCCCTTGCTGCCTTTAATATGTTTTCCTTGTATTTAATTTTTGACAGTTTGATTAATATGTGTCTTGGCGTGTTTCTCCTTGGGTTTATCCTGTATGGGACTCTCTGTGCTTCCAGGACTTGATTAACTATTTCCTTTCCCATAGTAGGGAAGTTTTCAACTATAATCTCTTCAAATATTTTCTCAGTCCCTTTCTTTTTCTCTTCTTCTTCTGGGACCCCTATAATTCGAATGTTGTTGCGTTTAATGTTGTCCCAGAGGTCTCTGAGACTGTCCTCAGTTCTTTTCATTCTTTTTTCTTTATCCTGCTCTGCAGTAGTTATTTCCACCATTTTATCTTCCAGGTCACTTATCCTTTCTTCTGCCTCAGTTATTCTGCTATTGATCCCATCTAGAGTATTTTTAATTTCATTTATTGTGTTTTTCATCATTGCTTGGTTCCTCTTTAGTTCTTCTACATCCTTGTTAAATGTTTCTTGCATTTTGTCTATTCTATTTCCAAGATTTTGGATCATCCTTACTATCATTATTCTGAATTCTTTTTCAGGTAGACTACCTATTTCCTCTTCATTTGTTAAATCTGGAGTGTTTTGACCCTGCTCCTTCATCTGCTGTGTGTTTTTCTGTCGTCTCATTTTGCTTATCTTACTGTGTTTGGGGTCTCCTTTTCACAGGCTGCAGGTTTGTAGTTCCCGTTGTTTTTGGTATCTGTCCCCAGTGGCTAAGGTTGGTTCAGTGGGTTGTGTAGGCTTCCTGGTGTAGGGAACTAGTGCCTGAGTTCTGGTGGATGAGGTTGGATCTTGTCTTTCTGGCGGGCACGTCCACGTCTGGTGGTGTATTTTGGGGTGTCTGTGGCCTTATTATGATTTTAGGCAGCCTCTCTGCTAATGGATGGGGCTGTGTTCCTGTCTTGCTAGTTGTTTGGCATAGGGTGTTCAGCACTGTAGCTTGCTGGTCATTGAGTGATGCTGGGTCTTGATGTTGAGATGGAGATCTCTGAGAGATTTTTACCGTTTGGTATTACGTGGAGCTGGGAGGTCTCTTGTGGACCAGTGTCCTGAAGTTGGCTCTCCCACCTCAGAGGCACGGCCCTGATGCCTGGCTGGAGCACCAAGAGCCTTTCGTCCACACGGCTCAGAGTAAAAGGGAGAAAAAATAGAAAGAAAGAAAGAAAGAAAGAGGCTATAATATAGTGAAGTAAAATAAAGCTATTGTAAAGCAAAGCTATACAGACAAAATCTCACCCAGAAGCATATACATATACACTCACAAAAAAAAAAAGGAACAGGGGAAAAATTAATATATTCTGCTCCCAAAGTCCACCTCCTGAATTTGGGATGATTCGTTGTCTATTCAGGTATTCAACAGATGCAGGCACGTCAAGTTGTTTGTGGAGTTTTAATCCGCTGCTTCTGAGGCTGCTGGGAGAGATTTCCCCTTCTCTTCCCTGTTCACACAGCTCCTGGGGTTCAGCTTTGGATTTGGACCCGCCTCTGCGTGTAGGTCGCCTGAGGGCGTCTATTCCCCGCCCAGACAGAACGGGGTTAAAGGAGCAGCTGCTTCGGGGGCGCTGGCTCACTCAGGCCGCGGGGAGGGAGGGGTACGGAGGAGGCGGGGCGAGCCTGCGGCAGCAGAGGCCGGCGTGACGTTGCACCAGCCTGAGGCGCGCAGTGCGTTCTCTCGGGGAATTTGTCCGGGGATCACGGGACCCTGGCAGTGGCGGGCTGCACCGGCTCCTGGGAGGGGCGGTGTGGAGAGTGACCTGTGCTCACACACAGGCTTTTTGGAGGCGGCAGCAGCAGCCCCAGCGTCTCACGCCCGTCTCTGGGGTCCGCGCTGATCGCCGTGGCTCGCGCCTTTCTCTGGAGTTCGTTTAGGCGGCGCTCTGAATCCCCTCTCCTTGCGCACAGCGAAACAAAGAGGCAAGAAAAAGTCTCTTGCCTCTTCGGCAGCTGCAGACTTTTTCCCGGTCTCCCTCCCAGCCAGCTGTGGTGCGCTAACCCCTTCAGGCTGTGTTCACGCCGCCAGGCCCAGTCCTCTCCCTGCGATCCGACCGAAGCCCGAGCCTCAGCTCCCAGCCCCGCCTGCCCCGGCGGGGGAGCAGACAAGCCTCTCGGGCTGGTGAGCGCTGCTCGGCGCCGAGCCTCTGTGCGTGAGTCTCTCCGCTTTTTCCTCTGCGCCCCTGTTGCTGTGGGATCCGCGCTGTTAGCTGCGGCTCGCGCCCGTCTCTGAAGTTCGTTTAGGCGGCGCTCTGAATCCCCTCTCCTCGCGCACCAGGAAACAAAGAGGGAAGAAAAAGTCTCTTGCCTCTTCGGCAGCTGCAGACTTTTTCCCGGACTCCCTCCCGGCTAGCTGTGATGCGCTAACCCCTTCAGGCTGTGTTCACGCCGCCAACCCCAGTCCTCTCCCTGCGATCCGACCTCTGACCGAAGCCCGAGCCTCAGCTCCCAGCCCCGCCCATCCCGGCGGGGGAGCAGACAAGCCTCTCGGGCTGGTGAGTGCTGGTCGGCACCGCTCCTCCGTGCGGGAACCTCTCCGCTTTGCCCTCCGCACCCCTGTGGCTGCGCTCTCCTCCGTGGCTCCGAAGCTTCCCCCTTCTGCCACCCGCAGTCTCTGCCCGCGAAGGGGCTTCCTAGTGCGTGGAAATCTTTCCTCCTTCACAGCTCCCTCCCACTGGCGCAGGTGCCGTCCCTATTCTTTTGTCTCTGTTATTTCTTTTTTCTTTTGCCCTACCCAGGTACGGGGGGAGTTTCTTGCCTTTTTGGAGGTCGGACGTTTTCTGCCAGCGTTCAGTGGGTGTTCTGTAGGAGCAGTTCCACGTGTAGATGTATTTCTACTGTATCTGTGGGAAGGAAGGTGTTCTCCGCGTCTTACTCTTCCGCCATCTTCTCTCCTCCCCCCAGCCTTTGAGTTTTAAGCTGCTGCTGGTAGTACTCTGGTGAATAATTTTGTTATAATAATTATTTGGGTTTAGCGCTAAGCATAGTGGGGTGTCTAATCCCAGTTTGGGTCTTAGCTGTCGTGTAATTAGGAAATACTAAAGTCACTTTCGCAGTCTATTTTATTTTAGCTATGGCTTTTTACAGCTTAATTAAAATTTAACTTTATGTTACTCTTTAACACGCTTTCCACTGAATTTCTATTAATTTGGGTTAATCATTTGATCGTGGTGGCTGGCTCGAAATTTACCAACCTTAGTTAATACAACTTAGTTGAACTTTTGTTTATGGCTTAATTTTTTTTTTTTAATTAATTTATTTTTATTTTTGGCTGTGTTGGGTCTTCGTTTCTGTGCGAGGGCTTTCTCTAGTTGTGGCAAGCGGGGGTCACTCTTCATCGCGGTGCGCGGGCCTCTCACTATCGCGGCCTCTCTTGTTGCGGAGCACAAGCTCCAGACGCGCAGGCTCAGTAGTTGTGGCTCACGGGGCTAGCTGCTCCGTGGCATGTGGGATCTTCCCAGACCAGGGCTCGAACCCGTGTCCCCTGCATTAGCAGGCAGATTCTCAACCACTGCGCCACCAGGGAAGCCCTATGGCTTAATTTTAATCACTGCTCTTTCCCGTGGGTGTGTGGTTAAGCAAGGTGTTATGAGCTACTAGTATTAGTGGACTTGATGCCAGGTCCTTTTAATGATTTAGAGGGCATTTGCACTGGGGCTCAGATGCTTGCATGTGTAATTTTATTAAAAGCTAGTAGAAAGGCTGGGACCAAACCTATGTGTTTATGGAGTTGATAAACTCATCTAGGCACTTTCAGTGTCTTGCTTTAGGTTTTAAGCTACATTAACAAGTTGTGTTTATATTGTGAAGTAACATGTATATAGTTTTGTATGGTTTATGCTAGATTTAGTATCAAAATTTTGATAAAAATTGTCTATAGAGCTAGGGAGATGCCTGTCTATATAAATGGTAAATATCTAAGTAATTCATTGGTACGATTAGGGTTTATTTTCTAGGTATATCCTATTTTGAGCATTGTTTATGTTTGTTGGGTAGATTAACTAAATTCTATGTATTTATATGTTTTTGCCTTGTTTGGGGGGTTTGGCAGGGCATTATCGGCATGTAGAGTATGGGATTTAGTGGGGCGTAAGGAGGGCTTGTTAAACAGGTTATTTACCTGTTCAATGTGTATGTGTATGTATATATGTATGTGTGTGTAATTTCCTTATGTCCTGTAGCCACTGACTGAATAACACCTTATGGTTGATGATGTTGGTAAATAATATTCAATTAAAGTCCAGCTACAGTTTATTTGACTGTGTTAAGACCTCAGATGGCCATAGCTGAGTCACAGCATCCCTATAAAAATTTAAAGATACCAAATGCATAACCACAGTTATGTGTGAGCATGGGCTGATTAGTCATTAGTCCATCGAGATGTCTTATTTAAGAGGAAAGAGTGGGTGATTTTAGGTGAGCAAGAAGCAAGAACCAGATGTCTGATAAAGTTCATTAATAGAAACCCTCACAAGTTATGGGCCCAGAGCAAGAAGAGGGACACCTGCTAAGTGGGGTTGATAGTTTCACACAGCTTGCTGACTGATCTTGTGATCTAGTGGATATGATATGTATGTTGACTAGAATTGATTTGACTTAATGTACTGTGTACAATCAATAATATGTACTATGTAATAATAATGTACATGCTTATAAGTATGGGGTAAATAATGTACGATTATACATATCATGTATTATGTGTGGTATGAGGTATATGTACTTATTAATGTGGTAATACACATTATGCATGAAGTACATGGTAATTTATGGTAAAAAGAGGTTATTTTAATACTAAGATTGTACTTAGTAATCTTGTAAACGTCCCATAACAAATCTTCAGGGAATAGTTTAAATAGAATTTCAGCTTCGGGTGCTGATGTTGGAGCTGGAGCTTCTTCCTTGAGTCTTAGGGAGATGTGTTATTCTCCTTTTCTGGGTTACAAGACCAGGGTAATAGATATATTGATACTACAAAGACTCTTCATTTTAGGAGATTATTTTCAGTGATGCTAGTTACTGGCATTAGTACTAGAGTTAAAAAGAAATATAGAATGGATGCTAGTTGTCCGATAATAATGAAGGGGGTGCTCTATGGGTTGTCCTCCAATTCATGTTAGTGTTAATAGGTCTGCTACTAGTACTCAAAATACGCATTGACTGAGAGGTCGAAATGTCATGCTTCGTTGTTTGGACGTGTGAAGCATTGGGATAAATGCTAGAATTAAGATTGAAAAGATTAGGGCCATTACTCCTCCTAATTTATTAGGAATTGATCGTAGAATTGCATATGCAAATAGAAAATAATCACTCTGGCTTGATATGAGGTGGTGTGTTGAGAAGGTTTGCTGGGGTGTAGTTGTCTGGGTTCCTAGTAAGTCGGGTGAAAATAGCACTAATATTATTAGTATTAGAATTAGCAGTAAGGCATCTAGGATATCTTTGATTGTACAGTAGGGGTGAAATGGGATTTTGTCTATATCAGTTGAGATTCCAGTGGGGTTTTTAGATCCTGTTTTGTGAAGGAATAGTAAGTGGACAGCTGCTAGTGCTGCAATGATAAATGGGAGAATAAAATGGAAGGCGAAGAATCGTGTAAGAGTTTCTTTATCTACTGAAAAACCACCTCAGATTCATTCGACAGGGCTTGTGCCAATATATGGAATTGCTGAAAGGAGATTAGTAATAACTGTTGCCCCTCAGAATGATATTTGTCCTCAGGGTAAGACATAGCCTATGAATGCTATAGCTATGACTGTAAATAGTAAGATGATTCCAATGTTTCATGTTTGTAAAAAGATCCATAATATAAGCCTTGTCCTACATGAATAAATAAGCAAATAAAAAATATGGAGGCTCCATTTGCATGTAGATATCAGATAATTCATCCATAGTTTACATCTCGGCAGATGTGTGTTACTTATGAAAAAGTAGTTATTGTGTCTGATGTATAATGTATTGCTAGGAATAAACCTGTCAAGATTTGTAGAATTAAACACATGCCCAGTGGGGAGCCAAAATTTCAACATGATGAAATGTTTGATGGAGCTGGGAGGTCAATAATTGCGTTGTTAATAATTTTTATTAATGGGTGTGATTTTCGGATGTTGCTCATTAGTGTTCTTATAGTTGAATTAAAACGATGATTTTTCATTTCATTGGCCATGGTTAGATTCCATGTAAGAATAATGATAACATACATTGTATTTATTTTAAGTACTATTTTTGTAATTAGTTTTGTGGGCTTTTCTTCAAAACCTTCACCTATTTATGGTGGACTTGAATTGATTGTAGGTGGTGGTGTTGGTTGTGGGATTGTGTTGAATTTTGGTGGTTCACTTGGGGGTTTAATAGTATTTTTTATTTATTTAGGGGGAATATTAGTAGTATTTGGTTATACGACAGCTATGGCTACTGAGAAGTATCCTGAAGTTTGAGTCTCTAATAAGACTGTTCTAGGTATATTTCTTTCAGGGTTGATGATAGAATTTTCAATAGTATTCTTTGTTTTAAAGGATGAGGAAGTGGAGATTGTATTTAAGTTTAATGGACTAGGGGACTGGGTAATTTATGATACAGGTGATTCTGGGTTTTTTGTGAAGAGCCTATAGGAATTGCAGTGCTGTATAGCTATGGTTCTTAATTGGTAATTGTTACTGGTTGATCATTACTTATTGGTGTTGTGGTTATTATAGAGGTTATCATGGTAATTAAATAGAATTATGCTTAGGGCAAGGGTGATGAGGAATGAAAGAAAATATAGTTTGATTAGGCCTTTTTGGTCTGACACTAGTATAGAAAATTTTGTTTGAATAAGGGAAGTAGTTTTTGGTAAGATACTTTCTAGTCAGATTAAATCTAGGAGACATGATGCTGATTTTTGACTTGTTGATAAATTTAAGTATGGTGGGAAGCGGTGTATAATGGGAAATACCTAAGAGGTTGGAAAATTTGAAGAAGTTTGAGGGATATTTAAATTTTAAGTTTTGTGTAGTGAGGTTGATTTCAAATGCCAGAATAAAACCTAGGATGGTCACGGCAAAGGCAGTTAGTTTCAAGTAATCAGGTATAGTTATTTGTGGGATTGTCATTCGGGGAATTTTGCTGGAGGTAATGAATCCAGCAAAGATACTTATAGCTAATAAACGTTTAACAGAATTGATTAGCAGTGGGTTGTTTTCATTAATTAAAGTTAAAGTAGAAAAGCGAGGTTGTCCTAATAGTGCGAAGAAAATAATGTGAGTGCCATAGACAGCTGTAACGGATGTGGTGACGAGAGTTATTCGCTGGGCTCAGGCGTTGGTGTACAACATGTTAGCAGTGTCGATAATTAGTTCTTTAGAGTAGAAACCTGTGAGGAACGGTATTCCTGTCGGTGAGAGACTTCAGATAATGAGGGCCGCTGTGGTAAAAGGTATTGCTTTAAATAAACCTCCTATCTTTCGAATGTCTTGTTCATCATGTAGGCTATGAATAATGGATCCAGAGCAAATAAACAGGATGGCCTTGAAAAAGGCGTGTGTGCAAACATGGAGACATGCTAGATAAGGTTGTTTAATACCGATTGTTACTATTATAAGGCCTAATTGGCTTAAAGTAGAGAAGGCAACAATTTTTTTGATGTCATTTTGGGTGAGAGCACATATTGCTGTAAATAATGTAGTTAGGTTTATCCAGGCATAATGTTATTGTTTGGGTAAATTTATTATTCTCTGTTAAAGGGTAAAAGCAGATAAGTAGGAATATACCTGCTATAACTCTTGTGCTTGAGTGAAGTAGAGCTGAAACAGGAGGAGGGCCTTCTATTGCTGAGGGAATGGCTGGAGGCCAAATTGGGTGGATTTTCCAGCTGCAGCCAACACAAGTCCTATTAGAGGTAGGTTTGAGTGATTTCCGTTAAGTATAAAGATTTGTTGTATTTCTCATGAGTTTCAATTAAATAGAAATCATGCTGTGGATATAATAAGTCCAATGTCTCCAATGCGATTATATAAAATTGCTTGGAGAGTGGCTGTATTTGCATCTGCTTGTCCATATCATCACCTGATAAGTAGAAAAGATATAATTCCGACTCCTCATCCAATGAAAAGTTGTAAAAGATTGTTAGCAGTGATAAGAATTAGTATTGTGATAAGAAAAAGGAGTATTTAAAGAATTGATTAATGTTAGGATCTGAGTGCATGTATCATATTGAAAATTCTATAATCATGTGACAAATAATGCTACTGGCACAAATATTGAGAAATAGTCTATTTTGAAGCTAAGTGATAATTTAAGGGTTTGGATAGTAATTCAATGTCAGTTTAAGATAATTATCTCTTGACCTGTATGAATGAATATTATTGTTGGAATTAAGCTGGTGATAAAAGCATATGAGATAGTGGTTTTTTACAAAGGATGGTTATGTGTTACTTTTGTAGATGTTGGTGTTTCGTATTATAATTGGTATCGTTAGTATAAATAGTATAACTAGTGTGAAAGAGGTAAATAAGTTTATTACTTTTATTTGGAGTTGCACCAATTTTTTGGTTCCTAAGACCAATGGATAGCTATCCTTTAAAAGTTTGAAAAAGTCATACTGTTAGATATGGAAGCATGAATTAGCAATTCTTGCATACTTTTTCAGTTAATAAAAATATTTAGTCTTCTGTTACTAGATTCACAATCTAGTGTTTTTTTAAAACTGTATTTACAGTACAAGGGCCCTAAAATGATTTTGGGGTTTAATGATAGGAGTAAGAGATGTAAAACTGAAGGGGTTATAAGGGCATTTTCTCATGTGAATGATGGTGGGTATATTTGCCTCATTGTGTTACGATTAATATGTATAGTGAGTATAAGGTGGTAATTACTATGTTAATTCCTATGAGCATAATGGTGATATTTGATCATGAAAAGGATGTTACTACTACAAAGAGTTCTCCAATTAGATTGATAGTTAGGGGGTAGAGCTAGGTTTGTTAGGCTTGCTAGTAGTCATCATGTTGGTATTAATGGGAGGAATGTTTGTAGACCTCGGGCTACAATTATTGTTCTGCTGTAAATTCATTTGTAATTTGAATTTGCTAGGCCGAATAATATGGGTGATGTGAGGCAGTGGGCAATTATTAGAGCAGTGGCTCCGATGTAACTTAAAGGTGTTTGGATAAGAATGACTACAATAACAAGTGCTATGTGACTGACGGAAGAATACGCGATAGGTGATTTTAGATCTGTTTGGCATAAACAAATTGAACTAGTTATGATTAGTCCTCATAGGAGAGTGTGAGAAAAGCATATTCTATGAAATATATTAGTGGGTTTAGTATTGTTGTAATTCGCAATATACCGTAGCCTCTGAGTTTTAGTAGTACAGCTGCAAGGACTATGGATCCTGCAATGGGGGCTTCTACATGTGCTTCAGGTAATCAAAGGTGAAGGCCGTTGAGGAGTATTTTTTTTTTTTTTTTTTTTGAAAATTTGTGCTTGTTCTTTTTTTTTTTTTTAAAGATGTATTTTATTGATTAATTGATTGATTGCTATGTTGGGTCTTCGTTTCTGTGCTAGGGCTTTCTCTATTTGCGGCAAGTGGGGGCCACTCTTCATCACGGTGCGCGGGCCTCTCACTATCGTGGCCTCTCTTGTTGCGGAGCACAGGCTCCAGACGCGCAAGCTCAGTCGTTGAGGAGTATTTTTATTATAAAGACTATCATACATGCTAGTCATATGAAAATGTTGGATCAGGAGTTGGCTATTGCTTGTGTTTGATATTGAAGTATTAGAAAATTTAGTGAGCCTGTAACATTTTGAATATGTATTAGTGCTACTAAGAGTGGAAGTGATTCTACTAGTGTATAAAATAAGAAAGTCCTGTGTTAAGACATTCTGTTTGATTACCCCATCGGGTAATGATAATAAGTGTTGGAACTAGTATTGCTTCAAATAAAATATAAAATAAGATTAATTCTGTGGCAGTGAATTTTATAATTAGGAACATTTTTAATGTAATTAACATGGTAATATATAATTTTTTTCGAGTTAATGATCCTTTGAGTAGGTGAAATTGGCTGGCTATTAATATTTATGGTAAGAGTCATGTTGTTAAAGTTAATAATGGTGCTGATAAGGAGCTGGAGAAAAAGAATTAGTGAAAAGTTAAGGCTATTGTCATTAAATTGATTAAGAAGAAAAAGGCTATGAGCTAATAAGCTATGGACTGTGGTATTAATTCAGATTATGTTCTTTGATAATTATGTTAGTGGTATTAGTATAATTGTAGGAATAATAACTCTTAACATTGGAGGAGATTAAGATTTTGTACATAATCAGTGCCATATGTGTTTGATACTATTACTAGTAGGGATATTCCGAGTGTGGCTTCTCAAGCTGAGAATACTAGCAGAACAATTGGTATTATGCTGGCTAGGGCAAAATGTGTATTTAGGATTATTAGTGTTGCTATAATGGATAGTGATAATATTATGCCTTCAAGGCATGATAGTGAAGATATTAGGTAAGATCAATATATTAATAATTCTATAAGAGATACTGTAAATGTTACAATAATTATATACACTAAAAGCACTTGGTAATTATGAACTTAATCATAATCTAATGTGTTGAAATCATTTATTTTAGTTTAATTACCATATTCAGTTCATTCTAGTCCTTTTTGGGTTCATTCATTAGGCTAGGCTTATTGCTAGTAATAAAATTAGGAATAAAGCTATAATGAGTATTGTTTTTAGATTATTTGTCTGAGATGCTCAGGGTAGGGGGTAAAAGAGCAATTTCTAAATCAAAAAGGAGGAATATAATGGCTACCAGGAAAAATTTTATGGAAAAAGGTAGACGTGCTGATCCTATAAGGTCAAATCTGCACTCTTAAGGACTTGTTTCTTCTGTGTAAATATTTAATTGGGGAAGTCAGAATGTGATAAATACAAGTAGTGAGGCTAGTGCTATGTTTGTAATTAATGTCAATATTAGAGTTACTCTTTTCCGGATTCTGCTGAAGCCAATTGACTGTAAGTCAACTGTACTATTTAATGCTAAAAGAATAAGATCCTCATCAATAAATGGATACATAAAGGAATAGTCATACTCCATCTACAGAATGTCAACATCAGGCAGTGGCTTTGAAGTTGAAATGGTGGTTAGATGTGAAGTGATATTTTAATTGACATAAGAAGCAGACGATGGGACTTCCCTAGTGGCGCAGTGGTTAAGAATCCGCCTGCCAATGCAGGGGACACGGGTTCGAGCCCTGGTCCGGGAAGATCCCACATGCCGCGGAGCAACTAGGCCCGTGTGCCACAACTACTGAGCCTGCGCTCTAGAGCCTGCTAGCCACAACTACTTAAGCCCGTGTGCCTAGAGCCTGTGCTCCGCAACAAGAGAAGCCACCCCAATGAGAAGCCCACGCACCACAACAAAGAGTAGCCCCCGCTTGCCGCAACTAGAGAAAGCCCGCACGCAGCAATGAAGACCCAACGCAGCCAAAAATAAATAAATAAATTAAAAAAAAAAAAAAAAAAAAAGAAGCAGACAATAAGGAAGAGCCAATAGTTAACATGCAGTCTGTGCAATCCTGTAGCTATGAAGAAAGTTGACCTGTATACCCCACCTGAAATTGTAAAGGATGTTTCATAATATTCTGAGGCCTGTAGAAAAGTAAAATAAACACCTAGGGCGACTGTGATAAAAAGACCTTGGAGTATGTGTTTTCAGTTTCCTTCTATGAGGCTGTGGTGAGGTCAGATAGTTGACACCCCAGAGGCTAATAATACGGAGGTATTAAGAAGTAGTACTTCTAATGGATTTAGAGGACAGATACCTGTTGGTGGTCGGCATCCCCCTAGTTCAGGTGTAGGGGCAAGGCTCGAGTGGTAGAAGGCTCAAAAAAAAACTGGTAAAAAAGAGGACTTCTGAAATAATAAATAGGATTATTCCATATCAAAGTCCTTTTTGAACACTTGGTGTATGATGGCCTTGAAAAGTGCTTTCTCAGATGATGCCTTGTCATCACTGATATATTGATAAGGCATTAGTTAGTAGGCCTAGTGCTAATAATAATGTTGAATTGAAGTGAAATCATATAATTAGGTCTGCTGTTATTAGAAGGACTGAGAGAGCTCCTGTAAGGGGTCGGGGACTGGGATTTACTATGTGATATGCATGAGTTTGGTGGGACATTATGTATTGTCATGTAGGTAAAGATTTGCTAGTAAGGTAAATGCATAAACTAGAATTATTGCAATGGTGAATTTGAGGATAGTAAGTAAGACAAGGATAGGAAATGTAATGCAAGCTGTGGTGGTGCTAATACTCAGCAATGCTACAGTCGCTCTTCCAATTAAATGAATCAATAGGGGTCCTGCTGTGATGTTAGCTGTTAATAGTATGGCTAAAGCTGTTGGTTGAATGAATAAGCCAATAGTTTTGTTTTTTTTTTAAACTTTGTTCTCATAGAATTTTTTTTTAAATTAATTTATTTTATTTATTTTTGGCTGTGTTGGGTCTTCGTTTCTGTGCGAGGGTTTTCTCCAGTTGCGGCAAGCGGGGGACCACTCTTCATCGCGGTGCGCGGGCCTCTCACTATCACGGCCTCTCTTGTTGCGGAGCACAGGCTCCAGACTTGCAGGCTCAGTAGCTGTGGCTCACGGGCTTAGTTGCTCCGCGGCATGTGGGATCCTCCCAGACCAGGGCTCGAACCCGTGTCCCCTGCATTGACAGGCAGACTTTCAACCGCTGCGCCACCAGGGAAGCCCCAAGCTAATAGTTTTGATGACTGCTAGCATAGGAATAAGAGGAACCAGTGTTCCTTGTGGTAGAAAGTGAGCTAAGCATGCTTTTGTTTTCTGATGAAAGCCTGTAATTATTGTTCTTGCCCATAGAGAAACTGCTGTTCCTAATATTATTATTATAATATTCCTAATATTATAAATTGCTTTTAATATTATTGAGAGTTGTGTAGTAGTATGAATGAATGTAGTAATAGTCCTAATAGATTTGTTGATCGAATAAATAAGTGATGTAAGTATTAGTGCTCAGGTCTGTCCTTTGTGATTGTGAATAGCTATTGTTTCAATGTGAGTTGAACTAATCATTGTTGAATAGAAATTATACAATGGTTAATTAGTTGATTAGGTGTTGGGAATAAAATACCTGGGAATAAAGTGATTAAGATAACAATAGGAAGTCCTATTATTGTTGGGGCAATGAAAGAGGAAAATAGATTTTCGTTCATTTTGTTTCTCAAGGGGTAGATTGTTTTTGTACTTTGGTAGACATCAATTCTGGATTTGAATAATAAGTATATTTTGAAATTTTTAGTTGGAATATAATAGGACTAGAATTATTAATAGAATAGTAATAAATCATGTTGATGTGTCGAATTGTGGCATATCATGAAAGGGAGTTTTAACCCCCAGTCTTTAACTTAAAAAAGTGAATGCTATTTAGCTTCTTAAGGAATTTATAATATTGATGAGGATCATTTTTCAAAGTATTTTAGTGGTACTAGTTCAAGGACAATGGGTATAAAACTATGATTTGATCCACAAATTTCTGAGCATTGTCCGTAATATAGACCTGGTTGTGGTGATATGAGAGTTGTTTGGTTTAGACATCCTGGAATTGCCTCTGTTTTTACGCCTAGTAAAGGCGCACAGCTCATGAGTGTAAAATGTCTTCTGAGGAGGTTAGTATTCGGATTGTTATTTCTGTAGGTAAAACTACTCCGTTGTCTACTTCTACTAGTCGTAATTCTCCTGTTTTTAGATCTGATGTTGGAATGATATAGGAGTCAAAATTTAATTCTTCATAGTCTGTATATCATAGCTTCAGTACCATTGGTGTCCTATAGTCTTTACGGTAAGGGAAGGGTTATTTAGTCCAGCATGTAAAGCATTTGTAATGATGGCAGGGCAATTAGAATTAGGATAATGGCTGGTAAGATTGTCCAGACAGCTTCTACTTCTTGTGCATCTATTGTACTTGTATGTGTTAGTTGAGTTGTTAATATGAGTAAAATAATATAGAGGACCAAGGAGCTGATTAAAAAGATGATTATTAACGTATGATCATGAAAGTGTAGTAGTTCTTCTATAATGGGTGATGTTGCATCTTGAAAATCTAGGTGGAGAGGACACGCCATAGAGACATAAACATAAAACATAAAAAGGAATGAAGCACTGTTACATGGTACAATATGGATGAGCTTTGAAAGCATAATGCTAAGTGAAGGTAATGAGTCATGAAGGACAACATATTACATGATTCTATTTATGCAAAATATCCAGATAGGCACATCTACGGAGGCAGAGAGTAGATTAGTGGTTGCCTAGGTTGGAGGCATAATAGTGGGATAGGGAGTTGATTGCTAAAAGGTACAAGGTTTCTTTTGGGGGGGATTAAAATTAAAATGTTCTAAAATTAATTGTGGTTGATGGTTACACAACTCTGTGAATATATTAAAAACTAATTGCGCACTTGATGTTTTTCATTTTTTTCATTTCCATTTGCATGGAATGTGTACTTCAGATGGGTGAATTGCATGGTATGTGAACTATATCTCAATTTGAAAAAACAGTTGTGGGGAAAAAACCAAAACTCTTAAAGCAGTGGTTCTTATACTTCAATCATCATCACCTGTGAAGCTTGATTAAAAATCTGGATACAAATGTTCTAGCTCTATCAAGGAACCACAGGACATGAGGAACTTTAAGTGCATATTATTAAGTGAAAGAAGCTAGTCTGAAAAGGCTTTGTACTGTGTGATTCTAGACTTTCTAGAAAAGGTAAAACTGTAGAGACAGTAAGTAGATCAGTGGTTGCCAGGGGCTCGGGGGGAGGGAGAGAGGGATGGATAGGTGGAGTACAGGGTATCTTCAGGGCAGGGAAACTATTCTGTATGATACAATAATGGTGGATACACATCATTATACATTTGTCAAAACCTATAGAACTGGACCACACAAAGGGTGTATGCCAATGTAAACTATGGATTTTAGTTAATAACAATACATCAATATTGGTTTATCAGTTATAACAAATGTACCACACTAATACACGATACTAATAACAGAGGAAACTGTGCAACTTGATGGGAGGTAGCTATGGAAACTGTACTTTCTGCTCAATTTTTTGGTAAACCTAAACCTGTTTAAAAAAAAATAAAGTATGTTAATTTTTTTAAAATGTTCTAGGCAAGCCAGAGGATGAGCCTGGGAAGTCAGGGAACTCTACAGATGTGAAATGACCTTGTCAGATCAAGGGAGCATTTTAATTCTGAAAACCAGTAGGTAGTTTTCCCCTAGAAGAGGCACATGAGGAGAAAGAATGTTTCCCTTGTTCAGTTCTGTATTGATACTGCTGAGCCCAGAATCCATACCTCAGAGAGGTGAGCGTGTAACTGGCGAGTCTGTGCTTCACCACTGGAGCTGAGGACCCCTTAAGCCTCCTTGGGCTCATGTGCAGAGGTCACATCAGCAGTATGATAACAGGAGATTAAGGTAAGAGGACAGGGCTCCTCCCTAGGATGTAGAGGTGATTCAAAATGCGAATCCTGAGCTTGTTGGTGTGGTTGGTTGGCTGGTTTGGTTTTAAGAAACTGGGTTGGGGGGCGGGGTGCGCAGCCATTGACTGTCTGAAGAAGGGATTATACGGTAGTGAATTAATAGTATAAAAATGTCAGCTGACTTTACAGGAACACGTACCTCAGAAGGAAGGAAAAGATCTCAAGGAGAAATTTCAACAAAAACACCAGGGGAAAATGACCTTCACCTTTGAATGTCCAGTTCAGCCCTTCTCTGGCTGTAGGCGTCTGATCTGTAAGAGGAGTAGTTTATCAGGAGAGCCTCCCAGCCCTCAAGGTCTCATTCAGACTCTGGAATCATGTAAGGAAAAGACAGATCTCTGGGTGTATCTTTCCTAGAGACATACCCAGAGGGAGAAGTAGCAAAGGGTCAGAAAGCCAGCAAACTGGCCAGGTACCAAGCTGCTAATTTGCCTTTAGAATTGCATGATTTTTCCCTTCTACCCAGGTCAAATAATAATAAGTAGTAGTAGTAGTGCTAGTAGTAGCAAAGGACAGTCTTCTTGATGCCAAGCACTGTTCTAAGTACCTTGCATGAATTAACTCATTTAATCCCCACCACAACGCTACCCAGTAAGGGAATTATGACTCATTTTACAGAGACTGCGGTGTAGACATGAAGTAATCTGCCTGGTCACAGCTAGAAGTGTTGAGCTGGGACTCAAACCCAACGCCGGCTCCAGAGCCCACTCTTTCCCCCCAAAGGCACTGCGGCTCCACGTTGACTTCACAGACCCCGGGACTGCCTCGTAATATAGACCAAACTTTAAAAGAAGGAACGTGGGGATTTACCCTTTGCGTTTCAACCCTGCTCATCCACCCCTACAGAAAACAGCCATACTGTTCATTCTACCCGAATAGGAGAAAAATGGGGAAGAAAGAAGAAAATTTATTAAAAGGAAAACAAAACACAACCTATTTTTTCTTTCCCCTCGCAGCGCATGGCAGTATCTTCTCGAGAGCCTTTGCATTTTTTCTGGAGGGAGCAGTTATCTGGCTGGAATGCACGTGAAACAACACAGCTGCCCCACCTGACGTGGGAGCCCCTGGTTCAGTGTCCTGGGATTTAGAAGCAGTCTCCAGACCCTCCACAACCCTCCAGTCAGCCCCCTGCCCTCCCCGAGAGTTTGAGCTTCCAGTGCGGCTTGGCTGGTATCGGTGGGTTCACAGGACAGGATCCAGGAACGCTTCCTGCCTTTGCCCCCGCTCAGCTCTCCAGTTGAGGAGCCTTTGGGCGGAGGGCCATGCGTTGAAGCTGAACGGACTGTTCCTTTAAGGAAAACCACTCTTCCCCTGTTGATTAAATGAGTAAATTAGTTCCAGATCCTCTGTCAGAGAGTCAAGCTGTTCAGAGGGTAAGGGTGAAATAGAAAATGTCTTAAGAAGGATACAGCTCTTCTTTACTTACTATAATAGGAGAAAAGCTAACTAGCCGTAGAGAATGAATAACCAAACATTTTTAGAAATGGGTTTTTAATATAGTGTTGTTGGAAACCAAATTCTGAGCACAGGGCCTCAGGCTCAGAAAGGGTTGACACTTGGTTTAAAGCTGTGCTGTCACCGTCTTGAAACTCTTAATAATTTATGAACATAGAGTCCCACATTTTCGTTTTGCACTGGGCTCAGCAAATGATGTGGCCTTGCTGTCAGTGAAGTCTATTTTAAGTCAGCATGATGTAATTATGCACACTTTCTCCGCAATTTCAGGTACGCTAGTGTGTCCCGTCCAAGTTTGCCAATCAACTTTTGTGCTGCATGTTTTTTCTTTTTTTCTTTTTAATTTTTATTTATTTATTTATTTATTTATGGCTGTGTTGAGTCTTCGTTTCTGTGCGAGGGCTTTCTCTAGTTGCGGCAAGCGGGGGCCACTCTTCATCGCGGTGCGCGGGCCTCTCACTATCGTGGCCTCTCTTGTTGTGGAGTACAGGCTCCAGACGCGCAGGCTCAGTAGTTGTGGCTCACGGGCCTAGTTGCTCCACGGCATGTGGGATCTTCCCAGACCAGGGCTCGAACCCGTATCCCCTGCATTGGCAGGCAGATTCTCAACCACTGCGCCACCAGGGAAGCCCATTTTTTTTCTTTTAATGCCTCACCGGATGGTACACTCCTGACATTACGTATACTCACTAATCTCTGCTGGAGTGTGCCACGGTGAAGTTTTGATACTGGAAAGTACTGAACATGAGGGCTAAGCCACTAGTGTTTGTAAACGAAAACATTTCAAAGCTCACTTCTTCCTTTGACTGGGTACGTCAGGAATTGGTACAAAACCTTCTCCTAAAATGGAGAGGGAATAATGGGGGGCAATCAGGTTCTTGTCTCACGTGGGGCCTTCAGTGAGGATGCAACCCTGTCGTTCTCAACTGCAGCACACAGGGGACTGACTCAGGACCTTGGTCAATACGACCACGTCAACCCTGCAACTACAACCCCAGCGCTGTGCTCCTGGGCCCGTCTGGCAAGAGAACCAGAGGGGGAGGGATGAGGGACGTCCAAGGATGTCTGCGTGATTTGGGGAGCGAGGCCTCTGCTGGCGTACTTCAGTTCCTCAGGTTTAAAAATGCTAGAGCCACTGTTGGTCCTGTTTTCTTGCAAAGATTCCGTTACTCCAGCCAGTGTCACTGAGGTGAACTGAGGATAAAACCATGGCCCTCCTTATTTTCAGGCCATAATGTGGGAATCAATGATAGGAGAATATTCCACCACGGGACCACACGTGGTGTTTCTTATAAAGCGATGATGGGAGTTTACCAGAAAGTGAAGGCGTCCCATCAGGGACTCGGCCAAGGCATCCCCATTCACAGCAGACTCATAGAGGAAACTGGAAGAGTCATAACGTGGGCGGTGGGCTAGCACTGGGGAAATGACCAGGCATCCTAAGGACTGGAGGGAAGTCCATCTGTGAGGCAGGTGACAGCAGCAAGCACTTGGGTCTCGACTGGGAATTATGTGGGTGAGGCCCACTCACATGAGGTCAGGGGGTGGGGAGATGTGGGTGAGCTAGAGTGAAAGCAAAGGGAGTCCAGGAGGAGGTGGTACTGCCAAAGTCTATGGGTGCCAAGCTGCTGGTTTCTAGGGCAGTGAGACAGCTGTGGAGGGCAAGGTAGGCTTGTGCCCCAAGCTGGCTGTTGAGACAGAAACCCGGGGACAGAAGTCAAGTTATCATGACTTAGATGGAGCCCCATTAGGAGCAGGGATGGCTTGAGGTAGAGCCCGGGAGGTTTGGGTGGGGCTCATGCAATCTTTTGAATCTAAGGTCAGAATTAATTCCCAGGACTGAGACAAAGCTAAAACTTCAAGCGAGAATGAACTCTGCCCGGCTGATGAGGAAGAAGGAACGCAGTCACTGGGGGCTGGGTGGGCTGGCCTGTGGTGGAGTTTCCTTTCACATACATTGAGTTGGGTTTTCTTTATTTTCTTCAGCAGTTCTAGCAGATATAAGCATTATTTTTATTCTCATTTTACACCTGAGGAATCGGAGAAGTAAATGGAAGTGCCCAAAGTTAATGGATTCATCCAGTCTGGGCAACTGGGGCTGTCTCCAGCGCCACCATCTCTGTGCTCTTGGCTTCGATTAGATGACTTCATGAAGTTCCTTTGGTGGTAGTTGTAGCAAAATGATGGAAAGCATGGGTGGGCTCTGCAGCCAGACTGCCCAACTTTTTGATGCATCCACTTCTTCTGGCTGTGTGACCTTGGGCAGGTTACTTGACCTCTCTGTGCTGCGGTAAAATGAAGATGATGATGATACCTTCCTCACGTTATAGACATGAGTATTTAATGGAATGGTATATGTATGGGTTTAGAACAGTGCTAGGCACATAAGTGCTTAATACACATTACTGTTACACTCGATCTAGAAGTAAAGGTCTTTAGGGAAGGTTTCAGATGTTAACAGTCATCACTACCCAGTGGATGGGTGGAGTCATGGCAAGGTTAATCCTAAAGAGTAAATACTGTGAAAGCCATTCCTATTTATTTGGTCTTAATAAATCTTTTTTTTAAAAAGCAAGATTTTCTCATTAATTGAATTTTGACCCATGGAATAGTGCACTTGGTGAGAGACTGCTCAATTAGGAGGCAGAAATTTTGGCTATAAGTCCTTGATGTACCACTTCCTGGCTTTGTGAGCTTGGGCAATTTTTCTAATGTCTCTCGCTTATTTTCCTTATCGGTGAAAATTACCAATAAAAGGAATGACAGCCTGCCTCACAGAATTATCTTGAGAAGATAGAATGAAAGCACTTTTAAATAAAAGGATGCCATGTGTTGGATATTTTTATTCCCTGACACAAACCTGCTGTAAACAAGAAAAGGTTAGTAGTCTGCAGAGTAGGCAAGGGGAAGCCATTCTGGAATCGAAAACTGCTACGCAGATGATCCGCCCTCGCTTTGGATATTAATAATTTAGTAAGGTCGCCAGGCGGGCCCCAGACAGACAGGTTCACAGACAGTTCCAAGGACTTGCCGATCTTCTTCCTTCTGTGCCGTTCTCTTTATGACAGCCAGATTGTGCTTTTGTTTTTTATTTTCTCTCTACCCATGCAGGGGACTCAGATCCCACCCCAGTGAATCCTTGCTATGACGGGAGTCACACATGTGCCACCACAGCTCAGTGCCATCCGGCGACAGGTGTACACTACACCTGCGAGTGTGCATCCGGGTACCAGGGAGATGGACGGAGTTGCGTGGGTAAGAGCCGTATGCTCTGTGTTCCCTCATGGAGTCCTCCAACATTATGTCCATAGAAGACAAGTGTCTGCTTTGTCATCTCCATGGATCAATGAGTTTAGCAGCTATTCATCTAAATACAGCTATTTAAAAACTAAGCATATTCTGGTTAGGTTTAAGAGGGTAGTTTGGAGGTGGGTATTTTGGGCTGGGACTCTGAAAATGGCTATTGTAATTCCTGAATATTTTACATTCTCAAATGTTGTCATTTTAAGATGGAATCAAGTATTTTTTACATTCATTAAAGAGTACATTTTCTGGTTACCTTCAGATTTCAGACATTCACCTATTTCTTTCACTTACTGTATCTCAAAAACAGTAGTGGAAATTTCTTTACATTTTAAGAGAAAAATCGTTACTTTGTGAGTTTTTCTTCTAAATGTTCAGAATTGTTTAAATGTTTAAAGAATTCTCAGAATATTTGTTCAAAACATATCTCCCTGGGGCTCATACTTGAATGACTTGAAATAAATGTTTATTTTTATGACGATCGGCAACATGCATCCACATCTGGTGCTTAGCGTGCATTTCAACCCCTGTTGAGTCTACCAACCGTTAGTCCCATTGAAACCTCTTAAGGGTGAGAGAACATTGAGTTTGCAGACCTTGCACTTGTGGGGACTTTGGTTTATGCAGCCTTTTCTGTTCTTATTCCTTCTTAGATGTAAATGAATGTGCAACCGGCTTCCATCGCTGTGGCCCCAATTCTGTGTGTGTCAACTTGCTGGGAAGCTACAGGTGTGAGTGCCGGAGTGGTTATGAGTTTGCAGACGACCGGCACACCTGCGTCTGTGAGTGCCAAAACTGTGCCTCTTTTTAGCCAAAATCGTGCTGAACCTTGCTCTTGGACTCATTACTGTTTCCACTTCCGTTATACAGAAGTTCTGTTGCATGGTTTTCTAGAAAACAGACAATTTACATTGAAATTACCCAAAGCTATGGCTCAGTTCAGCCCTGTTTGTTGGGGTTTTGTTTTTGTTTGGGTTTTTTTGTTGTTCTTGTGTTGTTGTTTTTCTCTAAATAGATATTTTTGGTGTAAGTTATGGAAGGATGTTCACCTCTTTCGGGATGGCTGTGTATCTTGGTGTTTGGCCCAATCATGTAACAAGACTATGAACTTCTCTAATACCAACAGGTCTAGATAGAGGTCAAATGTTTCTCAAATTAGAATGAAATGGATTTGTAATTCAAAGAGGCCTGTCCCACTTGACTGGTCAAAGAGCTCCGTCTGTAATAAATATACCCTTTCTAGAATTCCAGAAAAATACTTGACCGAAGAGTGGATCCAGGGCTTCCCTGGTGGCGCAGTGGTTGAGAATCTGCCTGCCAATGCAGGGGACACGGGTTCGAGCCCTGGCTTGGGAAGATCCCACATGCTGTGGAACAACTTAGGCCCGTGAGCCACAATTACTGAGCCTGCGTGTCTGGAGCCTGTGCTCCGCAACAAGAGAGGCCGCGATAGTGAGAGGGCCGCGCACCGCAATGAAGAGTGGCCCCCACTTGCCACAACTAGAGAAAGCCCTCGCACAGAAACGAAGACCCAACACAGCCATAAATAAATAAATAAATAAATAAAATTGAAAAAAAAAAAGTGGATCCAAAAGAACTAGAATTCCAAATTCATCCCACTGTTAGAGCTAGATGATATTAGAGACAACCCACTTTTCAATCCAGTGAGATGAAAAAGTAGCAGCGGTCACAGAGACGGTGTGTGTGTGTGTGTGTGTGTGTGTGTGTGTGTGTGTGTGTGTACACGCAGGCATGCAAAGCAGCAGTGCTCTGGGGAGTTATAAACTTTAATCAAGGACAGTTTTTTTTTAAGCCATCCATGCTTGACTTTTTTTTTTAAATTAATTTATTTATTTATTTTTGGCTGTTTTGGGTCTTCATTTCTGTACGAGGGCTTTCTCTAGTTGCGTCGAGCAGGGGCCACTCTTCATCGCGGTGCGCGGACCTCTCACTATCGCGGCCTCTCTTGTTGCGGGGCACAGGCTCCAGACACGCAGGCTCAGTAGTTGTGGCTCATGGGCCCAGCTGCTCCGCAGCATGTGGGATCCTCCCAGACCAGGGCTCGAACCCGTGTCCCCTGCATCAGCAGGCAGATTCTCAACCACTGCGCCACCAGGGAAGCCCCACCAAGGACAGTTTTTGATGACTGATCTTCATGCCTAGTGTTAGAGCCACAAACCATGATCAGCACTTCTCAAATTTTAATATGCATACAAACCATCTAGGGATCTTGTTAAAATTCCTATTCTGATTCACTGGCTCCACGCTGGGGCCTGAGGACCTGCATTCCTTATAAGCCCCCAGATGTCTCGATGCTGTTGGTGTGCAGATCACACTGTGGAGAGCAGGGTTCACCCATTCGCAGGTCTGGGCTCTTGGACATCCTTGCCTTCTTCTCTTTTCAGTGATCGCCCCACCTCCCAACCCCTGTGAGGATGGCCATCACAACTGTGCTCCCGCCGGCCAGGCCCAGTGCATTCACCACGGAGGCAGCTCGTTCAGCTGCGCCTGCCTGCCTGGTTACGCCGGCGACGGGCACCAGTGCACCGGTGAGTAACTGTGGGCGGCCTCAGCGACCCTGAACGTTGCTTTGGATGCACATCCCCAGGGCCTCTCAGAAGCCTCTCCCTTCCTTTGACTCACACCGCTGTGGAACTGCCGAAAGAGAAAGAAAAGGTGTCCTTTGAGTCAGAAAGAGAGGCCGAGGGTGATTGCCCTGGGACCAGATTGTTGAGCGTGTATGGTTGTCCTTGGAAGAGCCGTGCCTGGAGCAGTGGGGAGACCCTGCCAGCTTGTAACCTTCTGTTCCCTGGAGCTAGTGTAGCCAGGAGGGATGTGGGGAAAGTCATATATCCTCCTGGGAGGAAGTCTCCATCCTTCAGTCTCTCTAGCTAATGGCTTAATTCAGCGCCTCCAGTCCTGCCTAATTTTTAGTTGCTATTCCCCTGCGTGAAGTGGTAATTTAGGCAATCTCTAAACATACATACAGTTCTTTCTGTGGAATGTATTCCCTTTCTTCTCTCTCCCTGGAAGGGGAGAGGGAGAGAGAGAGAGAGAAGAAATAAATCCACAGATATAAAAGGATATTCATGCATACCTAAGTACTCAAAGCTTTTCTCCCAGAAATCTAAATTTTTAAGACTTCATACTGAATTTTATAAAATCACTAACCTAGAAAGCAGGACTAACTGTTCAAATTTAACTTAGAACTGTATGAGGTTGTTACTGAAAAACTAGGCATAACACTGATTATAAATGTTCATGAAACTGGGATTAGTAGTACCTTAATATAGAGATCATTCAGTAAATCTACGTAATCACTAAAGATCTTCAAAACATCTGTCAGTAATGCACACAAATAATGGTTAAATGAGACACTGGGAATGAGAGGATGGTGGGAAAAGGGTTGGTTTTAGGAATATAAACCTGAAATGCAGGCTTTCCCTCTCTCATCAAATTGCTTCTTGCCTCTGCCCCTGTATACCTGGGCCCACTGAGCTGATTTGCTAAGAACAGCCTTGTAACTCCTGGGAGCTTCTTTTTTTTTTTTTTTTTTTTTAATTTATTTATTTATTTATTTTTGGCTGCATTGGGTCCTCGTTGCTGTGCGCGGGCTTTCTCTAGTTGTGGCGAGCGGGGGCTACTCTTTGTTGTGGTCCACAGGCTTCTCATTGCGGTGGCTTCTCTTGTTGCGGAGCACAGGCTCTAGGCGCACAGGCTTCAGTAGTTGTGGCATGTGGGTTCAGTAGTTGTGGCTTGTGGACTCTAGAGCACAGGCTCAGTAGTTGTGGCTCGCGGGCTTAGTTGCTCTGTGGCACGTGGGATCTTCCTGGACCAGGGCTTGAACCCCTGTCCCCTGCATTGGCAGGCAGATTCTTAACCACTGCGCCACCAGGGAAGCCCCCTGGGAGCTTGTCAACTGATCGAATAGCTTGGCCCTGCCCTCCTCGCTAGATGTTTGATTCTCCTCCTCCTCCCTTTTCCCTTTGGTTTCAGCAGGACAGGCTGAGTGGACCAGCAGCCTGAAGCCACGCGTTATTGACAGAACAGACATGTCAGGGCAGCAAAGCCCCTCTACTCCTTTCCAGATATGGGGTTTTTCAGGATTGTCTGAACCTGGCTCTTTAATGTTTCCACTTCTGCTGTACAGAAGCTCAGCTGTATGGTTTACTTTTGAAAACACAGTTTATATTGAAATGACCCAAAGCTATGGCTCAGTTCAACCCTGAGGTTTTTTTTTTTTTTTCTCCCTAAAAACACCCCCAGGTTTAGACAGAGCTCAGGTGCTTTTCAAGTTAGGATGAGGTAGATTTGTAAGTCACAGATGCTTGTCCCACTTGACCGGCCAGAGAGCTCCATGTGTAGTAGATACTCTGTACAGACAGAGGTACCCTCTAGGTCTGGAGGGAGGGGTGTCAGGTGACACACATAAACTTCTCATGTTTCTGCTAAGCCCCCGCAGTGGAAATACTGCTCTTTCCACCTCGTGGGACTCATCATTCAGTTCGATTTAACACACTACTGGCTCTCAGAAACGAGAATGCACAGAGGAAAAAGTCTTGTCAGTAGAATTTCGTATTTATTTTTTTATTTTTTTTTCACACACACACACTGTATTTTATTTTTACAAGAGATAAATAGACTGACACCAAGCATTGTACATGGATGACCACAACAAAAGCAACAATGATTGCAATTACTAAACATGAAACACACTCATACTATGTCATAATATTGACATTCAGTCCAGTAATCCTCCACTGCAACAGCTCCTTTACTTTGCAGTGAAAATTGATTTGTATATTCTTTGCCTCTGAGTCCTTGTGGGATTTTTTTTTTTTTAATTCAGACAGAAAGTCACAAAAATTATACTCATCCTCATCAGTTCACTCAGTCCCATGTAATTAAATTTTTTTTTCATCTTGATCTTTTGTTAGCACTTTTATGAGTTCATCAGTTTTTCATTAGAGTTCTGAAAATGCTTATTCATTCAGTTCAGCAGTACAGTCAGTTACCAGAAACCTGTACTTGTCAGAGTCTTTTCCATGAATTTCCTGAAGATGAAACCCTTTTATAGGAACATATTTGCAAAATCATCAGAGTACACCCAGAACTGTCTGTAAATGACAAAAGACTTAAAAATGACCACGGTTAAAGATTTGATGAAAGTTCATAATAATGCAGTTGACAAGAAAATTAGTTATTTCTGAGATATACATTTTAAAGTAATAACTAGGATTATTACTTATAACATTATACCAGAACATATAAGATTTTTAGAAATTTCATGTAATGTCTGAAACATTTATATTAACATATTTCCATACATATTTCCATACAAATACAAATATAAGATTTTTAGAAATTTCATGTAATGTCTGAAACATTTATATGAACATATTTCCATGCAAATAACCCAATGAAAGTTTAGTATTAGTTGTTTTGTTTGTTTTTTTATACTGTAGGTTCTTATTAGGCATCAATTTTATACACATCAGTGTATACATGTCAATCCCAATCGCCCAATTCAGCACACCACCATCCCCACCCCACCGCAGTTTTCCCCCCTTGGTGTCCATATGTCCATTCTCTACATCTGTGTCTCAACTTCTGCCCTGCAAACTGGCTCATCTGTACCATTTTTCTAGGTTCCACATACATGCATTAATATACGATATTTGTTTTTCTCTTTCTGACTTACTTCACTCTGTATGACAGTCTCTAGATCCATCCACGTCTCAACAAATGACTCAATTTCGTTCCTTTTTATGGCTGAGTAATATTCCATTGTATATATGTACCACAACTTCTTTATCCATTCATCTGTCGATGGGCATTTAGGTTGCTTCCATGACCTGGCTATTGTAAATAGTGCCGCAATGAACATTCGGGTGCATGTGTCTTTTTGAATTACGGTTTTCTCTGGGTATATGCCCAGTAGTGGGATTGCTGGGTCATATGGTAATTCTATTTTTAGTTTTTTAAGGAACTTCCATATTGTTCTCCATAGTGGCTGTATCAATTTACATTCCCACCAACAGTGCAAGAGGTTTCCCTTTTCTCCACACCCTCTCCAGCATTTGTTGTTTGTAGATTTTCTGATGATGCCCATTCTAACAGGAGTGAGGTGATACCTCATTGTAGCTTTGATTTGCATTTCTCTAATAATTAGTGATGTTGAGCATCTTTTCATGTGCTTCGTGGCCGTCTGTATGTCTTCTTTGGAGAAATGTCTATTTAGGTCTTCTGCCCATTTTTGGATTGGGGTGTTTGTTTCTTTAATATTGAGCTGAATGAGCTGTTTATATATTTTGGAGATTAATCCTTTTTCCGTTGATTCATTTGCAAATATTTTCTCCCATTCTGAGGGTTGTCTTTTCGTCTTGTTTATGGTTTCCTTTGCTGTGCAAAAGCTTTGAAGTTTCATTAGGTCCCACTTGTTTATTTTTGTTTTTATTTCCATTACTCTAGGAGGTGGATCAAAAAAGATCTTGCTGTGATTTATGTCAAAGAGTGTTCTTCCTATGTTTTCCTCTAAGAGTTTTATAGTGTCCAGTCTTATACTTAGGTCTCTAATCCATTTTGAGTTTATTTTTGTGTATGGTGTTAGGCAGTTTTCTAATTTCATTCTTTTACATGTAGCTGTCCAGTTTTCCCAGCACCACTTATTGAAGAGACTGTCTTTTCTCCATTGTATATCTTTGCCTCCTTTGTCATAGATTAGTTGACCATAGGTGCGTGGGTTAATCTCTGGGCTTTCTATCTTGTTCCATTGATCTATGTTTCTGTTTTTGTGCCAGTACCATATTGTCTTGATTACTGTAGCTTTGTAGTATAGTCTGAAGTCAGGGAGTCTGATTCCTCCAGCTCCATTTTTTTCCCTCAAGACTGCTTTGGCTATTCGGGGTCTTTTGTGTCTCCATACAAATTTTAAGATGATTTGTTCTAGCTCTGTAAAAAATGCCATTGGTAATTTGACAGGGATTGCATTGAATCTGTAGATTGCTTTGGGTAGTATACTCATTTTCACAATGTTGATTCTTCCAATCCAAGAACATGGTATATCTCTCCATCTGTTGGTATCATCTTTAATTTCTTTCATCAGTGTCTTATAGTTTTCTGCATACAGGTCTTTTGTCTCCCTAGGTAGGTTTATTCCTAGGTATTTTATTCTTTTTGTCGCAATGGTAAATGGGAGTGTTTCCATAATTTCTCTTTCAGATTTTTCATCATTAGTGTATAGGAATGCAAGAGATTTCTGTGCATTAATTTTGTATCCTGCAACTTTACCATATTCATTAATTAGCTCTAGCAGTTTTCTGGTGGCAGTTTTAGGATTCTCTATGTATAGTATCATGTCATCCGCAAACAGTGACAGTTTTACTTCTTCTTTTCCAATTTGTATTCCTTTTATTTCTTTTTCTTCTCTGATTGCCGTGGCTAGGACTTCCAGAACTATGTTGAATAATAGTGGTGAGAGTGGACATCCTTGTCTCGTTCCTGATCTTAGAGGAAATGCTTTCAGTTTTTCACCATTGAGAATGATGTTTGCTGTGGGTTTGTCATATATGGCCTTTATTATGTTGAGGTAGGTTCCCTCTATGCCCACTTTCTGGAGAGTTTTTATCATAAATGGGTGTTGAATTTTGTCAGAAGCTTTTTCTGCATCTATTGAGATGATCATATGGTTTTTATTCTTCAAGTTGTTAATATGGTGTATCACATTGATTGATTTGAGTATATTGAAGAATCCTTGCATCCCTGGGATAAATCCCACTTGATCGTGGTGTATGATCCTTTTAATGGGTTGTTGGATTCTGTTTGCTAGTATTTTGTTGAGGATTTTTGCATCTATATTCATCAGTGATATTGGTCTGTAATTTTCTTTTTTTGTAGTGTCTTTGTCTGGTTTTGGTATCAGGGTGATGGTGGCCTCATAGAATGAGTTTGGGAGTGTTCCTTCCTCTGCAATCTTTTGGAAGAGTTTGAGAAGGATGGGTGTTAGCTCTTCTCTAAATGTTTGATAGAATTCACCTGTGAAGCCATCTGGTCCTGGACTTTTGTTTGTTGGAAGATTTTTAATCACAGTTTCAATTTCATTACTTGTGATTGGTCTGTTCATATTTTCTGTTTCTTCCTGGTTCAGCCTTGGAAGGTTATACCTTTCTAAGATTTGTCCATTTCTTCCAGGTTGTCCATTTTATTGGCATAAAGTTGCTTGTAGTAGTCTCTTAGGATGCTTTGTATTTCTGCAGTGTCTGTTGTAACTTCTCCTTATTCATTTCTGATTTTATTGATTTGAGTCCTCTCCCTCTTTTTCTTGATGAGTCTGGCTAATGGCTTATCAATTTTGTTTATCTTCTCATAGAACCAACTTTTAGTTTTATTGATATTTGCTATTGTTTTCTTTGTTTGTATTTCATTTATTTCTGCTCTGATCTTTATGATTTCTTTCCTTCTGCTAACTTTGGGTTTTGTTTGTTCTTCTTTCTCTAGTTTCTTTAGGTGTAAGGTTAGATTGTTTACTTGAGATTTTTCTTGTTTCTTTAGGTAGGCTTGTATAGCTATAAACTTCCCTCTTAGAACTGCTTTTGCTGCATCCCATAGGTTTTGGGTCGTCGTGTTTTCATTGTCATTTGTCTCTAGGTATTTTTTGATTTCCTCTTTGATTTCTTCAGTGATCTCTTGGTTATTTAGTAACGTATTGTTTAGCCTCCATGTGCTTGTCTTTTTTACGTTTTTTTCCCTGTAATTCATTTCTAATCTCATAGCGTTGTGGTCAGAAAAGATGCTTGATATGATTTCAATTTTCTTAAATTTACTGAGGCTTGATTTGTGACCCAAGATGTGATCTATCCTGGAGAATGTTCCGTGCGCACTTGAGAAGAAGGTGTAATCTTCTGTTTTTGGATGGAATGTCCTATATATATCAATTAAATCTATCTGGTCTATTGTGTCATTTAAAGCTTCTGTTTCCTTATTTATTTTCATTTTGGATGATCTGTCCATTGGTGTAAGTGAGGTGTTAAAGTCCCCCACTATTATTGTGTTACTGTCGATTTCCTCTTTTATAGCTGTTAGCAGTTGCCTTATGTATTGAGGTGCTCCTATGTTGGGTGCATATATATTTATAATTGTTATATCTTCTTCTTGGATTGATCCCTGGATCATTATGTAGTGTCCTTCCTTGTCTCTTGTAACATTCTTTATTTTAAAGTCTATTTTATCTGATATGAGTATAGCTACTCCAGCTTTCTTTTGATTTCCATTTGCATGGAATATCTTTTTCCATCCCCTCACTTTCAGTCTGTATGTGTCCCTAGGTCTAACGTGGGTCTCTTGTAGACAGCATATATATGGGTCTTGTTTTTGTATCCATTCAGCCAGTCTATGTCTTTTGGTTGGGGCATTTAATCCATTCACGTTTAAGGTAATTATCGATATGTATGTTCCTATGACCATTTTCTTAATTGTTTTGGGTTTGTTTTTGTAGGTCCTTTTCTTCTCTTGTGTTTCCCACTTAGAGAAGTTCCTTTAGCATTTGTTGTAGACCTGGTTTGGTGGTGCTGAATTCTCTTAGCTTTTGCTTGTCTCTAAAGCTTTTGATTTCTCCATCAAATCTAAATGAGATCCTTGCCGGGTAGAGTAATCTTGGTTGTAGGTTCTTCCCTTTCATCACTTTAAGTATATCATGCCACTCCCTTCTGGCTTGCAGAGTTTCTGCTGAGAAATCAGCTGTTAACCTTATGGGAGTTCCCTTGTATGTTATTTGTCGTTTTTCCCTTGCTGCTTTCAATAATTTTTCTTTGTCTTTAATTTTTGCCACTTTGATTACTATGTGTCTCGGCGTGTTTCTCCTTGGGTTTATTCTGTATGGGACTCTCTGCGCTTCCTGGACTTGGGTGGCTATTTCCTTTCCCATGTTAGGGAAGTTTTCGACTATAACCTCTTCAAATATTTTCTCTGGTCCTTTCTCTCTCTCTTCTCCTTCTGGGACCCCTATAATGCGAATGTTGTTGCGTTTAATGTTGTCCCAGAGGTCTCTTAGGCTGTCTTCATTTCTTTTCATTCTTTTTTCTTTAGTCTGTTCCGCAGCAGTGAATTCCACCATTCTGTCTTCCAGGTCACTTATCCGTTCTTCTGCCCTAGTTATTCTGCTATTGATTCCTTCTAGTGTAGTTTTCATTTCAGTTATTGTATTGGTCATCTCTGTTTGTTTGTTCTTTAATTCTTCTAGGTCTTTGTTAATCATTTCTTGCATCTTCTCAATCTTTGCCTCCATTCTTATTCCGAGGTCCTGGATCATCTTCACTATCATTATTCTGAATTCTTTTTCTGGAAGGTTGCCTATCTCCACTTCATTTAGTTGTTTTTCTGGGGTTTTTTCTTGTTCCTTCATCTGGTACATAGCCCTCTGCCTTTTCATCTTGTCTATCTTTCTGTAACTGTGGTTTTTGGTCCACAGGCTGCAGGATTGTAGTTTTTCTTGCTTCTGCTGTCTGCCCTCTGGTGGTTGAGGCTATCTAAGAGGCTTGATGGGAGGCTCTGGTGGTGGGTAGAGCTGACTGTTGCTGTGGCGGTCAGAGCTCAGTAAAACCTTAATCCACTTGACTGTTGATGGGTTGGGCTGGGTTCCCTCCCTGTTGGTTGTTTTGCCTGAGGCAACCCAACACTGGAGCCTACCCGTGCTCTTTGGTGGGGTTAATGGCAGACTCTGGGAGGGCTCACGCCAAGCAGAACTTCCCAGAACCTCTGCTGCCAGTGTCCTTATCCCCACAGTGAAACAGAGCCACCACCCGCCTCTGCAGGAGACCCCCCAACACCAGCAGGTAGGTCTGGTTCAGTCTCCCCCAGGGTCACTGCTCCTTCCCCTGGGTCCCGATGCACACATTACTTTGTGTGTGTTCTCCAAGAGTGGGGTCTCTGTTTCCCCCAGTCCTGTCAAAATCCTGCAATCAATTCCCACTAGGCTTCAAAGTCTGATTCTCTAAGAATTCCTCCTCCCGTTGCCGGACCCCTAGGTTGGGAAGCCTGACGTGGGGCTCAGAACCT
Organism: Eschrichtius robustus; assembly: GCF_028021215.1. Taxonomy (NCBI): domain Eukaryota; kingdom Metazoa; phylum Chordata; class Mammalia; order Artiodactyla; family Eschrichtiidae; genus Eschrichtius; species Eschrichtius robustus. Next base: position 48,375,868 of record NC_090824.1, read on the forward strand.
TCACTCCAGTGGGTGGACTTCTGTGGTATAAGTGTTCGCCAGTCTGTGAGTCACCCACCCAGCAGTTATGGGATTTGATTTTACTCTGATTGCGCCCCTCCTACCGTCTCACTGTGGCTTCTCCTCTGTCCTTGGATGTGGGGTATCCTCCTTGTTGAATTCCAGGGTCATCCTGTCAATGATTGTCCAGCAGCCAGTTGTGATTCTGGTGCTCTCGCAAGAGGGAGTGAGAGCACGTCCTTCTACTCCGCCATCTTGGTTAATCCTAGAATTTTGTATTTAAACATCCGGCTGCTCAGGTCAGCAGAGATGGTGTTTTGAAAGTATTTCATTCCTTAGGTCTTTGGTTTAAAACAAAGAAGTTGAAATTATTGCAGCTTAGATGTGATGAGTGTTAAAATCAGAATGTTAATGTAGGTGAGCTTCTTGTCCTAACCCCTTCTAGAATCATTCTCTCTCCCTTCTTTTAACTTCTGCTTGTCCTGTAGGACTTGGGTTACATTTTGGGGTCATATTAGGATCCTGATATTAGCTACTTTTCCATGCTGGGAGTTTTATAGGGCTGTCATTCTTTGTTATTGTTGTCTTCTTGATGATTTCTGCCATTTTCAGTTGTCCCTGTTTTGTCTCTGGTTCTCTATTTTTGAGATTCTCTCTGGAACCCATCAAACTTAAAAATAGGCCAAGCCCATCCATTGCTTCCCCAGTGTATTAGTGATCTACTGCAGCATAACCAATTCCCCTGAAACATAGCAGCTTAAAACAGTACACATTATTATTCTCTATATGGTCTAGTTAGGGGGTCTCTGTCAGACCTGGGGCCTCATCTGAAGGCCCAGGTGGGGAAAGAGCCTCACGTGGTTATTGGCAGGATTCAGTTCCCCAAGGACTATCGGACTGAGAGCCTCGGGTCCCCGCTGGCTGTTGCCTGGAGGTGACCTTTAGCTTCTTGCCATGAGGACCTCTCCTACAAAGTAGCTTCCTTCATCAAAGCCAGCAGCAGGAGGTCTGCCAGCAGGTTGGCAGTGATCACAAAAATGACATCCCTTCAATACTGCTTTAGCGTCTTGGTTGGAAGCAAGTTACTCAAAGGAAGGGGATTACATAAGACACTGAATATCAGGAGGAAGGGATCTTTGGGGACCATCTGAGAGGCTGCCTGCCATAGTCAGTTACCCTGTGGTTGCCGTCCAAGCTTCCAGACTGTGGGGTAGTAGAGAATGAATAGTCATTTTCCTAAAGACCTATGCTGTGCATAAATCAGGCTGGGCTAATCATGAAGGAGGCTTGCAGGATAAGTATATAAATGTGTGTGTGTGAGCATTTTTAAAGGCATGTCACAGTGTGCATATGTCCCAGTGACCATAGCGATAGAGAAAAAAAGAAAAATAGAGATGAAGGCTCTATTTTGTGGAAAGTGTGCACACTTGAAGCACACATTTGTTTTCACTCCATCAAACTAGCATTAAAAGGGTGTGTGGGTTTTTCTCCAGCCAGTTTGTTAAAAACCAGGTTCCCCAGGGAGGCCGCACTTGGCTTTGGGTTCTCGACCTAGTCTGAGTCACTAAGAGGAATTACTTTTATGCAACTGAATGAAATCTTTCCAGCTCCCCTCAATGGGGATTGATTTCAGCCCTGCATTGGTGTGAGCTGGATATTTCTCAGGCATGTTTGTCCCTGCAGATCTTGATGATCCTGCCGGGTGGAAAAGCAGAGTGTTTTGAACTGGGACCTTTCCTCACGTGTGAGTTGAGGTACTGGGTTACAGATGGCCCGTTACCCAGAGAAGGGCCGTGAGGAGAGGTACTTACACTGTCCTCTCTCGTGGTTCCTATTGGAAGCGTGTAGATGCTGGGTAAGGTATAGTAAAGTTGGCGTGGTCACAGCGGAAGCAGAGAAGAAGCTGATTATACTCAGGTCCCAGAGAGCGGGTCACTGCACACCACGCAGGATCCAAAGGGCACAGCCAGCAGCAGCGTTCTTGACCGAGTAGGTAGGGAGCAGGAACTCATGGGCCGAAGCCTTTGTTGGGGTCTGGAGGTGGGTCGAGGTGAGTTGGCCGCCAGGAAATTTCACTGGGTGGTTGAAAAGCAAAGCAGGGGAGGTAGAGAGGGGGAAGCTCGAGTCCAGGGGTTGGGTTTGTTTTGAAGGGATTTCAGCTGGTTTTGGGTGTGGGCTCAGAAGTAAGGCAGGGAGAAGAATGTTGAAGCACCAAAGCATGAACTCAAAATAGAGAATTTTTAATACAGTTTCCAAACAGGTTTTCTTAGCAGCTTGGTAGAGGACAGAATGGAGAATTACACTGAGAATAAGCCATCTTGCATTATCTGACTGGTAAGGGGCTCTGCTCTGCCTTGAACCTCGCTGCCTTGACCTCAGTATTCTTCCAATCCTTGAAGACCCCAACAGTGATGGTTAAGCAGCCCCCCCCCGCCCCGTCCCCAGTGGTGTAACAGGAAGCTCCTCCCTTGCCAAGGGGTTGAAAGTCTCTCTGCACTTTCTCTCGACACCTGACCGCCCGTGAAATTGGGAAGACTTCTCCTTTACACAAAAGCTCGGGCTTCCCCCGCACACTCCTCAGGGTTGGCGCTCCTAAGGAGGGGGGTGTAGCCTGCTCTGCACCCAGGCCCTGGGCTGGCTGGCGAGCCTCAGTTTCCTGTCACGGTGCAAGGTTCTCCAAAGAGGTGTTGGGGACCGTGCTTCAGGGAGTCTTAAACTTCTCCAGCTTTGGGGGACAGGTGCTGCTCACTCGTGATGCTTTCAGTCTCTTCAGAGACTTTCTCCCTGTTGGTTCTTCATCAGTTATCGTCTCCCCGTGACTTTGGTATCTGTGGGAGGATGGCTGCTCTTTCGGGTCCGGTCAGAATTCCTAGGCCATAGGCTTTAAGAACATAACTCGGTACCTCTGGGGAGTCCTCTTTCTCTTAGTTCAAAAATAATCACAAGCAAGTGATCCGTGCTTTCTAGAAATAGGCCCTGTATCTCAGGAATTCCTGCTTCCTGCCATTGCCTGGGGTTCCTGTTACCATGAGAAGTACTTTTAGCATATGCATTATGAATAGCTTTAATTTCCTGCATTTGGCTGGACGTTAATTTTTACAGCTTTGGTTTTATAGCATCTTCCAGTCCCAAGGATCTGGATGGGCACCAGCTTCATCCAACTGGGCATTTGAGTTGTCCTTCTGAAGAGACAGAGGGCCAACCTCAAAGATAATTAAATATGACAATATAGACTCCATGATGATTGGATTGGAGATAAGCTTTTTGTTGTTGTAATTATTTTTATTTGGTTTATTTTTGGTTAACTGAGGAGCTAACCAGCAAACCTGGTTTGATTTCTAAGCTTGCAAATGAATTTATAACCACTTTCCAGCCTTTGTCAGTGAACGGAAGGTGACTAGACAGGACCACTGTTCATCTAGGCAGAGCCTCTCTGGGTGGCATTAAACTTGGTTGTGTCGGGCATTCAGGGGTTTTGGACTTCAGTGTAAACTAATTTATGTGCAGTAAACTCCCTGAGCCTGACAATAAGCAGATTAAGTAATTACATTGCTAATTACGATGTCAGAGACTCCTCTCCCCTGAACAGAACGTCTGTGCTGTGTAACCAGCACATCTACTTACTGGTACCTGGGAAAGGCCCTCAGTCATGGGAAGGTGGCTCAGTGCGAGCACGGTCACAGCAAGGGTGGCACTGATCGCCCTAGAGGAGACCTCACCTGGGTCCCGGAGGCTGGGCGAGGAGCCACGTCTGATTGACGTCACATTCAGGGCTGTAAGTCTCCGGCTTCCAGGGTGCAATGTATCTCTGCACGAGCTGTACAGAATTGATGCAGTTCTCTCCTTCTGGGACTCCTGTTCTCTAGGTTTTACACCGATCACCCGGTCCCACATTTTTCCCTGTTCACACATTTTAAAAACATTTCTTGGATGTTACCGCAGATGTGACTACTCCGTTTTATTTTCAGTTGAGCCTTGATCAGATCTACACCCTTTATCCTTCTTTTACTCAGGAAGACTTCCTGTCTCTGAAGATGGCTTATCTCAACCACTGGCCACTGGTTTCAACAGTGATATTTTCAGACTTTTATTTATTTTTTGGCAGCAGGGTGGAGCGGGGGTGATGTCTTGCTATTGTCAGCCTGTGCTGATTTCAGTAAATAAAAGGAATATAAGTCAGCCTTTGTTTGAAGTTTCAGGATGTTGCAGTTTTGAGAAATGTGAGAATTAATCCTCATGGTACCATATAGAGAATGTTAGGACCCTGAATTGTTTGTACTGATAAGCCAGACAAATTTAGATTTTCTTTTCTATGTGTTGTTTCAAAATCTCTGATAATATTTTTCTTATACTTTTCTATTTCTTCTAAAGGTGGAAAGTAAAGAAAATTTCTGATTAATTGGGCATTCTAGGTAGTAGGACTCTCTGACTATGTAAGACTGAATGTGCTTCTAACTTAGTTGAAGAAGTATTTGGAGGCTCAGTGGGTTCTTTGCACCTGTAAATCAGTGCTATAGGGAGATGGTGCCAATAAGGAAAGGAAAAAAAAAAAAAACTATTGTTATGTGCATTTATTATATGGAATACAATGGAAGGGAATGAATGGTTTACGGACTAAAGGTTAGTTCAAAGGTAAAAACTTCCTGGAATTCACTGTACATGAAAGATGCCAGGATATATTTCTCTGTGAAGTGTATGTTTGATTTCTACACTGAACGTGCCCCTCAACTTTGGACTGTTAAGCTTGCCTTTAAGGTGCCGACGTGTTTCTGCTCATGCCCGAGGTCTTCTGAAGTGGAGCCCTCGTGGTTGATCCACGTGCACTAAAGCCATGTGGTGGCATAGATTGTGTGCAGTGAAGGTCATGCTCCTTCCTTCCTTCCCGCCCTCCCTCCCTCTCTCTCCCTCCCTGACCGCTGCAGATGTTGACGAATGCTCGGAAAACAGATGTCACCCCTCAGCCACCTGCTCCAATACTCCTGGCTCCTTCTCCTGCCGTTGCCAACCTGGATATCGTGGGGATGGATTTCAGTGCACACCTGGTACGGTCTGGGGGGCCAGATCAGGCACAGAAAACTCCCGGATCCTTCAATGCTGTTTTTCTACAGCACCTCAGCCCACTCTTGACTTCTCCGGGTCTGAGGCCTGAGTTGGTGGATTTTCCAGGCTCTGGATTTTTTCCTGCATTATTTCTGGCTGCCTAGTTTACTGATAGTTCACTGGTTATTAGCATTCTGGGAGGCCCGACGTATGACCCATCCATGGTCCTACCTAGTAGCAGTTCTGGTTAACTCTCTTGGTGATCTGCTTTGCCTTGATAAGTGCAATTTAGATGAAGCCTTGAGATCGAGCTGACCGACCAGGAGGCACATGCACTAGTGAGCGGGGAGTTAGCCCCCATGGTGACTGTTCTAGTAGAACCTGACCAACACGGTGCAGTCTAGCAACTGCCCTTGATCTGGAGTTTCTCAGACTCCAGCTCTGGACCTCAGGGGATGAATACAGTTGTAATTGTTTTCTCCGGGGTCTCTTGGAATGTTTGAACAGAAGTCATGGGTTGCTCTTCATTTTACCCAAATGGCAATAGGACCCTGAGGGCTGAGGGGAGGGGCTGTTTCACTGTATAATCAGCCAGGACTTACAGGGTAAACTGCGGGAATTAGGGAGAAATTAGGTAGATAGTGGCAGAGCTAAAATAAGAACCCAGGACTCCAAAATTCCGGCGCCTTGCTATTTTTCCCATGTTATCCTGTCTTCCAGTTATAGAAAAAAAGAAACCCTCAGGAGACTTTGAGGCTGGCTGGTAAAAGTGGATGGGTTGCAATGCCTTTTACTCCTCCTTTGTATCTCCTCTGCTCTGGTCCCGGAAGACCCCGCCTCTGGACTGAGACCCTGTGAGAGCCAGCAGCGCGATGCCCAGGCCCAGCGCACTCATCCCGTTGCCCAGCTCCACATCCCGCAGTGCGATGAGCAGGGCCACTTCCTGCCGCTGCAGTGTCACGGCAGCACTGGCTTCTGCTGGTGCGTGGACCCCGATGGTCAGGAAGTCCCTGGCACCCGGACCCCACCCGGCTCCGTCCCGCCTCGCTGCGGACCACAAGGTAAGCCAGTCAGGAAAGACACCTGGTCCCAGCACAGGCCTGGGGCAGAGCAGCAGAATGGTGCTTACTGTGGGATAGATTGTAACCCCTGCCCAGACCACGCAGACTCAGGGCTGATCGTCATCCTTGCATAGCCTCCTTCCTCCTAGGAACACCTGAATGGTGGGCACACACCTATGTGCACGTACATCTTACAGGGACACAGAGACCTGTGCATGACATGCATGTTGGACTCCAGCCTCTTAGACAAGTACAAGACTAGAAGTTGAGACTGAGTGTGGAGGTCAGGCTGAGGTCACTGCCCAAATCTGTTACTGCAGCTTAGGGAGATCTTAGAGCTTGATGACCTTGCCAGACCAGCCTCTTGTCCAAAAGGAAAACTGTTATTGCATGTAACTTTGTATCATTTAACTCTGACTTCCGGAGTGCAGGAAACAGTCTGAAGGCTGATTTAGTATCAGTGGGAAAAATAAGTATGACACGCGTAGGTGGATGCAGCTAGTTTGCTCTAAGCAAGTAACCCCAGCCCTCTCTAGCCAGGCTCACATGTCGATGGGGAATCGCTCTTGCTCCTGCCACCTTTGGAAGAGATGCAGGAACCTGTTTTGTTAGCCTGCGTGATCTGAGATGCAGCGCATGAACCTGTTACCGTATGAGCACTCCCCACCTGTGTGAGGCGTGGTTCCCAAGCGCTCAGTTCACGCCAACCGCAGGTTGCCAAGGCGGGTTTCTATGCCTCGCTGAGGTGTTGAAAGATGGGAAGAACTTTTTCTTTTAATACAGAAGAACTTTATTATGAAGAACATAGAATTGGTTTGATATCATTTTAGCCAAAATAATTCCTGTACATATCCATGAGCTTGCTATTCAAAGATCCATTTTTACTATTGAAAAGGGTTCCATAAGTACTAGTCTTGGCTTTTCATGTATAAGAGTAAGAACTGGAGAATTACTACCAGTTTTGATCCTTTCAATAATATGAATTGTGATGACCAGGACATTAGTGGTTCTAAGATTCATATAAGTAAAAATTGTTAATGCTTGATCTAGATGTATATATACCCTTGCTTCCACAGTGACACTTCTAGTTCCTCTCTGTCCCTATTTTTAGGAAAATATTTTGCAGGTCCAAAAAAAAAGAATACAGAGAAATTCTGTTTCACTCATGCCTAGTCTTTAAAAAGTCTTGGTTCTAACTCCAGCTGGGGTTTGAAGAAATCAGATGGTTGGGAGGTGCCTTAAGGGAATGGTTCAGAATTCTATGAAATTTATGAAGACAGGCATGTGTTAAGAACAGTGATCCAGAAGGGAGCCAAGAGAATGAAAAGTTAATTACTAAAAGAAGAACATGTTCCTTTGTGCAGACTCTTTCCCATGGCCAAGCTTCTCTCTCGGTGCTGGTTTGGCTTCGGCTGCCATTTCTGACCAGTCTCATCTTCATAACGGGGTCAGCTTTGAAGGGAGAGAGAACACTCTGTGCTCAAGATTTAAAAATATTTAAAACCCTGCCAACCAGAAATAGAAATAAATCCATGGTTGGATCGAGAAGTAGCTTGAAATAATAAGGAATGATTGGGATGCCCACGTGTAGGTGACGTGAGGTGCCCCTTTCCCAGAAGCTGTGCTGTGTGTCGCATTCCAAACAAAGAGATGGGCCTCGTTGGGTGGTCCCCCGAGAATCGATCCTCTGAGTTTGTTATGTGGATCTGGGGCAGTGCTGGGAACTTCTCCAGGGAATCCCACCTCTGGTGATGGATGGTGAGTGTCTGAGGAAGTGGCATTTCCTTCTCTGGGTCCTTTGAGACACACCTGGGTGAGGAAGTCAGTCTCTCCTTCTCCAAGATGTTTTAAAAAGAGCTTTGCTTCTTGTGGGTCATAAGCTATAGAGACAGCCTGAAGGGCCTCCGTTTCCCCCAAACGTCGTGAGTCTTGGAGCTGTGCTCGTTGGGTTTGAGCTCTGAAGATTTTATTCACCATCCTTTCCTAGAGGAAGTGTAGGTGCTGGAGCCCAAATGTAATGTTTCCAACTGTTCTTTGAAGCCATTGGAGGTTTTGACCAAAGGAGTGACATGAAATGAGTTTTTTTAAAGGGACTCTTTCTGGCTGCTAGTTGAGTTTACAGTTGGGGTGGTGGAGGGGGTGAGGTGGGTGGGCAGGAAAGATGATGGAAGCAGGGAAACCAGTAAGAAGGCTATCGTAGTAATCCTGGCATAAGATGACAGGGGTGGATGTGGTGAGATGTGAAGATATACTGCTGACATTTTTTGACATATCAGATGTGGAGAGTGAGAGAAGGGAGTCAGGGATGACTGGGCCTGAGCAATGGAAAGATGGAGGTGCTGGCTACTGACATGGAAAAGTCTAGGGGAGAGCAGCTTTGATGGGGGAAAGCCCAGTTTTTGTTCTCCTCTGAGATCTCTGTTACACATCCACATGGTGGTATAAGTAAGTACTTGGCTGTATGATTCTACGGACCATAGGCATGAGTTGCAGGAATTAATAAAGGAGAAGTACCTTCTACTTAAGTTCCTTTAGGTAATCCTATCTTAGGAGGCTGTACAAGTTAAACTGCCTGAAGCAGTCCTCTCAGAGAACTGCCGTGTTTGGGACAGAGCCTTGGCAGCCCTGTGGAAGCAGTCTGGGAAAAAAATTGCAGGCAGAGAAACTGCTCTGCAAGGGCAGCTAACAGGAGTTTAAGCATGGTGGTGAGGAAGGGGGGGTATGGGCGTGGGGGGCAGGGGCAAGGATGGGGAAGGAAGCTGGAGAAAGGAGGGGACAGAGCAGCATGGTGGGAAGCTGGAGCCTCCATAAGAAGGTTCAGCTTTGAGATAAGCCCAGAGCAGGGTGGCCAAAGGACTTCAAGGAGCTGGAGTGTCTCACAGTCAGTATCAAATTGTTTGCCACCAACTCTCCTATGCTCACACATACTAATTACAATAGGTTTTACTTTTACTCAATATAGTTTTCTAGTGGGTAGATACTTAGGGCCACGTAAGTAGGGCATTCGGTAATACTTTCTAAGACACACTGGCCAGTGTCAAGACAGCCCTCTCAGACGCAGGTCCTGGAGTTTGAAACAAGAAAGAATAAATATTGGCTTTAAGCATCATGTAGGCCCTGAGTCCCAAAGGACTGTTACACGCCCCTTCCCAGGCTGAGCGAGCCTTGCACCCCAGGTGTTACCTCCTCTTGTTCTTTCCTGATATGGCTGGGCCTTGATGACAGTCCTTCTGGCCTAGGGAGACAGGAGCATCAGGACGACCCCTTCTCCTGATTCCTGTGGAGAACTGCTTAGAGCACTTTGCTACTCAGGGCCAGCATCCAGGGGCTTGGCTGAGGCGTCGTTAATGGACACGAGGAGGAAGAAGGCCAGGAGGCCAGGAGTGGGGATCTTGAGCCACGTGCTACATTCCGTCCTTGGTTCACAATCAAAGGCCTTTTGTCCCCACCTGCTCAGAGCCCACCCAGAGGCCCCGGACCGTCTGTGAGCGCTGGAGGGAAAGCCTGCTGGAGCACTACGGTGGCACACCAAGGGACGACCAGTACGTGCCCCAGTGCGATGACCTGGGCTACTTCATGCCCCTGCAGTGCCACGGGAAGAGTGACTTCTGCTGGTGTGTGGACCAGGACGGCAGAGAGGTGCCGGGCACCCGCTCCCAGCCAGGCATCACCCCTGCATGTAAGCACCCAGGGGCGGCATCTGAGGTGTCCCTGAAGGAAAGCTGCCAGCTGTGGGTGAAGGTGGGGGGAATGAGGGGTGAACAGGTCCAACAGAAGAAGTCGCTGATAAGCCGTGTTGATTTATAACCTGGTCTGCCCCAGATCCCGATTCAGATTTAACATTTGGTTTTGTCATTAACAGTTTCTGTAATTAGAACATCTGGAACTAAATTCAATATGCAGTTCCCCTACTCTGAGCCCAGGGTGAAAGGGGACACGTGTCACCCTGGGGCCCCAGAGAGAAGCTGACACAACACTGGCTCTGGATTTTTTCCCTTAAAAAAAAAAGAAAAAGAAAACTTTCTCCTTTGTTCTGAGGGGAATGTTTTGTTGTCTTCCTCCCCAGTAATTGGCAGTGATTTACATAATTGATCTTTGGGGAAAAAACCCTAGAAATTAGACTTTAAGGAACATCTGGAGCACATCTGTCCAGGGTAAAAAACTTGTGATGTTTCTGGAGGCTCTGGTATGTGGGAAAGTAACTTCTCTTCCCCTCTCCCCACCCACCCCGTTCCCTTCCCTCTCTGCTCCCACCCACCCCGTTCCCTTCCCTCTCCGCTCCTGACACCCTCCTCTTCCCCATGGCAGGTATACCCACGCTTGCTCCGCCCACAGCCCAGCCCACGCCCCGGCCCGACGTGAGCCCTCCACCCGTGGGCACCTTCCTGCTCTATGCCCAGGGCCAGCAGATCGGCCACTTGCCCCTCAATGGTACCAGGCTTCAGAAGGACACAGCCAAGACCCTGCTGTCGCTGCATGTAAAGTGGATTTCTCCCCCCGGGGGCGGGTCTGCATCGGGTTTCCAGATCTGGGCAAGGCCGGAGGTGGAGGGGGATCCTGGAGGGTTTCTGGGCTGCCATCTTTGGGAGCCTGACACACAGAAGAGGAGGGGGCTCTCTGTGGCTGGGAGTCACGCCTGACTGACCAAGGCCGCTTTCTCCAGTTGGTTCATGGGGTTTCGGATACGTGGTAAGGGAATTTCAGAGTTGGCAGCGTATTGAGGCAGCATATGGGGATCCAAGGGAAAATGACAGAAGGTAAACCCAAGTCCCCAGCATTCTCTTTAAGCCATAGACATCTCTGCAGAGATCCTGGAAGCCAACTAGTGATGGCCTCATCGTTGCAGCCCTCTGCCCTCCCATTTGGTTCTGTTGACCAACCTCTTATCTTCTCTGACTCCGTCACAGATGAAACTTTGGGGAGCGTGCGATCATGGAAAGGAATGGACAGGGCTTTCCCCAGGGGATGCTGGCTGCTTCCGGAGCCAGCAGCCTCCCTATGGTCAAGGCACTCCACTTTGGAGAAGGGATTTCTTCTCTAAAATGGAGAAAAGAGAAGGGAGTTCACCAGAAAGGCACTGACACTTACAATGGAAAATCGCCTAATTCCATTTCTAAACTTCACGCTCCAGGTACTTGCTCATCTATGAGAAAGAATAATACAGCGTCCATGTTTACATTTACTTCTGTTAATGAACAACCTCTTATCTGGTCTAAAAAAGTTTAGAAGTAGCCAGTGTTCAGAAAACAATGTGGGTTTTATTTTTCCAAGATGTGAGTTGTGTACGCGTTTCCAAATACTCGCCGCTGTTTTGTAAAGTTTCTCTAAAAGAGAAAATTGTCATCACCTCAAGCTAACTATTTATTCTAGCCAAGTCAGGTGGCTTCACTGCATTTCTGAACTTGCCTCTGATGAGGGCAGGGTGGTTGATGGTAATGGTGGTGGAACTGAAAGAGAAATGGAATATGGGTTCTAAGCACATCTTGTGGAAACTTACTTAAACTGGGACTTTTTCCTCCAAGAAATCTTGAAATCATTACATGAGTTAATGGATCCCATGATTCCCTGGGTCAGTGGAGGCCCGTGCACCTGTGCCCGAGACAGATGACTTTAAATTTTAAAACTGTACTTGACCTTCAGATCCTCCCATATAAACTGCCCGCTCTTCCACAGGAGCCTGATCCTGCTTTGTAGTTTCTTGTACTGACTCCTCTCCCAGAGGCATAAGTTCAGGACAGCCCCAGGAGGCTGTTAGGCAAGCAGGGAGCTTGCATGACCTCAGGGACAGCTGGGTGGCCCCTGCATGTTGGCTCTGCACATCTGCCAGGCTTCTCAGAGCAGGACTCTGTGTTGGAAATTGAATGAAGCAACTTCTGTGCAGAGTTTTGGAAAGGAATATCACAGACTCGGCATTTAAAAAAAGACTGCATCATTTATTTAGCAATAAGGAAGGAGGGGAGAGCTCCCTAGCCAGAGGTCAGGTGACCACCATTCCCCAGTTCCTTAACCCATCAAGTTGTAAACTTTCTTTTTACACAAGAGTACAACTAAATGATTGCCTTGGAGGAAGAGGCAGAGATGGGGGTAAGGGTGACTGCACCTCAGATAGCAGAAAGATCTCACTCACAGGGGAGGGGAGGGTAGATTTTGTTATATATTGGCAAATTTTAGAAAGGCTTTTTGAAAAAGTACTGATAACATTTGAAAGAGTCAGTTTTTGTCCAGTGAAATATTAAAGACTTACTTCGCTGAGACTAGCGTTTGTCCTCTTATCAATGAAGGGGCTAATCTTTTCATGAAATCACTTCTGTTTTTACCACCAATAGTAATAGTGCTTATTGAGAGCTTACAGTATATTAATTACTGATTAGGATACTTTATAAGCACTTATGGTATTAATGTTTATAGCAGCCACGTGAAGTAGGTATTGTTATCTTCATTTGGCAAATGAGGAGACAAAGGCATATAAGAAGTTCAGTACCAAAGTCACACAGCTAGCAAGTGGCCAAGCCTGGCTCTGCCCCGGGAAGTTGGCCTCCATCACCCACACATCTAACCACTATGCTCGGTTGCCATAAAACCATGCGATGCAGGGTTGTTCGCTGCAGCCACGCATGAGTGAGGCAGCCGAGCATGAAGTCGGGGGAAATGCAAGGAATCCTAATTCTTCCAATTCTGTGTCTTGGTCACAAAGGGCTCCATAGTCGTGGGAATTGATTATGACTGCCGGGAGAGGATGGTGTACTGGACAGACGTTGCTGGACGGACAATTAGCCGCGCCCGTCTGGAATCGGGAGCAGAGCCCGAGACCATCATTAACTCAGGTCAGCAGCTTCACCCAGAAGACAACTCCCATTCCATTTCATTCTACCAAGTCCAAGTTATTTGCCTCTTTTATGCCAAAGTTTCCCCTCTACCTTCTCGATAGGACTCTGAATAGAAAGGGCTTGCAGTAAGAATTCAAGGCGCGGCTACAGTTGATGCCGCCTGGCCCCAGCCCTGGGGATGCCTAGTGCCATCAGGCTGGGAGGTCTTGTTAGGCTAGAGGGTACTAGAGGTGGTAGAAAAACTAACGCAGGATCTGTTCCTCTATTGACTCTGTTTGTTTTGACTTAGAAACTCTCAAGACTTTTTTCTCCCCCAACTATTCAAACGTAGTAAGCAGAGCTCTGCTTCAGGTTCACCTTTCATAGCTGCAGTCGCTCCAGCCCTGCCTTTGTTTTATTCCAGGTCTGATAAGCCCCGAAGGACTTGCCATCGACCACTTTCGTAGAACGATGTACTGGACAGACAGCGGCCTGGATAAGATAGAGAGGGCCAGGCTGGATGGCTCTGAGCGCAGGGCCCTCTTCCACACGGACCTGGTGAACCCCCGCGCCATCGCTGTGGATCCAATCCGAGGGTCAGCCGGGCTTCCCTAATTCTCCTGTTACCTGTAGATCCTCATTTGAAGCCCTTGGGCTCTAAGTACAGTTGTAGGGGAGGGTCAGAACATGGGCATGAAAGTTCAAAATATATTAAGTTAATAGTATTCACTGAGGATCTACTAGGTGTCAGGTACTGTTTAGGCAAAGACAAGGTCTGTCCTTTCATGGAGTTTATGTTCTACTAGGAAGAAATAAGACAGTAAACTAATGAATAACAAGGAAATTATTAAGCCTGTGATGTGATACATAGAGAATTCAGAGTATGTGCGAGAGACTGGGGGCTACTTTGGATCAGATGATCAGGCCAAGCCTGAGACAGCACTTCAACCGGAATGAAGTCAGTCTCCTCCAGCAACACATTAGGAAATCCCAGTGTTAAACCTGCAGTGGGGTTACCTGCATTAGTTGGTGAGTAAGCAAAACTCAGACACCAGGCATGTTATTTCTCTGACCTCATTTTCACAGTGGCAACAGTCAAAAGAACAATGTTTCCTGTCTATGATAATTGCTAAGGTCATCAACTGGGACATATAACTTGGTCCGTGTTTCAGTGGGACTCGGTAGAATCAGGGAGGATTTCTATACCTTGAGAAACTCTTGCCATATTTAATGGGGCTTCTACCAAATGAAATTCCAGAGAAACCTTCAAATCAGTAAAGATAACCTTCAGCTTTCACTTTCAGCGAAGTGTTTTTGACTCAGAAATGCTTAGTGAAAAGTCTCAAAGATCGTTCTGAAATGTGGGTTCTATACATTGGGGAAGGTTTATCTTTCTCCATTTAATTTATCCACAGCAACTTGTATTGGACAGATTGGAATCGAGAAGCTCCTAAAATTGAATCGTCGTCTTTAGATGGAGAAAATAGAAGAATTCTGGTGAATAAAGACATTGGACTACCCAATGGCTTAACCTTTGACCCCTTCTCCAAATTGCTCTGCTGGGCAGATGCAGGTACTACTACTCATGGAATGCAAATACAGAACACCACAATGTCCAGTAAGCGTGAGCACTCTAACAGATTTTACAGTAAAACCAAATCCCACCATTTGGGACTTCTGGCTTACGTTTATAACAGTACAGCAAATGATCTACTCCTTTTAAAGGACACTTTGTAATGACTCCTGTGATGAATTTCCTGAGGTCCTGGATGTATGTGTTTGAATTAGGCGGTAGGTTTGAGGGCTAGTGCTATGTCCAACCTACTTTTGTCCTGCTGGCTCTTCCTCCACATGAGCACTTGGCACACTTTTTAGGTTAAAAAATAAATATTACCCACTGTTGGAATCGACAGGCTTAGATAAATGAACAGGGGTCATTTTCCTTTTTTGCCAGTATTATAACATTTATAAATATCTGTTACTTTCACAGTCAGTATGCTATTGTGCTGAGGACATTCTGTGAAAAGTGATGTGGCAGGATGGCTTCCTTCAGTAATATATTTGGGTTGCCTATTCCCAGGTTCTCTTTCTGTTGTGTGATTTCATTATTAGCACAACTGAAAAGATGCTGTTTCATTATACTGCATTTATATTTTTAGTAAGTATTTGAAATTTAAATCAGGGTTCCATGAGAAACGTGAAACTTGGAAATTCTTGCCTCGTTTAGCTATTTAAAAATTTACATTGAAAAATGGCACTCTTTATTCCTAACTAGAAAATAATACAGTCTTTAAAAAAAAAAATTAAGTATTTTAGTTGAAAGGCAGCCTTGGCTATTATTATACATTGCTTACAAAGGGCAAGTATTAATATTTATCCAAATGTTATGTTTACAACAATTTAAGAGCTAACACAAACTTTTTTAACACTGATATAATTTCATCTCTAATGTCCTACTTTGGGAGAAACTTAGCCAGATTTCTGTAAATGCAATCCTTTCTTCCAAAAAAGGATTAAGAGTTTAAATTCCACTAAAAACTAGAATGCTCTTAAACAAACTGAAGCCTGGTAATAGAATAGGAAAATTTTACAGTTTTTAATTTGTATTATTGCAATGGGGATAGAATACTCTAGTTCTACCTTTGTTTCCTTTGAGAATGAACTTACCTGCCACTATTATTGGTAAAGGATTTTTTTTTTCCCCATCGCATGAAAGGATCTCTTTTCCCTCTTTGATGTTTTAAAAGGAACTAAAAAACTAGAGTGTACACTGCCTGATGGAACTGGACGGCGTGTTATTCAAAACAATCTCAACTACCCCTTCAGCATTGTGAGCTATGCAGATCACTTCTACCACACCGACTGGAGAAGGTGAGCCTGACACACTCTGGACAAGCCTGAAAAGGCAAACTTTTGGAAGACGCACCACTTGTACCAAATGTTAGTAAGCGACTTTAGTTATTAAGCCCTCCTGCTAAAGTTTTCATTTCATTCTCTCTTCATTAGCAGACATCATTCAAGTGTTAACTGCTTTTAAAAGCATACTTTCACATCACCCAGAAATTTAATGGTATTGCTCACATGTAGCTTAAAAATGGCAGAGCTATTTGGTAATAAACTATCCAAAAAGGAAGCACATTACTCTGAATCTGATCTTCAGAGAATAAAAGACGACCTTTAAATGGTACCATGAGGTATCTTATTTAGTTATGTGATTTAAATTGACTTTTAAAAATGTATTCTAGAAGTCTGGCAGAGATTTCTCTTCCTGATAAACTGGCTTTTTCTATCCAACCTTAAATCCTGTGAATTCACTCTTCCTTTCTGTTACCAGGGATGGTGTTATATCAGTAAATAGAGACAGTGGCCAGTTTACTGATGAGTATCTCCCAGAGCAGCGATCTCATCTCTACGGGATAACTGCAGTCTACCCCTACTGCCCAACAGGTAAACGGACATGCTCAGGTGGCTCCTTTGGATCAGCCAGGTAGAGAAAGATAGATCTGGTAACTGACCACACTTGGCCTGCTGCTGCCACCAGTGAGAGCCACTCTGACCTAGAAAAGCTAATGGCCAACACATAGGGGTGACCATTCTACTACCTTAAGTCTACCTAGCTTAACTATACACACAAAAAAGGTCAGTCTATTAGGATATTTCCCCTTTAAAAGACTTGCTGTGGCAAACTGGATATAAAAATACTCACATGCTGTCCCCTCCCTCCACAGGAAGAAAGTAAATATGGTATTATAAAGGACTTGGAGTTTACAATCGGAATCAGGACCCTAAAGAACATTTACTGCGAACAAAGGTGAAGAAAGTGAAAAAGCAATTGGCCATTAGAAGTTCTGGACATATAAGATGAACATTTTCAGTGCAAAAAGACTAAGTATATTTTGTGAAAAGTTTATACCTCAATCTTTACTACTGTATTTTTAAAAACAAAAGTTATTTCAAGTTTAAAAAGGTAACAATTTTAATTGTTGCTTATTAAAGCAACTTTTAATAAACATTTATGTCATATTTAAGAGGTCAAATTAATTGAACTAAGAACCAATTAGAGCAGGTTAAGACCCTAAATCTGACTATTGCTACAGATTCTTTCTGGCCAAGAAATTAAAGTACATGTGATCGGTATAAAAATATGATCCTAAAGATCATAAACCTTGACGTAGAGAAGGCTATGCAGAACTGATGGGAAAGAACCAACTTCTTATTCTAAGATTTTTTTTTTTTTTAACCTCTGCATAAGTGCATTTCTATATTTATATTAAAAGGTGCTACAATGTTTCAGTTTGTATTTTCTGATCCTAAGTCCCTCTATAGAATTACCCACAGAGATTACTACATTTATATATAAATACCAAAGATGTAACAGTTCTCAAATTTTCTAGATTACTCCAATAAAATATTTTAAGTTTTCCTATGACTTACTTAAGGATCTGTATTTTCTATACGTGTAATGAAGTCGGGGGGGTGGCATATACCTAAACCACCAGGGAGGAAGCAGATTAATTAATTATACAAATACATAAACACATGGTCAAAAAACAAAAACATCACCTTCCCAACTTTTTATTGAAGAAAATGCAGTGATGGTAAATCTCTAGAACATAGTCAATTTCAATTTTCTGGAATTCTTCCCTTGAAGACATGACATTTCCAAACACATGCCAAAGCGTACATGGTTCCCAACTGTACTAAGTAGGTGAGAAGATGAAATCCTAAAATGTTCATCTTCCAACTTTCCCCAGTCTGTGGTCTGTCTTTGGATCAGCAATAATCGCCTGAACAGCTACTATGGCTTCATTAATCTTTGTCTGTAGCTCTCTGAGCTCTTCTATATGCAGCAGTCGCAGAATTTGAGCAGCTTCATTAAGAACTGCATCTGTTTCATAAGAAACGCTGCATTAATCAATAACGTTTGCATTTATTCACTCATTTCCCCCAAAAAGTCTCTAAAAACAGTTTGAATTAAAACAAAATCACTTACCTCCTGTGTCAAAACCAAGAATATGCTTGTCTAAAGCAACAGGCAAGCCCTTTAGAAAAAAAAGGACAAAAATCAGACTATAGTTATACGTTCACATTTTCTCACCTCAAATTGAAAAGCAGCTAGCTATTGTTATTTTAACCCTTTTAAGCTGCAGTGGCAAGGTGCCTGAGAATTTTCTCTTTAAATTTGCCTTTTTATGAGTTTTTTCCTACTACAACTAACTAGTTAGGAAAGAATGGCCTTTACATGTAGTGGGCAGCTAGTCCCATAACACATCCAATCCTTTAAGACCAGGCATATAAAAGAATAGCTCCTTTTTGCAGAAGTGCTGTCACTACTGCTATGGAAGGAAGGTTGAGCAGGGCTGCTACTGTCCCGTTTTAGTTATAGTAAGCAGCAGTGTACCGGGCAAATAGGACTACTGTTAAGATGACTTTTCTCAAGCAAGTTTACTTTTGGAGCACATTAATTTGTCTTTATGAACTGCACAAATCTAAAATATACATAACATTTTTCTGCAAGCATGATGTTTACCAGATTATCTATATATTAACTTTCAACAGGTCATTTAAAAGTTACTTTGAAGTCGTCTAGGAAAATGAACAGAATCTAACCCATTTAGCTAACCAGTCAGCACCTGCATACAGATATACCAGAGATGGTGCCTATGGTGGCGCCAACCTGTACAAAGTTCACAATAACTATCAAATAAAAACGAGGACAGGCAGTCTAGACTTTCTGCTGATTATACTGTATAAAATCATTACCAGTTTTTTTTAAAAAGTCACTATACTTTCAACATTACAAATGCTAAGCTGTCACTACTCACTTCTTGCCTAATTATTAATGCAAATCTACCCAGACTCAAAAATCCTTTAAAATCACTAGTAATACATTATACACATGAAGAAACAAATGGGTATGAAAATTCTGTGAGCAAAAAACTAGAGTAGAATTGTACTTGAGTAGCTTTCTGTGTCAGTCTGGTACCAGAGGTTCTGTTCTCCCTTCATCTGCCAACAGACCACCTAGGAACAGGCACCCCTGAAGATGACCACACGCCCCAAATGCTAGTTATGAACAACTGCAAACAGGAACACTCAACTATAGAACTCTTCCACTGTATTATTATAGCATAGTATCTTTTGAGATGACATTAAAGTTCAGATTTATTTGGAGCATTGAAAATTGAATTTTACTTTGCAATCAAGAGCAAAGAGATTTGGCTATGGCCTCACTTGCACTGCCTTCCAAACCAAAGGCATAATTTTGCTGAATGATGAATGATTTTATTATGCCAGAACAATTTACTGTCTGTTCTATAGTGTGGGTGAAATAAGCTGATCTTTAATCCAATTTCCAGTGGCCTGATTCATACATAATTAATAAGCCAATAAGAACCTTTAAAAGAAACTGAGCGTCTTTCAGAGGAGACTACACTGCCCCAGCATTAATAACCTTAATGCTGTTGGGCTTCGATAAAGATGGGATCAGAGGACAAAAGACACTGGGGAATTGGAGGGTGAGGGAGGCACAATAGAAGGCCCAGGGTCCAGAATGTGGACTGTACCCAAGACATTCATCTGTGTAGCAGGAAGGGGCGTTATCAGACACCTGCAGCTGCTAACCCCTGAGGACATTCTCTGCACTGACCCATAGTCAAGAGGACTTCAGGGACATTTGGGTTTCTTGGACAGTTCATCTAAAAATATCCTAGATTTATTAACAAGTTACTTTTTTATGATTTATGCTACGAAATAGAATAAACTGAGATTTCTCTGAAGAAACAAAAGGGTGAAGATAAAGACTTAGGTAGAAAAGAAAATGAATTACTAAAAAAGAGAAGGTGTGTCCTGTTTTCTAGCAGTTAGTCAAAATAACCCAGTAAATTTCACAAGTGGAAGTTCTTTTAAATAAACTTGAACTGGGCACATGCGGTAGTTTTGAACTGGTAGGCTGTGGATATGCTATTGGAGGCTTCTTAAAAGTAATGAAGTGAGATAAACATGAAGTTCACTTTTCACTCAAAAATGACTGGATACAGTTTGCTTCAGAATCAAATTCAATCCCACTGAAGTAAGCTATTCTTTCTCTAGGCAGTTCTAACACAGAATAGATATCTTAAGCATTCTCAGGCAAAGTTCAAACTCATGACAACCAAAAGAAACTTTCAGTAATAATTAATTTAGAATTTATTTAAATTAAAAAAACAGCATACCTCTTTCGTTTGATTTGCTTTAGCAACTGCATCCTGTGTCAGGCGCTCCTGGACCAAAATGCGAATTGCCTAAGAAATCCCAAAATAGTATTTTTACTTTTTATCGGCTGTTTGTTATCTTTTCTTCTCTGAGAATACAGAATGAGGATGCCCAATTTGATGAAATTAGAAATACCTAATTCATTAACAAACTCCCCAGCAAATTAAAAATAAAAATAATAGCTACTGTAATGAAAGTTTTCACTTCTAGTATTTAATAATGTGGAATGATGTTCATAACAATTACGTTTTTTGAATAGGTAATTTGTGGGTGCTAAAAAATTTTTTTAAATAAAGAAGGATACATGGCGAAAAAGTATGTCTCCTTTCTACCCAAGCCTCAGCCATACTTTCAGAAAACAATTATTGCTACCAGATCCTTGTGTATACTCACAAGGCCTCTATCAAATTACAAGCATGCTCAGGGATATATGCAAGTGCACACACGCACACACACACACAAACATGCACCTTTGACACAAAGGGTAGCATATCATGCACACTGTCCCCGCTTTCTTCACTTTATTACAGTACAATGTTTTCAGATCTTTCAAAGGACACATTGTTTTTTTTTCATTAGCAAGGCATTTTACCACTGCAGACACAAATGCATGCACGCACCTGCACACACTTAAAAAGTAAGATTTTTTAATGGAATTTTAATTAGTGGATGACAGTTACAACCCCAAGATAAGTGTGAAAATTTGAAAAATTATTTTTAATAAAAACAAACCAAATGCTACATATGAAAAAGAATTAAACCAATCTAACAGTGATTGCAAATGTATTTACACAGTCCAGTTGCCAAACAGTTAATGTACTGATTCTCACAGCTGCAATATGGATGTTTTCCATATTGTCATGTATTGTTTGAATGCTTCTTAAAATAACTCAAAAGGACAAACATGCTAGGATTAGAATTTTATAAAGCTTTTGATTATAACTGACTTATATTGTACTTTAGCACCCCAAATATGCTAGCATTGTCTGTTCTCCTCTCACTCAGTTTATGATTAAAGCTGACATAACCACTGTAGAACTGTTCCAAAGCAATTTCTATAATTGCCTGAGTAAGGAACAAGCCTTTCAAAGAGCTAAATTTCACTAAAAACAACTTTTGTCTCTTGGCGTCCAATCTGAGTTAACATTCAGATTCAGTATAGAGAATTATAGTAATCTAGGAATAGAACAGTCTTCCCATATTACAACTGTCATTTAATAAATACAATTCTAAAAAGGAGAATAAATTATGATCTCTTGGGGGTAGAGTGAAATTATTCAATTTCCTGCAAAGTAGTTTAAAGTAATTTAAAGCTCTTTAATTTCTCATAAAATCAATAATAATTTCTAAAATAACTTCCAAGTCTGGTATCTTAAGTACCACTCCCCTGCCCCTCCCCTTCCCCCCACTAGACTATCATAATTACTCGACATAAATCTTCTGAAGCATGAGTATATTTTTCCACTCAGAAATAAGAGGCCTCTTTTAGGCCATCAGGTTCCCTGCTGTAAGGGGCTTGGAGGACAGAAACATTCATTCCTCAAAGAGATTTGGGGGTATGTTTTTGACCAAATTCACCATTACTAGTTTGGCATTTTCCACAATCTTAATGAATACAGACCATGAATATTTAAAAGGACTGATTAAAAAGAAGTGGGGTGATATAGGAAAAAAAATGGACCAGGACGTCCTTGGCGGTCCAGTGATTAGGACTCTGTGCTTCCAATGCAGGGGGCGTGGGTCCGATCCCTGGTCAGGGAACTAAGATCCCAGATGCCATGCGGCCAAAAAAAAAAAGAAGAAAAAGAATGGACCATAAGGTCGAGCGCCTAGATTAAAATCCTGACTATCATTTTCAATGTCAGCTTGAACATTATTTATCTATTATCTTTAAGTCTCAGTTTCTTCATATACGTATTTTAAAAAGACACTAACATCCACCTCTAGGATTGTTGGGAGGACTGAATGAGTCATCTGTGCACAGGATTTAGCACAGTGGCAGGCACACAGTAAACACTCTTTGATATTAGTTGTTAGGTAATCTAAAACCAATGAATTCGAGAAATCTGCTTTATGTCCCACATTCCTCCAACATTTTACTCATTCTACCATAGATTTAAATATCAAACACAGTTATTTTTAGAAAATGAAGTTTTTAAAATTATATACAGGGTTTTTGTCACGAATCAAGAATATGAAGCTGACCTTAAGCATTACCAGGTAATCGTCATGACGCTGAATCTGAAGAAGGTTAGCCAAAGCCATTACACCAGCCTTAAAATCAGGATTATTTACTATAAAACATTAAAAATGGAAACTTAAAGCTCTGCAGGCATGTAATTACAAACATATATGCAAACATATAAACTTAAAAAAATATTTTTATTTTCTAGTAACAACAAATCTCTTTAATTTCTAAAATTGCTGCTGACAAAAGCAGTATGGGGTAAATTAGGTAAATTGATGAGATCAATGGTTTTCCTACTAATCAACCAAAGTGAACAATCCAATAAATGACTAAATTAACTCACATGAGGTTTGTTCTGTAACTTTCTCTGCAAGGCCCATTTATGTAACACTATTAATTAACCTTTCTTCCCAAAGCTATTAATTTTAATACACAGATTCCCTTCAATGGACAGTTTTCCCAAAACCTTTTCTCCAAGCAGCAGCTCTAGAGCGTCCAACCAGCTTATTAATTCATAAGGGTAACTCATAAATTACAGGTCACGATCAGTCAGTGAAAGAATATTTAACATATTATAATCTAAGTAATTAGAATCTTAATACTTTTAAAAGGAGAAAGAATTACTTAAAGACATCTGGGACTTAAAACAATGAAAAATTTTAACACTTGTCTCATACTGTCATTAGATTAGAAAAAATATTTTCTGCACCCAGGAAGGCAAACAATCACCACCATGATTAAATAAAATCAAAACCCCCAAGTTACTATGAGCAGATGAAAGAAGAGCATTTTCAGTTTCAGATATTCAGCTACAAGAGGAGGGAGAAAGCACACTATAACTGACAGTAAAAAACAGCATAGAGAATAAAATATCAACACAAATGTTGTCTGCATGAAACATTCTTAATCTACTAAAACCAAATAAAACCAGACTTCATTCTAGGAAGTAAAAAACATTTAAGAAACCAAAAACGTTGATGATCATTTTTATGCATTTATAAACTTACCATCCAAATTGATCAATGGCTCTGCATTTTTAGCTGCATTGTCAGCGTTTTTTGTATTATCAGGTACCAAGTCCTTGTATTTTTCAGCTGTAAAAATAGGCAAAAATACAATTTGTAGAGCTTCAACTTAAGGTAAAACAAACGTTGCTTATTTACTGAATTTAACTGAGCCAAACTGGTTATAAGCATGAGACAACTCAAGCATTCAAAAAAAAAAAATGCTATAATAAAAAATCTACTAGAAGAGAATGTGACTAGCTTTTTAATTAAGCTGAAATGATTATCAGACACAAATATCTTTTCAGTAACATTTCTTAAAGTAAAACATTTCAAACACCATCTAAATTTTAGAAGAGAAAGTCTGCTTTTCAGCTTCCTCTCAAACTTGGTAGGGGTAGAAGAATGGGAGAAGGGTAAGTATAGGTCACATGAGGTTAAATACAAACACACTAAGAAGTTTCTTTGCAAATCTTGTGAATGCTGTATACAAAACCAAAAACCTTGCTTTCTAAAAAAATCACTTCAAATACACCATCATATACAAACCTAAACTTATTTTATGGAGACTTAAAATGCAGAATTCCAAAAGGAGATTTTATTACTTTTACCTGAAAAATACTAAATAATAATATTTTAAAAGACTTTACAAATAAAAATATTTAATAGTAATTCACCAAACTTAATGCCCAAAATGCCATCTTTGGCTATAGTGCTTATATGATTTGCTAATGGAAAAAAAAAAAGGGAAAATAAAAGCATTAAAATTTAAATCAGACAGGAGTTAGCTTAAAGGAGCTACTGGCCAAACCTGGAACAATGTAAACATCAAAATACACAATGACAAAAAAGGATTAAGACCCACTGAGTAAAATAAGAATCCACATATCTACACTGATATGAATAAACAAACAAACATAAACTGGTGAGAAGGGAAAGCTCTTCCTTATAGTGTAAAAACAAAAAATCAATGTAGAGGAATGATGGAATTAGAAAAACACCTTCTAGTCATCATAATCAACATAATAACTGACTCAGGCAAAAATCATCAAATGTATACTAAAGCTAAGGTTTGAAGAGGAGAAGCATATAGAAATCATCTCATATCTCTCCACAAGATATGTAATCTTTACACTGAAGAAAGCTTAACCAAGTGATCAGAATAACATGACCAGTATTCAGGCATATCACCAACACATGCCTCCTGATATGATGCACTTAAAAGAACACAACATCACTTCTGTGTTACTCTTAACAAAACTACAAACCCTGAATCTAATCATGAGGAAACATCAGACTCACTCAAACTGAAGGACATTCTACAAAATAAATGTCAGTGTCCTGAAGCATGACGACTGAGTAACTATTCCAGACTGTAGGAGACTAAAGAGACTAAGGAGAATGAATGCAACACATGATCCAGGACTGCTTTGGAGGTTTTTGTTTGCTTGTTTTTGCCATAAAGAACATTGAGACAAATGGTGAAATGTGAATCTCATCTATAGATAACAGTAAATAATCAAAGTTAATGTCCTGATTTTGATAAATGTACTGTAGCTATGTAAGACAATGACTTTTTTTAGGAAATGTGCACAAGGGTAAAAGAGAAATCATTTACAACTTAGTGTCAAATGGTTTAGAAAAAAATTAGGAGTATGTATATATATATAGAGAGAGAGAAGGATAAGGCAAATGAAGTAAAATGTTAATAATATCTGCAGAATCTGAGTATGAAAAATTCTTTTTACTATTCTTGCAACCTTTCTGTAAATCGAAAATTATGTCAAAGAAGTTAAAAGAATTTAAGTCAGATTTTAATCACCTTAACTGACAAGCTAGCAAAAGGCTTTAAAAAACGTTAAGGCACAAACAATAAAAATTCACAATGGTTTTATCAAAGAATAAAAATTTAAAATAATTTAAAAGTCAAGAAGAATGCAACTTATTAATGTAAAACCATAAAAGCACAGCAGTGCCTCCTACCGATAAGGGGCAATGTTTCTCATACAAACTCAGTTTTTTAAATACATTAAAAAAAGACCATGCTATCACTGAGAAGTAACTGTACTTAACAGTCAACTACAAGGATACACAATCATATGGCATCTACTGTTGTTGGTACAACCTAGGTAACCTAAGTTGAAGTATTATAAAAATGGGACAAATGGACTAAATAAGGGTAAAACAGAAATAAATTGAGATGTGACTATAATTTTATGTGGGAATAGCTGAAAAACACTTGAAAAGCTGGAAAATACTTTGTTGCAAATTAACTAACAGAGTTCCTACCAACTCAGACCAGAACAGGCAGATTTTGCTAAAGGCTCCATAGTAAAGAAAAAGTCTTTGAGCTTTCCTTAAGATTTCTGCCATAAGGCATCTGAAACTTAAGTTTGAAGAACCAGCAAAAAAACAGCTGGTTGATGCTCCACACCAGTATGTATAAACATTCATATATTGAATTTACCAAGCATTTATAGTTGATAAGCACATCTACTGTACACAAGAAACCATGTCAGGTACTGTGGCAGAGAGAATCATGACTGCTCCCTCCCCCCCCCCAAAAAATGTCCATATTCCAATCCCTGGAACTTATGAATATGGTATCTTACATGGCAAAAGGGACTTTGTGGATGTGATTAAATTAAGGACCTTGAAATTGGGGGTATGGGGGTTATCCTGGATTACCTAAGTGGGCCCAATGTAATCAAAGCATCCTTATAAGAGGGAGGCAGGAAGGTCAGAGAAGATGTGACAATGAAAGCAGAATCACAGAGAGCTTAGAAGATGATATGTTGCTAGATTTGAAGATAAAGGGGCCAGAGTCACAGAATGCAGGCAGCCTCTAGAAGATGGAAAAGACAAAGAAATGGATCTTCCCCTAGAGCCTCCAAAAGGAACCAACCCAGTCAACAAATTGACTTCAGTCCTAATACAGATGTTGGACTTCTGACCTCCAAAACTGTAAGATAATAAACAGTCTTTTAAGTCACTGAGTTTGTGGTAATTGTTACAGCAGCAACAGGAAACTAATAGAGGTACCATGTAGGAAACAAAGCTGAGTATCAGCTTACAATTTAGTGGGGCAAGTAAGACATAAGCAAAATGGAAAGTGGCGAATGACTTAAAAAGCTATAGAGTTAAATGGGAAAGCAATGGTTTCTGAATATATAAAAGGAACTATCGTTTGGAAACAAAGTGTAGCATTCTAAAACATTTATGTTTCAAAAAATTAGCTTGGTGGGCCATGTGGATGAGACTAGAGGGTGACATAGATGGGAGACTAGTATGAAAGACATTCCAATCATCTCAGGAAAAAGTGGCAAGAACTTGAATTAGGGCGACAGCAGTGAGGATGGAGAAGGAAAGATACAACAAGGGAAAAATGGATGGAACAGAATGAGAGGAAAAGGGAGAGGCCAAACACATTAAAAAGGCTTCAAACGTAAATGATTAAGAGGACCGGAACTGACAGTCCCATGAAAGAGAACAACATAAATGCAGCGGATGGAGGTAAAGTAAGATAATCAGATATTACATTCAGATGTTAGCAGGCCTTTCAAAATGAAATGGCCTGAGAGAAAACAGTGTATTGGAAAACTATTTTTACTATAGGTACTAACATTCAAAACCTTCCAATGATACAAGTATCTGTAATAAAATAACACTAAACATTAATAATAAATATATTTTGGCCTATAGTGCACATTTGCATTAGATGTATATTTCAGTCTCTTGCGAAATTACCTGCTGCAACCAACACTTGAAATCCTATCAATTCTGGGACAGCAGCAACAAGTGAACTTGAAAGGTTAAGGTACAGACTGAAAGATGGCAAATTCACCAAAGTAATGTGACATTGTGAGAAGACATTCAATTAGCCTTCTTCTTCAGAAGACATCATCTTCAAATTCTAAAAGAAAAATCTACATACCAATGGAAACCAGTGCTTTTAATATCTTATGATAGTAAGGAGACTCTCTAATTTTAGAAAAGAAAATTCTTTCCTAGACAATTTGGGAGGTGGATACAGGAGAATAATTACAAAAAGTAAATTTGTAAACAGATGCTGTAAAGTGAGATGAGGAGGTACAAAACTTAAAATGAACCAAAGGTAAAACAATGTAAGACAAACTGGCAAGTTCCCTACATTTTTACACTCCTTTCCCACCTTTCCTCTCTCTCTCTTTAAAACACACATTCCCCACAAAACATACCATTATCTCCATATTCAAGTCTAACAGCTAAACCAAGAAGCCAGTCGATTGCTTCTGGTCGATCTTGAATCTTGAAAGGACAGTTAACATCTCTGAGATACTGTGAGGGGAATAAAAAGTCTGGTTTCATTATTACTATAAAGTCACAAAATAAAAAAATGGTAGAGTTGAAAGAGACCTTAGTTTGGATCTCTAAGAATTTCTTATAACCATTTACATTACTAAACCTTTGATGCAATTATATAACCCAAAAAAAGGAAACACTTAAGTGTACCACTCAGGGAAAAATAATGAAGCAGGCCCATCATGCTTTTTGAAATTTTTACTTTTGCAGATTCCAGATAGGGCACCACTGATGTAGAATAACTTCATTTCGTAGATGAGAAAACCGAAGCCTAGAGGTCAACACTTGCTGACAGTTACACGACTTAAATTGGGGAGCTGAATCTATACTTTCTGATTCCAGGGCTCAATACACATAGAGCAGGTAAATAAAAAGGACTTTAAAAAGTCTAAATAAAAAGGACTTTTGTTTCTCCCAAACAAAACAAAACAAAACCAATTATTATCTAAACCTTAGCTTTCATATCGTGGAAATGCTTCTGAAGGGAGTAAGCCATGTGACATACAAGCAAAGCGTTTTTAATAAATGTCAGAAGCTGCATATTCAAATGAGTATGTCCTTAAAATAAGTCTCCTAGGAACTTAAAATCTAATTCCACCAACAATGATGTTACTCAAAACTTCTGGAACTCCTTTTTGGAAATCCTTTGGGGGATAATTAATGAATCAGCACTTTTTAGCCATAACTTATTTTCTAACCAAAAATTTTATTCCCCTGCTTTAAAAAAAAGCACCTCATTCACAAGATTTAGTCATGATGCAAAAAGCAAATCCATGTTCAAAGTATAAAAAAACTGTCAATATTAAGGATATTCAAAAGATGTCTCCTGATCTAAAAGTAATTGCAAAAGAAGTTCCAAATATGCTTTAGGCAATGACATCATCATTCCAAAGAAACCACCTTGAAAGATAATATCTGTGTAAGTTCCAATACATTTATCTTTAGGTTATACTACTTTACTGTCATTTCTGGGTGTTCTTCATCAGAAAGTTTTTTATATTCTTCAATACCCTTCCACATGTGGAACTCTATATTGTCTTGTACACGTGAGTGGGCCATCATAAGATGTAATACAAGGAAATATAAAATCCTAACAATGTATTTCAAAGTCTTAAGAAGCCTATCAAAATTTTCAAAAATACTCTTGAAGGGCAAAGGAAAATAATCCAGTAGTAGCAATAATAGTAGTAGAGGCAGAGAAATTAATAAACATATAGCACTTGCTATGGGCAAGGCACCTCTGTGAAAAGGTACATAGGTATATTTCAATAACAAACATACCACTGCTATGAGATAGATACCACTGTTATCCCCATTTATTGATAACAATATTGAGCCACAGAATGGTTAATAAACTTGCCCATTGTCAGAGGCAGTATGTAACTTACACAATCCTCTAATTCATAAAACTAGAAACTTAGGTACCTAAACACCAGTAAATGAAAATTTAGTCACTTTTCATATTCTTTTTTTTATTAGTATTTTTATTGGAGTATAATTGCTTTACAATGTTGTGTAGTTTCTGCTGTACAACAAAGTGAATCAGCTCTATGTATACATATATCCCCATATCCCCTCCCTCTTGCATCTCCCTCCCACCCTCCCTGTCCCACCCCTCTAGATGGTCACAAAGCACCGAGCTGATCTCCCTGTGCTATGCAGCTGCTTCCCACTAGCTATCTATTTTACATTTGGTAGTGTATATATGTCAATGCTACTCTCTCACTTCGTCCCAGCTTCCCCTTCCCCCTCCCCGGGTCCTCAAGTCAACTCTCTACATCTGCGTCTTTATTCCTGTCCTGTCCCTAGGTTCATCAGAATCTTTTTTTTTTTCTTTAAGATTCCATATATATTTGTTAGCATATGGTATTTGTTTTTCCCTTTCTGACCTACTTCACTCTGTATGACAGACTCTAGGTCCATCCACCTCACTACAAATAACTCAATTAAAAATATGGAACACTCCACGAAATTTGCGTGTCATCCTTGCGCAGTGGCCATGCTAATCCTCTCTATATCATTGTTCCAGTTTTAGTAGATGTGCTGCCGAAGTGAGCATTACTTTTCATATTCTTAAAGGAAGAGATCTCATCAAAGTAACAGAGCCAATAAAAATGTTTAATGTAAATAATGATGCTGTAAAATGTAATTTTTATTCTAATTTGAAAACAACTCTGTTTTCTGCAAAAACATTACTAAAATTAAACTAGGTCAACAGGAAAGTTATTCCAGCCACAAAAATAAGATAATACACACAGATCTTTTTAGGATTATTTCTATTGTACATAACAAGGGACAACTGTGTATGTTAAATATAGGCAAAAACAAGACATAATCTTAGTTTTCAAGTGTGTCAATAATGTCTTATTTTAATATAATACTCTAACTGTATCTCTGCTATATTTTTAATGTAATGTAAATATTCTGATTTTTGCCATTTTTACTATTTAGAGAATATGTGTCACTGTTTATTTAAGAAGTCTCAGTGTTTCTGGACAAAACTATTTCTTCTTTTTTTTTTGAGTGTCTACTTGTGCCATTACCTTTATTAGTTAATAGTCTATAAAGTTAGTTTTCAATGGCAGCGGGCTAGTCAGGTACAGGGCCCTAAAGGATATGAATACAGAGTAAGTTTTGCTATAGAGAAAATGCAGAAATGAATATTGATATATCATTCATTTACATACATACACATATATGTATACAAATAAACACACACAAATATATAAATTCATGAAACAAACAGGTCTCTCTATTGTATGTCAGGCACACATCTAAGTACTGGGGATAAGCACCTCCTCTCCAGCTACATAAGCTTAAAGCTGACAGTTTCAAAAAACCAGGGATTGGTTGGGAAAGGTGAGGGGTGGGAAGACTAGTCCAGTCACATCACCTAAAACTGTGACAGCTCCCCAGTTGGGTCAAGTTCAAACTCTTTACGGCACATGAGCTTACCTCTCTCCTCAGCCTACTCTATACTCCCCTTCACCCTCATGCCTAATGATTCACCATACTATTTCTATCTAATACTGAATGCTTGGTAGGAAGAGATAATATAATCTGCTTTAAAAACAAAAAAATATGGTAAGAAAAAAGCTAAATCCCTGAAGTCTAGCTTTTCTAACACTGATCATTATTAGTTTTATTTATTTTAAAAGAACACAGTAATTTTAAGCTTGCCTGTCTTCATATTATTTTTACACAAGCTCCCTGTATGTTTTATTTTAGTTTCTAATTCGTTACCTTTTCAAAGAACTTGGGCCAGTCACTGCTGTGGATGTTTCTTAAATTACCTCTGTCTTCAATCTTGTAGTGTCTGATTTTCTGGTCTTCGAGCCAAACAATAAAGTTTCTAAATTCTGTCTCATCTGCAATGAAAACACCGTATAAATCACGAGAAGCACCAGGTAACAGGTAAAACACTTCCTTCTTCACAAACAGTCCTGTGGAATTTTTTTTTTTAACTCCAAAATTATAAGTTACTTGAGCTGCTTGAAGTAGTATTTGAAAGTGCAGACTTTGGAGAGCCTCCCATCAAGCCTCTTAGATAGCCTCAACCACCAGAGGGCAGACAGCAGAAGCAAGAAAAACTATAATCCTGAAGCCTGTGGAACAAAAACCACATTCACAGAAAGACAGACAAGATGAAAAGGCAGAGGGCTATATACCAGATGAAGGAACAAGATAAAACCCCAGAAAAACAACTAAGTGAAGTGGAGATAGGCAACCTTCCAGAAAAAGAATTCAGAATAATGATAGTGAAGATGATCCAGGACCTCGGAATAAGAATGTAGGCAAAGATCGAGAAGACGCAAGAACTGTTTAACAAAGACCTAGAAGAATTAAAGAACAAACAAACAGAGATGAACAATACAATAACTGAAATGAAAACTACACTAGAAGGAATCAATAGCAGAATAACTGAGGCAGAAGAACGGATAAGTGACCTGGAAGACAGAATGGTGGAATTCACTGCTGTGGAACAGACTAAAGAAAAAAGAATGAAAAGAAATGAAGACAGCCTAAGAGACCTCTGGGACAACATTAAACGCAAAAAAAAAAAAAAAAAAAAGGAGAAGAGAGAAAAGACCAGAGAAAATATTTGAAGAGATTATAGTCAAAAACTTCCCTAACATGGGAAAGGAAATAGCCACCCAAGTCCAGGAAGCGCAGAGAGTCCCATACAGGATAAACCCAAGGAGAAACACGCCGAGACATATAGTAATCAAAGTGGCAAAAATTAAAGACAAAGAAAAATTATTGAAAGCAGCAAGGGAAGAATGACAAATAACATACAAGGGAACTCCCATAAGGTTAACAGCTGATTTCTCAGCAGAAACTCTACAAGCCAGAAGGGAGTGGCATGATATACTTAAAGTGATGACAGGGAAGAACCTACAACCAAGATTACTCTACCCGGTGAGGATCTCATTTAGATTTGATGGAGAAATCAAAAGCTTTACAGACAAGCAAAAGCTAAGAGAATTCAGCACCACCAAACCAGCTCTACAACAAATGCTAAAGGAACTTCTCTAAGTGGGAAACACAAGAGAAGAAAAGGACCTACAAAAACAAACCAAAACAATTAAGAAAATGGTCATAGGAACATACATATCGATAATTAGAATGGATTAAATGCTCCAACCAAAAGACACAGGCTTGCTGAAGGGATACAAAAACAAGACCCATATATATGCTGTCTAAAAGAGACCTACTTCAGACCTAGGGACACGTACAGACTGAAAGTGAGGGGATGGAAAAAGATAGTCCATGCAAATGGAAATCAAAAGAAAGCTGGAGTAGCTATACTCATATCAGATAAAATAGACTTTAAAATAAAGAATGTTACAAGAGACAAGGAAGGACACTACATAATGATCAAGGGATCAATCCAAGAAGAAGATATAACAATTATAAATATACATGCACCCAACATAGGAGCACCTCAATACATAAGGCAACTGCTAACAGCTATAAAAGAGGAAATCGACAGTAACACAATCATAGTGGGGGACTTTAACACCTCACTTACACCAACGGACAGATCATCCAAAATGAAAATAAATAAGGAAACAGAAGCTTTAAATGACACAGTAGACCAGAGAGATTTAATTGATATTTATACGACATTCCATCCAAAAACAGAAGATTACACTTTCTTCTCAAGTGCACACAGAACATTCTCCAAGATAGGTCACATCTTGGGTCACAAATCAAGCCTCAGTAAATTTAAGGAAACTGAAATCATATCAAGCATCTTTTCTGACCACAACGCTATGCGATTAGAAATGAATTACTGGGAAAAAAACGTAAAAGACACAAACACATGGAGGCTAAACAATACGTTACTAAATAACCAAGAGATCACTGAAGAAATCAAAGAGGAAATCAAAAAATACCTAGAGACAAATGACAATGAAAACACGATGATCCAAAACCTATGGGATGCAGCAAAAGCAGTTCTAAGAGGGACGTTTACAGCTATACAAGCCTACCTAAAGAAACAAGAAAAATCTCAAGTAAACAATCTAACCTTACACCTAAAGGAACTAGAGAAAGAAGAACAAACAAAACCCAAAGTTAGCAGAAGGAAAGAAATCATAAAGATCAGAGCGGAAATAAATGAAATAGAAACAAAGAAAACAATAGCAAAGATCAATAAAACTAAAAGCTGGTTCTTTGAGAAGATAAACAAAATTGAGAAACCATTAGCCAGACTCATCAAGAAAAAGAGGGAGAGGACTCAAATCAATAAAATTAGAAATGAAAAAGGAGAAGTTACAACAGACACTGCAGAAATACAAAGCATCCTAAGAGACTACTACAAGCAACTCTATGCCAATA
This sequence comes from Eschrichtius robustus, assembly GCF_028021215.1. Classification (NCBI taxonomy): domain Eukaryota; kingdom Metazoa; phylum Chordata; class Mammalia; order Artiodactyla; family Eschrichtiidae; genus Eschrichtius; species Eschrichtius robustus. Next base: position 48,409,406 of record NC_090824.1, read on the forward strand.
AAATGGACAACCTGGAAGAAATGGACAAATTCTTAGAAAGGTATAACCTTCCAAGACCGAACCAGGAAGAAACAGAAAATATGAACAGACCAATCACAAGTAATGAAATTGAAACTGTGATTAAAAATCTTCCAACAAACAAAAGTCCAGGACCAGATGGCTTCACAGGTGAATTCTATCAAACATTTAGAGAAGAGCTAACACCCATCCTTCTCAAACTCTTCCAAAAAATTGCAGAGCAAGGAACACTCCCAAACTCATTCTATGAGGCCACCATCACCCTGATACCAAAACCAGACAAAGATACTACAAAAGAAGAAAATTACAGACCAGTATCACTGATGAATATAGATGCAAAAATCCTCAACAAAATACTAGCAAACAGAATCCAACAACCCATTAAAAGGATCATACACCACAATCAAGTGGGATTTATCCCAGGGATGCAAGCATTCTTCAATATAAGTAAATCAATCGATGTGATACACCATATTAACAAATTGAAGAATAAAAACCATATGATCATCTCAATAGATGCAGAAAAAGCTTCTGACAAAATTCAACACCCATTTATGATAAAAACTCTCCAGAAAGTGGGCATAGAGGGAACCTACCTCAACATAATAAAGGCCATATATGACAAACCCACAGCAAACATCATTCTCAATGGTGAAAAACTGAAAGCATTTCCTCTAAGATCAGGAACGAGACAAGGATGTCCACTCTCACCACTATTATCCAACATAGTTCTGGAAGTCCGAGCCACAGCAATCAGAGAAGAAAAAGAAATAAAAGGAATCCAAATCGGAAAAGAAGAAGTAAAACTGTCACTGTTTGCAGATGACATGATACTATACATAGAGAATCCTAAAAACGCCACCAGAAAACTACTAGAGCTAATCAATGAATTTGGTAAAGTTGCAGGATACAAAATTAATGCACAGAAATCTCTTGCATTCCTATACACCAATGATGAAAAATCTGAAAGAGAAATTATGGAAACACTCCCATTTACCATTGCAACAAAAAGAATAAAATACCTAGGAATAAACCTACCTAGGGAGACAAAAGACCTGTATGCAGAAAACTATAAGACTCTGATGACAGAAATTAAAGATGATACCGACAGATGGAGAGATATACCATGTTCTTGGATTGGAAGAATCAACATTGTGAAAATGACTATACTACCCAAAGCAATCTACAGATTCAATGCAATCCCTATCAACCAATGGCAAATTACCAATGGCATTTTTTACAGAATTAGAACAAATCATCTTAAAATTTGTATGGAGACACAAAAGACCCTGAATAGCCAAAGCAGTCTTGAGGGAAAAAAACGGAGCTGGAGGAATCAGACTCCCTGACTTCAGACTACACTACAAAGCTACAGTAATCAAGACAATATGGTACTGGCACAAAAACAGAAACATAGATCAATGGAACAAGATAGAAAGCCCAAAGATAAACCCACGCACCTACGGTCAACTAATCTATGACAAAGGAGGCAAAGATATACAATGGAGAAAAGACAGTCTCTTCAATAAGTGGTGCTGGGAAAACTGGACAGCTACATGTAAAAGAATGAAATTAGAATACTCCCTAACACCACACACAAAAATAAACTTAAAATGGATTCGAGACCTAAATGTAAGACCGGACCCTATAAAACTCTTAGAGGAAAACATAGGAAGAACACTCTTTGACATAAATCACAGCAAGATCTTTTTTGATCCACCTAGAGTAATGGAAATAAAAACAAAAATAAACAAATGGGACCTAATGAAACTTCAAAGCTTTTGCACAGCAAAGGAAACCATAAACAAGACGAAAAGACAACCCTCAGAATGGGAGAAAATATTTGCAAACGAATCAACGGACAAAGGATTAATCTCCAAAATATATAAACAGCTCATTCAGCTCAATATTAAAAAAACAAACAACCTAATCAAAAAATGGGCAGAAGACCTAGACATTTCTCCAAAGAAGACATACAGATGGCCAAGAGGCACATGAAAAGATGCTCAACATCACTAATTATTAGAGAAATGCAAATCAAAACTACAATGAGGTATCACCTCACACCAGTTAGAATGGGCATCATCAGAAAATCTACAAACAACAAATGCTGGAGAGGGTGTGGAGAAAAGGGAACCCTCTTGCACTGCTGGTGGGAATGTAAATTGATACAGCCACTATGGAGAACAATATGGAGGTTCCTTAAAAAACTAAAAATAGAATTACCATATGATCCAGCAATCCCACTACCGGGCATATACCCAGAGAAAACCATAATTCAAAAAGACACATGCACCCCAATGTTCATTGCAGCACTATTTACAACAGCCAGGTCATGGAAGCAACCTAAATGCCCATCCACAGACGAATGGATAAAGAAGACGTGGTACATATATACAATGGAATATTACTCGGCCATAAAAAGGAACGAAATTGAGTCATTTGTTGAGATGTGGATGGATCTAGAGACTGTCATACAGAGTGAAGTAAGTCAGAAAGAGAAAAACAAATATCGTATATTAACGCATGTATGTGGAACCTAGAAAAATAGTACAGATGAACCAGTCTGCAGGGCAGAAGTTGAGACACAGATGTAGAGAACAAACGTATGGACACCAAGGGGGGAAAACTGTGGTGGGGTGGGGATGGTTGTGTGCTGAATTGGGCGATTGGGATTGAGATGTATACACTGATGTGTATAAAATTGATGACTGGTGAAAAAAAAAAAAAAAAGTGCAGACTTTGGATTAACTTATGTTCATATCCTGGCCTGAATTCAAATTGACTCCAGACATTTAGTGGTTGTGTGAACTTGGGCTAATTACCTAAATCTTCCGGGCCTCAGATTCTTGAGTTACAAAATGGGGAGTAATAGTAAGACTTACCTCATAGGGTTGTTATGAAGATTAAATAAAATATTTAAGGATAAAAACAGTGTCTGGCACACAGTTTTGCTATTTAAGTGTCAGTTATTATTCCAGTTCCTATGGGAAAGAGGAGGAGGAAGGACTGGGCCAGGTTAAATTTACAGCAATCATAATGTACAAGAAATTAAATGGCAAACAGAAAGAAGATACTGACTACCATTGTCATTTACTGTTATGGCACATTAAACGCATTCATGAAAAAGTACAGATGTTGTTTCATTTAATCCTCCCACATCATTTCGAGGCAGGTAATATCCCGATTTTACCAGTGAAAAAACCTGAGGCTCAAAGATTCAAATTCAGATCTAAGCTCTACTACCACTGAACCTTTTTTGTTACATAAAAGGCAAAGCAGAAAAACAAGATTCTATAAATTGACATGCTTCTACTGGAGATGAACAAAACACCGCTATCCTGCTTGGAAATTATTTTCAATTACAAAATTCAAGCTTGAATTCAAATTCAGGCCTCCCTTATGAAGTCTTGAGACTTATAAAATGGTCTGAACATCCCAGGCTGTGCTTGATCACTTTCAAACTTATTAGTCTACCACAGGCCAAAAACTCTGGAAGAAAATGAATAGCGGGTAGTAGGTGAGTAGCAGTGGGTAGCAATGTTAATACTTTTTACAATTTTAATGCTGTGAAATCCCAAATACCTTTGTATTTACTATTCAACCGCCCCGCTCGTGTGCTATTAACTTTTTTTGCACGACTCGCACACTGTCACTAGCTCGTTCCTATACGCGCTTGCCCCGACACCGTCAGTCCTGGACTTCGTTCTATCTCGAGCTCAAACTGCCGGATGGGCTCCCACTGCCCCCACCCCTTAGTTCCCGAGGGGCAGTGAACGAGTCTTCAAGTTACTCAGCATCTTCCTCAGATTCCAGCACTGTGCTGGGCCCCCAGCAGGTGCTCCAGGTATCGCCCAATCACCCGGGAACCACGGGGCTGAAAGGCTACGTTAAAAAGCGAAGACTTTCCCTCTAGAGCGCTGAGAGTGCGGGCGAGGGGGGTGGGCGTGGGGTCTGGAGTCCAGCAAATGCAGAAAGTGGCGATGCCAAGGCAAGAGCTGGTGACGGGGCTCCGAAGCCGGGGAAGGAAGGCGGAAAGCAGAGGTGCTTGGCGGCCGGGAGGAGAGGAGTCCGGGGGAGACAAGGCCGCGGACGGTCCGGGTGGGGAGCCCAGGTGCCGGCGCTGAGTGAGCGGTGGCCGGGCGGCGGGGAGTGGGGGGGGAGTCACGGACGAACGGCGGGCCCGGGACCGCCTCCTCACCTTTGCAGTTGAAGCCGGCAGGGTTGTGGTAGTCGAGAGCCGTCAGCTTGCGTCGGAACATGGTGCCCGCTGCTCGCTCCGGTCCCCCGGGCTGCGGCCGGGAGAGGAGAGGCGAGGAGGAGCGGGCTGCACAGACACCGGCGACGCGGCGAGAGGGCGGGCGGGCGCCGGGCGCTCCGAAATGACGGCGGCCTTAGCCAATCGTGGCTTAGGAACGGCCGCCGCTGGCCAATGCCCACCAATCGCGGCTCCGGCTGGGAAGGCGGGGCCACGTCGGGGCACGTCGACGCTCAAATAAACTTTATTGTCAGCCTCCTAGTTGTACAATAGGCAGAAAGCAAGTGAGAAGCCAGTTACCTCTTGCTTTCCTCGCTGTCTTGATCATACAAACTGTTTAGTATTTTCAGTGTATTCATTCATTCATTTAGTTACTATATGCCTCCTACATAATAGGTGCTCTTCTAACACTGCTAATGCAAAGACTTTTAGCAAGGTCCCTTTACGACTCGTTGGGAGTGATCCACAGGTAAACATACAACGGTAATACTGTGTGATAGTTCCAGACATCACCAGCAGCCACGGAATCTTGAAGCCAGAAACCTGGACTTATCCTTTACTCCCTCTCACTGAAGTTACAACATCCAGTAGTTCATTGATTCCTGCTGTTCTCTCTCATGTCTCTCTCAAATCCCTCATCTTCTCCCAACCCCACTGATGCTGCCTCAAATCAGGCCCTCATCATTTTTGCTTACTCTAATTGTCTGATTTCTTAGGTCCAGTCTTGCCTTCTCCAATCCATTCCCCCACACAGCAATGATACTGATTTTCTAAAACAAAAACCTGTCCATAACAGTTTAATGCTTAGTATCTTTTAGTGGGTCCTCGTTGCCTTGTAGTAATAATCAAAACTTTTATTTAACACCCTTTCGGATCCAGTCCCATCTGCTTTCAGACACTGGAGAGACAACAGTGAGCAAGACAGACCAAGCTTCTACTTTCATGAAGTTTAAAAGGCCCTTGAGGGAAAACAAGCAATAAACAGACATACAAGTATGAACTATGGCTTGAAGATGGTGAGGAATTCACCATGCAGTCAAAAGGGTAACTTGTTTTGAGGGAAGAGGACGTACAAAGGCAAGGAGTGAGCAGCAGCACGGCCCAGAGGGGCTAGAGCTTATGGGAGCTGGAAGGTAGGAGAGAATGACAGCTGATGAGACTTGGACAGAGGCAAGGACCCGATCGAGAAAGACCTTTCATGCCACACTAAGGTAAAAAGCGGGGGAAAGCAGCTTTTCAATTTTATTTTCTGCAATTGACTCTTTAGTGCAAAAAACTAAGTTGTTTTCTCCTAACCGTGTCTATTTCAGGCCCAAAGTTATCAGCCACTTGAAACTCTGCTCATCATCGCCAGTTGTGAGAAGATTGGAAGAGGATTCAGACACAGAGAAGGCTGCAGGGACCACCAGACGCAAGCAGGGGTTAAAGCTAATTTTGGAAAAGGCGTATAGCAGATTATAAGCATTCAACTTCTTTTTTATTTACAAACCATTTTGTCTTTTTTTCCTGCATTTGAAGGAGTCCTTTGGCCTATCTTGAATGAAGTGTCCAACAAAAAGTGAATCTTAGACAATTCCATTTCTGAAGACTGAGCCCTCTATGTATTTACATCAAGAAGGGGAAGTCGACTTTTATTATCAAACGACCTGAACTCCAATCTAATAATTGACCAGGGGGTTGACAGGTCATTAATCCATCTGTTTAATTATTCAACAAAGTTGTTCAATATTGTCTGTGTGCCAGGCAGTCTTCTAGGTATTTTGGATGCACCTGTGAACTTTACACAGAAACCTCTGCCCTTGGAGAGCTTGCCATCTGGCAAGGGAAGATGAGCAATATAATTATAAATAAGTAAATTATTTCATATTTTAGAAGGCAGTAAGTCCTATGGGACAGTCATAAGATAAGACGAATAGGAGGGGAGGTGGGGACAGTGGGGGCACTGGGAAACGATGCAGCTTGCAGTTTTCAACAGGATGGTCAGGTTAGGCCTCATTGAGAAGGTAAATGTAGAGATGTAAGGCGGTAAGGGAGTTAGCCACATGAATAAATGGGGGAAGACAGTTCTAGTACAGTACTCAGTGCAAATGAGAGATAGGGAAGGTTTATATATTTTTAAATAATTGAAAAATCAAAAGAAGACTATTTCATGACACATGACAATTATATGAAATTCAAATTTTGTGTCCCTAAATAAAGTGGTATTGGAACACAGCCACACCCATTTGCTTACTGGCTGCTCTGGTCCTATAAGCGTAGAGCTGAATGGTTATGACAGAGACACATGGCTCATAGAGCCTAGAATATTTGCAAGAGTTCATATGGTTTCAGAAATGCGGAGGTGGCAATGTCAACATTATTACCAGGCCAACGCATTATCAAGTCAGACAACAAATCAGAGATACAGGTTGCTCTTTGAAGGTTATTTTCACAACTTGCAACATGTTTTTAAAGTCTTAGCAGTTTTTACTAGACCCCTTTTTTCAAATTATTCTTCCGAAGACAATGAACAGAACAAGTTGGTAACACGTGGGTATATCTACAGAAGTCTCTATCGCATAGAAAGACAAGTTGGATATTTTAATGAATGCTATCAATTTAATGCCCCATTTGATCAGATCTTTTTTAACAAGTTGTAAATGCAGAGAGGTCTTTATTCTTCCTTGGGAGAGAACATCTCCTTCATCTCTTTCTGAGACTCTTCTGTTAATTATGAAGACTTGCACTTTTTTTTTTTAGGTCAGGCTCTGGAATTTCATGATTTAACATTAAAATCAAAAAGCAGGCCAGTGAAGCTCAATTTTAATGGTAGAAATGGAATAGGAATGAATAGGAATTTCCTTAGTCCTATACAGGGAGCACGAAGCATTCACCTTCCATACTTGATACTCAGGAGAAAAGCTTGCCTGACAATGAAAGCAACACAAAGAAAACAGAGCCAAGAGGTAGAAAAAGACAATTCCTGAAAATGTCTTGCTTTTCAGATATGTGAGCCCATAAATTCCTTTGGGTGCTTGATCCAGGTTGGGTTAGGGTTTTGTCACTTATGATTGAAATAGTCTTAACATGAGGCCAGAGGCCAGAGAGAGTTAAAAGAAACAATCCAGAGCTGGTGGGACTCAGCATGGGTTAAGCCGGGGATGGCTTAAAGGTGACCTTGGGAATGTCACACATCAGAGAATTGAAGAATGGTGGATGCAGGCATAGAAACAGGAGCATTGGTACAAATGACCCAGCTGGGGAACATGAGGAATCAAGTTCAGGACCTACTGATTCTGAGGTGATGGTTGATGTAAATGAGGTGATGGTTGATGTAAATTAGGTGATGGTTGATGTAAATGTGAAGGAAACCAGAATATGTCACCGCAAAATAGGTGTACCTCTTTGACATAAAAATTATTTTGAGCTGAAGGCAATTGAGAAGCAGCAAACCCAGAAAAAGCTCCCCTTTTTTTGCCTAAAGGCGGGTTATAAATTCTCCTTTTACTAGAGATAGACTCTCATCAGCCCAGAGATGCAATAGAGAAATCTGCAAACAAACCTTACTCCATTAGTTTCCTCCCATGTATTTATCTTCCCTCCTTAGTTGGCTGCCCTTGGAAGACTAAAACTGCTCTGTCCTGTTATTTCTCTACAAATGTACTGTTCTCTGTCGAAAATGCTCTGTAAGCTGGAATTCTAAGCTGCCATTTTGAGTTACTTTTGGTTTAGGTTCTCCTGCATGTTACGTGCTGCACGTGTTAATAACTGGATTGGTTTTCTCTGGTTAATCTGTTTTTGTTGTTGTTGTTGTTACAGGGGTTTCAGCCAAGAACTCAGAGGGTAGAGGGAGAATTATGATGTGTCTTCGCTTACACCCGTGAACACTCCTGAGATTCAGGAGTGAGCTTGAGTGAGTGGTCCAGGCTAGAGATGTCAGCTGAGGAGCCGTCAGTATAAAGCTGTAGTTGAACCATGAGGATAGGCTCCCTGAGAAACCACGGAAAGAAAAGAGGGTGCTGGTGACTGCATCCTAGGAAAACCCGGTATTCATAGTTAAGTGGGAGTAAGAGGAAAAGTCACGGAAAAGTGACTTTCATGAGAAAAATGGTTGGAAGGAGAAAGAAAACCAGGAATGTGTCACGTTCCAAAAGGCAGCGAGGAAAGGGTTTGGAGAGGCAGGGTTTGGAGAGGCAACGTTGGGAGCAGGGCAATGGAGATCAACATTTGCGTGACAGAATTTTGACGAAGCTTCCCCTAAACATTATAGAAGGGCCAATTCTGAATGCTTGAAAGCAGGTAATGAATAAGACAGAGCTTATGATCTCGTATATTAACATATAAATTTAAATAATCTGCTTTCCAGATCTCCTGTGGATACTGTTATTCCCTCTTTCCTCTCCTCGACACCCCCGTGAACCCTCAGGTAGATTTGCTAACTCTCTGAATCACCCACAAAGGCTTAGTCATTTCCCTTTTTTCTAATATATTTAATTATTATTATTTTATTGAGGTGTAGTTGAACTACAATATTGTATGCTTCAGATGTACGACATAGTGATTCACAATTTTTAAAGATTATACTCCATTTATAGTTATTATTTAATATAGGCTATATTCTCTGTGATGTACACTATATCCTTGTAGCTTATTTATTTTATACATAGTAGTTTGTACCTTTTAATCCCCTACCCCTATCTTGCCTTTCCCTTCTTCCCTCTCCCCCCTGGTAACCACTGGTTTGTTCCCTATGAGTCTGTTTCTGTTTTGTTATATTCACTAGTTTGTTTTATTTTTTTTAGATTCCACATCTAAGTGATATCACACAGTATTTGTCTTTCTCTGTCTGACTTATTTCACTAAGCATAGTACTGGCTAAATCCTCCTTTTTTCAAATTTCTGAGAACTGGTCTCTCTCCAGGATACTAGGAGTTGGGCAGGGGTCCCTATAGTGTTGCGAAGTCAGGTTTCTCAAAGGCCCTTTGATCATCTTGTAAAGGGCATTATCCTGACAAGTGGGCTCCAAATGCAGGCTTCACGTTGGAGCCAGACTTTGCAGGGTTCCTCTCTGCAAACCACAGCACTGGAGCTCAGCCTGCAGGCTGTAAAGAAGGGAGGAGATGGGGAACTCCTCCAGACTTGCCCTAATCCTACACTGGCTCTCAGATACGAGGACATTTTATGTAAAATTTTATTTTGATGCAGGAACACAAGATTCTCTACCTTGTACTTCAAAGTCTCACAGAACTATTCTGTGCTCAAATGACATGTAAACCCCAAGTAACTCACAGTGGGTCAATCTAGGAGGAAGTCAGACCTGGGTGAGGGTGGAGAGCATTCATTCATTCATTCAGCAGATATTTATTGAGCATCTGTTCTGTACCATGCTAGATACTTGAGATATACTGATGATAAAGACAGACCTGACCTTTATCTTCATGGAACTTATAGCCCAACAGGGAGACAGAAAACAGCAACAAGGCAAAGGAGATAGAGACAAACAGAAAGTTCTCTGATTTAGACAGGGTAGTCAGAAGAGGCCTCTTGAAGGTGGCGACCTTCGGCCAACTATTACTGGATGTCCAAATGAGAAAAAAGGCAGATAAACTAGCATGAGCCAAAAATCCCTTTGGCAGGAAGGACATGATACTGTGGAACCGAAGACAGAGCAGGGTGGAGGAGGGCATGAGCAAGGTGGGTGGTGGGTATGTTTGTCTTAAGTGGGGAGGGAGTGATGGTAGGGAAAGGACAGGTGATAAAGATTCTCTTCTCAGCCTAACTTCAGCCACGCTCCTTGGAGCCCTCTCCTCGACTAGGTCTTAAGCTTGATCTATAAAGACTTGAACAAACACTAACATATTTTCTAACAGCTCAAGGCCACATCCCTAAGATAACCCTAGCCCCCCCCACCCCTGCCCTGCTTAAAGTACCTACTTAAGAAAACTCAAGGCTGTCAAAAAATTTGCTGTCTGTTCTGGCCATGAACTGAGGATAAGGCCTCTGTCTCTCAGTCTCTATTGGAAGATAGTATCCTAACTTCCATAGTGGCCAGCCAGCAGACACAGCTAGTCTAATTGCACTTATACCGACCAGCGCTTTGTAATCTTGCACTTCCTTGGCAAATCCAGGTCGAGTTCTGTTCATGGTGGACTCTTTCTTGTTGCAAAACGTATTGCTGATTAAAATCTGTCCTTACCACTTGAACTAGCATCTGACTTTGTTTATCTTTGACACAGGTCAGCAGGGCCTTGGAGGCCAAGAAATCTGGGTTTTCTTCTAAGTGCAAAGGAAAGCCACTGATGGTGTTAAACAGAGGATGACAAGCTGCGACTTGGGCTTTATGATCCTCCTGGCTGCTGGCTGGGTGGAGAACAGAAGGTAGCTGGTAAAGCATAAGAAACTGGGAGGCCAGTTAGGAGGCTGCCGCAGCGGTTAGGGAGCAGGGGGCGAATTTCAGAGCAGGCCGGCTGGTGTATTTTCATGTATATGAGAGGGGATTAGCTATTGCAAATTACCCTTTGCCCTCTTTTCAGCCATGTTTATGGATGGTGGAGTGTCATCCCTATAAACTATTCACCCTCATACCTCCTGTTTATTACTCAGCGTTGCTGGAAGAGCTGGAGAGCCATTTGGATAATTTTTCCATTATAGTAAAATACATTCTAATGAGCAAGAGCACATTGGATAGAAAAGGAGAAATACAGCCCCTGTCAGTCAAGACATTATTTCTCAGCTCTCCCATTTTGACTCTTAATTCAAACAGATTTTCCTATTTTCCAGCGAGATGCAGGCCCCAATTCCTCTCCTCGGTTCAGGAAAAGCTTTTTCTTTTAAAAAGCTCCCTGGAAAATATGGTAAATGTGCTACTGCATTGGGGTTTAATAATAAGGAGGAAAAATTTTGCTTTTCACTCTCATCCCCACTTGAACACTTCGTTTCTCTTTATTTTTCATGTTTGCTGCGTCATTCTTCCTGAGCTTTGGCCAATGAGAGCAGCGGCAGCAGCCTCCTGGGAATTCCATGTTCGGTGCCTAACATCCCATGCTGGGCGCGGGTGTTAGCCTCGGGGACCGGCATTCTCTCTCACCCTTTCCCCTCCAGCTGTCACCACGAAATCTCCCCAACGGTGGTGTTGGAACCTGAGACCTGACCTCACTGGTCCCACTAATGACTATGCAGGAATAAATCATTCAGGTTGTTAATGAGGGTTTGAGCTATTTCCCCAATGAACCCAACTTTCTGGCAGCCCTAGTCTTCAGAGTTCAGCAGAGTGTGTGTTTTTAAAAGTGCTGCCTTTTTCACACTCTTTCCTCACGGTCAGGAAGTATTTGGAATTTTTGTTTGTTTGTTTGTTTTTATAAATTTTATTTATTTATTTTTGGCTCTGTTGGGTCTTCGTTGCTGTGCGAGGGCTTTCTCCAATTGCGGTGAGCCGGGGCTACTCTCGGTTGCGGTGCGCGGGCTTCTCATTGCGGTGGCGTCTCTTGTCGCGGAGCACGGGCTCTAGAGCACAGACTCAGTAGTTGTGGTGCACGGGTTTAGCTGCTCCGTGGCATGTGGGATCTTCCTGGACCAGGGACCGAACCTGTGTACCCTGCATTGGCAGGCCGATTCTTAACCACTGCGCCACCAGGGAAGCCCTGGAATTTGTTTTTTTTTTTTTTTAAAGTACAGATCTGCTTCTGACAATGGGCCTCTGATAGCGCTCATGGGAAACAAAGTACCTGCCAGCCTGTCCAATCCAAGCATTGCTGGAGAAAATGAAATAAAACAGTTCCCAAACGTGAACCGAATTTCTGCTTGAACCTCCTTTCCACTTGTGGTAGAAGCTCAATCACAGTCAACTTACGATATGATGAGTCCATTATGATCTCGTTTCCAAGGGTTATGCCTGAATTTGGGGGACATTCAGAAACGCCAAGGAGTGGGTGTTGGATCAGTGTCCTCACAGACCACCTCCTCCACCCCTGGTACCCCAGGATGTTCTCATTTCTGTCCAGTCTTTGGTTGTTGGTGCACAAGTCACTGCTGGCCCCCTTCATGCCCACAGCCGAGTCTCTAGGTTCTCTGTGCTGTACTGCCCTCAGTTGTTCTGGAACATCTCACTGCTCTTGCACCATCTAAGTGACAGAACTCCACTTCCATGGCCTCTGGGACCCGGGGGACTGCAGTGCTGATCCTCTGCTGTTGCCTGTTTAACTGAGTAACTCAGCCCCATCTGCCTATGTCAGACCGCAAACCAGTGGCCCACACGTGGTCCTCAGATATGTTTTGTTTCATCTGAACTACTAAAAAATTAAAATTAGATCCAACACTTAGAAGTCAGAAGATTTCACGTTTCAGATCCTCCTCCCATCCTTTCCTGTCTCCTTGCCTTCTCTGAGCCCACCGATAGACTTATATCACCTTTAAAAAGCCATCCCAGGGCTTCCCTGGTGGTGCAGTGGTTGAGAATCTGCCTGCCAATGCAGGGGACACGGGTTCGAGCCCTGGTCTGGGAAGATCCCACATGCTGCGGAGCAACTGGGCCCGTGAGCCACAACTACTGAGCTTGCGCATCTGGAGCCTGTGCTCTGCAACAAGAGAGGCCGCGATAGTGAGAGGCCCGCGCACGGCGATGAAGAGTGGCTCCCGCTTGCCGCAACTAGAGAAAGCCCTCGCACAGAAACGAAGACCCAACACAGCCATAAATAAATAAATAAATAAATAAATAAATAAATAAATAAATAAATAAATTAAATTAAAAAAAAAAAAAGCAGAGCCACTATCAGGATTGACTTGGGAAAGGAGAACTTAAAAAAAATAAAATAAAAAAGCCATCCCCTGCAGTATGCCTCAAAATACCACTTCAAGCTTACTTTTTCCAGTTCTGCTTCACATTCGACACTTATGGAGCTAGAGACTTGACATTCCCTGAACCCCAGTGCTTCTTAAACTATTCGTGGTGAAGGACCAATTTAAAAATTTCCAATTGATTGCAATAGTAAAAAACAAAAGAGTTTAACAGTAAATGAAAAATGAAAGAAAAGGACATAAACACAAGCTCAATTTTTAAAAAAGTATTACTTTGAACAGAAAATTACTCCTTCAAATTACTATATAAATTTTTTAAATGCTTACTCTCAGCTTCTCTACTGAACTCACTGTGGATCAGTAGCAGTTGTAAGCACGGCCCTGAACAACTCTCAGATTTCTCTGCTTCTGTGCCTTTGCTTATGCTGTTCCTCCACCTTGAATGCTGTGCCCATTGCTGTCCACCCTCCCTGCCTCCCCTGGCCTTCAGTACCATGCTCATCTTCTCAAGACCTCCTGATCTTTCAAGGTCCTTTCAAATGCCACCTCTGCTGGGTGGCATCTTTCCTGCTCTTTGAGGCCCCATGGAACACAGATTGACTGTCATCCTTTGGGCTTTGTATTATGATCATGGTGTACTGGTGTCATTATACCCTCGCCTGATATTCCACTTCCTGAGCTTGACGACTTTCTTTCCCATGGTACTAACACAGAGCCTTGTATCTAGTAAGCTGTCAACACATACTTGCTGATTTGATACTTCAGTTAAAAAAATAAAGATACCAGGACTTCCCTGGTGGCTCAGTGGTTAAAAATCTGCCTGCCAAAGCAGGGGACATGGGTTCGATCCCTGGTCCGGGAAGATCCCACATGCCGTGGAGCAACTAAGCCCATGCGCCACAACTACTGAGCCTGCGTTCTAGAGCCTGCGAGCCACAACTACTGAGCCCATGCACCTAGAGCCCGTGCTCCGCAACAAGAGAAGCCACCGCAATGAGAAGCCCGCGCACCGCAATGAAGAGTAGCCCCCGCTCGCCGCAACTAGAGAAAGCCTGCGCGCAGCAACGAAGACCCAATGCAGCCAAAAATAAATAAAATAAAATAAATTAATTAAAAAACAAAAGACGACAACAAAAAAAACCCAAAAAACAAAGATGCCACTGGGTTGCTCGCATAGCATTAGTGGCAGAGGTGGGAACAAAACTCAGGCTCTTAGTTTCATTCTCAAGAATTCTCAAAAATATAGCCTTAAAACTTGAGATCTCTATTATAGAGCATCACAAAAAAATCTGATTAACAGAAGAAAACCACAGGTCTATTTATTATTGCCAAATGAAATTTGGCAACCTGAATGTCTTACTGAATTTGAATGAAGGCTCAGGCACCTTGAGGAAGCACATGAAAAGGCCCTGGAATTAAAATCCACATGTTCTTTGACCTTGGTTCACGTTCACCCATGATTTGGTCATTCCTGATTCTCTTTCCAGCTTAAAAAAGGGGGCGGGGGAAGGACTCCAGAGGACTGAGAAATCCAAAAGGGACATTACTAAGGGGGCTGCTGGCAGGAGTTCATCCAGCCTCAGAGAGACCGTTCTTGGAAAAGAACACCCTGGAGAGCTGGAACAATGAAGGAACCAAACAGCTTGGGAGGGATAGCGAGGATGTGGAAAACCCTGCCTGCCCTTTCAGGGCCTCTTTGAAGTTGAGGGAGGTCAGACTATTTCTAGTTTTTGAAGTTTTAGGTGTGTTTTTAAAATCAAGGACCACCAAACCTTGTAAAAATTGTGGTATACGTTAAATGTTTAATGTACAGCAAATTAACTTTTTGCACATGTGCACACACACACACGCACACACACACTGTCTCTCTCACAGATAAGAAGACTGCATATGTAGTCTTCTACATATTCTAAATTTCATGTGGAAATTTAGCTCAAAGTCTGTATGTAAGGCTGTTTGTGAGTATGAGGCCTGGGATGGGGGTTGAGTTGGTGGTAGGAAGACCCACTTCTGATGGTTTATGGCTGATTTCCCCTCCTTTCTGCCCCAAAGAGTTCAGATATTTGCCTCCTATTCTACCTTGGGAACCATTTGCAGCCATTTTCTCTGTCTATTCAAACATTCCCTGACAATCTCATTCATTCTTAGGGTTCGAATTGCCACGTCTGCCGACTGTCAGATCTATACCCTCAGGTCTGGCCTCTCTCCTGAAGCCCAGAGCCTTGTATCCAATCTTTGTACCCAATGCCCACTGGGCATTTCCATCCCTCTTGACACCTCAAACTCATTGTGTCCAAAAATAAAGCCCACTCTCTCTTCCTTTTCCTTTCGTATTCCCCAATCTCTGATTCTGTGCTCCAGATCCAGTTGACCATGACAAGGCCCAGCCTGGAACTCCCTCTCACCTTTCCCCGCCATTTCCCTTTGCCCAGTTCCTGCCTACACAGCCCTAAGATGGCATTTCCCTTACTCCGGAAAGCTGCCGCTAACTCCTTGGAACAGGCTGGGCCCCTGGCCACACGTTTTCATCCAACTGACCTGCTATTCTGTTTACTTACCACCATGGTCAGAAGTTAATTAATTGTGGACCTTTTCTTTTTATGACTGTTCCCACTGCTAGCAGATAAGCCCCCTGACTGTACGGATCGTTTCTACCTTGTTCACTGCTCTATTGCTAGGGTCTGGTATATGGTACCCGGAATGCTGTGGCACTTAATAATTATGTATTGACCGACTGACTGAATAAATGAATCCTGTCTCTCCTCTGCTTAAAACCCTTCAAGCTGGCAGTCTTAAAGTCCCATCCGTTCAGCATGGGGTCTGAGGCCCTATATCTCCGAAGCCTGTCTACATTCCTTCCCAGCCTCATTCTATTGGTCCTGTATAGTCTAGTGGGTAAGAGTTCAAGTTTTATAATCTGATGGCCTGAGTTCAGGGATCCCAGCTGCGCCACTGACTAATCATTTTCCTTGGAATATTACTAATAATTTTACTACTAATATTTTTTCTACTTACTAATAATTTTCCCTGGGAAAATTATTAAAGCTTTCTGTGCCTCAGTCTCCTGTCTTTTTAAAATTAATTAATTAATTTAAATTTATTTATTTATTTTTGGCTGTGTTGGGCCTTTGTTGCTGTGTGTGGGCTTTCTCTAACTGCAGTGAGCAGGGGCTACTCTTTGTTGTGGTGCACGGGCTTCTCATTGCAGTGGCTTCTCTTGTTGCAGAGCACAGTCTCTAGGCACACGGGCTTCAGTAGTTGTGGCACAAGGGCTCAGTAGCTGTAGCTCGCAGGCTCTAGAGTGCATGCTCACTAGTTGTGGCTCACGGGCTTAGTTGCTCCGCGGCATGTGGGATCTTCCTGGACCAGGGCTCGAACCCGTGCCCCCTGCATTGGCAGGCAGGTTCTTAACCACTGCGCCACCAGGGAAGTCCCAGTTTCCTGTCCTTTAAATGGGAATAGTAATAGTACTTACCTGGTAGGCTGTGAAGATTAAAATTATCTTTATTCATCAACACATTACATATATGATACACATATACACATGTGTATATGAATTTATATGTATCAACATATAATGCACATATATTGCATATATGTGTATGATATGTGCATATGTTAATAATATGTATACATGTATATTAATTCATTTGTGCATGTATGTGTATATATGAATTGATATGCAAAGAACGTGTGTGTGTGTGTGTGTGTGTGTGTATACACAGTGTTTGCAGCAGTGCCTGGCACATAGCACATGCTGTGCTATTTTCCTATCATGCCCTCCCACACTCAGTGCTTGAACCACACTGAACCAATGTTGGTTCCGCAGTGCACCATGACCTCTCTTCTCTGCCCCTTTGCACTTGCTCCCCTCTCAGCCTGGAATAGTCTCGTATCCTCCCTCTACTTGGGGAAGTCCTCCTGGCCTTCAGGACCCAGGTCAGGTCACCACCTTTGGGGTGCCTTGGACCACCCTCTTTCCACCTGGTGGTGTGCAACTTCCCTCAGCACATCATGACTCCGTGTAATCATTTCTAGTCTGCTGCCATCAGTGACTGTGAGCTCCTTGAGGGTAGGGCTTGTGTTTCATTGTTTTGTATCTTGCATCTAGCACAGTGTCCTGGCTCCAGCAGTGCTCTAGAAATATTTGTTGAACTAGTGTAAACAATCAAAATGACTTATAGGCAGGACTTGTATATACATATGTACCCATGGGCCAGTGACCCCTGTGGAGGGCCTGGGTCATCCATAGGAGAGGAAGGGGGGCCCAGTGTAGGGCCATGGCATGAAGGAAGAAGCCCCTCTATTTCTGGGGGTGGAGGTTGTGAGGAAGGAACGGCATTAACAGAGGAGTAGGTCCAGCTTTGCATGTGAATATCCTGGGCACATTCTGCTGTTCTTACCTCTGCAATGCTCTATATGTTCTGGTTGTAGCTTTGCTCCTAATTTGACTGTGATCTTGGGAAACAAATTCTTACAACTTCAGTTCTCTCGCTATAAAACAGAGACCCAATCAACTGCCCTGACTGGGTTGATATTTATCTGCATTCCCTTCTATGGCAGAACTGACTGCTTTTGACCGTGTCTGTTCTGACTGTGCAGTGCCCATGCCTTTCTATTTGTTAATGTTTGAACATCACCCTGACCCCTAACTACATAGTAAGTATAAATGTAGGGTCACTTCCTTTTGATGTTCATATTTACTAAATATTAGTCATTTGCATACCACTTTCTGATTTACCCTGTATTCTCATTTTACCTACACTACTTTTTTGGCTAAGTATTTTTATTTAAATTTGACTCACTTTTTGCTTATACCCACTTTAGCCTTGTTCTAAACCAGAATATTCTTAAAATCATGAATTTTATAGGCATAATACACACGAAAATATATACACAACTGTTTCAGTGTATAACATTCCCCTATATACCGTCTACCATCATCTTGGGTAAAGGTATGCACACTACCCTTTGGGGATCTCATAGACCAGTGGTTCTCAAAGATCCCTGGACCAGTACCGTCAGCGTCCCCTGGGAACTCATTAGAAATGCACATTCTCCAGCCCCACCCCAGACCTACGGAATCCGAGTCTCTGAGGGTGAGGCTAGCAATCTGTGTTTTGACAAGCCCTCCAGGTGATGTGCTCAAGATTGAGAACAGCTGTTGGAGACCTTTCTGAGCTCTCATGAGCTGACCGCTTCTACACAAGAGTCCCTAACTTAGACCCGTTCCTAAGCCTTGGCTCAGCCCTGCCTCCTTCAGGGCTATTCATCTGTCCTTGTTCAACCACTGAGACTGGAACAACCCTGAGAGCACACACCTGCTTTTCCTGCAGCTCACTCAGCTGGATCCCCACAGAGGCAGCTTCTTTTGGTACAATTTCCTTCCCACTTCTATTGTTTCCCAACCTTTCAAGCATTGAGTTGATCAACTTCAGAGGAAGAAATAGGTCAAATCCTCTGTTCCATAAAAACTAATTACCTTCACTGTCCTCCTCGTTCTGTCCTGTGAGATGCGGGAGTCCTTGTTCCTCTTTGACCCAGCTTGGTCCTCCATGTGGTTGATGGCCTTCTCATCACTGGGCAGGTGGCAGGAGGCCCCAGATGTCCACAGATGCTCTAAGACACTTTCTTGTCCTTTGACAAGAGCCTCCGTCCCTGGAGGGAGAAGCATAGGACCTTGTAAGGATCTGGCTTTGCTCAGCTCCTGACACTACAGCAGAGGTACCACTGTTTCCTTCAGGGATTTTTCACTTCTGTTCTCCACTTGCACTCTCTTCTTTGCTGACTTCAGCTATTTTGTAGCTTCAGCTGTGAAGCCTAAACCTGTCTGTCCAATCCCCACCTCTCAGAGAAGCTCTAATTCTGCATTTCCCAGGCTAGCCCCATCCTCTGTACCCCATAGCCAGCAACTGCAAAGCTGAACATATCACCTTTGCGGGGAAGGAGAAAACCTCTTCCCTCTAGCCTTCTAAATTCTCAGCTGGGGCCCTGTTACAAAAGAGACTGATTAATGAGAGAAACACAAACAAGTTTATTCACAGGTATACCTTGTGTATACGTATATGCGAGACACCCAGGAAAAAATGAGTAGCTCTCCAAGAGGTGGCTTAGAATTCAGACTGAAATACCATCTTCACTAAAAGCAAAAAACCGGCATGGGGAAGGCCAGTCATGGGGGCAATGACCAGGAAAAACACGGTGGTTTGTTACGCAGATTTAAGTCCCTGCCTTCTCCATGGGTAAGAGTGTCTTGTGATTTAGGGTCACCTTCTCTTCCTGGTACAGAGAGGGAGACACCCCTACAAATGGAGAGTTCCTTTATAAATATAGATTTCCCATACGAAAGGGTAACTTGTACTCTACTTTCAGAGCTTATCTGCTGTCTGCTGTTTTAAAAAACAATCAGCTCAAAATAATCCTTATACCAAAGGGGTACTGTCTGTGATGAATCCACCTGTTCTGTTGCATTTCCCATCTCAGCTTATGCAACCAAAGTCTACTGTATCATCCACGCTAGAAAACCTTCTCTCTTCCTCACTCCCACATTTAAGGGGTCTTCAAGGCATGGTGATTCTACCTCTTCATCCTGAATCTTTCCTCCTCTCCATCCTGAAGCCACTTTCTTAGTTAGTGAAGGCCCTCAATCTGTTATTGTTATTACAGCTTCCGGGCTGGAGTGGAATTCTAAATAACAAGTAAAATCATTAGCACATTTAGCACTTTGCTGCTAAAGCTTTTTCAGGGGCTCCATACCACCTCCAGGATCAAGTTCAACACCTTTGCAAATAAGGCCCTCAAGCGCCCGGCCCCAGACTTCTTTTCCTGCCTTGATCCCAAAGCACACTGGACATGCTGGGAGCTTTCTGGCCTCCCAGTCTGGGAGACCTTCCCGAAGCCTCTCCTTTCTCACCATCCCTGGAATCCCGGCTCTCATGTCAACCCTGTGCAGGTTCCTTGACTTTTCCCTGCATCCAGCCAAGCCTGGGCCCTGTCCTCGGCACCATCAGGATCTCTTCAGTGAGGGCAGGGCTTCTGCAGAGGAGGCTGGGGTGGTCTCTCACTCACCCTGGTCCCCTCAGGGCCCAATGCATATACTCCTGTGAAACCAGCACTCAGCAGCCTACAGAGATCAACCCTCTTCCTGACAGGTGCTGGGAAGGAGAAAGCTTTCCTTGACCCTCTTAGGGTCCCTGAATGGGTCTAAAAATTAAACTGACAAAGGCAAATTAACAGGAGAAAAGCATATGAATTAAAAAAAATTTTTACATGTACGTGAGATTCCTCACAAGAGAATGAAGACTCAAAGAAGTGACAAGAGCAGGAAGATTTTATATTTTTTAGACAAAGAAACAATACATTTGTGAAGAATTGACAAGACAAAGGAGTTTGGGCTAGGGATGGTTCAACTAGGCCAAGGTAGTCCTTATCTTCCTTAACCCTTATCTTCCTTAACAAGGATAAGTGTTAGTTTAACAAGGTTTGTTTACAGATTCCTCTGGTGCCATCTCTGGGCTGATAAGAGTCTATCTCCAGTAAAAGGAGAATTTATTTCCTGCCTTTAGGCAAAAAAAGGGAGAGCTTTTCCTGGGTTTGCTGCTGCTTAATTGCCTTCAGCTCAAAATAATTTTTATGTCAGAGAGGCATATTTTGGGGTGACATAGTCTGGTTTCTCTCACCGTCTCCCCTATCGCTACAGAGTGCCCACATCCAAACACAAAGAGTTATTGACACAGTTCCATCCACCCCAAACAAATCCGGAAGTCCAGAGCAGGCCCAACATTTTGTCTGAAGTCACCAGGGCCCTAAGCAAGCATGCCCACCTCCCATCCACACTAGACCTCTTAGACAACACTGACCATCTTAAGAAGTGTGAATGAAAAATGCCACCTGCCATATCAGTAAATGAAGGATGTTGCAGCCATCAAGCCAATACAGCCGCCCCAAAAGTGATCCCTGAGGGGACTCAGGATGGGAAAGAGCAGGATAGTGGCCCTACATAGCTAAGGTGCATATCAAAGGAATGAATTCAATGAGCCCAGACTCTCACATGTTCCCATACATAGAAAAGTGTTAAATTCATTAACTTGAGATATCTGGTTGTTTTTATATTAACAGTAATCTTTTGAAGTTCCAACTTCCTGGTCTTTGTTGCAAAAAATTATCCTGGCTTCTCCCTGACCTCTTTGGAGCGGTCCCTCAGAGCTATCTGAGAGGCTGCGTCCCGGGCTTAAGTCCTCAGTTTTGTCCACCAAATAAAACATAATTCTCAACTTTTAGGTTATGCATTTTTTTTCAGTCGACAGAACCTAGAACCCGAACTAGCGTCCCTCCTAACCTCCACAGCTTCCTGTCTACATTATGTCACTTTAATTAGCATAACTTGACTAGTCCAGAGACTCTTACCTTGGAAAAGCAGGTTGCAAATCTTTGTCTCATTGTAGAAATTTCTGGCAGGTCTCAAGTCATCAGTAGACAGTTTGCATTCCTCGACTCACCTTACCCTGTTGTATCCGCCAATCCTAACCTGTTATACCACAATCCTCTCCCAGTCCTAATCAGGCCTCTCTGATCTGCCTTAAACCAGACCTCAAAGTCTTAATAAATCAGACCTTGCCCTTCCCTTATCAAGACACTATCAGCCTTCCTTAGGGTGGCAAACAATGAACACAGCTTTGCCATAGTAACGGGTGGTTTGAAAGCCAGCATTCATTCAACAAGGCTGTGTGTACTCTCCTGCCTAACTAGGGGACTGTTAGTTTGCATTCAACGCGAGTTTTGTTCCCTCACCAAGTTCAACGATGAATAAGTTCTATATCTTCAGATGCTAATGCCCATGTACTGTGAAAAACTTGGCCAGGCATGGAGACAGTAACCAAAATGCTTTTGTCTCTAGATCAAAACCCACCTCTGGCTTCTTCCTGGCATCAAAACCCACCTGCAGCTGTAAACGTGATGATAAGGTGCCTTCTGAGAACTGACCAGCAGAGGGTGCTCTTGAGAAAGAAGAATCCTTTGGAAGCTTCTTCCTGTCAGGGACTGGAAAATTCACACACAGGAGGCACCACTTAATTTTAATTATTGTAATTAATGGTGAATACAAGCAGAGCTTCCTCAGGACATAAACCAGAACAGCCACGGAGTGATAGAGGTGCCAAAGGTGGGAAACCCAGAAGAAGAACCTACCCAAAGTGGTACTCAGATGAGAATTTGAAGCCTCCAGTAGGGTTTTGCCTTCTTAAAGATTCCTGCAATAACAGGATTTCCTCCCAAGTACTTCTGAAACCTGCCACATTTAGGTCATGCCACGCTGAAGTCCTTCGGAACTGCTTACTCTGGGTTCCTGAGAAATTATTCTCAACATTCAAGCAGAAAGTCACTCTAAGCCAAGAGTTGGCAAACTTTTTCTGGTACTAATAGGCATTTTCACTTTTGTAGGCCATATCGTTTCTGTCACAACTTCTCAAATCTGCTGTTGTAGCTCAAAAGCCGGTATAGAAAATACAAAATGAGTCGGCGTGGCTGTATTCTAATGAAACCTAATTTAGGGACCCTGAAATTTGGATTTTATGTAATTTTCACAGGTCACAATTTTTCTTTTGTTTTTTTCAACCATTTAAAAATGCAAAAATTATTTTTAGCTTATAGGCCATACAAAACCCAGCCGGGTTTATCCCATGGACTGCGGTTTGCCAACTCCCACTCTAAGCCATCTCTCGACACAAACTTTTAACTCCATCGGTAATTTCTATATATCTCTTTGAGAGAATACCCTTGTAAAGTTTTCTCCCTGGGACCATCTAGAAATATTCAGCCTCCAAGAAAGATGAAGGAACCAAACATCTCTTTGAGGTCCTGCTATGTCTTTTACTGAGCAAAGAGCTGTTGAAAATTCAGAAGTTATTAAAAACACATGATTCTCACCACAACTACTTTTTCTGGTGTGAAATGGATTGTAAGAGCCTTTTGAGAGCAGGGTACACACCAAGTTCATCTTTTTCTTACTCAGTTTAGCTCAGTGCTTGGCATCCAAGGGGACCTCAGTTGTAGGGAAAAACCTGTGCTTCAGTGGAAAGTACGCTCCTCTGAGTTATTCAGTTCCGGTTCCCAGGGGCTCTGTCCCTTTCCTTGCCTTTGAGCTATTGTATGACTCTGTGAGTTGTAGATAACTGATAGCAATGGGAAATAGCTCTTGGTTAGACAAGCAACTACTCTCTGTCTAGTGAAGGTTCAATTCGCTTCTCTCCCTCTTTGTGAAAGAGGCTAGTTTTACATCCATTTGCAAATCCACTTCAGTATTCCTGATCTGTAAATGTCTCTGCTGTTTGACTTTTCCTTTGTACCTATTGTAACACCTGCCTGGTTTCCTTATCAGCAATGAGTTAAATCAAATCTTTGACATGTGTTTATTTTACACCTGTGTGAGTCATGATTCTACCTTTTTTTTTTTTTTTTTTTTTTTTTTGGTGGAAAATTATCTCCTAACACGCTGTTTAATTGTGAAATTGAATTCAGGAATGTTTTCCTAGAAGACATTTGAACAGCAGCCAAGGGGACAACCTAAAACACTTCTATCTCCCCCTTTTGAATCAAATCATCTTCTCTCCTCAAATTCTACTCATGACTCTGCCACAAGATCGCTGCATGATTTTAAATGACACTTAAATTTTCCCACCTGCCAAAGAAGGGGTTGGACTAGAAAACTATTGATAAGGGAGCATTTCTCAAACTTTATGGTCTAAGGACTCCTTTTCACTTTTAAAAATTATTGATAACCTCCTTGAATTATGAAGACTTTGGTTTAGGTGGATTGTATCTATTCTATTTGCCATATTAGGAATTAAAACTGAAAATTTTTCTTAACATATGCATCTATTAATTCATGGAAAATAACAATAACAAACCCATTACACGTTAACATACATAACTATGTTGTCCAAAACAAAAAATGTATATAATGAGAAGAGTGGCTTTGTTTTACAATTTTGCAAATCTTTTTAGTGATCAGCTTAATAGAAGACTGCTGAATTCTCATGTGTGTTTGCATTCAATCTGTTGTGACATCGATATCATTGTAGCCTCTCAAATCTCCACTCTACACTCATGAATGAAAGTAGAAGAGGCAACATCCTAGTATTATGATAAAAATAATTTTGACCTAGCGGATCCCCTGAAAGGATCTCAGGGACCCTTAGGAGTTCCCAGAACACTCTTTGAGACCCGCTGTTGTAAAGTAAATGGAGATAACCTGCAGGTGGGAGTCGTGATATTTTTGGTGATGGGATGTACCTGTACCTCATGCTGACCCCTTTCTTAGGGTGCCAGTTTGCTTTTGCAGGCGTTCTGGAGCAGTAAGCTTTTCCTCCCGTGTGCGTGCGGATACCAGTGCAGCAACATCTGTTGGCTCTGTGCTGGGATTCTGCATTCCGAGCTTGAGTGGGATACTGCATATTCTTGGAGTAGAGACAGGAAATGGGTTGGGGGTGGGGGAAGGAAATGAGCACCATTCTCATCCTTTCCCAAAGATGGACTGGGTGAGACCTTGAAGCTACATTTGCAAGAGCCTTTTTCCTGGGCTTCTTCCCTGACCCTTTTCTCCAGTGAAACCCCTGGAAGCCTCCACTGCCACTCAGACCCCGCTTCTGACCCTTGGAGGGTTACTGGGCTCTGAGATCACAGGGCAGCAGTTGCTAGAAAGGGAAGGGATTTTCGCCTCCCGAAAGTCCTGAAGGAAAAGAAACACTCCGACCTTCCCTGTTAAAATCACCCTTCTTGGTTTTCCTTGCGCAGGCTTCTCGATACCAGGATATATTTTCTGTGCCAGGTGAATACTTTCTAGGTACCAAATGACTACAGTGAAGAAAAGCTAAGTATTGACAAGAAAGAATTCATTGATTTCTTCATTCCAGAGAAGTGATTCAGAGGCTTGACGTTTACAAACAATCTGCTTGTTCTATAGATAAGAGCAGATTCAGAATTTTTTAAATCACCTCCCTCTGATGCACTTGCATTCTAATTTATATTATAAGATAGAAATTGGGAGTTAAGTTTTTGGAATCAAGGCAGATTTAGGTCCTCGATCTCCTGCTTAATAGCAGTGGGAACTTGGGGAAATGTCAGCCGTTCTAAGTTTCAAATTCCTCGTCTATAAAATGGGGGTGAATTCGTTTGAGCCCCCTAATGCAGAGCCTGAATCAAGGAGTTGGATGCAGGTAATTCATTGGGGCTGGTGGTGAGAGTGATCTCAGAAAGCAGAAATGTAGGAGGAAAGAAAATGAAACAGATAAGGAGGAAAAAACCAATATGATGTGTTATTGGGCTGGTTTCTATTCTGGTCAATTAAGACTCAGACCTGCCAGAGACCATCCGAGAAATCCTACAAAACGTACCCCTAAATTAGCCTCTGCAAGGTGGGCGCCTCATCCCTCATTGGTTGAGGATTGTCCCTGAGGGTATTCATTCTCCCCTCCCCCCCCCACCGCCTCTGGGCAAGAATGAGTCTCCGCTGCAGCTATGGCTGAAATCACAAGTGGGTCACCAGATGTGACATGAGGCAACAAAGATGTTTGCTACGCGAGAGCAGTAATATCCATGTCATAGACTTATTGTGAGAATTAAATGCAATGACGTCTATGCAATGTTTAGCATCATGTTTGGCACATAGTTAAGTGCTTAATAAGTGTTCACTTTACTGTTGCTGCTGCTGCTGTTATTATTATTATCATCATCATCATGATTATTATCACTGCACTTTCTTGAATGAGAGAGACAGGGGTAAGTTTATGGTTTACAGGACTCTAGGAATGATCCTAATCTACAGCCTATCTCTTTCATACCATGATTTACCATGACCTATGGCCAGTTGTTATGATTATTGTGGATTATTACAGTATTTTTACTTTCTCCCTTTGTGTGTGTATGTGTGTGTGTGTTGTCAAAATTTGGGTACAAGGAGAAGGCATATTCTGTCAGTTGTGTGGGGTGGAAAAAAGTTGCTAACCATTGCTCTGGAGCAGCACTTGCCAATAGAACTTCCTGAATGATGGGAATGCCCTATGTCCCTGCCGTCCAGTACACTAGTCACTAGCTGCATATGGCTACTGGACACTTGAACTATGGTTAGTGTGGCAGAGGAACTGAAGTTTTAATTTTATTCAATACTAGTTAATTTGAATCTAAATTTAAAAAGCCACATGGAAACAACAAGGACCTACTGTGTATCACAGGGAACCATACTCAGTATCTTGTAATAACCTACAATGGAAAAGAAACTGAAAAAGAATATATATATATATATATATATATATGTATGTATAACCAAATCACTTTGCTCTACACTTGAAACTAACACAACATTGTAAATCAACTATACTTCAATTTTTTAAAAAAGTCACATGTAGACACAGTGGAGGGCAATTAGAGAAAGTGTTCTCAGTGGAGAGTGGAATGGACCCCTCCCTGGGGCTAAAATTAAGGTGACGCAGTTAGCAGTGTTTCCTCTGGCCCCTGGGCCCACAGGGGCCCCCAAATCTCACTTCCAGGTTGGAAAGTGGTGGTATCTTCTGGGCCAAGGGGCTGCTAGCTAAAGAGAATGAAGTCGTGGGGACATGGAGCTGGCACCAGTTAGAGAGGAGAGGCCACAGGCACCCTGCGACTTGGTCCATCACTCAGTGCACAGAGCCGACTGCTGACCATCGGGGGTGGGGGTCAGTTGGGGGTGGAGCTTCGTTCTCAGGCTCACAAGACGGCTTTTATAGTTATGCCTCTGCCTTGTTCCATTTCTCTGCAGGCATTTGCCCTGTGCTCAATCCATCAATGATCATTGCTGAGTACCTCCTGCGTCCTCAAGTGTTGTGCTACACACCGAGGAGGATTAAAGAGAGGCCTGCTCAGCTGGTGTTCTCTGCTCCCTAGAAAATGACAGTTTACCCTGGGAGACAAGATTCTCATATAAGAAGCCATTAACTCCAACGTCACCTCCTTTGGCTGGCGATCCACCTCTGCCCTCCTCCCCTCGGCTTCCTGTGTCCTAGAACTTCTCACCATGACTGATAATTATTGTTTACTTGCATACTTCCTCCACTAAACCAGGAGCTCCACAAAGGCAGGGCCCATGGTGTCTACCGTAGCACAATGCCTCAGACTCAGTCAAATACTAGATTTTTTGGTGCCGATGACAAAGGCAACAGCAGTTGAGCGAGGAAAGAGATGAGTAATCCCTGAAGTCATTCACAGACAGCGTGGAATTCAGACTGGGCTTGAAACCAAGCGAGATTTTTTTACTTGAGGAGCTGAGTAATGGCATTCCTGAGGGGGTAACACCATAGGCAAAGGCATGGAGGTAGGGTTGAAGATCTTACATTTACAGGAGACAGGATGAATCAGAGGAGAGTTTAGAAAACAAAGTAGGAATAGTCGGGTGGATTTGACTCCCCAGGGCCTTGCCAGCCAGGCAGCTGCGTGTGGACCTGATGGGTTGATAAGAGCTCCGTGAGCCAGATAACTCTGGGTGGCTGCATGTGGGGAGGCCTGAGTTACATCAATGAGTCAGGCAAGATGTGGTTGGCACCAGTTATTTTTGCCTTTAACCTTCAATCTCTGATCTCTTCAATACTGATCCTCTAGTACAAGTACTTTTGTACAAGTACTAGTACAAGTACTTTTGCCTTTAACCTTCAATCTCTGATCTCTTCAATACTGATCCTCTAGTACAAGTACTTCAGTTTCCTTGGAACCACTGTTCTGCCTGTGTGGCAGAGGGATCTCTATGCCCAGGTTCAGGGATGGGTGGGCACATGAACCAGATCCAGCCAATAAGAGTCTTAGGAAGTGTTTCGGGGATACAGCCAGGGACTTTTGCTGGAGCTGCCACTATCTTTCTTCTGTGATGGCTAAACTGGTGGGATGTAAGCCTGGAGCTGCAGACACCATCCTGTTGCTGCAAGGGAAGAGTCTGTCTGAGAATTAAACCAGGACAAAAGAAAGTAGAGCCAAGGAAATGAGAGAGACATCTGATGACATCATCTGAGCACCTGGATCCAGCCGAGGCTGAATTGGGATCTGTTTCTGAGCTCTTAGCTTGTTAGCCAGTTTCTGATAGATTTCTGCCACTTGCATCCAGAGGACTCCTGATTAATGAATGCTCAGGGGTAAGTGGGATGACTTAGAGTGGAAGGAGATGAGAGAGTGACTACACCAGCGGGTGGACATGAGGCATTGAGGGTCTGAACCACAGAACCCTGGGGTAGAGAGAAAAGGCAGTGAGTCAAAAGGCAAGAAGGAATGATCTAGACTTTTCCTCTCTTCGAAAGTTGTGCAAGCAGGGTCTAGTGATTCTTTATCACCTCTTCCTTCACGATGCCCTTTATCTGCTCTCTTTCATTTGGCTTAGACAACTGTGTGAGGCAAGTGAATCAGGTACACTGTCCCCATTTTATAGCATGGAGAGGTTAAAGGACTTGGCCAAGGTCACATGGAACTCTGGGGCCTTGTTCCTGTTCTCCAGCTCATGCTGGCTGGGCTCTTGCTTGCCTATAGTATGAACTGAGGTCACCAGGCACCATCTTTCTGTCACCCTGGTGTGGAGGTACACCCCGCCTCTGGGCTTCTTTTATTACGGACATGGAGAAGCAGTAGGAGTTCTTACTGAGGAAGGCCCGGGAGTCCGTGACCCCCTTCATTAAAAATAAATTCTGCCTGAGTCTCCTGGTTCTAAATAGAAGAGAATGTAGATTTGGGGCAGAACCGAAGGGAAAGGGATTTCCCTTGGCAAATTATTTGCAATTTGTGGATTGGAGCTGACCCAGCTCCAATTCCCACGTCATTGTGCTGTGTAAAATGTGAGCAGCTTATTAAAGAACCAGAGCTGGAAGCAATCCTCCCCCGGGGGCACAACAGAACAGGAGCAGAGTTAAAACCCACCAGCTTCCTCCTCTCTGCGTCTCACGTCTGGGAGCTGCCGAGATTCTCAGTCGCGGGTCACGTGTTCACTCCAGGGCAGCCACTTCCTGCAGCTGTGGGAATAAGAGCCAGCATGTTGACAATTAGTTTGTGCCTTTCGTGAGGCGTGATGAAAAGCCAGCTGTCGTAAGTACTTAAATTAGTGGTCCTCAATAGCATGCAACGGAGTGCACGGTCTTAAGCACCATTGCTAGCAATTCTGAGTTAGTGGGGGGCCCAGTGTCGGCCTTTTACATCGGCATTCCAGGTGATTCTGAAACAGGTGATCCAGGGATCACAGTCTGAGAAACAATGATGTAAGTGGACAAATGCACAAACTCCAAGTGGCCCCTTCACTGGAAGTTTAAAGATGCTTTTGTCGCGGGCACGAATCCTGAGAGATCCAGCATCTCCTTCTTACTAACAGGCTCTGTTACTCGCTGGCATAATTTGAAGGACATACAGAAGGGTATCTTGACTGAGAAATCTCCAAGAAGCTGTGAATCTAGAGTTCTAAGCCTTTATCTTCTCTAGTACTCCTTTTAAATCACTAGCAGCTTATGGAGAACAGCATGTTTTCTGTTCAATTTTTTTTTTTTTTTTTTTGTAAAGGAGAAATCCCCATGTGGTATACCCATAACATGTTCAAGTGTAAATGCATCTCATGTATCTTCACGGTCCAGCCTGCCAGAGCCTGGACTCTTCCCCATCACCTTTCTCTGTCCCCAGGCACTGTACCCAGGGAGAAAGGCTTTTAAAGAGCCTCATGTGAGTTTTTCCCTCCTTAGGTGCCTCTATTAACAAACCCCTAAAGAAAATTCATGAATTCCTATTTCCTCATCCATCTTGTTATGTGTCACCACCCTTCTCAAATTAACCATAGAATCGATGGGCGAGGTTGTCCATGGGCTTTCACAATAAAATCGACTGCATATGAAATGAATCTGAAAATTCCATTTATTAAAACAAATACATTGTCCATGGGGGATGAAAATGTACACATCACATTCAGGTTTTTCTGCTTTAACATTTCTGTATTTCCCTCTCTTTGAAAGATACACTCCATAGATCTTATATAGGAAAAATGTGAACAATTCTAGGGCTGGGAAAACATTAATGTATACGCAACACTTCACCATTGCCAGGAGCAGCTAGAAGCAAATATTAAAAAAAAAAAAAAAGTACAAAAATCCCTTAAGACAGCATGCTTCTCAAAATTCCTTTTGTGAATATGAGTACATGGAGAAATGGTTTAAAACTTTTCCTTGGTGAGCAATCTCTTTCAAATATTATCAGCAAAATTAGCCTCAGTTCAAAGTACTTATTCACATGCTCTGACTTAAATAGCACTTGGTTTAAAATGGAAAGAAAAAAAAAAAGAAAACAGATTTAATATTGAGGATGAGGCAAGATTGGTTTTTTTCTTAATAGAGCTTGCATTCTAAATATGAGCGTTATTATTACTGTTTAAAGAATTCCATGGCAGATTTTCATTACTACCCAATATATTATATATGTAAATTAGGGCCTTGAATAATTAAGCTAAGTTTTCCTATTAGTTACCCCTTAAGATAAAATTATGCTGGTGAAAATGATTGTTAAATTTCTAAAAGAATTAAAACTCTTTAGAGGTATAAGTAATCAAAAGATAATTTCCCCCTTAACAAGTAAAAATACCAATAAATCAAAACTCATAGAAAAACTCTGGGATTATAATTCCCTTCTGTAGCACATGAAGTTATGAAAAAGCCAAACATTTTTCTTAAATTTAATTTCAGATGGGCTGTGTATTTTCTGCCTTCTTTCTCCTTTGATAAACAAGGGCACATGCAGTTTGGAACTTCCTTAACTTTTAATTACCAGAGCTGTATTCCTAGAAGTTTTAATTCCATTTTAATTTCTCCAAAGACCTAGCTTTACATGAAAATATAGAGTCCTTCTGAGAAAAGTAAATGGTGTGGATTATGAAAAGCATCAGGGTTTTATAATGACGCCTTAATCACCACCAAAGAGTGCTTTATTCACAGTTGTTTTTGTGTGACCACACATTCAATTCGTATTTCCGCACATTTTAAAAATGTGGTTGGGTTTTAGCTGATTCCACAGTATTACTAAGCCAATGGTACAATACTGTAGTTTAATAAATACTCTGCCAGGGATTTTCTCCTCTAAATCTTCTTCAGTGTCCCACTGACTGTAGCAAAATCCCAAGGTTTGAACAGAAATATCTGGTTATAGGAGTGCATTCATACGTTTAACAATGTCTTAATATTCTCTTCCCCCTCCCCAGGCATGAGTTTTAATTGGATGTATTTATTCTTTTACCATCATGCCCACACAAGGAGCTAAGGAGAATGTTTATCAAGTCTGTTTCAAGATCTGTCCTTGGAATAGTACATCTTTTTATCTTCTTTTTTTCCTTCCTTTCTATCTTTTTTTTTTAGTGGGAGGAAGAGAATGGAAAGAGAATAAAATTAATTCAGAAATGGTCTTTCAGGATTTCAAAGCAAACAAGGAATTGTAAGAGAGCCCACACCTGCCTGGGAATGACAGAGAAAAAAGTGAGACAGACTTCCAGACCTCCCATTACTGGTGGAGGCTGGAGCCACAAAGAAAAATCACTTTCAATATCATTTCTTGGGAAGAGAGAGCTCAAGCTGCAAGGAAGTTTGTAAATAAGACTCTAACAAACAAAGCAGAGAACAAAAACAAAGAAAGGATTCTATTGAAAATTTTGGTGGGTAAAAAACAAAGGTCATTTCAGGGGCAAAAAGAGCCAGAACCCTTTCTGGTGGAGCTGCTGGGGGCAGCAGCTGCCCCCTTCTCCCTAGCCCGTGAGCAGCCAGATTCTGAGAGTGGGTCTAGTCTGGAGTTGTGGGTTTATTTCTCCTGATACTTAAACAAACAAGGGCCACGTTTTTTCTTGTTAAGAACAGCACAGAAAGGCTTCTTTCAATCTACAATTTCTGTGATTCAGGGAAAAAGGGAATTTGCTCTGACTCTTCGATAAAAGCACTTCCCAACTCAGGGTGAATCCTTGCCTCTGTCGCTTGGCGCTCCCTGTGCTGCCCTGGGTCCTGGATCAAACCAAAATGCTTTGGATTCTGGAAAATATGTTGAAGAGGTGTTGATGCCACTGTTAACTAAGGAGGTATTTTAGGCATGGCTAAGGCTCTGAAGTAATCTCAATTTTCAAGATACTGAGTTTTTCCTCCCCAGCTTCCTTTCTCTTTCGTTCTTTTTCTAAACTTTACAGTAAAACTGAATGGATGTAACATGGGGACATTTTCATGCAGTATTACTCAAAAATTGTCACAAATATATGAAAGCACCAGTCACAACACATGATTTACTTTTACTTGCAGAATCAAAGCTATCATGTACAAATGTTAGGGACAGTGATAAAAGAATACAGACAACCGGCATTTTTTGTTGTTGTTGTTATTACCATGAGGATAAACCACGGGGAACATCTCCTTAAACCCTTTGGGTGTTCATCCTTTGAGCTCAGTCTTACAGACAAATCCAGCCCAAATCTCTTTACTACTCTAATGGGGACGGGTGGAAGGAGGGGTAGGGGAGAAGGGAAAAAGAAAAAGAAAGGCACAAAGACGAAACATCAACTCCATTAAACCGAACCGCGCCTACACTGGACGACTCAGCTCGTCAAAGGGTACTCTAAAGGCAATATTCATTCCAAGAAGGTCATACATATCTGAGCTCAGTACAGCTGTCTGTTTTATTTTTTAAATATGAAGCAGAAACATAAGGTTTGGGAGGGATAGCAGGAAAGAAATGACACCGATTTTATCTTTACATACTCCCCTCCTCCAGGCAATTCTTCAGACATCAGATCTCTTAACTCAGGGTGTGGATCAGCTCTCATTCTCATAAAGGGGACCAGTTCTTTAAACATGCATAGCCTGGAGTCTCCAGGATGGTTCTCCTCCCTCTCTTTAAATGCTGTGGACTAGAAAGGCGCCCACTTTGCTAAAAACTCTACATCAGTGTCCCTGGAGCCCCGAGGCTCCTCAGGTTCCTCTTGAAGACTTAAAGGATAGCACAGAAAAACTTCTTCTCCCTAAATGGGTTCTCTGAAGCCGGAACAGGCGTCAGGAGGGGATCTTCCTTGGCATGCGCTTCACAGTAGGCCATCAAGTCTGCAGCTGCCTTGGACACCTGGAAAAGACGACAAAAACAACCAAAACTTGAGACGGGGCGTCGACGAAGGCATTGATGCAGGCGCAACGAGTCAAGGCTCAGGCCTGGGTGTCCAAACTGCCTGGGTTCAAGTGAAGCAAGATACTCATCCCCCATAAGCCTCTGTTTCCTCATCTGCGAAGAAAGGAGCTGATGATCTTGACCTTACAGGATTGTTACAAGCAGGTCTGGGATTAGGGTGAGGTGAGGCTCTGAGGGTACAACACTGAAGGAGGCGTTCAGGGTCATGCAAATATCAACCTTGTATTTGTCCAGCCCTGAGAGTGGGTGTCTCCTTAAATTCTGTGCCCCAGGTAGGTTGCTTCCCTTGTCCTAGTCCCAGCCCTGGCTGCAAGGATTAAGTGAGGTAATTCACATAAATCATTTAGTGCCTGGAACATAGGAAGATTTCCACATAGGCTGGCCATCCTTATCATTCTGTAGTTGTGTCTCTCTGCTTCAGAAATTGTGCTAGGGATGCCTAAAGCCATGTTGATTTCCTTTTTTAACAAACACATCAGAGATATTATGTACTTATACATACACACATAACCTTATACGTTATGCATTTTTATATTTTACATATATTATGTATGATAATATATTATTATGTTGTAATTTATTACACATTATATATATTACTTCAATCAAGCATTGCACCCTTTAGGGAGTCCCACGGGGAGGCTGGGCAGTGATCTCAGTGATGCTGTAGTTTCATAACACTTCTCACAACACTTCTGTAGCTCCTTGTTGGTAGTCTTCTGGAGTACCTTCCTTTGATCAGCTTTGACAGCGGCAAATTTCCACTACTTGAGAGGGGATTTAATTTGGGGAAGTAAACTAAAAGTTATTTGTAACCACATCTGGGGACTAGGTGGATGATGATCTATCTGGGGAATGCCACTGGGGGTCAAAAACCATAAAGTCAAGAGTCAATTTCTTATGTGACCTCATACGTTTGCTCTGGAAATCACTCCAAACATTTTCCACATCACTGTGCTACTAAAATAGCCTCTCAAAGTGACTACTGAAAGGATAATCCTCTGTAAGAGTGGGGAGATTGTAGTATTTCTGAAAAGATTCACTGCCCCTCCTATATATGGGTTATACATACCCATACAATGGCATCAGACTTGCTCTGGCCAATGAGACATGAGTAGAAGTGATGTGAGTCACTTTGGGGCAGAAGCTTCAAGAACCAATGCATAGTTTGCCTCTGCCATTTTGTCTAACTGAAATAATTTACTGTAAACCACCTTAATTGATTCAGAGGTTTTAGTAAAACATGGCGGCCATACTCTTGATTTGTTCCTTGTCCCAGGTTTGAGTTGATTAGAACTTTGTCACTTAAAGGCTTTTCAATATTAGAGTTTACAGGTTGGAAATGGGCATCAATTTCATCTTCTAATCCCATAAATCTTTGAATGTTTGGACTCTATGTTCCGTTTTTCTCAGACCAGATAGAGGCAATATTCCAGGTAGAGGTTGCTTGAAGGTAACATGGTGTGGAGTGGCAGCTATCTGTGATGACATGTGGGTGAGAAGAAGAATGAAAAGTATATCTTTGCTATTGTAGCCTCTAAGAATCGGAGGAGAGAGCCTTTTGTTACTGCAACAAAACCGAGTCTATGCTGACTGATATAAAGAGGTATAGGTACTGATATGTGTGTTAGTTTCCTCTTTCTGGCTAAACAAAACCCAATCTAGGTGGCTTAAAATAACAGTAATTTATTCCCTCAGTCAGTGCTAGAGGCTAGAAGGTTGAGATCAAAGTGTCGGCAGGGTTGGTCCCTACTGGAGGCTCTGATGGAGAAGCATCTGTTCCATGCTTCTCAATCAGTGTCTGGTGGTCGCTGGCACTTGGTGTACCTTGGATTGTAGATGCATCATTCCACTTTCTGCCTCCACCTTCACATTGTATTCTCTCCTGTGTGTCTCTGTCCTCACATGGCATTCTCCTCTTTGCCTATGTCCAAATATCCTACCCACCAGTCATCAGATTAGGTCCACCCTAATCCAGTATGACCTCAACTTAGCTTGATTACATCTACAAACACCCTATTTCCAAATAAGATCTCATTCTAAAGTTCTAGGTGGGCATCAATTTTAGGGGATGCTCTTCAACCCAGTATAGCATATTTGTGTAAAAGTCAGTCTCACTATTTTTAAATTGTAAATCATTTTTTATTTATCTTTTTCCCAGCTCCACTGAGATATAATTCACATATAATGTTGTGTGAGTTTAAGGTATACAGTGTAATCATTTGATACACTTCTATATTGTGAAATGATTACCACAGTATGGTTAGTTAACACCCCTAACACCTCACATAATTACCTTTTTCTTTAATTGTGGTGAGAACATTTAAGAGTTACTTTCTTAGCAACTTCAAGTATGTAATTCAGTATTGTTAACTACAGTCACCACATTGTACATCAGCTCCCCAGAACTTCTTCTTCTTATAACTGGAAGTTTGTATCCTTTGACTGACATCTCCCCATATCCCTCACCACCCCCAGCCCCTGACAACCACCATTCTACTCCGTTTCTCTGAGTTCAGGTTTTTTAGATTCCACATATAAGTGACGGTATTCATCTTTCTCTGTCTGACGTGTCTCACTAACATAATGCCCTCCGAGTCCACCCAAATGGCAGAATATCCTTCTTTCTCATGGCTGAATAATACTCCACTGTAAATAATACAACTTCTTTCTTCATTCATCTGCAGATGGACTTGGATTGTTTCCATGTCTTGGCTATTGTGAATAGTGCTGCCATGAATATGCAAGTGCAGATACCTCTTTGAGATCTTGATTGGATATATATACTTATCAAATATATATATATCTCAGAAGTAGGATTGCTAGATCCTATGATAGTTCTATTTTTAATTTTTTTAGGAACCTCTGTACTGTTTCCCATAGTGGCTGTACCAATTTATGTTCCCATCAATAGTACACAAGGGTTCCCTTTTCTCCACATCCTTGCCAACACTTGTTATTGCTCATCTTTTTTGGTAATAGCCATTCTAACAAGTGTAAAATGATATCTCATTGTGGTTTTAATTTGTGTTTCCCAGATTAGCGGTATTGAGCATTGTTTCACACACTTGTTGGACATTTATATCTTCTTTGGAATAATGTCTATTCAGTTCCTCTGCCCATTTTTAAATCAGATTGTTTGTTTGCTATTAAGTTGTATGAATTCTTTACATTAACCCTTTATCAGATACAAGGTCTGACATTTTTCTCCCATTCCATAGGTTGCTTTTTCATTGTGTTGACTCTTTCTTTTAATGTGTGGAAGCTTTTTAGTTTCATGTAGTTGCACTTATTTATTTTTGCTTTTCTTGCATGTGCTTTTGGTGTCATATCCAAGAAATCACTGCCAAGATCAATGTCAAGGAGCTTACCCTCTATGTTTTCTTCTAGGAGTTTTACAGTTTTAGATCTTATATTGAAGTCTTTGATCCATTTTGAGTTAACTTTTGTGAGTAGGATAAGGCAGGGGTCCAGTTTCACTTTGCTGCATGTGATTATCCATTTTTCCCAACACCACTTATTGAAGAGACTATCATTTTCCCATCAAGCACTCTGGCTCCTTTGTCAAATATTAGTTGATGGTATATGCTGGGGTTTATTTCTGGGTTCTTGATTCTGTTTCATTGTTTTATGTGTCTATTTTTTATGCCATACTGTTTTTATTACTATAGCTTTGTAATATAGTTTGAAATCAGGGAGTGTAATGCCTCCAGCTTTGTTCCTCTTTCTCAGAATTGCTTTGGCTATTTGGAGTCTTTTGTGGTTCCATATGAATTTTATGATTTATTTTTTTATTTCTGTGAAAAATTCCATTGGAATTTTGATAGAGATTGCCTTGAATCTATAGATGGCTTTGGGTAGTATGGACATTTTACAGATGTAGAGAACAAACGTATGGACACCAAGGGGGGAAAGCCATGGGGTGGTGGGGGTGGGGGTGTGATGAATTGGGCGATTGGGATTGACATGTATACACTGATGTGTATAAAACTGATGACTAATAAGAACCTGCTGTATAAAATAAATAAATAAAATTCAAAAATTAAAAAAAATATTAATTCTTCTGACCCATGAACACAGGATATCTTTCCATTTATTTATGTCTTAATTTCTTTCATCAGAGTCTTATAATTTTTAGTGTACAGATCTTTCAACTCCTTGAGTAAATTTATTCCTAAGTATTTTATTTTTGAAGCTATTGTGAACGGGATTTTCTTTATTTCTTTTTCAGTTATTTCATTGTTAGTGTACAGAAACACAACTGATTTTTGTATGTTGATTTTTTTATCCGGCTACTTTACTGAGTTCATTGATTAGCTCTAACAGGTTTTTTTTTTTTGTTTTTTGGTGAAATTTTTAGGATTTTCTCTATATAAGATCATCATCTACAAACAGAGACAATTTTACTTTTTTTGTTTCTATTTAAATATCTTTTATTTTTTCTTCCCTGACTGTTCTGGTTAGGTCTTCCAGTACTATGTTGAATAGAGTCATGAGAGTGGGTAACCTTGTCTTATTTCTGATCTTACAGGAAAAGCTTTTAATCTTTTACCATTGAGTACAATGTCAGCTGTGGGCTTGATATATATGGACTTTATTATGTTGAGGTACGTTCCTTCTATACCCAATTTGTTGAGAGTTTTTATCATGAAAGGGTGTTGTATTTTGTTAAATTTTCTTTCTGCATCTAAATGAGATGATCATATGATTTTTATCTTTCATTCTATTAATGTGATGTATCACATTTATTGACATGCATACATTGCACTATCCTTGTATCACAGGAATAAATCCCACTCGTTTGTGGTATATGATCCTTTTAATGTGCTGTTGAATTCGGTTTGCTAATATTTTGTTGAGAATTTTAGCATTCATGTTCATCAGGGATATTGGTTTACAGTTTTCTTTTCTTGTAATGTCCTTATCTGGCTTTGGTATCAGGGTAATGCTGGCCTGTAAAATAGTTTAGAAGTGTTCCCTACTCTTCAATTTTTTGGAAGAATTTGAGAAGAACTGGCATTAATTTTTTTAATGTTTGGTAGAATTCACCAGGAGAGCCATCTGGTCCTGAGATTTTCTTTATTGGGAAATTTTTGATTACTGATTCAATTTCCTTACGAGTAATTGGTCTGTTCAGGTTTTCTATTTCTTTCTTTTTTTTTAAATGATTTTATTTATTTATTTATTTTTTATTTTTGGCTGCATTGGGTCTTCGTTGCTGTGTGTGGGCTTCCTCTAGTTGCAGAGAGTGGGAGCTACTCTTCATTGTGGTGCACGGACTTCTCACTGTGGTGGCTTCTCTTTGTTGCAGAGCTTGGGCTCTAGGCACGCGGGCTTCAATAGTTGTGGCTCGTGGGCTCTAGAGTGCAGGCTCTGCAGTTGTGGTGCACGGGATTAGTTGCTCCGCGGCATGTGGGATCTTCCTGGACCAGGGCTTGAACCCATGTCTCCTGCATTAGCAGGCGGATTCTTAACCACTGTGCCACCAGGGAAGTCCCCAGATTTTCTATTTCTTAATGATTCAGTCTTGGTAGGTTATGTATTTCTAAAAACTTATCCATGTCTTTTAGGTTATCCAATTTGTTGCATGTGATTGTTCATAAGTAGTCTCAGGATCCTTTGTATTTCTGTGATATCAGTTGTAATGTCTCTTCTTTCATTTCCAGTTTTACTTATTTGAGTCTTTTCTTTTTTTCTTAGTCTAGCTAAAGGTTTGTCAATTTTGTTCCATCTTTTCAAAAAACACAGACCTTATATTTGCTGACTTTTTCTGTTGTTTTTCTGGTCTCTATTTCATTTATTTCTGCTCTTTGTGTTTGCTTCCTTCTGGTAATTTTGTGCTTAAGCTATTTTTTTCTAGTTCTTTGAGGTATACAGTTAGGTTGTTTATTTGAAATCATTTTTAGTTTTTTCTTAATGTAGGTGTTTATCACTGCAAACTTCCCTCTTAGAACTGCTTTTGCTGCATCCCATACATTTTGGTATGTTTTGTTTCCTCTTTTTGTTTGTTTCAAGATTAAAAAAAATTTTTTTTGTGTATTTCTTCTTTGATCCATTGCTGGTTGTTCACAAGTGTGTTGTTTAATTTCTGCATATTGGTGAACTTTTCAGTTTTACTCCTGTTACTGATTTCTAGTTTCATACAATTGTGATTGGAAAAGATTCTTGGTATGATTTCAAGCTTCTTAAATTTGCCAAGACTTGTTTTATGACCTATCATTTGACCTATCCTAGAGAATGTTCCGTGTGCACTTAAGAACAAGTATATTCTGTGGCTGTTGGATGCGATGTTCTGTATATGTCTGTTAGGTTAACTTGGTCTAAAGTATAGTTCAAGTTCAACATTTCCTTATTGATTTTCTGTCTGGATGATCTATCCATTGTTGAAAGTGAGGTATTAAAGTTGCCAGCTATGACTGTATTGTCTATTTCTCCCTTTAGGTCTGTTAATATTTGCTTAATGGTACTAATGGTTAATATTTGCTAAATAGGTACTCTGATTTTGGGTGTGTATATATTTATGATTATTGTATCCTTTTAATAAATTGACCTAGTTATCATTATATAATGACTTTCTTTGTCTCTTGTTACAAGTTTTGACTTAAATTCTCACTCTTTAATAGGTATTACATTGCTTATAAAAATATTTTTATTGTGTTTCTATTTTGTTCCAGACATTAAGTTTTCTTTATTGATCTACAAAGTAATCCTGAGGTAGGAACTATTTTCCTCCTTTTATAGATGAAAAATTTAGGCTCAGTACATTGCATGAGTGGTTCAATGTCATATAGCAAAGTACACAGCAGAAGAAGAACTTGAACGTTAGTGTTCTGCCATTAAGCCACAGCCATCTACATACAAACTACTCAAATGCAAGGGTAGTTCCAAAGGTTGATTGAAATTCTTTGTGCATCTTTATGAAATGCTATTATGACAGAACAAAAGGAAACAGCCTGTTCTTGTCTTAGCTCCTTTAAATGAAAGCAAAGAACAGACTTTCAGAATCTCAATTATCATTTTTGGTTTTGTTCTGTTTTTTTAATTGTTTGAGCTGTAGTCATTATTATGCCAAATGGGAGCTTAGCTGCAAGCAGCAGAGACTGGACAATAGTAATATGTAAAACTTACTTGTTAACAAGAGATCCAACAGTATCCCTACTCATCTGCAATGCTCACATACAAATATGTGGCAGGAACTGTCAAAATCTTTTTATGGTACAGAAAGTACTATACTGGGCAAAATTTAATAGCTTAGAGTTGCTCTATCTTGTATTTGAACACGTGACTCTGAAGAGTTTCCTTCTAAAAATATACCATGTGTTTTATCATGTTTCCTCAACTAGATTGCAATCTCCTGTGGGTGATGGTCCAATACAATGTCAGAATCCTAGCAGTAATTAGAACAATTGCTAATATTTATCTGCCCTTGCTGCATGTCAGAACTGTGCTAACCACTTTACACACAGTATTTTATTTAATCCTTACAACAACATTATGGGTCACAAGTTATTATTATTATCCTCATTTTTAATATGTGAAGTGGAGGCTTCATTAGGTAAACATTTGCCCTAGTTCTCACAGCTCGTGAGTACCTGAGTCATGAGTCTCAGTGTTCTTGACTTGATCTTTATGAATGCTCTTTCTTTCGAACCCATAGCTTCATCCTTGTTCCTTAGTTTTCAGTGAGTCACAGCAATAGTCTGCCTGGCAAATCTTCTTGCTTTCTAACTATCCCTGCTAACATTGTGCATACAGATTCTTTTACGTTTCACATTCCTAGGCCTAGTTCTTCCATGAAGATTTCACCAGTAACTCTAGGTAATCTCTCCCTTTTCCATCCTGTTGATTCTTCCTACAAAAATATCTCAAATTTGGGAGGTGATCAAGATGGCAGAGTAGGAGGACCTGGAACTTACCTCTCCCCACAAATACAACAAAAAAACACCTAAATGTGGAACAATTCTCACTGAAAACTAACTGGAAACTGGCAGAAAACTCCTGTACAACCACGGCTGAAAGAAAGATCTACACGGAATTGGGTAGGAAGGGAAGAGAAGCAATCAGGTCAGGACCTGTGGCCCAGGAAGGGAACTCAGAAGAAAAGGGAGATTATAGGGGTAGAGATCCTCCCTGGGGAGTGAATGGTTCGAGCTACATATTGTAGGTTCCAGTCCTGGGGTCTGGCACAGGGAAGACAAGCCCCCTTGGCTGATTGGAGGGCTGGGGGGACTAACACAAGGGCTGTGGGAAGGCCGGACTCTGTCTACTTGTGAGGAATGCACATACGTGCTTGATTTCTCCTGAGGCAGAGTGGAGAGGGCTGACTGAAACTGCCTGGGTGGCTGACTGGTTTCCCATGACTGCCCGGTGCTCTCCAGCTTGAGGAGTGAACGCTCCAGCCCTGCTTACTTCATGTCGTAGCTCCACACTGGAGTGAGGGCTGCCATGACAGAAAGAACTCAGCTAAGAGACACAGAGGTGGCTCAGACCTGAGGCACTGTGTGAGCAGGGTGGGGGCAGCCATTACTGGCACTCACACAGGCAGTGCATCAGAAGCAGCCTGGAACTCTGTGGCTGGACCACTGCAGCTTGTACCCTGTCAGATGCTGAGAGCCCAAGTGGGCCCCTCTTGCTCCAGCACTGCTCCCAAGG
Source organism: Eschrichtius robustus (assembly GCF_028021215.1). NCBI lineage: Eukaryota > Metazoa > Chordata > Mammalia > Artiodactyla > Eschrichtiidae > Eschrichtius > Eschrichtius robustus. The sequence goes on from NC_090824.1 coordinate 48,451,287, forward strand.
GTGCTGGTGCTGGGAGAGGGGAGAGTTCACACTTAAAGGGAACAGAGCCAGCTCAAACCTGACCCTCAGAGCTTCTGCTCCAGCAACTTGGGACCTGCCCGCACCCCCATTAGGGCAGTAACAGCCACTGAGCAGACAGGAAGCCCTGGCTCGCACCTGGCTCTGGCCCTAGCCTCTCCACCTCCAGCCCCACCTCCTACCAAGGTGATAGCTGCCAGCACACCCTGAGGAAAGACATGACTTGTGTTCACGTCAAATCCAGCTCTCCTACCAAAGCCATTGAGTACATGGAGACTGTATAGGGATGCTCCCAGAAAAATATCTCAAATTTGTCCCCTTATTGTCACCTCTCTTGCAAATACCCTGGTCCAAGCCTCCATCTTCTTTTCCCACAATTACTGAAATAACCTCTTAAATAAAAAATTCCAAGGGATCTTTTATAGACTGAATGTTTGTGTCCCCCCCGCCACCCCCAATTCATATGTTGAAATCTAATCCCCAGTGTGATGGTGTTTGGAGTTGGGGCCTTTGTGGGGTGACTAGGTCATGAGAGTAGAGCCCTCAAGAATGGAATTAGTGCTCTTATAAAAGAGACCCCGGAGAGCTCCCTTGCCCCTTTAACCATGTGAGGTCACAGAGAGAAGGTAGCCTTCTACAAATCAGGAAGCAGGCCCTTACTAGACACCACATCTACTGACACCTTGATCTTGGACTTCTAGTCTCAGAACTGTGAGAAATAAATATCTGTTGTTCATAAGCCACCTAGTGTATGGCATTCTGTTATAGTAACTCAAATGGACTAAGACAGGATCCATGAATAGAATGCAGGGTGTGGTCTGTTAAGTTCAATGATTAAAAAAAAATTACATCTTTATTTTCACTAATCTGAAATAGAAATCTAACATTTCTTTCCATTATAGATGTAGGCAACACAATTAGCATTAACAGTTTCTGTGACTTAGTCACCAGTAAAAATCAGGTATTTTCCATCACATTACAGTTACTGCAGATATCTCAACATTTATTTATGTTCTTTTGCTTTATAAGTATAGACCCACTATTACATCCTATATAATCAGTTAATAAAGAAGTATATATATTTAGCTGCACCACAAATGTTTTCTGATAAACTATATTTTAATATAATTAGTTTTCTTTGTAATTCAAAAACATTATTCTGAGAAGGAGACCATATGCTTTGGCAGACAGCCAAACAGGTCTAGGGGCAAAAAAGATTTTAAGAATCTCAGTTGTAAATAACTTCTCTACTTTTACAATTGTGCCAGGAGTAGTACTCTCCATACTACAGCTAGAAGGATATTTTTAAAATATAAATTGGCTCATATAACTCCCCTATTTAAAACTTTCAAGAGCTTCCCATTGTACTTTGTGGAAAGCCAAGACATCATAAAAACAGCCTGTGGGTCCTGCTTACTTTGGGCCTGCCATCTCTCCAATTTCATGTTGTAGCATTTTTTTCCTCCCACACAGGTCTCCTCTCTCTAAGTTCGTGAAAGCTCCAAGTTCTTTTCTGCCTCAGAGCTTCACATATACAATTCCCTGGAACGGTCTTCTCCCCATCTCCTCACCAGGCTGGCTCCTTCTCTTCCTTCAGGGGTGAAATACCATTCTTTGCAGAGTCTTTACTGACTACCTCATCCAATAATGACTTTCCTCATTAGGCTCTTTCAGAACACCCCATTCTTTTCCTTCACAGAAAAACATTTATTACAATTTATAATTACAACCATTGTTTGTTTATTTGATGTTTGATGTTTCCCTTTTGGCATTCTGCTCTATGAAGGCAGCGATCATATCTATTTTATTCACGACTGTGTCATCAGTGCCAGCACATAGGAAACACTCAAATAATTGCTGAAGAAGTTCTCAAATACAATCTTAATCAACAAATACTCCATTCATCTAATATTTACTGAGTACCTAATTGCCAGTCACAGTTCTGGGGGATTGGCATAATCAGGGAACAAAATAAACAAAGCTTCCTGTCCTTGTGGAACTTAGGCAGGATTCTAGACTTCCAATTCTGATGATGATGGAGGAACAGCAAACAATTAAACCCTCCTGCTTTAACTTAAAAACTGAAAAAAAATATGTGAACAAATGTGTTTTAAACAGTAGAGAACAGGCAGCAGAGGACAGTGATCCCTGAGAGAAGGGAGGCAAGAAAAGCCCCAAGAATGTTTCAACAGTACTGCTTGAAAATGGTTTCTAGGCCACAGCACAGGGAGGGGCTACCCAAACAGATTTCATGAACCTCCTTGAGTTGAGGAGACAGTGACAGAGTAGAAAGAGCTACACACATACACAAACAAAGAGAGAGAGAGAGAGAGAGTGAGAGAGAGTGAGAGAGCTATCTGGAGGCCTCCAGAGGATTCCTTTTGAGTCTTTAGCTAATTACTGATCAGCACATATATGGGAGAAAACTGCTTGAGGCTGTGCAAAGAATTTCAGAAAGGATCAAGTGAAACAATCCCTGGTGATCACACAGGGCTGGAATAGTTTGTGTTTCTACTGGCTAGAGTACATAGATCTCATAACACATAGGGGATTAAGTAGAGTCTTAAAAAGGGTGTGTTCAGTAGTGGTGCCAAGTAGGCCTTGGTTAAAGGCTGTTGTGGACCCACCTATCAAAGTTTAAAAGTAAGCCCTGAATAGATCAAAATGTTTCCAAGTAACTTAATTGGACCACAGAACAAAACCCCCAAATATTTAAAGAAACAAGAAATTTCAGTATGCCACAAAATAAAATTCACAATGTCTGGAATCCAATAAAAAAAAAAATCCAGACATACAGGTAAGTAGGGGGAATAAATCTATCCCATAATGAGGAGAAAAATTAATCCAAATTGATTAATCTCATAATGAGGAGAAAAAGACCCAGAACTGACATAGATGATAAAATTAATAGACAAGGATGCTGTTAAAACAGCTATTGTAAATATTTTCTATATAATCAAGAAAATAGAGGAAAGCAAAACAGGATTAAAAGAGACATGGAAGATATTAAAAAGACCCAAATCAAATTTCTAGAGATAAAAAACACACTGAATGGAATTAGCACCTGATTAGACATTGCAGAAGAAAAGATTAGTGAACTTGAAGACAATAATGGGAACTCTCCAAAGTGAAGCACAGAGAGAAAACAGACTGAAAACAAAACCAAAAAAAACCCCAAGTACAAAAAACAACCCCCCGCAAAAAAATCCCAGAACACACTGAGCTAGGAGACAACTTCAAGTGGCCTAATACACATATAACTGGAGTCTCTGAGGAGAGGAGAAAGATGGTGTGTGGAGGAGAGGAAAGAAAAAATATTTGAAGACATAATAACTGAAAATTTCCAAATTTGATAAAAACTACAAACCCACAGGTTTAAGTAACTCAACAAAATCCAAATGAAAAAATATGAATCAAACTACACCAATGCACAGCGCAATCAAATTGCTTATATAGTATTTGAGTAGGAGGATGGAGAGAAGAAAATGAAACATAATAAATAGCTATAGAGAATGTTAGATGGTAGTAAGTTTTATAAGAAAATGAAAAGTAGAGCAGAGTAAAAGGGATTAAGAATGTATATACGGGTTGGGGGGGCATGGAAGACAGGTTGCAATAGTTAGGCTTAATTGAGAAGGTAATCAATCTTTGAGGTAAAACTTATAAAGTTTATGGTAAGAGAAATGGGGAGCCATTGATGTATTTTAAAGAAGTATTCTGGATGCTATGTTGAGAATAGGACTCTATGGGAGTAAGGGTAGAAGCAGAGATTCCTGGAGACTATTGCTGTAATCTAAGTGAGAGGTGACAGTGGTTCAGAACAGAGAAATAGCAGCAGAGGTGGTGATGAGAAGTATAATTCTGGATAAACAGCATTTGAAACTAGAATCACAGGATTTTATGATGGATTAGAGATAGTGTGTGAATAAAAAAATAAGAACTAAGGATAACTCTAAGTTTTTGGACTGATCTAATGGAAAGATGGAGTTGCCATCATTTCAGCTGCAGGGAGAGAAGATTTGGGGAGGAAGACTGGGAATTCAGTTTTAGAAAGGTTGAAACTGAAACATCTGTTAATGAGATATACAATGCTGGAGTTAGAAGCAAGATTTAGACTAGAGACATAAATTTGGGACTTGAGGCCATACAGATGGTACATAAAGCCTTGGGAATGAGCAAGATTACCAAAGGAGTACATTTAGATAGAAAAGAGAGGAACAAGGATTGAACCCTGGAACAACTTCAATGTAAGAAGTTGGGGAGCCTAAGAGGAACAGCAAAGGAAATTTAAAAGGAGTAGCTTGTGACAGTGGGGAGTACTGAGAGCCAAATGAAGAAAGTGCTTCAAGGCATAAGGAATCATCAACCATGTCAATAGGTCAAGTAAGATGAAAACTGAGAACTGACTACTAGATTTAGCAATTTGAAGTCATTGGTGACCTTGATGAGAGAAGCTTCAGTGGAATGGTGGAGTGAAATGGGTGTAGAGCAAATGGGGCCTCCTCCTCCTTCTTCTTTATGAACAATTCAATCTTAAAGGCTTAGGGTAGGACCAAGCAAGGTATTATAGTTTCCACAGTAGGTCAGGGGCCCGTGGTGGGATGTCAGAGCTGGAGCAATGTGAGGAGAGCATCTGTGCAGGGGCAGCCTGGTGAGGCGTATGGGAGCCCAAGTGGGATGTGAAGGCATCTGCATCAGGGAGAGAGGTTATGGAGTGGGAGCTTGGTTCCATACATGGGAGTTGATCAAATAAGGATAAGGGGAGCCAGGTTTCTCACCAACAGTGAGGGGAGTTACAAATATGGAAAGTAGAAAGCTGGAATGAACCCTGTGGTGTAGGATAGGACCCGGTGGTGTCGATGTGAACTCATGGTTACATATACACATATGTACAGATAAAGAAATATAGATGTAAAAGTGTGTGTGTGTGCACACACATGCCCTTGTGTGCATGCATGTGTGAATTCTCTAGCTCTGTCCACTGAGAGGACCCAGGAGCAGCAACTCTTCAGCAATGAGCACACTTAGCATCGAGATCTTGATTTCTAAATACCATTCTCAAGGGAACTAGTACTCTTGGAGAAAAGAATGATTCCAGGGCTGGGCCAGGGAAATAACAAGAGGACCCTAGAGAATCTTTTTGTGCCGAAAACTAAGGAAGTACTCAAAGAATGAGGGAGACATTTCAAAGGACACAGTAGCCAATGATTTAGCCTGTGCCAATTTAAACATAAAAAAATTAATGATGACAGTATCAGATTATAAATCATTCAATAAAAGAGGAAACCACAAGTGCATAATAAATTTTAAAAAATAGAATGTTTGATGAGGAATGGGATAGTTATATAGCCTCAAGATCCTTCCCTCAAACTACAAATATTTATTAACTACAAAGGAAAAAAGAGTACCTTTACATGGAGAAACCTGGAAGACACCACTTTAATCAAGTAATTAAGGTTAATATCACCAGTGACAATTTGAAATCATGTGCCACTGATAGAATGCAGTGAGATGGACACCCCATCAGTTCTCTGCTGTTAATGTTTTGTTACTTTAATTAAATCATAAAGAAACAGCAGACAAACCTAAATTGAGTGACATTCTATAAAGTAATGGCCTATAATCTTAAAAAATGTCAAGGTCATAAGAGTCAAGGAAGTCTACGGAACTGTGCCTGACAGGACAGCTAAATGCAACTCATGATTCTGAACTGGGTTCTTTTGCTCAAAGGGACATTATTGGGATGATTTGCAATACTTAAATGGGGTCTGAGGAGTAGAAGGTAGTGATGTATCAATGTTAATTATGCATGATGATTATATTATGATTATGTAGAAGAATGTTTTTACTTGTAGGAAATATTAAAGTGTCCAGAGGTGATAGGGCACCTGTTGACAACTTTTCTCAAATGGTTCAGGGAAAAACAAAATTCTTTGCCTTGTATTTGAAACTCTTCTGTACCTTCAAGGTTATTTCCAGAGTAAAAATATTTTTTCTAAAGAAAGGGAAAAGAGATATTAGAAACAGTGAATATGGACAACTTTCTCAAGAAGTTACGTTGCAAAGCAGAGCAAACAAATGAGGCGGTTGCTGGAGGAGGAAATGGGGGGTTCAAGAGAAGAAATTTAAATTTTATTTAAGATGGAGAAATAACACTATGTTTGAATGTTGTTGGAAAGGATGAAATGCCCTGACAGCTTTAAGAAGAAGCAGTTGCCAGTAAGTATAAAAACCAGACCCAAGAATTTAAATGGTGAGTAAGTCTACAGCTCCGTCTTTATTACATCCTGAAATTGAAACACATCTTAAAATTAACGTTGCAAAATGCTTGCAAGCCACCAGGCCAGCAAGCACTGATAGGTCGTCACTGCCTGTGCACGTGGGAAGTTGCCTGGGTGTTAAGGGTATCAGTCATTCAATCACTCCTTCAGTCGAGTTGCCTGCACTAATGGAGCCATCAAGGGTTGACAACTTTAAATTGATGCTTAAAAGGACTTGAAAGATCACGCTGGGATGGAGGCTTAGAATGAGAAGTTATTGTGAACATCGAACACTGCCTGTCACAAGCCTGGCAAGATAGCTGAAGGCAAAAGAAACTGCCACACCTCTGGGAAGAGATCATAAGATTTTCACACTAGGAGAGATTGACCTGATATTTGTCTAGAAAGATCTTTTTACTCAGGTCAAAAGCTGCTGGCTACTTTAAAGTCTTTATTTTTCTTTGAATCATTAATATGTAATTCAAGTAAAGGAAAATTAAAACATCTAGTTTGATCCTTAGTAAATGCAGAAGAAACATCTGTATTCTTTGCTATGCCTTGGAATTATACTGAAAATACAACAGGTGGAATGGTCAGCAAGATTAGGAATGCCAGAAATGGAAAGCACCATATCACCATGATGTCCCACGTCACCAGGTGCCCGCATCACTGCTGGCGGCCAAAGGTGAGCTTAAAGGATCTCTCCACTATTATTGTGAAAAGCACCCAGGATCAAACTTTGATTGTGATATAGAGAAAGTATAATTGTATGGATAAATATCTACTATTTTAAATTTGTAAAATAAAGTGAATATTCTAAATTATCTTGCCCTCCCTGTTCCTCCAAGGAGATATTAAACTGATGATACACATCAATAGGATTTTTTAAAAAAAGGAAATAGAAGAATTAATTTTCAAAACAAGCATCAAGTAAAGTACATGATATTTAATTGATAAATCTCAATAAATAAAGAAAAGACATCAAAATTATCATCCAAAATAGCTACATTTTTCAAGAAGGGAGAACTCCATCTGGCCTGAAAACTAGGCTATTCAGAAAACTACATTTCCTAGGGATTTTGAATTATCAAGGTTTAACAGTACTGCTTCTCTAGCTCCTAGGTATAATGCACAAGGCTAAGAATATACTTGGTGCTTAACAAATATCTACTGAATTTTAAAAATTATATCAACCCTCATAAAAATGAAGTTTTATGCTCAATTATTAATGTATGCCTGGGTTCAAATTAAATTTTTTGCTCCACTTTCAGCAAATCAAATGAATTAGGACTGGATATCTTTGAACACAACCTTTTCCTCTATAAGTCCTAGACATACTATACCTATTTTATTAACCCTGAAAATACTCTCAATTGGCCTATAAGGAAGGTTGAATCTTACTGTTCCTAACAAGTTGAATGCAAGCATTTTAGGGAAGAGATGTTAAAACTTTCGATTCAAATGCTGGAAAAGTATTTGAAAAGTCCCAAACCTAAGATGTCTGTCCACTCTCTAGAATGAAGCATGATGTCTACCTGGCTTGTTTCTCACTACAGCTTTCCCTGAAGTTCAGTTCCAATGTATTATGAGTCAATTGTCAGAAAGATGATTTACTTATTAGAAACGTTTATATTTGGTTCCATAATTACACATATTTGTCAGTTATGAAAATCAGTCTGTTCTTTTTATGTTGAACTGTTTTCGAAAAGAAGGTATACTATAAATGCTGGCTACTTATAATCATACATTTGACATGAAACAATTTACCTGTCTTAAAATGATCAATTACGCCCTTCTTTTTGGTATTTCACTGAATTTTATCCTGTTACAATGAGTTTTATTTGGCCAGTGACATCATGCTTGGAATTTCCCAAACTATAAATGTAATTGGAAATGTCATGCAAAATATAGTTCCTAATGTCTTGTTATATGACACTCTTAGTCCATGAACTTAAAGCTATCCACTAACAAAAATGTTTTCTGACTGCCTGCATATCTCATCACCAAGAAGTAGACAACAAGGTCTTTGACACTGAGGACTGTGTAGTCTAGTTCGAAAAATTATCTGATGAAGGTAAAATTATTTAGTAAATTGACAAGTAAGTAGGATCAGAATGGAAAAGGAGATTCATGAGCAAGTGGGGATTTAAGCTGACCTGTAAGAGAGGAGTAAGATTTGGATAATGCCCTAGTCTAGTTGGGCTGCTGTAATAAAATACCAAAAATGGGTGGATTGTAAACAACAGAAATTGATTTCTCATAGTTCTGGAGGATGTAAAGTCTAAGATCGAGGTGCCAGCAGATTTAGTGTCTGTTGAGGGTCTTGCTTCCTGGTTCATAGATGCCTGTGTTCTTGCTATAACCTCACATGGTAGAAGGGGCAAGGGAGTTCTCTGAGTCTTTATAAGGGCACTAATTCTATTCCTGAGGGCTCTGCCTTCATGACCTAATCACTTCCCAAAGGCCCCGCCTCCAAATACTATCACATTGGGTGTTAGGATTTTAACATATGAATTTTGGGAGGGACACAAACATTATGTCTATAGGACATAGGAAAAGAATAAGAGGAAGGGTGTTCTCAGTGAGGGATCCAGAATAACCAGAGAGATGGGAATCTGCATACCATATTCTTGAGACAGTGAGACGAGCCAGTTGGAAAGGTCTATTGGAACCATTTGGGAGAAATGAGAAATAAGTTTGACATTTTTATGTGCAATTTAAAGAGCATCCAACTAGATAAGAAGCAATCATTACATCCAGGCTCCTGGCCTTGGCTTTCTTTTGCACTTACATCTACATTATTCATGATGTCAACAACACCCTCTGTTAAAGGGCATCCTTCTAGCTTACAATGATTCTCACCCCTCCTTAACTATCTGTCCCCTTCCCAACCATATGGGTGGGTTAGTTCCTAGGAGCCACGTTTGTGCAACGTGATTCAATTCTAGCGTCAGTTGATTGAAGCTGCATGGCTCATCCTTGGTAGAACAAATATACCACTCTAGGAATATGGAAGTGAGACTAAAAGGGATGACATGAATCTATCTCTTTCTTCGTGGAGCTGAAAGTATGACATGTGATCCTCAGAGCCATGGGCAGCCACCTTGTGTCTGCCATATGGAACAGGCAGCTGAGAAATCTATTCCTCCCAGGAAAAGAAAGAGGCAGATATACAGGGAGAAACAGAGGGATATCACAGAGCACTTGCAGTTCCCGCTGGCCTTCCAGCTCTCACTCCCCCTGCTTAATCAGTTACATTTCTGCTCTTAGATTCTGAGACGCCCTGTATCTTTTATAATCGATCCCTTCTTTCTGCTTAAGTCAGCTTGGGTTAGGTTTCTATTATTAGAAACCCAGAGTCCTAATATAGTGATGAATAAATAGATTTAACTGAAGTCCTACTGTCCTTCGCTTTTACACATGCTCTCTCGACTTGCGCTCTCAGGACAAGCTTTCTTTCACTGGCCTTTGCTCAACAGCAGTGTATCTTGTTGTTTTGTACATCTGAGTGTCACAGTTTCCACAACCTCTCTCTGCCTCTTTCCCCAGAGCCCTTCCCAGCTTTCTTTGGTTTCTCTTTCCTTTCTCTCCTTGAATGAAATGCTAACAAAGAAACACAGAGAGGCTGGGAGTATCATTTATATATGCCTGAGGCTTATGAACAGATAATGGGTTCATTAGCCCAAATCTCTCAGGATCTGTGATGCAAAGGGATAGGAAACAAGAAGGTTTAAAAATGAATATGCTGTTCAGACCCTCTCAAGGTAGGGCCTCTCCAGGTTATTCTGGAGGCCACAGGAGGGATAAGGCCACCCCCTGCTTAAGGGACCCTTGACAGCTCCAGTGTCAGCTGTGTCCCCTTTTCCTTGTTCCTTTTTTTTTTTTTGATTTATTTTGGCTGCACCGAGTCTTACTTGTGGCCCAAGGGATCTTTAGACGCGGACTTCTTAGTTGTGGCATGCAGACTCTTAGTTGCGGCATGCATGCAGGATCTAGTTCCCCAACCAGGGATAGACCCTGGGCCCCCTGCATTGGGAGCACAGAGCCTTACCCACTGGACTACCAGGGAAGGCCCTCCTTTTCCTTGTTGCCTCAGCTGTACTAGGCTCTGCCAGATGGACGTAAAGCCACTGCCACCTTTACAGCTTGAAGAGGTCACTACTCTAATTGGAAAATCAGAAAATTGAGATCTTCAGAGAGAAGCCCCTTCTTGCTGACAGGATCATGTACCGAAAGTAGGTGGAGAAGCCTGACCACTCAGAAGCCTGGAAGGGACTCCAAAAGGCAGATAACCAAGCCCTAAACCAGCTAGCTGCCAACAGTGTCAACACAGTCGCAGTTTTACCCAAGAGCTAAACTAAAAATAATCTGACACTTCACCACAGCATGCCTGCCTGGCTCTGATGTGCAGAACAGATGCTGAGATACAGGCTGCCACTGCATTTCCAACAATTTCAGGTCTAATGACGTCAAGAGGAATTCAGAGATATGAAAGTGACGATCATGTAAGAAGGCAGTCACTCATTGTTCAGCTCATTAGGCTAATGCTTTGTCGCTCTAAAACAGATAGTGATTTATTTGGTCTCTTCAGAAGCAGTATTCAAAGGGAATCAGGGTGTGGTGTTGACTTCTTTCTCATGATATTTGGTAATTATGCTTTTTGGATATCTTATTTGTGTTAATAATAGGTCTTGTTCATTTTTTTGGTAACCTCTTACCAGACTAGGCGATCCTTGAGAGCAAGAATCATGTCTTCTTTTTCATCTAGCTCTATATCTCTATAGAGATATAGAGATCTAACAAGGCCTGGCAATTTAGAAAGCTCTCAATAAAATATTTATTGGATAAAGGAATAAATGAATAACTGAAAAATAGCAAAAATCCAACCTAATGATGAAGGTTTGGGAAAGTGTCTTAAAGGATATAATGATTGAGTCTTCAAGGAGTCACTGGAGTTGGTAAAGCAGAAATGCAGAGAGGAGGAGAGTGAATGTTAAAGGCATTTGAAATTGTCATCAAGGGAATTAAAAATGGTTCAATATAGCATGTGGGTGAGAGGAAGGGGATGAAGCTGAAAAGTGGGGCAGGGGCCAGAAGGACCTTGTATGCTTTGCTATAGAGTTTGAATTTCATTTTCCAGGTGATGGTAATCATGAAAAGATCTTCAGTAAGAGAGGAAACTAATGAGGTTTTCTTGTAGAAAGTTGTCTTTGGCCACATGGAGGGTAAGTGATGGCAGGGATGGAGATGGGGTTGAGACGGGATTGCAAAGATCAGCTAAGAACGCCTTTCAATCAGTAATTCAGGTGAGAGGTGATGAAGGGCTGACGTATGGCTGAAAAGGTTGGTTTTTGTCCTGTTCTTCCCACTGTCAGCTTTTCATCACCACCAACACCATCACACCCTACTTCAGGATGTGGGCCTGGGGATGCTGAGTAGTAACAGAAAATGCCAACCACAATAGTGCTTTTCAAACACTTTTTTCTTCATTCGGCCATGCCAAAAGGCAAGGTGGCATTTTCCAGAAGGTCCATGGACAGAACCAAAAAAAAAGAACCGAATGACTCTTTTTGGTGCCACAATCTTTGGGCCACCTCACTCCTCTCAGCAGGTACTGTGCGCACTTGCCATATTATACTTTTTTTAAGAAAGGAAATAAAAAAGAAGAGGCAAAAAAGGAGAAGAGGAAGGTAAAAAAGGCACAAGACAGATGGTGAAGACCCTTTATCATATTCATAAATAAAGAATTAAAGCTATTGCAAGAAAGAAGAAGCTGTTTATATTTTGTGGTCCATTACCAGGACTTGAATTTTACAAAGGAGATTCAGGATAGATGGAAATTTGCTCAGTTTACTTATGGAGGAAGACCAGCACTCCCTTCATGCTCTAGCCCAGACCTGATGGGAGTTATAAGGAGCAAACCCCTTCCTATAGGACCATGGTTCCCGACCTTAACTATACATTGAAATTAACTGATAATTAAAAGAAATACTGCTGCCTGAATCATACCCTAATAGATTCTAATTTAATTGGTCTACAGTGTGGTCTTAGAATTGGTCCTTTTATAAAATTCCCTGGGTGATATGAATATACAGGTGGGCTGAGAACCACTGCTATACACCAGTGGTCAGCAAAGTTTTTCTCTAAAAGGCCAGAGAGTAAAAATTTTAGGCTTTGTGGGCCACAGGGTCTCTGCTGCAACTACTCTACCCTGCTGTTGTAGTGTGAAAGTAGCCACAGACAGTATGTAAATGAATGGGTGGGGCTGTGTTCTAATAAAGCTTTATTGAGAAAAACAGTCAGTGGGCTGGACTTGGCTCATGAACCATAATTTATTGACCTTTGTTTTAGAAACACCTTCCAAAGGATGGCTGGATTGTTCAGATTGCTAAGTCAGGAATGGACAAATCTTCCAGTTTAAAAAAGGCATCTGAAAGAATGTTCTAATTTTAGTGAAATGTTGCTGAGTTCCATTTCATAAAATGCTCAGGTCTTCTGGGAAAGTGAAGCTTTGATAGTTGACATAAATTTACTTTACTACCCTGCAGTAGCTATCTGTGTGGGTTAACTTACATTGAAAATCTGCCAACAAAAGGTTTGGATTTAAAGTCCTGGCTTAATATGTTAGGTCCAACTTAAGACAAAGCTGTCAGGTTTGATCTGGGGAGTGAGAGAAAGAAAGAAGTGGAATATTAAGTTCCATGAAACCTCTATGCTGTTTGACTTCTCAGGGAGACCACGTGTGGCTTTTGCGTTCTGAAGAAAAAAATCCAGTAAGGTATAAAGAAGAAAAAAAATAACATGCAGTGGTGGATCGAAGGATTAGACGTGAAGATAGACACTAAAAATTAGAAACGACATAAGGAAGGACAGAAAAAATTAAACCCAAGTGAGAAGGGGGTCTTTACAAGGTCAGAGAAGTGAACTGGTGGATTTCTACATTTCATGGGTTTTCCAAATCCCTTGACTAGAATTCAGCCATGAGCCTAAGTTTCGTTTTGACATCCACATGGAGAACCAGTTTTAATTTATACTATCATTTTATTCTGGAGAAATCCAGAGGAGGCAAAGACACATAAGAAAAATGAACTTTTGCCTAACCATTAAGTTTCTCTTCCACCATCACTGGTTTCATCACTCTCCATAGAAAAGTAGCCAAATGACACATGGCTGCAAGTCATGCTCCTGACGATCAAGGCTAGCTGAGCTGTGTGGATTACGCCATCCTCACCTTTATCCTATCGATGTTGGCTTCCATCTTCAGCTGTTCTACCAGTTTCCTGGCTTGAGCTATGCTGGCGGTGTTGTTGCTGGCCATTGGAATGCTGGGTGGGTTTTTCAGACACACTGGGAAAGAAAACAAGGAGGAAAAATGCATCAGAGAACTCTCCAGCTGCCAAATGTGCAGATTCATCATAACTGGGGGATCCCCCCAAAATGGCTATAGTCAGGCCAGGTTCCTCCAGCCATCTACATCCCCAATCCAGCACTAAGTCTGAGTGGCAGGCAGGCCAGAAGATGAGGTTTGCTTTTCCAACTCCCTACCTCTGCCCTTCCATCCTTCTTTGGGGGAAAAAAAAAGAAGACTGTTCATCAAATCAGATAAGATATGTTGCCACATTAAGAAAGCAAGTTATTAAATTTATGTCAATTTATGAAATAAGTTCAAAATGGTAAGGGTGACAGTATGCATAATTACTGTTGTTATTTATTGGATACTGCTATTGTTAGATACTGTGTTAAGTGCCCTCAGAGGATGAGGAATGAAAGGTGAGCAGAGGCAGGAATGGTAAATTATATAATTCCTAAGGACTAAAAACACTATGTTTACCATGTTCTCTTGATGGGCTCAAATGCTGACTCTTTGGTTAACCGTAAGCACCTCAGTCTATTATACTGCAGAGACACTGCAATAGGACTTGTGGCTTTTTTGTGTTGTTTATCCAGCACCGTTTTAAATGGTCCTTTCTCTCCAGTCTATTTGAAATATGGCTTGATTCACAACCAATTACTTTACTCGTAATTCTTCAGGAACAATCTATAATGTCAAGGGGTAGGCGTTGCTATGTCTAAATTGTTACTTGCATTGATGAGTAGACCAGTGGTATTCTAAATTAAGTACAACAGACTTAATACTTTTATGAATATGGAACGGAACATAAATGTTTAGAGAGTGGAGTTCTGTACCTATGTAGATGGTGAGATGGTTTCTTTGTCTCTGGCTCTACCAGACCCACTCCCATCCTTGTCCCCCAATCCCTTCAAGTCCTATCCCAATTTCATTTCTCTTCTAATTATTTCTTGACCCACCATCTCACTTTATTCTTGTTGTTCATCTCAGAAAGTACCCTATTTACTTTCAGTGCTCACTTCCCCCACATTCTCATCAGGTCTTGCTCCATGTCAAGGTGCCATATACTATTTCAGGACCGTCAATGTAAATTTGCCCCTTGAGGTCACTGACACCCAATAGTGAAGGAATATCTGAGAGCTGCAATTTAACTAGAGTGTACGACCCAAGAAATGAGAAACATTAAACACTGCTTCAGTCACCACCAGTCATATCTTGTTCTGAAGATATTATATTAAAAACCGTGACTTCTACTAGCTTTGGGGAATATTTTTATCTAGGGATAAAGTAGGATCAGGCTACTATCTCAAAAAGGAAAGAGGACACATAGAAAACCTACAGAAAGAAAAATAACCCATAATAAGTTCAGTACATAGGTTTTTACATATCCATGAAAATCAAGAAACAATTTTTATTTTAATTACCAAAAGAGCAAAAGTCTATAAATTATCTTCTTTGGTTCTTATTTCTTGACATTTAACTCTCTGTAAACAAAGAGGTCCCTTCATGGATAGTGTTATTTTATAAAGAATACTGCAAAAGCCAGCCCAACAACATTTATAGTATAAATTGGAGGATAGTAAACTGTTCCCTCAATTTATTTTCAAAGGGTTTGGAGACAATAAAATGGGAAGGAAGACTGAAAGAATTTTGAAGCCACAAAGATCTCTGAACTCTACTTTCAAATGCTTGAAGATCAAGGGAAGGATCTTGCATGCAAAAACAAACACAAAAAAGGAGGCTTTAACAACAACTGCGATTTCATCAGCATGGTTAAGGACCTAATCATCTTAGCCCCACAGGGAAGTTATGTGCCCCCAAATCAAACGGACATCTACCAGCCTTGCAAAACTTCACAGGGCCAAGATGGAGTATTGACTTACCCAGTAGAGTAGCCTAACTCTTCCAGTGATCCAAAATGGAAGGAGCCATGGTCTACAGGCCCCTGGACACTGCTCTGTAAAGTTCATGTTTCCTCCAAACTAGAATTTATCACGCTAGAATAAGACTATCACAGAATTTCCAAATCCTCATTGGGCCTGAGGGAGCTCTGAGAGTCTGGTCAGCTATTCTTCTGCCCTTGAATCTAAACCAGATAATATAGTAACTTGTGGCAGAGACCACTGCTTGCTTCCAATACTCCTTTTCCTCTTCTTCATTAGTGATAACAATTTTTTTTTTCTTTTTAACAGAGACCACAAGAACCCTGAATTTTAGTTGGGGACATTTTGCTGAAAGATGCATTCCCAGGCTCCCTTGCAGCTTGGTGTGGTGATATGACTAAGTTTTGGTCAATGAGACATAAGCAGAAGTCCTGAAGGGAAGGGATGTGCCTTTTGCTTCCCCTTCCTCCTGTTACTGGCCTAGAAGGTAGTCATACTGACCACAGAGCTCCATCTTAAACATCTGGGCTACACTCCAGGAGGAGCAGGAAGGATCTGGGTCCTTACTGATACTGTAGAGCCACCATGCCAGCTGTGAACTGGCTGCCATCTATGTGAAGAGAAATAAGCACCTATCTTGTTTACACCACTATTATTAAGGGTTTCTCTACTGTTGGCTCACAGATCTGCCATTAACTGATTAAATGACCCATTATTTTTATTGGAGTATCCAGGAAAGTCTATGTCCTAATGCCTGTTAATGTTCCCTGGAAAAAGCTGTAGCTGTCCTGAGGAGGCTGAGATGGAAAGTGTATGAGCTTTCTGTTGCTGCTGTAACACCTTACTACAAATTTAGTAGCTTAAAGAATATAAATGTATCTTAACAGTTCTGGAGGTTAGAAGTCTGAAATAGATCCCACTGGGCTAAAGTCAAGTTATTGGCAGGGCTTCATTCCTTCTGGAGGTCTAAAGGAAAATGTTTCCTTTCCTTACATAGCTTCTAAAGGTGGCCGGCATTCCTTGGCTCTTGGTTTTTTTCTTCATTTTCAAAACCAACAAAGGTGAGTTGACTTCTTCTCACTCTACATCACTCTAACCTCTTTGGTAGTCACTTCTCTCTCTGACTCTCCTCTGCCTCCTTCTTCCGCTTTTAAGAACCATTGTCACCACAGTGGGTCCACTCTGATAATACAGGATAATCTCTGTATCTTTAGGTCAACTGATTAGCAACCTTAATTCCATTTGCAACCTTAATTCCCTTTGCCATGTAACATAACAATCTGCAGGTTCCAGGTATGGGGACATGGACATCTTTAGGGGCCTTTATTCTACCTACGATGGAAGGAGACCTCTGTGCAGGTAGAGAAGGAAAGTGGAAAGGTGGGATGTTGAGGTGGGAAAGAAGAGGGATGGGGAAGGACGTAAGTTTAGAAATGCTGGGGAGAGAACACATAAAACCTAAATGGACTTAAGAAAAAAAAGTAGACAAAGGCTTTGGTTTGTGCTTCTACCTTTAGGAAGATCCTGTATGTTTTTCTTTTACCATATGACCCAACAAAATCTAGGGCCACTTTCAGAATCACTTAGTGCATTTTCCTCTTTTTTCACATCCGGCTGCTTTCCTGTAAAAGCAATGAAGAAATCCCCCTCCTGAAAACTGAAAGAACTGTAGAGTCCTAGACCAGTGTTCCAAAGAAGTATGTGATATTGAGATTTATAAGAAATATATATTTGGTCTTTGAACTATTCTTGGCACAGAGCTCCTAAAACCCTTGGAATCTCCTGCGGTAAGACCAATAAAGGTCTTTTGTTATGTTAATGAGGTGACTTTTGGAAAGTCCTTAGGCAACCTGAGGATGGGGGAGCTGTTTGCCAGGAGAACCAACCATGTGATTAGAGGGTTGGAACTTTCAGAACTCACCCCCAACCCCAACCTCCTGGAAGGGAAAAAGGGCTGAAGGTTGAATCAATTGCCAGTGGCCCATGATTTAATTAATCACGACTATGTAAAGAAGGCTCCATAAAACCCCAAAAGGACAGGGTTTGGAGAGCTTCCAGGTTGGTGAACACGTGGAGATGCTGGAAGAGTGGCCCACCTAGAGAGGGTATGGGAGCTTTGCACCCTTTCCCCATACCTTGCCCTTTGCATCTCTTCCATCTGGCTGTTCCTGAGTTACATTCTTTTATAATAAACTGGTAACCTAGTATGTAAAATGTTTCTCTGAGTTCTGTAATAGTAAATTAATCAAAACCAAGGAAGAGGTCATGGGAATCTCTGATTTATAGCCAGTCAGTCAGAAGTACAGGTAAAAACCTGGGCTTGCAATGGGGGGCCTGAATTGTGTTTGTGGGTAGGGGGAGGAGACTGCAGTCTTGTGAGATCAACCCTTAACCTGTGGAACCTGATGCTATCCCTGGGTAGGCAATGTCAGAATTAAAGAATTAAGTTAAATTGTAGGACACTCAACTGGTGTCAGAGGATTGTTTATTGGTGTGAAGGGAACTGCCCCCCTCCACACACTGGAATTGGGTCCTGGAGCCCTACTGAAGTATGTATTTTCCTAAAAAGTGACTTTGGTAAATAAGAAAAAGTTAGCTTATCTTCTAAGCTTGAAGCATTTGGACAATGCGTCACACACACTCACACACATACACACACACACACACACACACACACCTCTTTTCATCTTACAAATCTGAAACTCTGTACCCATTAAACAATAACACCCATTCCTTTCTCCCCCAGCCTGGGAAACCACCATTCTACTTTCTGCCTCTATGATTTTGATTACTCTAGGTACCTCATAGAAGTGGAATCATACAGTATTTGTCTTTACATGACTGTCCTGTTTCACTTAGCATAATGTCCTCAAGGTTCATTCATGTTGTAGCATGTGTCAGAATTTCCTTCCTTTTTAAGGCTGAATAATATTACATTCTATGCATATACCATATTTTATCAATTCATCTGTTGACAGATGCTTGGGATGCTTCCACGTTTTAGCTTCTGTGAGTAATGCTGCTGTGAATATGGGAGTACACATATCTCTTCAAGACTCTGCTTTCAGTTCTTTTGAGTATATACCCAGAAATGGAGTTGTTGGATCATATAAGGTAAGTCTATTTTTAATTTTTTGAGGGACAGCAATACTGTTTTCGGTAGTAGCTGTACCATTTTACATTATCACTAAAAGTGCACAAGGGTTCCAGTTTCTCCTCATGCTCATGAACACTTTCTTTTTTTTTAATAGTAGTCATCCTAATGGGTGTGAGGTGGTACCTCACTGTAGTCTGATTTGCATTTCCCAAATGAGTAGTGATGTTGAGCACCTTTTCGTGTGTTCATTGGCCATTTGGATATCTTTTTTTGGAGAAAGGTCTATTCAAGCCTTTTGCCCATTTTAAAATCAGGTTTGTTGTTGTTGAGTTTTAGGAATTTTCTATATATTCTGGATACCAATCTCTAATCAGATATATGGTTTACAAATATTTTCTCCCATTCCATGGATTGCCTATTCACTCTGTTGATAGTGTACTTTGATGCACAAAAGTTTTTAATTTTCATGAAGTCCAATTTTTCTATTTTTTTCTTTTGTTGCCTATGCCTTTGGTGTTACAGCTGGGAAATCACTGCCAAATCTAAAGGTGTGAATGCTATGCTCCATTTTTTTGAAGGAGAAAAGAATATGCCACTCCAAGATATGTCACTATGGCATACTGGTTATTTTGAATTGAAGTTAGTTAAGAAAATAGCCAGTGCAAGAAGAATACTCTCACTCTCTTTGTCCCCCTGAAATCAGGAAATAAATCTCCTGTGTGCAGGCACCCTCCCTCTACCAGGAAGGTAGAAGGCATCCTTATTGCCAGAGACAGGAAATTCAGGGCCGAGAAGGCTGTATCTATAAACCTTGTTACTTCTTCAGTAATTTGCTATCCCAAGCCCAGATCCATTCGTCTCGTTGATTCTTCACAAACATATTGTTTCCCTGTCTAAAAGGTATAAAAGCTGCCTGCTTTGGTCACTTCTTTGAGTCTCATTTCTTTATGGGCTCATGTATATGTACAAAATTAAATTTGTTTTTCTCCTATTAATCTTATGTCAATTTAATTATTAGACCAGCCAACTGTTAATCTTATGTCAATTTAATTATTAGACCAGCCAACTGTTAATCTTATGTCAATTTAATTATTAGACCAGCCAAAGAATCAAGAATGGAAGAAGGGGAAATTTTCCTCCTCTCCAGTTTTGGTGCCAAAAGTAGGGCTCTGCCTGGCCTGGACACCGTTCACCCTTGGGCTGCGGCAGCTGAGAGACCCTGGGACCTCTGGTAAGTGCTGGCAGAAGGAAAGAATTCGTACCAAATCAGTCTCCCAGATCTCTGTCTGCAAGTTCTCATAGAGGGGAGAATGGTAAGAATCCTTTTCTTTTGCTAAATTCAGATTAGTAGGAGAAAATATTTTTATGAATTAGTTCCTTGGGTATGGCGACTTGTAAAGATTTGTTGTGAGTACTCTTGTTATCTATTTATTCCTTTTCTCCCAGAGATGGTCATTGTTTGCCTTTTTCTCTGCCTTTTGTGTCATTTCTCATAAGGAGAAAAACCATAGGGCAGAACACAGGCATAGGTTCTAGAAGCCTGTTGTCTGATCTGGCTTCATGGTGAGTTCACGGTTCTCATCAGACTGGCATCTATTTAGACAAACTTTGCTCTGGGTCCTCTCATGTAAAAACTGGGTGAAGTTTTCCTTTCATCTTGTTCTATGTCCTGAAAGCATAACTCTATGACCAGTAAGAATATTCTCTGGTTTCTGCTAGCCGGAGAATGCAAATAATAGCTTGCACTTGGTGGCCAGTTGAATAGACTGGATTCCAAGACATGAAGTCACAAGCAATGTTCTCTTTGTCCAACTGTGCCAGCTTTCAGGGAAGTTTGTCATAAGGGGCCTTTGTCATCTCAGCCTTCGTTGTCTTGCTAGTGCTGGAAAAGTCTCATTCTATTAATGCCTGCCTGGTGTCATAGATTAGTAGGTCTGTGACTAGAGCGGCCTCATGTTCTTGTGAGAGACCAGAGACACTGTTTGCACTATACCGTTCTTACTACCTATGACAACAATGGTCTTTGCTTTCTTAGGCTAAATCTGGAATGAAGTTTCTGGATCTTCTGAGGACTATGTCTTTTGTACTGTCCTTTGGGATGCCTCTTGCATCCATGGTTAAACTGTAAAAAAGACTTACTGGTTTGAGTAGCTATTGAGATTAATGTAAGTTCCTACTCATCAATGGCCAAAGGATCCTTTGAACTGGCAATATTTGAAAGAAAGAGATTTTTTAAGAGCGCTCTCATTCTTAACGACTGTCTTACTGCTACCTATGGAAAGACCAAATTAAAAAGAGAACACAAAGGAATATAATGTCTAGCCTTAGGGACCCTCTTAACAAGATGAAAGAACAGACATTAGGCTTAGAAAAAAAATTAAAGACCACATCCAACATAAATTCCCCCTTTAAAAAATCTGGCCCCATCTCCTCAGTAAATTCCCTTAGCTCCCCAAACTCCTCCACCTTCCCCTTCAACACCCAGCTGCCTGTTTTAACTTCCCTTTCCCTAAAAGATTTATAGAGAGCACTCGGATCTCTAGGCCTCAAGTATACAGGTTACTCATGCAAATGCTGAAAGTCGGGAAGTAAATTTAACAGATGCCCCCAGGATGGAGAGTAAGGCTTTCTCTGCTATTCCTTACAACTCCTTCTACTTTCCAGGGCTCCATAATCAGGCTCTGCCAGCTTCAGGTCTTTCTATACAATGTCCTTTGTAGAAGTATCCTGGACCCCTCCACCCAACACCACAAAGAATTCATATCCCCTGGAAAGCAACAGATCTTTTAAATTACAAAGCCCTTTATCTCCACTTTCAGAAGATTCTACCAAATTTAAAGACATATTAAAAAGATTATTGGCCATTTACAACCCTTCTCACTGAGGAAACAGATGACCAGAATTTCTCCCAGGCCCTCCTATAAAATGGTCAATAAATGGATTAGCTGGAGGCTGATGTTTAGCAAATATTACATTTATATTATATATTAAATATTATATATTATATGCAAAGGTAGAGGCTTTCCCACCCAAGGTGAATTGGTCTAAGATTAAATTGTACACTCGGAAAAAGGAGAACATCCAAAGGCCTTTATAAAATGCTTTGTACAGACTTTTCAAAGGCATACTGCATTAAGCCCTGAAGCTCCAGAATATAGAAATCTTTTAATTTCCTCCTTAATATGAAAATTTCTCCTGAATTTAAAAAGGCAAATTCAAAATAGTGTGCCTGGGTGGACTAATCAACCTCTAAGCATTATGATGCAAGCAGCTACCCAATTCTTTGAAGA
The DNA here is from genome assembly GCF_028021215.1 of Eschrichtius robustus. NCBI lineage: Eukaryota > Metazoa > Chordata > Mammalia > Artiodactyla > Eschrichtiidae > Eschrichtius > Eschrichtius robustus. The sequence continues at coordinate 48,473,186 of NC_090824.1, forward strand.
TAGATTGCAGGAGAAAAAAAGGAATTATAATCAACAATACTTGATTTGCAACTTGAATCTTCAGAAAAACAAAAGCATAGCTCTGAGAGCAGCTCAAAGTCCACTCAGACCCTTTCCCATTTGCCTTCAGGTATTTGCAGATATTATTAAAAAATCAAGACATTGGAAGTACAATTATCCTGACTTAAGAAAAAGACGGAAAAAATTAAATAGTAATTACCTTAGACTGCTGATAATAGATATACTCCCAAATTCCTACATTCTTTCCCTGTCCCTTGAAGATGTAAATCTTATCATGTATTTATAAAGCAAACAGCTCAAGAGGTAAATAGAACACTGCTCACAATTGCCTGAGACACAAGATAAAAAAAAGGAGGGGGGAGGCTTTTAAAAATACAAACTACTATAAACTCACTTGCCTAAATCTAGTCCACATCGTTCATAAGATTACTTGTCAAGGACAAACACAAATCTTAAAAGTCTCCTGCACAAACATTAGTAAAAAGCTTTAGCCATTTAAGAGAGTAAGCTTAACTTGTTCTGTCCTACAGAGATATAATTTGAATTCAACTGTTATTTATAAACTAGTGAGTGTTATTTTATTGGACCTGATTCATGGCTAAAGTTTTAGAACAAAAGCTATAAAGTCTCTGTGTCTGTCTGTATGTTTACATATGTCTATAAATCTATGTTATGTATATGTGATATTTTTCTACCTCTGTATGGTATTGCCAAAATCATTTTGTAAATGAGCTCTATTTAACTGGCTTAAACTTAAGCTCTTATGAATTAAGCATTCGTACAACTCAGAAACATAGAAACTAACTCAAATGTTTTTCAAGTTCATGTGATGTGGGATACCCTTTGCTAAATAAATGTTAGTTTAAGTTTGTTGGTTTAATTAAAATAGACATGTCTTCAGAGTTATCAGCATTAAATATAATGCAGACATGCAACTTTTATTCTACCTGGGTTTACTAGTCAAGTAAGCTGATGTTATCTCTGTTGCAAAATTTGTAAACAAGAAAAATAACTTAAAATGATGACTGGCCACTTTGATGTCTTATGAAATTTTCATGAGTGATCTAGATATGACTGTTGGGAACAAGTGAATTAAATAAATGTAAGTGGGATAAAAAATTTTAAGTGAACTTTTCAATAATAATTATGTTTTATGATGTATACTTAAATAGTTTCCCAACTCCCTTTAGTAACTTATACCCTTAGAGTTTTGTTAAGTTAAATTAAATGATAGAAATTTATGGAATATGTAGATAATTTCCAAATAAGATAAGACACAGAAACATTAATTATTGAACATGGGTTTATCCACTTTTGGTTTCTGATTACAGAGAAACTAAAGATATTTGGATCTATTAGTAAATATTATGTACCACATTGAAAGGTTACAATACAAAGAAACATATGTTTTTAGAAATTATAAAATGTATTCATAAATTTGCCAATCCAAGAATGCTGGTATAATGTACAATTCACAACTGCTTACTTCTTGGTTTTTACTAGAAATTAAGGTTTCTACAAATTAAAAATTCTAATTAATAAATGCAATTGGAACTACTAAAAATAATAAGAAAAACATTTCTGTGCAAGAAAAGTAGGTTGTGTTTAGGGTTAAAAAAGGTATGAGGTATGAAGATGCATTTTTCTTAAGGGAAATGAAGGTAACTTTACCTTAAAGTAAGGCTGGTTATTTCACAATGGGAAAAAGAGAAACAAAGGACAAACTAAATGAAAATAGAAAGTTGGGAAGTGAGAGAGAAAGAGAGAATTTTACCTTGGGTGATGGAGCTAGCTAAAATGAATTGTTAATGTAAGGGTTTAAAAATAAGCTTTAATATCAACAGTGTGCTTATGTAAAACTAAAGTTTAATTTTCTGCTTAAAAGAGCAAGTTTTATTGAACTCTTGGTCTGCTCCTGATAAGAGATTGTGAAAGGTTTTTCTTTACCTTGTAAGTAATCTGCCTAGGAAGCAAAGATTTTATGTTTTACTAAAATAATTTTCTGTGCTTCATGTTGTCTTTATCAGGTCTTTGATTACCTAACTGAGTCTTAATAATAAGAGCTAAGTTTTGCTTAAAACTATGTAACCTGCTGTATTTGCCTTTAAAATCTTTTATCATTTTAATTAAATAATTATTGTTTCCTAATTATCTGTGATCCTATTTAGTCAAGTGTCCAAATCCTTTGATATTTTTGACGAACTTCCCCAAATCAAATTCTAAATGAAGTCTTTTGATCTGGAAGTAACTTGGGATTTTCCAGAGGTTCCCTGGAACATCTCAAAAGATTTGTTCTCTCTACTTATTAAAAAAAAGGGAGATGTTTAACTAATTAAGCTTATTTGATATGTTAAATTACATGGGAAGCATTGTCAAATTATAAGTTAATGCAAGCCTGCTTTATGTTATATTTGTATAGGTATATAAGTGTTCCAGAAATTATATGAAATTCCTAGAAATTTGATATGTCCAGGTATAATGTTATCACTAGTTATTACCTTAGAATGTATGTCACAGAAATAACCAAATTTCCTTGTTAATAGCATTGTAATGAGCTTTCATTAGATCTTCAACCCTGGACATTTTAAAGTCTTTTGTCATTTATACTTACTGTTTTACTTTGATGAATTTTGCAAATGTGTTTCATCTTCGGAGAAATTCATGGAAAGGACTCTGAGAAGTACTGTGGAATACAGACTTCAGATAACTTTTAGATCATACCACTGAACTGGGTAAGGATTTATAGAACTCTAAGGAAAACTGGATTCACAAAACTGCTAACAAAAGACAAAGATCAACGAGAATTAATTATTATACATGGAACTGAATGAACTGAAGAGGATGATTATAATTTTTATGACTTTTCATTTGAGACACTGCTGGTTCTTTAATGTTTTGTTTTTCCAGATTTAAGGAAAAATTTTCCCCTTTTCTCTTAAGCTACCCATGACTTAGAGCAATTTGGTAAAAGTATACCTCTGTGGACAAAGATGAAACATTTACTTTTTCTCCCTACTTTGTCCCTCAGGAATTAAAAAACTCTCAATGAGTATTCTTATTTTCATGGCAATATAATTATTTGCATAAGTTCAATAAGCATCTGTTTTCCTTGTAACAGGACACAATTGGAAACATTGGTCCAAGGCTTTGACTGGAATGTCGTATTTGAGAGAGACATACATAGACTCAAATATGACCAGAAACCTTTAAGGAACTAAAGCTGACTTTATGGAGCCAATAAAGCGCCTTGGAAAAATCAGCCAACCCTGTTTACAGGGTTCCTGGCAGCCTTACCAGGTGAGTAAGGAACGTCACCTCCTGGCAGGTCTGGGAACCTTAGGATATTTTGCTGATTTCAAAAAGAGAAAAATGCATCCAAATCTATAGGTACTGCAAGCAAAGTCTGACAGCAAATTCTCTGCTTTGCTTCCTAGCCTAGAGAGGCTTTTAAGAGTTTAATCTGAGATTTCTTATAAAAAGTTCCAGCAAAGCAAACTTTGAAAGAGTCTCTATGGTTAATCACTAAATAATCAGGCCAAGTTTATTGAAATTAGACTTAATTTGTGAACAAGTTAGTCTTATTGTGGTTATCTTTGTTAGAAATGGAGGTAATTATAGCAAAAAGTTTTCCTCCCTTACATTTTCTTCTAAGAGTTTTATAGTTTTAGCTCTTATGCTTATGTCTTTGATCCATTTTGAGTTAATTTTTGTGTATGGTGCGAGGTAAGGGTCCAACTCTATTATTATTATTATTATTATTATTATTATTATTATTATTGCATGTGGATATCTAGTTTTCCCAACACCATTTGTTGAAAAGATTGTTCATTCTCTATTGAATGGTCTCATCACTGTTGTTGAAAATCATTTGACTATATATGCGAGGGTTTATTTCTGGGCTCCCTACTCTATTCCATTGGTCTATGTCTATCTTTATGCCTGTATCATAATTTTTTATTACTGTAGCTTTGTAGTGAGTTTTGAAATTATGAAGTGTGAGTCCTCCAACTTGTTCTCTTTCAAGATTCTTTTTGGCTATTCAGGGTCATTGACCTTCCACACAAATTTTAGGATGGATTTTTCTATTTCTGCAAAATTATTGCTGGAATTTTTATACAGATTACATTGAAACTGTAGATTGCTTTGAGTAATACTGATATTTTAACAATATTAATTCTTCCAATCTATGGACATGGGATGTCTTTCTATTCATTTATGTCTTCTTAAATTTCTTTCAGCAATGTTTTGAAGTTTTTATTGTACAAGTCTTTTACCTCCTTAGTTAATTCCTAAGTATTTTATTCTTTTTCATGATATCGGAAATGGAATTGTGTTCTTAATTTCCTTTCCAGCTTGTTTATCATTAGTGCATAGAAATGCTACACCACTGATTCTTAATGGGGAAGAGGAAACCTTTTGCCTTCCACCCCTACCTGAGTTGCCTGAGTTGAGAGTAATTGCATGCAATGAGAAGTGTTGTTGAGGAGAGGGCATTGTACCTTGGGAACATAACGGGGCCAAGATAAAGTGTTGACAGAATCCTGTTAGATGCACAGGCTGTTTCAACAGGCAAGCACAGATAGTCTTTGCTAATGTTTCTGTTTCATTTTACATGTAACCCAAATTGGGCTGAAATTATTTTTCTAAGAGGGAAAGAAATGGTTTAAATACACTGACAACTGAAATAGCTAAAAGAAAAAGTAAAATTCTCCTAAAAAGATCATGTAGACAAAGCTTTAAAATACACACACATACAGATACAACCCTCTTAAAAATAAACAAACAAAAAAAATACCCTTTTAGTTAATAAGAAAGGGTGATTAATTTCTGGACACCACTCCCCCTGACCCCATCAGCCTAGTCTGTAGCCTGCTTTGTGATGCACTGGAGTTTACCTTTGCAGTGGCCCAGACTGGCAACCAAGTTATGGCACAGACTATGAGTGGTTACACATCTCTGAATTTGAATCAGGAGCTATATGCTACAGATTACTTCTTTCAGAACCCTACAGCTCTAAAAAAAAAAAAACAAAAGAACCCTACAGCCAATATCTCATTTTAAAATTCTAAAGTCTACTCTCTGGAAATTCCAAACGGGGTTCCATTTATTCTCCAAGCCCCACACTAGAACCACCGGCAGTAGTTCTCAGCCAGGGGAGATATCACCCTGTAGGAGCCATCTGGAAATGTGCGGGGGTGGACTGGGTTATGACAGTAACTAGGGGGCTACTGACATTTAGCGAGCAGAGGCAGGAACTCTAATGCCCTGCAGAATGCCAGGCAACAATGAATCATGCTGCTCAAAAGGTCCACAGTACCCTCCATGAGAAAGGACACTGAAAAAATAGCCATAGAGCCGTGAATGAAAAATCTGCTCAAAGAAAGTACTCCATAAGAAAAGGTTCAGGGGCTTCTCTGGTGGCGCAGTGGTTGAGAATCTGCCTGCCAATGCAGGGGACACGGGTTCGGGCCCTGGTCTGGGAGGATCCCACATGCCGCGGAGCAACTAGGCCCGTGAGCCACAACTACTGAGCCCGCGCGTCTGGAGCCCGTGCTCTGCAACAAGAGAGGCCGTGATAGTGAGAGGCCCGCGCACTGCGATGAAGAGTGGCCCCCGCTCGCCACAACTAGAGAAAGCCCTCGCACAGAAACAAAGACCCAACGCAGCCATAAATAAATAAATAAATAAATAAATAAATAAATATTAAAAAAAAAAAAGAAAAAGAAAAGGTTCAACTCACTGGGCTTTTATACTTATGTCTTATGATCCCTATTACCTTCCCAGTGATGAATAAGTGGTAAGTGCTCATAATTCTCATTAGCATTATTACGCTTTATGGATGTTTAGTCCATGTTCATTTAAAAAAAGAGCACAGTCTCTTTCTTGCAATGCGCTGGTGGAATGAGATTATGCTGAGTTATATCTGCCAGTGAGGAAAAAAAAATTACAAACAACAAAAACCCCTAGAATAATTACAGAGCTTGTGTGTTAGAGAATGATGGAAGAATGTCCTAATTATCCCACCTGAATTCCCAACCCATGAATAATAACAGAAGACATTTTATTCTTTTCAACTGATGAGACTTGTTCCCCATCCCCCAAAATGAGGGACACGCCTGTTATAACCATCAGATGAGTTTTCTTCTTCTAAAAATACATCCGGTATTTTAATTTCTTTCAGGAGGAACTTTTCTGTTAAGAAACCATACATTTTCCTGTCATTTAGTGTTGGGAATCAACACACCACCCCTTATTTCTGTGGCACAAAGATAAAGAAGTGTTTTGATTGAGGGATCTTTGCCTTAGAGACTGTAGGTTAATTGTGGAGGATTCCATTCTTTTCATACTTTAATGGTGTTTTTAAAGTGTGGATCCAGGCAGACTTCCCTATGGCCTTTCATTTTAATTACAACTGTGTGTTTCTCTGAACTACATTTTGATATTTGCAGTAGGGGCTGAGGGGGTTTGATTTATTTGTTTTGTATATTTCCAGGTTAGGATTACAATGGCAATAAAACAAACAATTTCTAGGTCTAGAAAACAAATTAGAGGTTTATAGTCTCCCAGTCACTGGATGATATCTTTATTATTCTCATTTGTCAGTTAGCCCTAGCATAGGTGATTGGTTAGTAGTTGCTTTTAAATTAGAGGACTAATTCCAAACTATTCCAATTTAGAATTCTTCAGAGTTTCTACAATTAGTCACCTGGAAAAATGTCTTTGTTAACTGTTCAGACACACAACCCAAGTTTGAGCTTGGTCATTCTGCCACTCATTTTTTGATCCCTACTGCAATTTATTCTGCAACAAGTAAGTACATCATCATCAAATGGATTAGATTCTATATAGGGAGGACATTTAATATCCTTTCCTGTGACGGGCTTTCAGAGTCAGAACACTAGTACATGTATGAACAGTGGCTGCACTGTGAATCAAATAGGAATTGTAAAATAGCCTGCCAGCTTTCAGGGTTGTTTTTTTGTCAGGCATTATCCTCTAATACCAGTTGGCCATTTTGACTTGAAAATACCAAAATAGCACATTGCAATCTCTACTCCTCAGCAAACATGAATTTCCTTTTGGTTCTCCAGCCACTAGGGACATTTAAAATCCATAAGGGATTTATTTGTGAAGCTCGTTGCTTTCCCCTCAACACTTTCAAGGCCCAGGGCATCAGGAGTGGAATTCATCTTGCTCGCTCACTTTTTTCTCAATCATGTGTTTCAACAACTGGAGATGTCACAAAGATTTCTTTTGGGTGTCACAATGTCGTGGTTTCCTCACTTGCCTTTGCTCATTTTTGAGGAGCGGTGTAGAGGTTAGAGATGGAGAATAAAATGGAGAGATGGGAATAAAATGGAGAGATGGAGAGCAAGTTGGGGGAATAGGCAGGGTGTAGGGTAGGGTATGTGCACATAGGCTTAGGAACGGAAGGGCTTGCATAGGATGGAGGCTGTGGAATGATCCCGGAGTCCAGGAGGCACTGGTGAGCATAGGAAGAGGGAGGGGAGCAGGGAAGGAGGCTCGGGAAGGTATCCTCCCCAGGGAGCCTCAGGGAGCTCACGGGCGGGCGGAGAGGATGCAGACAGTCAGACATCACCACCATGCTGGCTAAGGTGACGAATTTGTAAACAAAACCAAACAGGAGCCTTCCAAGTGACTTTCCCCTCCTCCTGTCTCCCCTCCACATCTTTGAGTGTTCTCCATTTCCCAGAACTCGATTTTCCAGGCCTAAAGCTCTGTTCTTTCAGCAGAGGACCAGGAACTCAGACTCAAAATCAATATTAGCTTATAAATCAAGGGCTTGCCATGTGTCAGGAACTGGGCCAAGCACTTTAAAGAGTTATCTTATTTAATCCTCACAACAATTCTAGGGAAGTAAGCACTGCATCCCTGGTTGGAGGAGACTTAGATTAAGCCAGAACGTGAGCGAGAAGGCTGTTTCTAAAGCAAGGTCCCCAGGGAAAGATTTTTTCCTTTAGCCCATCTCAATTCATGTTTTTAGAGGCGGCAGACTGATCCTAGCCTGGAGACTATGGTATAGGTTGGCCATTTTCACAAACATAATAGCAATTTTTACTGTCTGTGTAGCTACAGGGAGAGCTAAGGCGAACGAGGGCTGATGTAGAAGCTGTACCAACCAAAAGTGCTCTGGGGGCCAAGAGGGAACAGAACGAACCAAGGGAGCAATCAATCCATTCTGTACTATTTCCATGTGGTTTGCTGGGATGGTGCCACTTACCAAATGGGAGAAAGACAAGATGATGTCTTACTTCCTCAAATCAGCATGGGAGCCGTCTAGGCTGTGTAGGTGGAGGGTAAGACACAGCAAGCTTCCCTGTCTCACTTGCTGCCAGAAACCATTCATTGAAATGACAGCTCTCCGCTTTCCAGCAAACCGTTGTTTTCAAAACAACACATGTCCACAGATACAGCTTCCTCTTGGAAGGAGGATCATTGGTTAGCCGCTTTTAAAGACCTTGACAAACACATAACCCTGGAAAAATGTTGACTCAAAGCCATGGATTTCACGGATTTTGTAAAAGGCCACAGGAGTGAATAGGCCATGTTGCAGCTTAAGAAATGACATGTAAGCTTTTAGTTCTTATCTGAGCCTTGGACAAGGAAATGGCTTGTGTCCACAAATGGGAGCTGGCATTTTTAGATGTTACATGGGCTTTGTTCACTCCAAGGAAACAAGATTATTATTTTATATGGCATATGTTGGGTTTTCTTTTCTTTTCTTTTTTTTTTTAATATGGAAGCCCAGACCACGAATCAGTAGGGTTCCAACAAAAGAAAAATAATGAGCCTGTTTCCACAGAAATGGCTCTGTGAACCTACTGATGTCTAATACTCCACAACAAGAGGCAAGGCAGATCTGACAGGCAGCAGCCCTCTGCCTCTCTGTAGGAAATTACCTATCGGTTAATTAATTTCTTTAAAAAAAAAAAACACAGCTTTAATCCTAGATCCTTGGTGGATCTGAAGCCTTAGGCAGCCCCTGGAGTCCAGGAAGACTCACCTGCCCGAGCTGCCTCGCCACTGCTCAGATGGCTCCTTAGGTTTACAAAATGGTAACACCAGAAGTCCCTTGGCTGAGCTCCCCAATACAGTCCCCCCAATAAGAATCGGACCTCCTCCATTCAGGTTAGTTTTTAATCACTGTGTTGTCTGGGAATATTCCCAGTGATGCAACTGAGAGATAGTACAAAAGTGGAAAAAACAGGTACTAGGAGAAGACCTGGATTCTCGTCTGGGCTGATACTCCCAGCTGTTTACAGCGGGGAAATCATTGGATCGTTCTGGGACTCAGTGGCTCAGCTGTTGAGTGGGGATAACAACGCCCAGACTGCACCTGTGTGTCTAACATTTGTGACAGTGTTTTGTAAATTCTGGAGTGCTATAGAAGGAGCAGGCATGAATAGAGAGAATGACCACCACCATTTATTGAGCAACTACTAAGCACTGTGACCTGGAAGGAACATGGAAAGGGAATCAGGGACTAAGAAAGGCAAAGGGGAAAATCTACAATCGTGACTAACTGTGACTATTAATCAAGACCTTAATAATAAGCAAAAACTCAATAAACAATCCAAAGAGCGGGGGAACCTTTTTTTTTGGAGGGGGAGGATGGGTAACCTTTACCCATCTTTACATCCAATTTTGAAATTTCCAATTTGTGTTGACAACCTTAAAGAGATTTGATTTTTTTTTTTAATTTTTTTTTTTAATAGCTACTTTATTTATTTATTTATTTATTTATTTATTTATTTATTTATTTATTTTTGGCTGTGTTGAGTCTTTGGTTCGTGCGAGGGCTTTCTCTAGTTGCGGCAAGTGGGGGCCACTCTTCATCGCGGTGCGGGGACCGCTCTTCATCGCGGTGCGCGGGCCTTTCACTATCGCGGCCCCTTCCGTTGCTGGGCACAGGCTCCAGATGCGCAGGCTCAGTAGCTGTGGCTCACGGGCCCAGCTGCTCCGTGGCATGTGGGATCTTCCCAGACCAGGGCTCGAACCCGTGTCCCCTGCATTAGCAGGCAGATTCTCAACCACTGCGCCACCAGGGAAGCCCGAGATTTGATTTTTTGAAAATCAACTGTGATACAAAATTAGTTAACAAGGATTTATTGAACGTTTAGTGTGTGTGGCCCAGAAGCATGTGCACTTGTTAAACATAGTAAGTTTCTAAGGAAACCGGCCACTGGGCGGATGTGAGCATGCTGTGGGCCACCTCAATAATTCTAGGACGGCGCTTTGTTTCATTGGGATCTTCTGGAGGGAAAGGCTCACATCCACATATAGTGTTTGAAAGGTTTTCTGTGGTCACAGAATTAAACTTGCAAGCCTAGTATCTGAGGCCGACGGGCTTCTGCCTCCGCCTCAGGCTGATTTAATTTCCTGTATGCAAAGCCAGCAGGCGTCCGTGCACACATAGCAACAATTTCCATCAAAATCTCCACTGCATGCTCCACATCACCAGCCCTAATCGTCAGCCAAATCAGCCTGTTCTCTGTTCTCCAAACACAGTTCTTCCCTCAGCAGCCACGGCTTTGCCATCTCTCTCGTCCCTCACACACATCTATATTGTATAGCCCAGCTCAAGCCTCTTTTCTGCCAAGGAATGTTCCTCGGCGACTACAGTACCCTCCTCAGCCCCTCAAGGCCACACCAGCCTACGAGCCTGTGCTATAATAATGCAAGCCATCTCTCTGGCTTTAGAAAGTACAGCATGCTGACTGGTGTTATTAATTATCTTTATTTTATCCAGCCATTGTTCTCATAAATATTTATTAAACCTGCTATTCTAGCTCCAAAAATTGCTCTAAATCTGTCTGTCTTTACTGGTTAAACAGACTCAGCTAGGTTTCATCAAGGGGCCCTTGTACTTGCTGTCTCCCCTGTTTGCAATGCTGCAAGGCCCCCGGGTGGTGCAACCCATAGCTGTTACTTTCTCCTTCTGGCCTATATTCAAACACCAAGTCTCCTCTTGATCACACTATCTAAAGGACCCCTGTCCAGCCCCTGTCATTCTCCTGCACATCACCTTGCTTATTTTCTTCAATGTATTATAATAATCTGGAATTATCGAATTAATTTATTGATGATCAGCCTCTCTCCTCCTCTAGATGTAAACTCAGAGCAAAGACCTCGTCTGTCGTGTTCATAGTAGGCGCTCAACAAATAACTGTTAAAAGAATGAAAGTCCTCCACAGCCCCTGCAGCACCCCCTAGGTCCTCAGTAAACGTTTGCTGCTTCTGAGGATGAGTACCTGGCACACAGCACCATCCATGCCCCTCACCACAGCCCCACCAAACAGATGCTCCTGGATACAGATTGCTTACACTGGCTTTTGTTTGGTAGCGAATGGGCTTACAAAGCATGTTCCCTGAAAGGGCGCCTCCCAGACTCTTAGCCATATCTCATCTGATCTTCAAGTATCCCCACATTCTTGGGCCAAAAAAGAAGCTTGAGACCGGTGCACGTCCTTCCCTCTCACCATTTTTTGGTTGTTTTGGGCAACATCTAAATCATCAATAACTTTTCCCAGGTGCAAAGTTACACACAAACGCAGTTTGAAGGTGTAAACATCAGTCTGAAACTGAGCACTCCTTGGTAGCACTGGCCCCTTGACCAATCTGTGACCACTCATCTCAGACAGAATCCCACAGCTCTGAGGACATAAACCAGAAGGGCTCATCTCCTTTTTATTAGCTGAGTTTCAGGGACGGCAGGGAGCGATTCACTTTTTTAAATGTATTTTTTTCTTATAAAAGAAATACATAGCCATTATTGGAAAGCTGAAAAAAACAGAGATTCAGAAAACAAAAATTTCCTATAATCCTACCCCCAAAAGACAGCCAAGTTCACCTTCACAGTAATTTTCAAGTGCCTTTCTCCCACTTGAAGTGTTTATTTTTGGTGTGTAATATCATGCTGGGAAGATAATATTAACTAATATACATAATCATTTGCTGGGTCCTGCGTAAATGCTGACCTTCTGAGATGTTTTCTCATTATCCATTCTGCAAGATTTATCCTTTCCCTCTGCCCCCCACATTCTTAAGAAAATGAAGTTATTTTAATGTTTCCCCATTACTCAAGTGTCAAATTTTATATCACGTCTTTTAAGGCTATTACACAGCTCTGATACATAGTACAGAGTCATTTTTTCTTCTTTTAATCAATATTGTTTTTAGAACTCCTGCCTTAGGTGCATAAAATAAATTGCCATACCAATATCCCTTTGATTATATGGAGTGAATAGAAGAAAAATGTAAGAAATTAAAGAGAAAGGGACAAGTTTTCTTTTACTTTGTCACAAAGTAAGGACAACTGCCCACACTGGTTCAGAAATACCCTGAGGCTGGAGGGGAGTAGAATCAAGAAAGGGACTCTTCTCCCCAGGACAGCTATTTATTTGCCATCTCCAAAGGGTGAAAGGAACTGTCTGAAATATTGACTTGGGAACCAGTCATCTTATAGATACTATTTTTTTTAAAGTCAGATTTATCAAGGTATAATTTATACACATTAAAATTCACCCTTTTTTTCATGTGCTGATAAAAGGGTTTGACAATTGTGTATATATCGGCCTGAAACCACTTCAACTGTAGATACTATTTTTAGGAGCTATTTAACTACCTTGGCCGCTCCCTTTATTCCTTTTCTAGCCTGCCCTCAGAATGAACACTTTTGAGACCAGTCCCCAGGTACTAAGAGCAGTTCTGAGAAAGGAAAGACTGTGAACTTAACTGGCCTTACTTGATATACCATGGAGTTCATGGCGTTATTAAATCTCAGAGTTTAGCAGGACCCAGAAAGCTACCTTGCAGAACCCTCTACCCAAAACAGAAATCTGTTTTATAACCACTGAATTAATACACTTTAATCATTGGTGACACATGTTAAGAAAATATCTATAAACATGTGGAACCCGAGTGGCCCTATGTTTTATTTAACAAGTTTGGTCCAGCTTTGGCAGCCCCTGGGGGCTCATAAAAAGGAAGGCCTCTTCAGCATTAGGGTTGAGGATTTTTCTAGGAATGAGCAAGTTAGAAAATGGCTCCTTTGCAAATTTGTGCCACTAACCCTTAAAGACAAGCTAAATATGAGACATTTGAAACCCTCTAAACCAAGACCCTAACTTCACAGATTAAAAAAAAAAACAAAAAAACAAAAAAAACCTTAAGGGCTACAGTGATTAAATGAATTGCCTTAGAAAAGGTAGCTATAACCCAGTGTTAGAATCAAGGACTTTAATCTGGGTTTAAGATACCTGGTTAGATGCACTTTTCACTGTTTCTTGAGTATTTCTAACATTTTGGTACCCCCTAAATTGGAAGCATTATTAAGGTTCAGATTTCTTACTAAATACCCCACCTACCCCACATACCCTCCCATGCGTGGTCACCATTAGATAAACCCTATTAGGAGAATGTGGGAGGGATCAATGAAATAAAAATAATATCCTACTCTCTCTCCTGACCCCTCAATACCCTATGGTGATCACTACCCAGCAGTGAGACATTTTAAGTTATTTAGACTAGAGGAACTGGGCTTGATTTTTCCACCTTAGTTATTTTTTGTACTATTCTTGCAAAGAATGTAAATAGCCAGCAAATGTGACTACAAGGGTTCCTTGATTAGTGAGTGAACAGTATTTGCTAAGCAGATCTCTACATTTTAATAAAATAGGTTTAATGTTATGTGGAAGGAGAAAGAGATAATTGTGTAGATTTCCAAGGAATTTTTTAGAAGCTATCTTGTTTTAGTAAGTGTGTGGTGTCTTTTGATGAAAATGTGAAGGGAAAGACAAAGGGGCATGGAGGTAGCAGAGCCACACGGATGCTTAATGAGCTGTCAGTCATGGCTCTCCAAGGTACTGAACTGATGTTCATGAAGAAAATGTGAGAATCAGTGGAGGGTATTAAAGAGAGCTGTCAGTTCTGAGGCTGGAGGTCTGGATTCGAGTTTCAACTTGGCTGAGTAATCATAAACAAGTCCTTTCATCCCTCTGGGCCTCAGTTTCCTTTTCCGTAAAATGAGAGGATTGAGGTGGATGACTGCTTGATTCCTTTCTAGTTCTTTTTGCTTGTTGCTCAAGAGATAATAACGTAGTTTCACTCTTGTCACTCTATCATTAAATCCCACAGCTCTGCGACTCTCTCAATGTAGTTAAGTTTCAGCCCAAATTCCAAAATTAAATGTCCAATGGAAGCAGATAAATATGAAGAAAAGCCCTGTGACCAAGTGGACACCAGCTGCTTGAGAGAAGGGTTTCAAGTTTCCCATTCTCTCATGTTCATTTCCTGTCTTTCCAGATTACTCGCACTGCACCCTGATTCTAAGAATTCAGGACACCAATCCATTGAGTCTGCTGCCTTTTCACTGTCTCTCAAGACCCCCATGTCCTCATGTGCCACCTTACCTGGCTTATCTCCCACAGTCCATCATGTGGCCACTCCCTTTAAACAAACAGCAACTCTGCCTCTTTCTCCCTCCATCACACCAGCTGCTAAAACCCCCAACCCTGGTTGAATCCAACTCCCAATCTACCCTTGAGCAACTAAGAGTGTTGAGTAAACACATAAGCACAAATTCACAGATATTAACCTCAAGTGGGTCCTTAGTGCTGTCCAGCTTTTCTTCCACATTTCCTTAGTCAACTTCCACTGACTTTTTTCACACCTTCACCTTTCTCCTTTCTCCTTGAGCCTCTAATACCTCTTCTCTCTCTCCATCGTCATTCTTAGCTGGTGACCTTACTTCTTATTTCACTGAAAAGTTAGCAGCATACAGAAGAGAACGCCCATATTCTACCATGACCAATCCCACCAACCTATGTGCATGTGCACTTCAATGCTCATAAACTCTGCCTTCTCTTCTCTTGTGATGATGAACTGCTTGTGCCCTGTTGTTTTCTCTGTCTTGGTGAGGAGTCTTCAGCCTGGGATCCCATATTTTCTTATCTATTAAAGGACTTGATCCTTGCCCTTTTTTTCTCATTTTCTCCTGCATCACCAATTTTCCTCTCCTCTTTATTGGAACAATCCCATCAGCATACAAACATGCTAAAATATCTCCCATCTTAAGAAAAACAACAACAACAAAACCTGTCCCTTGACTCTGCACGCCCTCCCCAGCAAGAAACCCATTTCTCAGCTTTCCCTTACAGATGGCCTGGAAAGCTTGTCTGGCCTCGCTGTATCCATTTCTCTTCCTGCAGTTCCTTCCTGTGCTCACTCCAAATAGCCTTTCCCCCACCACTCTATAGAAACTACATTTGTCTTGGTCACCAGCAGGTCCAGCTCCCAGCTTGCCGAGCCCAATGGGCATTTCTCAGTCCTCATCTTACTTGACCTTGGTCTTAGTTTGCTATGGTTGCTGTAACAAATTACTACCAACTTCATGGCTTAAAACAGCAGAAATTTACTCTCTCCCAGTTCTGGAAGCTAGAAGTTCAAAATCAGTGCCACTAAGTGGAAATCAGGGCCATGATTTACCCTGGACTTTCCAGGAAAGAATCCATTTCTTGCCTCTTTCAGCTTCTGGTGGCTGCTGGCATTCCTTGACTTGTGGCCAAATCACCCCAATGTCTGCCTCTGTGGTCGCAATGCCTCCTCCTTTTCTGTGAGTCACCTCCCTCTGCCTCTCTCTTGTAAAGATACTTATCATTGAATTTAGGATCCACCAGGATAATCTAGGATGATGACTTCATGTCAAGAACCTTAACTTAATCACATCTGCAAAGACTCTTTACCCTTATAAGGTAATATTTGCAGATTCCAGGGATTAGGACTTGATATCTTTGGGGGCCATTATTCAGCAACTATAAACTTCTAGCAATGTTTAACACAGTGCTTTGCTTCCTTTTCTTTAAACACTTTCTTCATTTGACTTCAGGGATGCTGCCTTTTCTTTCTTGATTGATTCATTCAGAATGGTGGTAAAAGGCATATAACAAAATCTACCATTGTAACCATCTTTAAGTGTACAGTTTAGTAGTGTTAACTATATTCACATTGTTGTACAACAGATCCCTAGAACTTTTCCATCTTGCAAAACTGCAACTCTATGCCCACTGAACAACTCATTTCCCCCGCCCACTACCCCTTGGCAACCACAATTTTACTTTCTGTCTCTATGAGTCTGACTACTTTAGACACCCCACGTAAGTGAAATCATACAGTATTTGTCTTTTTGTGACTGGCTTATTTCATTTAGCATAATGTCCTCAAGGTTCACCTGTATTGCAGCATGTGGTGGGATTTCCTCCTGTTTTAAGGCTAAGTAATATATCATTGTATGTTTATATCACATTTTGTTTATCCATTCATCCACTGATGAACACTTGATGAACACAGATGAATATCCATTCATCTTCACTGATGAAGAGGTGGGTTGCTTCCACCTCTTGGCTATTGTGAATAATGCTGTTATGAACATGGAAGTACAAATATCTCTTCAAGATCCTGCTTTCAATATGCCCAGAAGTGGGATTGCTGGATCATATGTTAATCTTATTTTAAAAAAATTTTTTTTAAGGGACAATACTTTATTTTTTAATTTTTATTTATTTATTTTAAAATATCTTTATTGGAGTATAATTGCTTTATAATGGTGTGTTAGTTTCTGCTTTATAACAAAGTGAATCAGTTATACATATACATATGTCCCCATATCTCCTCCCTCTTGTGTCTCCCTCCCACCCTCCCTATCCCACCCCTCTAGGTGGTCACAAAGCACAGAGCTGATCTCCCTGTGCTATGCGGCTGCTTCTCCATACTGTTTTCCATAGCAGATGTACTATTTTACATTCCCACCACCAGTGCAGTGCACGAGGGTTTCAATTTCTCCACCTCCTTGCCAACACTGGTTATTTTCTTTCTTTTTTTTTTAAATTTTAAAGTCTTTTTTGAATTTGTTACAATATTGCTTCTGTTTTATGTTTTTCTTGGTTTTTTGGCTGCGAGGCATGTGGGATCTTAGCTCCCAGACCAGGGATCGAACCCGCATCCCCTGCATTGGAAGGCTAAGTCTTAACCACTGGACTGCCAGGGAAGTCCCATTTTCTGTCTTTCTTGATTCTTATTTTACTTTACTGTCAGTTCCATCTCAGTCTCCCTTCTTGGTTTTATTCATCTCCTCAATCCCCAGGTCTCAGTATGTTTGCACTTCCTATGTTTACATTCAATAGCCATCGCCATCCTGCCCTGCTAATCTCATTCAGACCCATGGCTGTAAGTATCATTGTTTTGCTTACACCTCTCAAATCTATATCTCAATTACTAGTTTTGCTCCTGAACTACAGACTCATATATTCAACTACCTACTCACTACAGACTCATATATGCAACTACCTACTCAATCTCTCTACTTGAATGGGCATCTCAGACTTGATATGTCCCAAACCAAATTCTTAATTTTTCTCCCCCAAGACCTGCTCCTCCCACAGTGTTCCTCATGCAGTCAATGGCAGTTCCATTCTTCTGGTTGCTCAGATTAAAAACTTCGAGGACATTCTTGTTGCTTCTTTGTTTCACATCTGACCTCCAATCTCCCAGCAAATCCCTGAACTGTTCCTTTAAAATATATCCAGAATCACCCCTCTCTCCTCCCTTCCACTTCTGCCATACTGGCCTAGCCACATTTATTTCCTGCTTGAACATTTCAATATCATCCTGTCTTCCCTTTTTTTGCCCTTACTCCTTTCAGTCTTCTCTTCATGTAGCAACCAGAGTGTTTGTTAATAAAAGGTATGTCAGAATGATGTCAGTCCTCTGCCTGTAACTCTCCAATGGCTTCCCACCTCACTCAGAGTAAAAGCTCAGTCCTTTACATGGTCTACAAGAGCTGAATAATAAGCTCCATGGGCATCTCTCTGATTTCATCTTTCATCTTTTCACTCTAATACAGCTACAGTGTCTCCTTGCTGTTTCTTGAACATGGCGAGCCTACTCCTGTCCCAGGGCCTTTGCACCTCCTGACCCCTCTGGAATGCTCTTCTTATAGTTCACCTCCTCACTTTATTCAGGTGTCTGCTCAAATACCAACTTATCAGAGGTCGTCCCTGGCCTTCCTGTCTAAAAAATCACCCCTCCTTCTTACACCTCTCATTCCCCTTACCCAGTTTTATGTTCTTTCTTAGCACTTATCACCATCTGACATATTTTATCTTTATTTATTTCTATGGCTTGTATTGCCTACTAAAATATAAGCTCCCTGAGCACAGGGAATTCATCTGTTTTGATCATTGCTGAATAACTGGTGCCTAGAACAGTGCCTGGCTCACAGCAGGCTTTAAATAACTATTTGTAGAATGAATGAATGAATGAGGCACCTATAATACCTTTGTCCAAAAAGTCATTTCCCAGGAGGGGGTTTGCTTTTACTGATCACTTATAGATGGGCTTTGAGAGCTTTGGTATTTTGGAACTTTAAAAAAAAATTACAGGAAGTTAGCTTTAAAGCAGGTTTCCTGATGGACACTCTAAACGTTGCCCTTACCTGAAGGTTAGGGGATTTGATACTAACTTCTAGGTGATATTCCTGAGGCTTATTTGTTCCATTTAATTTTAAGACATCAATATAGAATGATAAGTACAATAGTGGAAGCTTACCTTCAAGAACTCATATTGTATTTTCCACGTTTTGAGGAAGACACCTCTGAGGCAAACCAGAACCAGATTTGCAGATGAAGAAATAAAGAGATCAGGTGACCTGACGAAGGTCACAGATGGTGACTACAAGCCAATTCTTATGTCTCTGAGAACTAGTACTTTCACTGGAAAACCCCAGAAAATAGAATCTCTTTTCTTACTGGGTCTTTCTTATGAAAATGACTAGTTTCTTCCATGAAGCAGGGCCAAGGATGGAGCTCACATCCAGAACATTTTGCTTATGGTGGTGATGGATGGGTCAGGCTCATGGCTACTGTGTCCCCCATCACCAAGGAACAGGCAGGGCAGGGCTGATCAAGCAGTTTGTGGTCCTGAAATAAAGCAAAGCTGATTCTGCTGCAGAGGAATGAAAGTGTTCAGACCGTATTTGTACAGTGTGCTAACCAAACACATCAAAGGAAGTACGCACAGAAGAGTCAGAAGAGCGATTCATGCCCAGTTAGAGCATTATTCGCTTGGCTGAGGGTTATTTACACTGTCATGCAGGTTGAGGCTAAGATAAATGGGCCACTTCACAGACAGGGGTGGTGATTAGTCATCTGTGTAGAAACATATTCTGGAATTTCTAGAGATAAATGCTTTCATTACTGGCGAGTTTAAAACTAGTATGACACATTTACATCTGGCTGGAGAGAACAGATAATATCATCCTAGCAAATAGTTTTCCAGAGGCACTGAAAATCTGCTATGAAGACTTTCATTTATCTGTCAAACTGGCATCAGAGCAACCTACTGCAATTACTACTGCCAGCCTCATCTCTCAAAACCAGCCTCACCTCTTCCTTGTGTTTTCCACCCTACCAAGCATAGAAAGATCAAGGGATTTGGTCTTCTCTCATCCTAAGGAATATTTCCATGAAAATCGCACCAAAACTGAGAGAAAAGAGAGGTAGACGTACTTTTAGTTGCAACATGTGGATGTTCACTAACCTCACCCACACTCAATTACTTTGGGCTGTAACACACAAGGCTTATATTTATGACTAATGCCTGTGTATTCTTTCTTTACCTTTTGTCTCGCTTGGAGAAACAAATTCTGCCAGAGCTCCTAGAGAATTCTGTGGTTTATGGACACTCATTTTCAGAAAGCCTGTGTGTCCTGAAAGGCTGCTTAGTGAGTGACTCTAGATTCTTAGCGCCCTCACACCTTTTCACTTCTTCGGCAAATGTTAAATGGTTCCTGCGGATGTGTGCTGCATCCACCATCGGGGAGTAGACAGGAATGGGACGAACAGAAGTGGTCAATGGCCCCATTAGAGCAGCTATTTCAAATAGTTGGAAAAGAAACAACAACTAGCCCTGTATCTACGCCAGTTCGCTTGCTGGGCCGTCATTCAGGTGACCCCTGATTAGGCAAATGAGCCCAATTCATTTTACAGAGGTCTCATTAATACACTGGCATTACAGATTCATTTGAAATTCCTGGGATTTGGTCCAAAAAACCCTAACATCAGTAATCCCACTTGCTTGTAAAATGTTTCTTATTGTAAATAAAAGTCCGTAAAAGTGACTAAAGTTATGGTCTGGTAAGAACAAAGAGAGTACATAAATTATATGAGACTGTGGTTCAGTTCCTACCGTTTACTGTGATGGTACAAAGGCTGGCAAAAGCCAAACACCCAGCAGGGACTTCAGAGGAGACTTGGAATTTCCATGAAGTGTTTTGGTGTCATGACAAAACCTTATGAATCTGGTTACACAAGGGGATCGGTTCATTATTTGCTAAGAACGCCAGAAGGCGTAGTTTCAAAAACATTGTCTTCCTTTAAGTAACAGATCATTCTTTCTCAACATCTGGGTGGCCTTATTTAACGTAACTGGGCAACTAAACAGAAATCTTGCCAGCCTTCTGGCACTACTTTCCTTTCAAATCTCAGTATAATCAAGAGATTTCGAGCTTGCCTACTTAACGTGTCAGGCGGTACCGGGAGCCAGGGGTAGAACAGAGAACCAGACGCAACCCCAGTTTCCAAGAAGCCCACACTCTATAGGTAAAACAGACCCATAAATAGGTAGTTTCAACGTGGTGTCTTGTGTGCTAAGATAGGAGAAAGCCCAGGGTATAACGGAAGCACCTAGGAAGGGTACCTAACCCATTTCTTTTCCAGAGAGAGAAAGAAAAAAATTAGAGTTTACAGTACTACTGTGAAATATAGTGATATGTTAAGTAAGAATTTCTCCCTAAGTAGTAAGGTGGTGTTTGCCAGGGGTTGGGAGTGAGGGATATGGGGAGATGTCAGTCAAAGGGTACAAACATCCAGCTACAAGATGAGTAAGTTCTGGGAATCTAATGTACAGCATGGTGAATATAGTTCTATAGTTAACAATACTGTATTATATACTTGAAAGTTGCTAAGAGAGCAGAACTTACATGTTCTTAGTGCATACATACACACAAAAAAGGTAAGTATGTGAGGCAATGGATATGTTAACTAACATTACTGTGGTAATTACTTCTAAATATATTGCATCGCACATCTTGAACTTATACAATGTTACATGCTAATTATATCTCAATAAAGCTGGAAAAAAAAAAAGAGACTCTGATACATAAAGGGTCCCCCTGGAAACAAAATAAATACTAATATAAACTTGTTTTGTAATACCTGTGTAAGGAACATTATGATTTAATCTTGAATAATAAAACATTGAAGTACAAAAAATAATAATTTTTCTCTAGCTAATAAATGCAAAGCACTTGAGGGCATGCTCAGTACAGAAGTATATGATTGGTCCAAGTCATATACTTAAAGGTAAACGGAACGGTCCAAGTGACAGTAAGAAAGGCAAGGAACTTAATTTAAGTATGTGACAGAAGCTGACAGCAGAAGCAGAAAAGAAAGATGCCAACAGTCTTCGCCAGCTTTGGACATGAATTGATATTTGATCCTTGGCCACATACATGATCACGACAAACCGAACCCGTGGAAATGCAATTTGAGCCAATGACACAAAGAATCCGACCCGCCTGACTTCAGAGGCCTGATACTGTTTGCTGTTATTTATCCAATGGCAGCTGGGTCTTAATTGAACTAGAGACCCTGACTTACAAAAGAAAATCTGAATATGAGGAATTTTAATGCTATTAAATTGGGAAAAGGGATCAGAGGAAAGAAGAGTGGTGATTATAATTCAACATGACCTCAGCTCCAGATAAGCAATAGACATTTGATCCCAGACAAAATTATTTCCCATGTTGCTGGACTGACTATTCACTCAGATAGAATTATCTTACCAAATGGAACCGCTAATGGTCAGGGGGGGGGACAAAAAATGAGAAGGCCAGCACAGCCCAGGCAGGAGGGAAGACTCTTCTCTTCATTAAAAGCCCAAGAAAAGGAATCATTGAAGTACGTTTGGCAACCTGCCCCAATTCAGACAGTCGTTATCTGCCCCAACTGGCTGCCTCTTTCTGATTGGACAAGAGCTTATGAAAGGTGCCCACACATTGAGTTATTGATTGGGCCATGAGTGAAATGAATGAGCCTGAAAATAGAGAAATATAAACATCTGGCACCTATATCCAAGTGTTTTCTCAAACTGATTACTGTCTTTTGGTGACTTTAATACCTAGACTATTATAAATGTTAGTCTATTTTTTATTGACTTAAAAAAATAATAGTTGGTGAAGGATAACAAAAGTAATCTTTCAGAAAGTTAGAAATCTCTGACAGGGAGCAGCATTGAAGCCACAATGCTCCTGTGTCAATGGTCATTTTGGGTCGGTCATGTGCTAGAACATGAAACTTTGGCCTACATTTCTGCCCACTGCACCCCCCTCCCCCAAATTAGTCCAAAGCTCATTCTAGAGTCAGATATAAACCCTCTGTTGTTTTCCTAACATAAGGATCTACTCTTGCCTATAATTTCTATGATTTGTTTAGAAGGGAAGAGATGGGATATTGTTAAAAGTTAAGATCTAAAATCCACTATTTTGCTTTGCTCTTCACGACTTTTCTCTAAATAAACTTAAATGCGTCTCAGTGAAGCAGGGAGTTAGAAGCAAACATAATGTCAAACTGAGGATTTCAGAAGATTTGGAAGACAGCAAAACAAGCCAGTGCCAAGAGCAGATTTGAGAGCTCACTAAATACTAACAGATCACTTTTTAAAAAATGGACGTTTTCGTTCCCTAGCTCTCTGTTCTTCTCAAAACCTTATTCAACTTTGAAAACAGAAGCACAACTGGTCACTTCCTTGGAGGCTTTCCCTCTCTGGCTCTACTCTGTCCTCACCTCTCCAAGTATATTTAAGGCTTCAATGTCAAGTCTTGCAGAAGAGAACTTGAGCAGCAGGCCCCCAAGAAGGGCACGTCCTCTGGTTTTCAGAGGAACAGACTGTGAGCGCTTGCTGTCTTCTGCACTTGGTCTGCAATGGTTATGCCATCGGTTGGGAGGAAGTACAGGGAGACACAGAATCTATCCAGTTCTATAGTCACACTACCACCTTTCGGTTGGACCTTCTGCCCTATATGAACTGGTCAAGTTTCTTAAACACTCAGCCTCAGTTTTGTCAACTGTAGAATGGGAATATTAAAGTATCTAGTTCTTCGGGTTGCTGTGAGGTTAAAATAAGATGAGTCATATATGCACAGTGCTGGAATAGTGCCCCATACATAGTACATGCTTAGAAACCGCTGGCTGTTACGAGGAGGATGACCACCAGGGAGGAGACACAGGCTGCACCAGACAAGAGCATTGCTTATTTTGAAAGCTAAGTGGGACCAGCGTTGACCTTCAAATATTTGCACTTTGGGCAGATCCTCGCTTTGAGAAATACTATACTTAGAACTCCACAGTCTGTGTCTTGGGGGTTGCCTAACAACTGAAGATAAATGTCATCTATGGACTTTTTCCTTTATAGCAACTTGGGTCATCAGGGGCTGTTTTGACCTCAAGTTCCCTGTGCTGAACCACACAGCAGAACTTTGTTCTGGCATTTACTCACCTCTTTCCTCTTCCTTCTCTCCCCTGACCTGTGAGACTTTCAAATACTGAAATCCTTCACTGAAGTAACGCTGTCGGTCTGATCTTCCTAGATGACTACTGGGAGGGCCAAAAAGTTCTTTCGGGTTTTTCCTGTAACAGGAAAAACCCGAACGAACTTTTTGGCCAACCCAATATTTCAAAATTACCTCTCCCGACACCATTCTTCTTCATCTGTTGACTAATACATTAGTAAAATGCATTACTAAGCATGATAATGTGCCACTAATCTCAACTAAAATTATTCAGAGAGATGACATATTTATTTTATCATTTACTAGAGGTCTTCCATGTACATTATGTCATTTTGACTCCATAGCTGTTCTGTGATGGCAAAGCAGGTGCTATCATGCCTATTTTCATTTAGGAAACTGGGGCTCAAGTGAATGAACTGATTTGCTCTAGTCCACAAAATTGTTAAGTGACCGTACATTAGGAACTCACGGCTTCTGATTTGGTCTGTGAGGCTAATCAGAACAGAAAGCCAGCTGTTTTAATGTAATTCAACTTAGTAAAACTAAGATGTGAAGGACCAACAGCGTAAATCAAGAGACATATGCTTTTAAAAAGAGAGACCTGAAAAGGCTACTGAATTTACAATTACAGAATGAAGGTAGGGGCGGGGGATTTAACTATCTTTGATCAGAGAATCTTTCTGATTTTTGCTGCCCAGTGTCTCAGGGTATCTGCTGAGGCTGACAGAGGAGAGGAAATCTGTGCCCCTAGGGAATCTGAGCCTTTCCTTCCACAAGCAAGGGTTACATTCCATTTTTATCTTAAATCCATATCCATTTTGCATTGTATTCCATGTTTAATGTAAAATTTTTAAAAATAAGAAAGAGTGAAACTTTTACCATATTAATCCTGGTACATGGTGCATTCTCCATTTATAAAGATGCTATGAAATTCATTTAGAGTCCCACATACAAACGCCTTTTCATTTAAATCTAAATCATGTATACATAATATATAAATATATATTTTAAATATTTGCATATTTATATATAAAATTTATATAAAAATATAAAATATATTTATATAGTTTAAATATATATACAAAATATATATATTTACCAATACAGAATGGAGAAATGAAAATGTGTATACATATGTATCATATATGTATGGGGAAAAGTGAAACTAACCATTTGATTTCACAGCTTCAAAAGAAAGTTGTGCATCACTAAACCGACCCTCTCTTTACCTCCACAGTTCCGATTCAACGTGCGGACTGTGTGATGACCTCTATGTAATTCTAACCTAAGACCGGAGACCGAGAGGGAACTCTCAGAATAGCTCCGCCTCTCCGTGGGCACCACCCTGATGGTTGCAACAGGAAACGCCGCAGGCTGGCTTACCAGGGTACCACTTTGCAGGCCTGCCACAGAAAGAAACCTTAGGTTCCGACCATTTTCTACTTAACGTCTATTATTTTCTCTGCTCAGTTGTTATTTTTAAGTAAGGGCATTTTGTGAAAAATAAAACCACCCTGTACATGGCAAACCATACAGAAAGTTATTTGGTAGAAAGGACCGTCCTGCTCAGGAAATGTGCTTTGGTCTGTTTAAAGGCAGAGCTGGTGGCTCTGGGTGACCCGGGAGAGCGTCTGCAGGGCCACGCGCACCCTTTCCTCCCCCTCCCCCTCTCCTCCCCCGCGCAGCCTTGGATGGAAATTAGCAGTTGCAGCCTGTGACTGGGCTCCATTGAGCCGTCCCACCCGCGGCTGCTCAGGAAGCACAGACCAGCAAACAGAATGAAAGGGGCCTTTATAAACAGGAGTCGGTTATTTCTTAAGCAGACTCCCGCATAAAGACGTCTTTGTTTCTTACTCTTTAGGAAAAACTGAGCTCCTTCTGAACAGTCTTTGGAGAGGGAGGAGAAACCAAAGATGGGGAGGAGATGCTACACGACTGGGGGCGACAGAGGGGCAGTGGGAAGCAGCAGAGACTTTTCTGAGTAAAGGGTCCCGGGTTTGGTGGATGATTGGGAGTGGGGTCTGGCCGTGTGGTCAGGGCTAAGAGGTGTTGGCTCTCACAACCACTTGGGGTCTTCTCCCCCAGAAAGGGATCAATCTACGCAAGGACCATTTAGAAGGAATCCTAGTGCCCTGGGTCTCCAGAAAAATGTCAGGGAACTATGTTTTCTCTAAGTAGACTTAATTTCTTTTCTCTTTTTTCTCCTTTTCTTTTTATCTAAAAAGCTATATATATTTTTTCTTGCTGCACCACGCGGCATGCGCGATCTGAGTTCCCAACCAGGGATGGAACCTGTGCCCCCTACAGAGGAAGCATGCAATCTTAACCACTGGACCTCCCCGGAAGTCTCTAAAAAGCTACATTTTATATTTTACAAGATTCACAAACAATTTTCTTCCCATCATACTATCCTAGTTTGTCTCTCTTTTACTAAAGAAGCATAATCTTCTAAACTATTTCAGATATCCCCCAATCTAAGGAGTATGTAGGAAGAGGCTAGAGTTTTACAGTTTGACTTATTTGGCTGTCACATGATTATACACACAAGCACATGGGAAAAAAAAAGAAGAAGAAGAAGATATATAGTAAAGTCTCAATTTATTCTTTATTAATTAAACATTTAATAAAAATTCAGGTACCAACTGAATCCAGGGAGTACCATTTATGAAGAAAGTGCTAAGGAAACTACTACAAAGAAAAAATGACAGGGTTTTAGAGATTTGGATGCATGAAGAAATGAAGAGAAAATGATGCTGCTTATTACAATTCTTCATTAGCTTCATTAAAACAGAGTCTCTGCAATAGACAGAAGCTAAAGCTTATAATATTTTAATGAATTTTTTCATGACTTGAAAACTCCTTCCCAAGTTTAATTTATGAGGTCTCATTATGTTGCTTAAGAAGAACAAAAACTCATTGCCTTAAGAGAATCCACATCTCGGCACCTTTGGTCACGACATTTATCTCTGCTGCTTTGTGGTCCTGGCTGCAGGTGTGAGAGCATTATGAAGTAAGCACTAGTTTAATATCCTGTACACACCTCATACCCAGAGGCTTAATTACTTGCCTGTGTCCTAAGGGAGAGGAGAGTCCCTGTGGGTATCCAACAGAGCATTCTATGGTTGTAGCTCCTCTTCCAGCAATAAGAAGTTGCCCCTTTAAACCATGCTGAAACAAAGGGAAGTGTGATAGGAATTGTGGAAATGTAAATCTTGGTTCCTACACACTGTTCTGTTGATATGTTCACTCCAGTGGCTTGAGTATTCTGCCTCTATTGGAGTCCCATCCTTTAAGGAGGTAACTTCCTTTCAGAGGATATTAATAATAGTAACACTTAAGTACTTGCTATGAGGCAGGCAGTGTTTTAAGTTCTTTAATTCACTGAATTCTCACAACACTATGAGGTGGGTACTAATATTATCCTCCATTTTACATTTTTGGAAATGAATGCACAGAGAAGTTAAGAAGCTTACTCTAGGTCATGCAGCCAGTAGGTGACAGAGCTTACAATCTGGTTTCAGAGTCTGTACTTTCTATCACTATACCATACAGTCTTTCAGGACTTTGGATCTAAAAGGACCTCAGAAATTATCTCATTTCAATTCTCTCATTTTATAGAAGAAAGAATGAGATTCAATGAAGTTAGAAGACTCATCTTGGGACATACAGCAAGTTCTTGGCAAAGTCCAGAGCAGAACCAACATCACTCTAATCCTAATGAAATATGTAAATATTGTCCTCTTCTCTCCCCACCCCCATCAGCGACCCTTAGAAGAATTCAGGTCTTCCTAAGGAGATCAGTGCCCTTTTCAAGATTCCACATTGCCTTCCATGTTTCCATGACCCCAACGATTGCACTTTATCAGGCCTCTGTAAATTCATTATATCTTGGTTAAGAAAGATCAATATTGGCAGTAACACAGGAAAAATTCATGGTTGGGGCATTCTTGTTATCTTCCATTGTCTAAAAAGGATGAAAAGGAAGGAGAGACTAAGAACCATTCAATGGAGACTATTCTAAGAGCTCAAAATCCCTAATGTTCACCTGGACCCTTCCATTTATAAGTTCTATCCAAAGGAAGTCTTCCTATTGTATCTCAGGGCAGCCTGTTCCTATCCTTCCGAATACTTCTGTATCATAATTTGTAAATATATATATAGTTGTGTGTTTACTTCCTGTCTCCCCAGCTAGACTGTAAGTTCCATGAGGACAGGGGCCATACCATTTTTATTTGCCTATAAATATCTAGAATCTGGTACATAATAGGTGCTCAATTAATATTTGTTAAATGAACTCACATCAAAAACTCAACAACACAGTGTTAAAAGATAATATTAGCCTGCTCCATATTTTGCCTAATAGACATCTACGCTTCAGTGCCCATTACCTTTACACAGTCAATGGACCACATCCATTACCAGGGAAGAACATGTTCTAACAGCCAAAGTCTCAAGCAGCAGAAGCCTAGTTGGCTTACAAATCTACCTTTCATTCAGGGTCCAGGAACCCACTGAGTGGGGCTGGCTATACTGTTAAACCTCAATTATCAAACTAAGTAGAAGGAAAACCCAGTCTCAAACATCTAAATTATGGGATATATTGGGAGGAAATGTACAGCTGACCCTTGAACAGCTCGGGGGTGGGGGCACCACCCCTCCTCACAGTTGAAAAATCCAAGTATAACTTATAGTCACCCCTCCATATACATGGTATCCTCTGCTCCAAATCCGAGGATTCAACCAACTACGGATCGTGTAGTACTGTATTATTTACTATCGAAAAAATCTGGTTATAAGTGGACCCATGCAGTTTCAACCTGCATTGTTCAAGGGTCAACTGTATTACTTTTAAGTTCCAGGGTAACTTAAAGTACGTGAGCAGAGTTTTCTGCTAGATACTTCTCTGAAGACCTGCCTAAAAGACCACATAAAATAATTTGTGTTTGGTATGTTCATTCTTTATATGTAAAGAGCTATTTCAAAAGACCTTAAGGATCTTCAAAAACAAATTATTCTTTTAATATTTTAAACATTACTCTTACAAGCTTGTTTACACATTACTGCATTATAATCACTTGCACTATTATCCACAAAGAAGAGGTTTGCTAAGTAAAATTAAATGTCAATCCAGTCGCTACCTGAAACAAAACAAACTGGGAATTAATAGAATTTACAAATAGAATAGAATTAACAAAACTTTTACTCGAGCTGAATTATAAAAAGTTTTCTAACTTCTATTTTCTTAATGATGATATATAAAAATGTCTCCAAAAAATAACACCTTGTCTTTTAACACTCTCAAAATGAAGAAAACAGATTCAAACCAGTAGCATTAATTTTTGTGCCTAAGTAACTAATCTGCTTTAGTTTCTATTCTATAGCTGAATCCAAGTAAAAGCTGTCTTATTTTTGTGCCATATATGTTAGTGCATTTATTTATTTACTTACTTATTTTGAAAAGCGTAAATTATTGGAAAGAGAGCCTGCAAAACACAAGGTGAAGTGCTCTCTCATGGTGACCCTGCCAAAGATGAAGAGTTGCTCTTTTATTTTTAGAAAATACCTCTGATTTGCTGTACAGTAGAAACTAACACAACATTGTAAAGCAACTATACTCCAATAAAAATTAATTTAAAAAAAATTTAAAAATTAAAAAAAAATACCTTTCAGTAAGTTGGGATTAGTCATTTTAAAAATTTAGATTCAACCTTTAGCCTTATCTCATCCAGTTGAAACTGAAAAATCTGCTCTCTTTTTAAAATGAAGATAAAAGCCAACTTTGTATTTTTAAAAGTGCTCTCTCTTGGGACTAATGTCTACATAGGAACCATTAAGCAGTAGAACTGGCCGAAAACTGCCCTGTGCAGTGCAGAGATAGTGCAGCTCTTTACCAACGTGCATGACTACATCTCGATGACGTGGCTAAATCTTATTAGGTCTCAACCTTGGCAGCTGCCTTTGACGCTGTCAAATAAATAAGCTTTGGGGATCGCTCCTATCCCACTGTCTCCCGCTGTTTTTCCCCATCACTTCTGGTTCATTACCCTGTAGCTTCAGTCTTTTTCCCTTTTCTGGAGAGAAAAGTGGGGCTTATTTGTTCATTTTTAATGTAATATAGCATGTCTGATGATTAATGAATGATCAAAGAGGGTTCCCTTTTCTCTCTCCAGCATTTGTACCACAATGTTAATTGCAGCACTATTTACAATAGCCAGGACATGGAGGCAACCTAAGTGTCCATTGACAGATGAATGGATAAAGAAGCTGTGGCACATATATACAATGGAATATTACTCAGCCATAAAAGAAACGAAATTGAGTTATTTGTAGTGAGGTGGATGGACCTAGAGTCTGTCATACAGAGTGAAGTAAGTCAGAAAGAGAAAAACAGATTATACCGTATGCTAACACATATATATGGAATCTAAAAAAAAAAAAAAAATGATTCCGATGAACCTAGGGGCAGGACAGGAATAAAGACACAGACGTAGAGAATGGACTTGAGGACACGGGGAGGGGGAAGGGGAAGCTGGGACGAAGTGAGAGAGTGGCATGGACATGTATACACTACCAAATGTAAAATAAATAGCTAGTGGGAAGCCGCTGAATAACACAGGGAGATCAGCTCGGTGCTTTGTGACCACCTAGAGGGGTGGGATAGGGAGGCTGGGAGGGAGATGCAAGAGGGAGGGGATATAGGGTTATATGTATACATATAGCTGATTGACTTTGTTATACAGCAGAAACTAACACAACATTGTAAAGCAACTATACTCCAATAAAAATTAATTTTAAAAAATTTTAAAAATTAAGAAAAAATACCTTTCAGTAAGTTGGGATGGATAGATGTTTTAAAATTTTAGGTTCAACCCATAGCCTCATCTCATCCAGGTGAAACGGAAAAATCTGCAATTATACTCCAATAAAGATGTTAAAAAGAAAAGAAATACATAATCAGAGTCAGATTTACTTTTGTGATTGAAATAAACATGGCTAAATAGCTCAATGGTATGGTTTTTATTTTTGTTCTAAAGCCCGATTTTTACTTTCAGGGAACAAGAAAACATCCTTGATTAATCCTAGCTACCTTTAATTAGAGGACATCAGTATGTGCAGGATTTATACCATTTGCCGGATATTAAGTAATAAAAAGACATGGTTCTAATAAACTCGGCACCAGGTTAAGTTTCTGGCTCTAACCCCCTAGAGGATGTTGAATCCTAAAGGAAGATTCCAGAGGAGACTGCAGTACGAAGGAAACCAATCACATCATCGCCGTCTGACAAATGGGATGCAATTTTCTTGTGTTTTCCTCCTGGGTCTTAGCAAGTACATCTATGGAAAAATCACCCCTTCTCCCTCACTCTTCCTGACAGTGGCTGGGTTTTGCTGGGAAGTGTTGTTACTGCTGGTATTTTGACTTCAGAGCATTTGGGGACTGTTTTCACTTTTTTTTTTTCCTTTTCACCGCGCCTCATGGCATGCGGGATCTTAGTCCCCCCGCCAGGGATCAAACCTGTGCCCCCTGCAGTCTTAACCACTGGACCGCCAGGAAAGCCCCAGGACTGTTTTCACTTTGGATGGAAGAAATTTCAGAAAGGTGATATCATTTTGAAAGGGAGAGGGGTCAGCTGAAGTTGCACTCACATGCCTAAGGACCACCAAAGGTTTAGGCAAAGTCCGTTAGGCCAAGTCTTCCCTAGCTCGTCCCTCCTCCTTTCCAGCTACCAGCTGCTTTTTTGATTTTTAGAAAATACCTCTGTATAAGTTGGGATGGACAGATATTTTAAAAACCTGCCTTACTTTTGGCAGACTCTGCCCACCTGGTACCCAAGCAGCCCTGGACAAACCTAGCAGTGTATATAAAATCAGATCTCCGGCAATGGGTAAGGTCTGAAATAGATTTTGCTTCTTAAGCCTTATGGCCGGGGAACTGGGGAACACCTGGGCACCCAGGTGACGTTCCCTGCCTCCTGCCCATTTCGTTGGGCATTCTGCCAGGCCTCAAGCCCCGATGGCCAGACCTTCCTTCCTGAGTCTTAATAAATGCTATTAGAATGTAGCATCGAAGCTGGCAGATGAAACCCTGGCTCTGTTCACTACCTGACATCCTCTGTCCATCACACGGCACCTGGGATACCTACACCAACCCAAGTGCGATCCCAGGCACCCTGCATCGCCTCCACCACACTGCAGGCAGCTGGGTCTCCCTGGGTCGCACTCTTCTGCTCCTGGCTTCCTCCCCTCTTACCGACCACCCCTGATGCTGCATCAGCTACAGACTCTGTTTCCCCAGGAGAATGTGCTTAATTTCATTAATTTCCATTTCTGTTTTTGTGTGTTTTTTTTGCAGAATTATTTTGGTGGTGAAATTTAAGTACTTTAAGATGTTATAACATTGGTATCCTAGAGACTGAAATATGAAATAACGGCACAAAATAGGTCCTTGTGGGAAGCCAATGTGCAAATTTTCCCACCATGTTCTGCCATCGGTGCACTATTCTCATCCACTCCATACATCTTCAGGGGGCAATTAATGGAGATGTTCCGGCACCCACTCAATCTCTGTATTTTCTTCTGGCTAAAATAACACTAGACCTAAAACATGGCTTTCTATCTAAAATTAGCCCTTGGTTGGACACTATCAGCTACCACTCAACACAAGGAACTTTCATACAGAAATAAAATGATTACGTAGATAGAACGATGCCTGATTTTGTTAATAGAATCAATCATTCTTTACTCATTTGGTGCCTACTCTGTGCAGTATGTTGTAAAGTAGGGAACAAAGAAACAAGAAGAGGTCCTGTTCTCAAGGAATTTATCTTTGAGGTTGACTTTTATAACAGTCCCACTGTATCCTTTGTATTTCTAATGCCTTCCTCTCTGAAAAATGACGGTAATTATAGGTTATTCTTACAATAAATATTGTTGTCAATTGTCACCTACTGTCACACTCCCAGGAGAATGCAAAAGCCCAAAGGTGGTATTCTGCAGTGTGTTTCTACCTGAGAAAAGAGTATACTATTTATTTCCAAAGTTGTAAGCACATGACCTTTAATTTACATATGTAGGCAAAAATGATTATTCCATGCGAAGTATGTGTACCTTTCAAAGAACTAATTCAGAGCAATGCTACTTTTTTTAAAATAGCATTTTGTCACAAAACAGTTTCGAAAAACATCATTTTTTTTTGTTCAGGAGAAATTATTTTAAGGGCCTAACATTCATAGAAGTTTTTTTTGTTTTTTTTTTTCAATAGAAGGTCACTTTAATCTGCCTGGGGGAAAGGTGTTGGCAAGGATTGGGCTTTGCCTGAAGGGTGGTGTGAGCCCCGCTGCATACTGACAAGTCTACTACAGAAGAAAACAGGCAGCTGTTAGTATATCATATTTACCCATTTCACCGTAATTTTCCATTTATCCCAAGTTTAATTTGTTTTCCTGCTGCTTCTCTAAATCCTCCCATATCCTGAGAGCAGCTTAGGTGTCTTTTATGAATTAATTTATAAAATTATACTTTGCTCTTTTCGTTTTATTTGAGGCAGTAACAGTTTACAAGGAACAAAACACATTACATTAGAAATCAGTCATAATTATTACACTCAAACACTTCCTTTTCTCTCATTAATGGAACAAAGGCACATCAAGATAAAACATAAATTTCTCAACCAAAATTTGCCATTCTTATCCATAAGCTAGTTAATGGCCTTGATAGGGCTCTTTTCCTGTAAGGACGATGCCCTTATTCTAAGAAAAGAACAAAGATGAAAGGAAGCATACGGAACAGATAATTGAACTGATTAATATACTCAATTTCTAAACATGGCCAAAGTTTCTGAATAGCAGAGGCACAACTGTGAGTACTTTGGGTTACATAGTTTCCTGACAAAGTAAAAGCAAAGCAAACTCACAAGTAGAAAGGTATGCCCCTGAAGTTAAACCCAAGGGGGAAATCAGGAAGTGACAGGCTCTTTGGCCCTTCTTGATGGCAGAAGGCAAGGCAGTAAGCTACGACAGGAAGCCGTGTGTATCTTTTCTCCATTTCCCCTCTCTTATTGAAAGAGCTGCCAATCGTATTATCTTCAGGTTTCTTCCAAGACTATGAATATGTGAGTGACTCAGGTCAATATTAAAGACCAATTCCAACCTGTATTACACTTTAAAAAAAAAAAACAAAACACATTGTTCAAATAAAGTGTGATCAAGCTAACTAGCCCATGGGAATCTGTCCAACAAGTTTCATCTGCCAAGAGTAACATCTCTCTCTGTTACTGGACCCACCAGATCATGGCTGCAAAGGAGCTCCCTTAAACTCCTTCAGTTAGGTATTTCACTTACAAATGAATGAATGAATGAGCGATAAGCACCCGAAGTACATTATGCACATGGTCTCTTTAAAGCTTTAACTAGATTAAAAACTGAGGTCATCTCATTACTCTCAGATAGTGTTACATGGGGCTTAGCACCCAAGATGAACTACCAAACTTCCTGTCAAAACAGTTTCCATTTATTCTACTTTCTTCTTCACTCTGCACCCTTAGCAGGAAGGATTCTTCAAGAAGATTCAGGGAGAAAGGATTAAGCAGGAGTTATGGTCACTGTGGTCAGTGTTTCTTTGGGTCTACCAAAGCTGCCCAAGATGGCAGTCCTCTTCCATTTTACCTTGGTCTGATATCCATTTCTTGTTGCCCAGTGACCCCTATGCAATAATGCTGCCATGTCTGGCAGCCTCTAGCTGGAATAAAAGTGGAGACAGACACAAAGAAGAGCAAAAATGGAACCACTACAGCCTCAAGAAACAGAAGATGATCACAACTTAAGTACCTTCTGCAAAAGTATATAAAAAAGCAAACAAGCAAGCAAACAAAAAACCTTGAACTTTATACTCGATATAGTGACTCCCAGTATTAAGCACATATTTGGAAATTCCTGCCTAAACATGGTTCAAATAGACCTACTAAATATGGCAAATTGGGTAAAAAATTTGAAATTAGGCCAGAAAGAATTTTGTGAGTCCTTTATAAAATTCATTCATGCAAATTTAACAAAAATCATTTGGTTATTTGTAGACATAATATGGGCCTACGGATGAAAATATGTTTGTCAAGAAACTAAATGAATTATTGGCATTGGTCTTTATTGAGGAAACCACTGGGGAGATTCTGATCTGAAAATAATCTTGGGAAAGAGAAATGTCTGAGCAATTAAGTCAAGCAGTGGTCAATGCACATAACATTCTCGACCAGACTAACTGCCATCTAGAGAAGTTACCAGTCCAAGATGTTTTTGCTCAAGAGTTTTAAAGAAAGTAAGGGTGAAATTGTGGAGGTACTGGCCAAAGCACTGTTAAAAATCAGTAAATGTGAAAAACTCCTCAAAATTGGGCAAATTATTAAGGTGGTCAAGACTCATAATATTAAAAGTATGAAGAAAGCCATCAAACGTTTATTTATTAACTCCTGTTAAGATATAGGGCAGACTCTCTGGAAATTTCTCACTTTAATTTCTGAATAAAAGAAATACATCCCATTCAATGTGGTAGTTAATAGTGATAAATATAGAAAACAAGTTACATAGAGATACTACCTATATGACATTTATTTTTCGTATAATACTGACTTTTTCCTGATTATAAAATAATATGTGTCACTTGGAAAATATCTGGAAAATTCAGAGAGGTAATATGAAAAATATAAAAAGCATCTGTAATCCCACCATGTAGAGATAAATTTTTAATGAGGTTCTTTGCATTATTTTTCATATATATACGAAATGAAACACATCAAGGAAAAAATATTTCATATATATGTGCAACATTTTTGTTGATGTTGCTGGATCAGTTTCAAGGGAAAATAGGGAGGACCTTGATCTTAGCATTAGAGTTAAAAATACAATTTAAAGGTTGTAAACTTCACTCCCACAGTAACTTAGAGTTTTGAAGCAGTATTAACAGCCATGGGATTTATTTCTTTATCTGGAGCACTGCTTTTCCTTCTGTTGCCCCTGCCACACACAACCTCTCCAGGTCTCTGCTGGTCCTGTAGATGATGACATGGGAGAAAAGGCCACCAACCCTTCCATTGTACAGACCCCACCAATAGCAACTGTGTCTTTTAATTCTTGCCCATAAACCTTATTTTTTTAAATATGTTTACTTTTCCCCAACTTATTGTTTTTAAATTGAAGTATAGTTGCTTTACAGTTTTGTGTTAGTTTCAGGTATACAGCAGAGTGATTCAGTTATATCTTTTTTTTTTCCAGATTCTTTTCCCTTATAGATTATTAAAAAATATTGAGTATAGTTCCCTTTGCTATACAGCAGGTTCTTGTTTGTTATCTGTTTTATATATGGTAGTGTGCATACCGTATGTTAATCCCAAACTCCTATTTATCCCTCCCCGCCTTTCCCCTTTGGTAACCATAAGTTTGTTTTCTACGTCTGTGAGTCTATTTCTGTTTTGTGTGTAAGTTCATTTGTATCATTTTTTTTTAAGATTCCACATATAAGCAATATCATATGATACCCCCAACTTATTTTTAATAATTGGAAACATACAGAAAAGTTGAAAGAATAAAACCATATACCATCCACCTGGATTTAACAACTGTCACTTCTGCTTTCTCTGTGTCCCCACCCACCGTTCAAAACTAGACAGCAGACATCAGTAGGCTCCATGTCTGAACATTTCAGCAGTAGCTTCCCTTTGAAAGCAAAACTATAAGATTACAGGTTAAGCTAACTCCCAGCAGAGTTAATGAACTTCAGCAGTTTTACCTAAATATTTATTTTAGCCTTTCCTAGGCAATCTCCCACCTCAAGGAAATGAAACAAAACCAAGCCAGGCAACTGAGATACAGATTGCAGCATAATATCTGGAGTAAGGGTTTTAGAAAGGCCTGCTCACATGATGTTCCCCCGTGTGGTGATTTTGGTCTTATATTAGAATTATTGACATATTGGAAGAAAGAATCTAGGCTGGTAACTCTGCAGGGAATAACTCTTCTCTAGAATGTCAGATTTGGTCAATCATACAATTCTGTTCTGAGAATTTCACCCCTGGGGAACTTCTTCTGGTCTGAAGAAGTCCATCAGTAATGAAAGTAGACAGGACTCAACCCACAAGAGGAGCTCTGCCCTGACCACGGTTGCAGGTACCCCTGGACAGACCCTTGGCAGCCTTCACTAACCTGGGCAGCTGTAGCAACAGCAGGAAGTGACAGTCTCTCCCTCACCTAAGCGGGCTCAGGAGGTTTCAGTAAGGGTGTAACACTCTAAGGTCACACTCTGTATTTAGTCTGACTCACTGGAATTAAGGGATTGGGGGGTAGAGGGTGAAAAGGGCAAGAGGTGAGGGCGTGGAGAGCAGAGAGGCTCACGGTCTTGCCTAAGGTATAGGGAATTCAGCACCCTCACCTTCCTCTCCTGGTCATTTCTACCATATTTCCCCCATCCGTTCTTCCCTCTCTCCCAATAATAACGAAAGCTAACATTTATACATGGCTGAGACGCAGTGTAGGAAAGCGGTTAAGAGCTTGGACCCTGAACAGTGGTGCCAGGATCTGAGCTCAGATGGTGGATCTCCCAGGCCACTTTCTTAGCCTTTCAGCTCTGTGGCTTCCCAGGTCACAGGACACAGGGACACCAAGGTAATGCTCAGGGACTATTCCATTCTCCAGAGCTGGGGAGCATTCCCTTCCCTGCCCCATAACAGAATCTGCTCATTCACTGTCCCCATCCCAAACACACACACATGCACAGTTTTTATAAAGCCTGACATTAAAGGCATGACACCATGAAAGCAGCACACCAAGCCATAAGATACTTTTTGCTTTGCACGCTTGCAAAAGCTGAAGCTGAGCAGCTTGGTAAGTAGCACCGACAGGCCCCTGGCCCAGTTCCCAAGCGCCTGACCACATTCCCTTCTCACCCCTCAACCGCTGGACCAACCCTGAAGCTAGGAGCTCTCAACCCTACGTCTCTTTGTTAAATAATCACTCAGAACTGACTTCAGCAGCAGCAACGCATTTCAGAAGTTCAAAAACTAGAGGCCAAAGGGAGGGAAAGTAGGTTGTTCTGGAAGCTCTGCCAGCTAATTCCATGCAGACAGGTGACCCATATTATGTCAATTAAGTGCCGCTTTAGAGGCACGCTGCACTGGGCTTTTTAAAACATGGAATGTTCTAAGGTAACGTGGAGTTGGATTAAGGTTTGCTGAATGCACTAGGGCCTTTCCTCTGTAATTCAATTAATAGAATCAGAGATGGACTTTTGTTGGAATCCTCCCAGGCGGCTGAAAGGCAAAGTGGGGCACGGACTTTTAAGTCCATGAGGGCAGGAAGGTGGGCCCTGGCAAGGCTGCTCCACCCCTAGAGTGAGTGCCAAATGTAGAGCAGGTCCCAACCCGAGAGTGCTCTGCCCACGAAACCCAGGGGGACAAGGAGGGGAAGGACAGATGTGGCCAAGGGAGCTGCTGGGGCCTTCTTACCCAGCCGACATCTCTCCCCTCCAGCCCAGTGTCCATCACTCCCCCCTCCCCTCCCTATCTGCCCCTTTGAACATTTCCAGATATGTAGGCCCTGTATGCCCTGGCCCCGGGCCCCTTCTCCAGCCTCATCCCCCTGACTATGCCTTCTACTGGCCACACTGGCTTTTTACAGTTTCTCAGAACAGCCCAATGCCTTCCCACCTCAAAGCCCTTGCAAGCATGCTATTTGTTGCTTTGTTTTCTGCCTAGCAGAGTCTCCCCTACTGACCTCAACTCATCCTTTAGATTTCCAGTGTCCTGGTTCATTCCTAGACAGAATTACAGTTTGTAACTATATTGGGGATTATTTGCTCACCGTCCAGCTCCTCCACGAGACTGACGGCTCCGTGTTGATGCCTGTTTTGGGTCACGATTATATACCCAGGGCCTATGATAGCATCTGGCCCTCAGCGGGTACCCAATCGGTATTTGTTGAATGAACCCATGAACGAGTGAATGAATGGCCTCTTCAACTAATGTGAAATATTAACCTCGGCTTACACATTAGTGGCTGATATCAGTACATTACTTTTCTCAGACAGTTTGTGTGCTGTTGAAAGGATCTTGAGTCCAAGGTGTCAGGCAAAGCAACAGTGAGGTTTTCAGCAGGAATGGTGCCAGGCTGTCGGGGAGAACTGGGGAAGCTGCTTTCTACAACCCCCTTATCTTCTCGTCTATTCTATTACCACCCTCACCGATGCACGGACAGACACCTGAAGACATCAGAGTTATCTCGTTAAGGGATACACATCCCCAGTGTTCATACTCAAAGCGGAGAAGCCAAACTTGGGCTCTGGATCTATGTGCAGGAAGGGCTTCTGCTACCTGGGGACCAGCCACTCACGGGCTCCTTTTCACTCTCCCTGATGGTTGCCCTGATCTCACCGCAGACCTTTTCTCCCCTTCTTTTTGTCAGGTTTCTCTGCCAAGTGCAACACAATATGCCTTCCTCAAAAATCACAGCAAGCTGTAGCAAAGGGAAATAATGCTGACATTAGAAGGCAGGTGTTTTCAGTGCTTTTGTCACCACTGGAAAGAGTGTAAGTACATTATTTTTAGCAGACAACTCAGTGATATCTAGTAAATTTTTAATGCGCATACCTTTTTTACTCAAGAATTCACTTTGAAAATTTACCCTGAAGAATTCTCAAACAGCATGCAAAGATATGTGTACAAACACGATTCTTATTTTGTCAAAAAATGGGGAAAAACTTAACTGTCCGACAGTAGAAACTAGTTAGATAATCCTGATACAGTTATCCTATTTGGTACAATCATTCAATAGAATATTATGCAGCTAGTAAAAAGAATGAATTTATATCCTGACATTGAAAGAGATCTACAATATACTATTTAGTGAAAAAAGTTTAAATAATTTTTATAGTGATATTTAAATGTATTTTATTAACTGTGGTTTAGAGTGTTGTATAAATATATATTGTTAACTGTAGTTTCTAGAATATGTTTTTATAGTGATATATAAATATATATTATTAACTGTGGTTATAAGGAGTTTACGTGAAACTTTAAACTTCTATATTGTACACTGTTATCTATTATTTACAGGCTTTATAACCGTATTTTACTTAACTATAATAAAAATCAAGTTTACCTTTTAAGCCTAGATATAAAATTTGTTTTCAAAACATGATAGATCATTATTATTAACTTGATCAAGCAGCTTTCCTTAGACTTACAAAGAATGCAGCTATCCAGTCACGGCTTCTAGAAAAGCTGGTCATTTGGACCTGTGGTAGCCAGCCTCCATGAGGACCTGCCTGCAATAATTCCTGCCTCCTGGTATTCACACCCTTGTGAGACCAACAGAGTGTGGCAGAAATGATGATATGTTACTTCTAAAATCAGGTTCTAAAAGACTATAGCTTAAGCCTTGGGCTTGCTTTCTCCCAGATCCCTTGCTCCAGGGGAAACCATGTCACGAGCAATTGTACAGAGAGGCCCCTGGGGTGAGGAACTGAGGCCTCCTGCCAACAGCCACATGAATGATCCTGGAACCAGATGCTCCCGTCCAGTCAAGCCTCAGATGACTGCAGCCCCAGCTGACACCTTAATTGCAGCTTCCTGAGAGCACCTGAGCCACACACACACACAGCTAAGCCACTCCCGGTTGCATGACTCACAGAAAGTGTTTGACAATAAACGTTTGTTGTTTGAAGACACTGTGTTTGGGTTAATTTGTTACGTAGTCATAGATAACTAATACAGGACCTGACCAACTATGTAATTTTTAGTGCCTGTTTCCCAATCTACACATATAGCCTTTTAAATTACCATCGTTATGCTCTAAACTTAGTCTCACATTGGTTCCCACGTTGCACCAACCTCAAATTGGTAACGACTGGCAACTAAAGTCAGTATCGGGCATTTTGCTCTGTCCTTGGGAGGTCTCCACGATGATGAGGGGAGGGGGACTGAATCCAAGAGAGGTCACCGGAGCCTGGAACTGACTTGGTCTCAAAACTTCAAGTTAAAATCCCGTGCTTTTAAAAAGATTTCTGCCTTTTCAAACCATTACTTTATTGACTCAGGCAGTAATTCAAATGAAATGTCACAAGAGGACACTCCCAACAAAGAGAAAAGGACAGAACAGCTGAAAGAGCTGTCCATTATTTCCTTGTAAGTGAGGGTCTCTGATGAAAGAAATGAACTCCTTTCATACGTGGGTTTAATTCTGCTCAATGTCCAGTGCAGTGAGGGAAATGAGCTTTCACTGCTGTAGTCTTTTCTGCTTTTATTGTTGGTGTGTTTCCACTCAAGACCCTTATTTTCAATGGTTTTTAATCCAGTCATAAGCATCTGTTTAAGTTGTTCTAGGAATGGCTTTTATTTTCTGTTTTTAAATGGTTTGCACTTGTATTGTGTATTTCTGCATAACTGAAAAAAAACATGTGTATGAACCACCACCTCAAAAATCAATGAGAGGTTGGGAAGCATGGCCAGCATGTTCAGGGGGAACCAATCTCTCCCAAGGCACCATCAATTCGCTGCCAGCTTGGGCCAAGGAGACTTGGCAGTGGACGCCAGCCTGAGTACAATCCAGGAACTGTCATGCCTGTGCCTCTAGTGTGGCTTAGTAACAAAGTCATGGAGTCCTGCAAGGGGTTCTCCGACAGGCTGCACGTAAAATATATTCTACACATATGTGTTCTTCCGCTTTCACAAATATACGTAGATGACAGTGTGATACATCAAATGCAAATTCATTTAAAAGCACTCTTCAATTAAGAGCTTTCTTACGGACATTGAAGGTATACCTTCTATTATATAATATACTGAGATTTGTAAAATTTTATTTAAAAGAAGACTTTTCCAATTGACATGTTGAGAATCATTGTTCTAGAAATGCTACAGGGAGATAAAAAAAATTCTTGTTCTCCACTGAAATGTAACTGCATTCTGATTGTTTCACCCACTGCCTGAATGGGAAAATCTGGTACACTGATTGAAGCAAATCATGCTCCATGCATAAATTTACATTTACAGAATACACATTTTAGAAAAGAAGAAGAGCAGTTTCATTATAAAGGATGGTATATAAAATGTACCATCATAATGTCATGATTCCTACTGGGTGAAAAAATTTTGTATGAAATCGTAAAATAAGGAAAGAGGAGGAAAGAAGAAACAGAGCAAGGCCTTTGAGGGCCAGGTGTAGGAAAGGCAGGGAGTAGAAACTTCTGCCTCATATGGAAGATTCTAGAAACTTCAGTGGACCAGTGACAGCAATAATCCCTTTGTGTGTACTGGCTTAGACGGGTGAAGGAAAATGTGTCTGTATCAGGTCTCTGTCTTATTTGATGGCACCCCCTCTGTAGTTATGGGTGACCCATTTCCATGGCAAGTTCGGCTTCCATTCTTTCTGAGCTTGTCTATGGTTCAAAGTGAAAAAGTAATTTAAGTGAATCCAATTTCTCTAACTTTATTTTTATTTTATACTTTTAATCTAAAGGTGTGTTCAGAAAAACTCAGCTAGACCATGTTGACGAGGAGTTCAGGGTGAAAATTTGATTGCAATTTTAACCCAGATAACTAATATTTTTATTTTAGAGCTACCTACCCACTATTGTTTTCAATTCTATGGTGAATACACAGAAATGACAACCACAACTGTGTTAGTAAAAATTCAAAATAGTTAAAAATTGTTCTGCCAAGAAAACTCTTTAAAATGAAATATTATTGACTCTCAAATCTCTAGAAAACAATACCAGAGTTTCCTAAAGATGGGGCCACAGCAAAAGGTAAATAATTATTTTGGAACAACTACTTCCAGTCCCTGGATGATGGAGTGCCAGAAATCACAGAGAGCACAGCCTGCCTACCCCTGCACCCCTTCACACTCATGTAACAAGGAATTTATAGTGAAAGATAGTAAATAAGATGGCAAAAGAAAAACATATAGATGCAGATGTATTTGCTGGCAAGGTCTATCCAAACCATGGTGTTCTGTGTGTCCCCAGCTATCTGGGCAATCAGGCAGATGCAGAAACTGTTTGAAGACGTCTTCTATTATCAATGGGCACAAAGTGCCTTCTGAAGAATAACTTTTTAAGGAAATAAAGCTGATCAAAAACTTGCCAAGACACAAATATGGCCCTGAAAATCGTATTTGAATCTCACAATGGATGCAGAGGTAGAGCCTTTTAGAGCCTGGATTTGGGGCATCATTTGGGAACAGGCATGAGTCAAAAGGCTTGAGATTTGTTTGGTTGTTCTTTAAAAGTGATTTTTTTAAATCCCCCTCTCTCTCCTAACAGTAGAGTGAAAGGGGGGTGTACACAGAGCAGTTGCAGCAGTCCGGCAGCCCAGGCACCCACATGGATCTTGCTGGAATAGAGCTGTGGACCAGACAGTAGATAGAGGTGGGAACAGAACACAGTTCTCTGAGCTCTTGAGTCTTCGTTATATCCAGCATGGGTCATCTGATTAGGAGTCAGGTCACAGCCACCCTGTCACTATCTGAGTTCTTCCCAACCATAGAATTGGTTGTAGTTGTCAGTTTCTAATCTCATGGGGACATGAAGAAAAATATTGGATACATCTTCTAAGGTTCTTGCCATCTCCTTAGGATTTATTGTGCAGCTCTATGCTACTCAAATAATAATATTCTTGTTGATCTTAGAGGGAAAAAAAGGGAATAAGAAAAACTCTACAGGGGTTCCCTGGTGGCGCATTGGTTGAGAATCCACCTGCCAATTCAGGGGACACGGGTTCAAGCCCTGGTCCGGGACGATCCCACATGCCATGGAGCAACTAAGCCTGTGCCCCACAACTACTGAGCCTGCGCTCTAGAGCCAGTGAGCCACAACTACTGAGCCCGTGTGCTGCAACTACTGGAGCCCGCACACCCTAGAGCCCGTGCTCCGCGGCAAGAGAGGCCACCGCAATGAGAAGCCCGCGCACCGCAACAAAGAGTAGCCCGTGCTCTCCACAACTAGAGAAAGTCCATGCGCAGCAGCGAAGACCCAACACAGCCAAAAATAAATAAATTCAAAAAAAAAAACAAAACAAAAAAACCCGCATAAACATTGGTGGTGTTAAACTCCTTTTAGAAAAAAGAAAAACTCTACAAATGACTAAAAGCCATGGAGGTCTGGAAAGGTGTGTGCCCACTGCCATGGGGGAGTAAAAATTACAATAACCTAAAAACAGATGTCTTTTTCCATCTTACCCAAGATTTTGAATATCACTGATGATATCTGACCAGATGTGAACATGTAAGTCTATGCTCCCACTAGA
The DNA here is from genome assembly GCF_028021215.1 of Eschrichtius robustus. NCBI lineage: Eukaryota > Metazoa > Chordata > Mammalia > Artiodactyla > Eschrichtiidae > Eschrichtius > Eschrichtius robustus. Next base: position 48,517,135 of record NC_090824.1, read on the forward strand.
ACCACATACAGTCAATTCTTATTATTCATGGCAGTGTGTTCTCTAAGTTGCCACAAACAATAAATGAGCAAACACTGAAGCATTGCATCCAGGGGAAATATAGGGTTAGGTTCCTGGGAGCCTCTGGTCACAACTAGTGGTCAATCAATCAACACATAACCTTGTTTTATGTGTGTTTCTGTTTATTAAGATGCCTTATCTAATATATATTGTTGATTCATTAACATTGAACTCAGGGGCAACAACACTACAATTCATGACCGAAGGAAGCTTATCTAACACATGTATTTTCTCCATAAGGCACATCACAGACTTCTTCCGCTTAGGAATGCCAGACAGCACGTCAGCACTATGCTTTGGGGAACATTTTAAAGAGTATAATCACCACCAACAAAAAAAAGGTCACAATAATGTGAAAAACTTGGCACTAAATAGACCATGAAAAGAACACTTTGTTTAAAGTATGAGAGCTGAAACAAAAAGGCAGAGTGTTGCTTTGGTTTGGCCTAAGCTGGGAACATACGTACACGCTGAGCAACTCAAATTTTTCCCTCCTCTGCTTATGTCTGTGAATGACTGTGAAAGTGCCGTTGAGTTTCGATTGGGGGGTTACAAATAAATTTTAGTAAGTAGGCCAATTCACAAATATGGAATTTGCAAATAGAGGAACAACTGTATACTTCGTTCACAGAAATATTCCTGCGTACCATGAAACTGCTTTTGAACACTGTTATTACACACCATCCTTTCGAATTTATCTGTCGTGAATCTGTGGGGAGCAATATAAATTGCAAAGAGAAAACAATCTTCAGTTTTGAGAAAATTAATTTGGGGCTAAACTTTAATGTGCTAAGAACGATCTGTAGTGATTTCTGCAACAATCTATAAGGGAGGTAAATGTTTCTTTAAAATTTCTTGTTCATTCATTAGCAGAGCAGCTTAATAAAAATTACAACCCAACAGCTTTCCATCTAGATGCTCTCCACTTCCCCTCAAATTTTCATTCAATAGATGTTGCTTTGTTTTTAAACACAGCTGCAAACAGAATATGCATATTAGTTAACATTTCTTCTAAACTTCTATATGTAATATTCACATGTATCATTTCAAATGAGTGCACAATATTCCACTGAGCTGTCGGACGTTTTGATTGCTTCCAAGTTTTGCTATTTTAAACAGCTCTACAATAAACATTTTTAAAGAAAAGTTTTCATTTTTTTAAAAACATTGTTTTCTGAAGATAGCTCCCTAAAATGGGTGAAGAAAGTGAGCATCCCTGATTACTAGTAACTATAAATGAACTAAGTCCTTTCAGAAAGTGGTGACAAGCTTTCCTGTTTCCCCAGTGGTTCTTCCGTATTGGTTTTATTCCTTTAATTTGCTAAATTAATTGCTGTGAAATTGTATCTCATGATTGTTTTAGTTTGTATTTACTTAATCACTGGTGAGGATGAAGAGCTTTTTCATATACTGATTCAGTTATTCACTTAGTCAGTTAACATTTATCAAGTCCCTACCAGACACAAGGCTTATGTCAGATACTATCCCTGCCCTTGGGGAACCTCCCCTCTGCCTGTCTTCACTTTTATACAAACTTCCTATTAAAATTCAGCCATCTGACTATTGGAGGCTGTGTCATCTTTTAAGCTTTGAATAAACACTTTACTTATTTAAATTCAGACAATAAATCTTTACCTATTATAATGCCAATATCCACTCAATTAATTTTTTTCCTTAGTTTTGATGGTTGAGTTGAATAATTTTAATTTTTAAATAGCCAGAAATGAGTCATATGCAAAATATTTAACAACTGGCAAGATAAAATATTAATACATAACATAATAACTCAAAAATATTTAACCAAAACATATTTAACATTCCTTTTAGTTGCTGAATTAACTACATCCTAAAATATTCATAAATGATATGCTATAGAGAAAATGATTCACCAAAATATTCTAGAAATTTCCAAATCAATTGTTGAGTTTTACAAATTGTTGTGGTGATCTTAAGCTGATGTAGCTGTCACCTAGATAAGTGATGCCCCTTTTCAAACCATAGAAGAACCACATCAATGACTTCACCATGATATTGACAGTCACGCAACGTCTGGTATTTTTGTTTCAGCTGAACATACTGCAGGCCCTTCACAACAGGCATAGACCAGGATGCCAATGCCTCCCAGAGGGCCTGTGCCAGCTCTGCCACCCCTGCAACTCTAGGCAGCCCTGGCCCAGAGGGAGGACAGCGTGCACACCTCTACTATTGTCTTCCAGACCACTCAGTGGCTTCTGGAGCCACCAGCCTCTAGCTGGCACTCCTCCCAGGTGCATTACCACCTCCATGGCCACTGGTGGGTGACATCATTAGATACCTTATAATCTCAATCAAGAGATAATTTCTCTTTACTGATATGAAAACATTGTAGTATTTTAACACTCAGTGCAGCTCTACCACAATGTAACAGCTGATGGTTAGCCCTGGCTACCCCATAAGAAATGTTTTACATGAAATTATTATTCAGAAATATAATTCCTGCAGATTTGACACCTGCTTAGATAACAGATCCTAAACGCTCCCGAATACTCTAGACGGTCAACTTGGCAGGATGTAGGAACACATTGGAATCGTCCTTAAATGCTCCACATTTGAACTCTGCATGCACTGGCTGACTATCTAACCCAAATGAACCAAACCCAAAGTCAGCTGACAAGAGCATTTAAATGCCAGGAGGTACATTTACACCATCACTTTTATTCAACTGTGAATACTGAGTTCCTCTTTCTGGCATTCAGACAACCAATAGGTCCAAATCTCTTTAAGGTCAAGTCCCTCTGGCTGGGAAGAACTTAGAACAGTGAAAGTTAAGTGACTGAGAAGTTTCTCTCTGTTATCCCCTAGACGATCTCCACCCTCTTCCAGAGAACCTGGAAAGAAGGAAACAGGATTGCTCTCTGAGACTAAAACTATTAAGTCTGTTAAGAAAAATCTTCTAAAACTCAGAAATAAGGCAGAATGATTACTGTGTACCCTTCAATGTCACACAAGAGCACTGTCTAACAAGCTCATTCAGCTTCATCTGACACTGCAGGAGAAGGACAGTTTTTTGACTCACTATTGATTAGGGCCTGACTCTGTAAAGCTAGACATTCATGTGTAGAAGCTTGATAAATTATAAATGATTTTTTTCTGGTAGACATGCATATTAGTTGATGGAAAAATAACCCCAAAGGTTATTTCTTTGTTGCCCTATAGGACATTAACCAGTTTCATATATAACTTGGTAACATTATTTCAGCACTCTTTCTCTCATTGACTATATATACTTCTTTAATCAATTTTTTCATTTGCTATTTCCTTTAATGAGTTAATGAAATCTTTGACATGTGATCACTATGTATTTGGATGAGACTCATGTTTTTAACTTTTTCAAAATTGACTTTGACAATCATAACTTAATGGGTTGCAATGGAGATTTGCAAAGACATCATCAAAGAGACAGAATTACGTACTTCCAGACAGATCTGACTAGACTGACGGCAGTGACTCGACTGAATTAATTTCATCACCTGTCAGTTAGGAAGGGGAAATGCGTGGACCAGCAATGGAAGCTTCGTAAGTAGATGTCCACCCATCCAAGCACTGCCCAAGGGAATGTGGGCCACTTGGCAGGTACATCCCTATGTCTTCAGTAGGTAACCAGCCTGATGCCACTAACATACAAACCATATATCGAGCTCCCTTCTTTCCATTTTCATGCTCACTGAGTAACCTATTATAGGATGGTTTCTCAGGCAGGGAAATGACTCACCGGTCAGGCCAGCATGAGTAACCCAGCCAGACTGTAGTTTCATTTTTCACTGTAAATTAATAAATTGTCATTGGCATGTGGTTTTAGATTCCAGTTCTCTGTGGAACCTGACAGCGTGTATCTGTGTTGTGACTTCAATCAACTCTGGTTCGTCAACTAGATCGAGTTTCTAGGCCTGCAAGCTGTGGCCTACCCCAGACCACGTGATCCCACCAAGGGAAATGCCAGTTGGTCAGAACTCTGGTGACAGTGCTTCTCAAACTATCTGTGGTTCTGGAGACGTTTTTCGTTCATTTGTTTGTTTTTGATTTCCAGTCCCTGCGGACCAATACTTTTATAAAATGTAATAAAAATACATTACCAGGAAGATGCAATTTTTAAAAAGCCATAGAAAATGAAGGCCCAATTTTTTTTTAATCACTAGATTCAATAAAATCCAAATTACTCTTCAATATAAAAGTTCCTTTTAAAAGTAGAAAAGTTTCTCAATTTATGTACTTATCTCAGGTCCAGGGATTTTACTTCATTTGGGAATTTGTTAGAAATGCAAATTCTTGGGCCTCATCCCAGATCTGCTGAAGCAAAAACTCTGGGGTGGTGCCCAGCCATCTGTGTTTTAACAAGACCTGAGGTGACTGTGATGCTTGCTCGTTTTTACGAGACTCACTCACCTAGAATGAATACACATCCGAAATCACAAGCCTAAATGGCAAAGCGGCCAGGCAGGGACAAAAATGAAATTTTGACAAGATGAGGATTATAAGGAAATGTAGAGTCTCTGGCAAACTGTAGCCCCGATGTCCCACATAGAAGCATTCAAATCCAGACACACACAGATACATACATACATACACATACACATACACACACACACACACACACACACACACACACACCCGCCCTGGTCAAACGAAACTTCTACTGGTAAGTGTCAGACCCCTGTCTATTACCTTTTCTACATGTGGATTTATAGTAATCTCAGCCTTGATAAAATGATGAGTTGCTTTTTCCCAATAACTGTTTACACTCAGAGTATTCGATAGTAAATCCTACATATACGAAGCCTTGTTCCTGAGGTCTTTTCTGTCTCAATAATCTACGTTTCCATTTTTAATTCTGTATCACACCATTTTGAATTGTGAGACATTATAATACGTTTTAAATCATCCTTGACTATTTTTCTTTGATAGTTTGAAAATTAATTCTCACCCATTAGTTTTAAAATAATTGTGTTGTAGTCCATAAAGTGTCCTGTCAACATTTCAACTGCAAGTGTTAACGTGGTTAACTATTAGTTAAGTATTAGTTCACTTGGTGATGGGTTAGAAAAAAGCAGCCTTTGGGTTCCCATTCCAGCTCTGCTGCTCAGTAACTCTGCAGCTTTAGGCAAGATACTGAGCCTTAGCCTATGAAATGGCAAGAGCAATGCCTCCCTCAAAGTCTGCTATAAGAAATTAATAAAACGACATATGCAAATCACCTGCCAATTTGCAGATGCCCCAGAATGTCACGGCCTTTTCCCCTCTTCCTATTCTCAAATATGGTAGCCCCCTTCTCTTTCCTACCCGATTAACAGTTTTCTTTATTCCACAGAAGAGAGAAACAAAGAATAAAACCATCCTGAAAGTGACAGATTTCTCCCTTTGTATTGCCTGTCTATGACCTAATTATTTTATACATAGTATTTTTACTAAAAATATTTTTGGGTGAGTTGTACTATGGTCATAAAATATGACATATAATTGCTAATATTTTGTTCTTATTGAAAGTTTCTATGTGTTCATGTAAAGAATACATTTTTATAACTCCCCATATATCTGAGAGAAAAAATATGTATTTTCCACTGCCAACAAAAATAGGTAAATTGGATTACATCAAAATTTAAAACTTCTGTGCAGCAAAGGACACAATCAACAGAGTAAACAGGCAACACCTAAAATGGAAGAAGACCTTTGTAAATCATATAAGGGGTTAATATCCAGAATCCATAAAGAACTCCTATAACTCAATAATAACTAACAACTCAACTAAGAAATGGGCAAATGACTTAATATACCTTTCTCCAAAGAAGATATAGAAATGGTCAACAAGTACATGACAGGATGCTCAGTGTCACTAATATTTGCTTTTGCTTATGTACTTTTACTGAGAATATAAAATGGTACAGCCGTTGTGGAAAACAGTATGGCTGTTTCACAAAAAATTAAAAATAGAACTACCATATTATCCAGCAATCCCACTTCTAAGTACATACCCAAAAGAATTGTAAGTAGAGTCTTGTAGAGATATTTGTACACCCATGCTGATATCAGCTTTATTTACAATAGCCAAGAGGTGGAAGCAAACCAATGGATAAACAAATTGTGATACACACACACACACACACACACACACACACACAATGGAATATTATTCAGACTTAAAAAGAAATTCTGACATGCTACAACATGGATAAACTTTGAGGACGTTATGCTAAGTGAAATAAGGCAGTCACAAAAAGACAAATACTGTATATAAATACACTGTATATAAATTCTTATATGAGGTACCTAGGATAGTGAAGTTCATAGAGAAAGAAAGTAGAATGGTGGTTTCCAGGGGCTGGGGGCAGGGAGGCATGGAACATTACTGTTTAATGGGTACAGAGCTTCAGTTTTGCAAGATGAAAAGAGTTCTGGAGGTGGATGGTGGTGATGATTGCACAATGAGAATGTGCTTAATATCACTGAACTGTACATTTAAAAAGGGTTAAGATGGTAAATTTTATGTTATGTGTATTTTACCACAATTTCAAAACAAGAAACCTCAAAAAAACCCCAAGATGTGTATTTTCCTTTCTCTACCCTTAATTTTGTCATAAATCATAATAATTCTGCCTTGCTGTTGGTGCCATTCTTGCTTTAGTTCCAGCTGAGGCCTGGGCTGAGCATGGCCCGAGTCCCAGGGAAGGGGCTGGTTCAGAGCCTGTGGGTTCAGCCAGAGAATGGCTGGACCTTGGCTGAGGCAAGGCCAAGCAAGAGCTGATGGGCAGAAACGTGCTGGGAGAGGGAAAAACAGTGAGTTCCCCCCAAAGAGCCTAGAAGCAAACTCTTATTTGTCAGCCAGGTGTCAGGGTCAGAAGTATGCTACAAGACAGAGGAAAGCCTCATAAACAACCTAGTCCTTGAAGATCAATTCTAGAGTAGAGACAGGTTTCCAAAAAGCTGACAAGGCACTGACAGAGATGGAGATTTTATCACAGCTACCCTTCCTCCTCTTTCTTTTCCATCTTTCCTCACAGCTGCTGAAGAATCTTAAGGTCTTTCTTAATTAGTAGTCTGGATCACCCTACCTATTTTATTTTCACCAAATCCTCATGACATTGCGGCTAGAACCTAGAAGGCAGAGTTGACAATGTCTAAGTGCTATAGAGGACTACCAAAGAAGGTAGGAGGAGGGTCCTCAAAAAATTAAAAATAGAAGTAATATGATCCAGCAATTCCACTTGTGGATATTTACCTGAAGGAAACAAAATACCAACTTGAAAAGATATCTGCACCCCCATGGTCACAGCAGCATTACTTACAATAGCAAAGACATGCAAACAACCTAAATGACCATCAATGAAGAGATAAAGAAAATGTGATACACACACACACACAAGCACGTGTATACAATGGAATATTACTCAGCCATAAAGAAGAAGGAAATCTTGCTATTTATGCCATCATGAATGGACCCCAAGGGCATAAGTGAAACAAGTCAGACAGAGAGGACAAATACCATACGCTCTGGCTTATATGTAGAATCTTAAAACAAAACAACCCCCCACCACCACCAAATTCATAGATGGAACAGACTGGTGATTGCCAGAGGCAGTGGGTTGGGGGGACACTGTGTGAAATGGGTGAAAATGGTCAAAAGGTACAAACTTCCAGTTATAGGATAAATAAGTCCTGGGGATGTAATGTATAGCATGGTGACTACAGTTAACAATACTGCATTGTGTATCTGACAGTTTCTCTTTTTTATAAATAAATAAATAAATTGATTAACTTATTTATTTATTCATTTTTGGCTGCGTTGGGTCTTTGCCACTGCACGCGGGCTCTCTCTAGTTGCAGCGAGTGGGGGCTAATCTTCGTTGCGGTGCACGGGCTTCTTATTGTGGTGGCTTCTCTTGCTGTGGAGCACGGGCTCTAGGCGCGCGGGCTTCAGTAGTTGTGGCACGTGGGCACAGTAGTTGTGGCTCGTGGGCTCTAGAGCGCAGGCTCAGTCATTGTGGCGCACGGGCTTAGTTGCTCCGCAGCATGTGGGATCCTCCTGGACCAGGGCTTGAAACCGTGTCCCCTGCATTGGCAGGCAGATTCCTGCACCACCAGGGAAGTCTCTATTTGACATTGCTAAAGAGTAGATCTTAAAAGTTCTCATCCCAAGAAAAATAAATTTGTAACTGTGTGGTGATGGATGTAAACTAGACTTATCATGGTGACAATTTTGCAATATATACACATATTGAATCATTATGTTGTATGTTGTACACGCGAAACTAGTGTGTTATATATTAATTATATCTCAATTTAAATAAAAAGAAAAGAAAGCAAGGGACAGTGACCTGGCCCTAGCGACACTTGTCTGGGAAGTGCTTCCCTGTGGTGGCAGGGACTGCAAAGTTACAGAGCTGAAGGACTCTGCAATGAAATGAACATTTGTATTCAATGCACCTCTTACCATTTTTTGGTTGTTGTTATTTTTAATTCATACAAAGAACTTTCCCTGGTCCTTTGTGGCTATTTTGTTTGTTCCATTGGGCTTTTGTTAGAGCTATTATTTTCACAGTTTTTTCTTTCTTTCTTTCTTTGTTTTTTGGCCACGCCACGCAGCATATGGGATCTTAGTTCCCTGAGCAGGGATTGAACCCATGTCCCCTGCAGTGGAAGCACAGAGTCCTAACCACTGGACCGCCAGGGTAGTCCCCTCTTTCTTTTTTTAGTGAGTGATCTTTTCAGCTTTGTTTCATGTTACTTTCTTGTATTTTTCACTTTTATTAAACAGGAATGAGGAAGCAAGGAAAGAACTCTGAGGACAATCCTTATTCCTGGCCAGGTCTGTGGTGTTCCTTCCTATACTTACCCCAACACACATCTACATCAGACCCAGAAAAACCTAAATGCAGGGGCTCTTTCTACCCTTAAAATTGTTCATGCAAGTCATTCAAAAGAACCACTAAGAAAGAAAGAAATTCTGTCCTTTCCTGTATAATTTAAATATTTCACAATCATTTGTAAGCAATAATATTAGCCTCAAAGGTTGGAATAATACCACTCCAAATTTTTCAGAATTTGAGATGTATAAAAGAGAATCTGTGGGCTCTAACATAGGTAACCACAGTTCAGAGACAATTCACTTGAGAAACCAGGGCCTTGGAGGGAAAATAAAATAAATGGAAAACAATACCCTGAGAGCAAGAACCTTCTAGAGAACATTCAGAGTGTTAAATCCACAGTCAAAGGATTGAGCCCCTTTCATACTGACCTGCCTCCCAACAACCTCATTTCAAGGCAGGACTTGGACAGACTATTACTATTATGCAGATATTTCCCATGGTCTTCCTTTAAGACATTATTCCTTCAATACATTGTAGGACATGCAGCAGTTATAACCCTATGGGACCCTGGCCTCAAACATGGCAGGGCCAAGGACATGTTCTGTCTACCTGGTCCCAGTCAGCTCCATCTAGCCTTTCACCAAAGGAGTTCCCTGCCCTCCCAAAACCAGATAAGATGAGCAGGGCCCCAAACTATTTGGTAATCTCTTCAGGGAAATACAGACCATATTACAGACAGGCTTCTGTCCCTGGAAAGCAAATTTGATCACTGATTCCCCCACCCAATAAATTTTTCATCAAACTTCTCAACCCATCTCTCCTTCTTGAAGTGACCACTAGAGTTCTGATTCAATTGCAAACTTGGTTCCATCTGTATAACCTGCTCAACTGATACCTCTCAATTCTAACATTATCCTTTTTACATCACAGCTTCATGCTCACAACTCTCTCTGGAGTTGTGAGTGACATAACCCTGCCACATCTATCCTCATTCTTGTTAGCTACAGGAGCCAGCAGCTGCATGACCTCAGGAAGTCTCTTTCCTCCCCAAGACGATCAAGCCAAGGAAACTTACACATTCCCTAACTATAAGTGAATGAATGGTTTGACTCAACTATATCCACTCCAGATAAGGCCGGATTGTCCAACTCTACTCAGTGTTAGTAAACTAGGAGGTATACAACACTTACTCCCAAATTTCAAAAGGCCAAAGCTTTCCCCTGGCCCTGAGAGCTCCTGGAATATACCCTATGATGTCAACCTTCACTCTTGGAATGATGCCCCCCCAAGGAGAAACCTCGCTCTAATACTGCCACTTGTACATTTTATCATTATTCGCTTGTTCCGTTTGTTTCTAACGGTTTCCCCCTTTATCCATTTTGTTGTGATATTCTCAGATATTATTATTCTCCCTTTCCTTATAATTTGTTTAATTAATGTATCATAGTCCTGACTTGTATTTTAATATATGACCTTTTGTTTTAAGTACATCTGTTTTCTGTGGCATAATTAAATTTACATCTGTTATGATTGTTATATTTGGACCATCAGCTATCATTCTTTATTTCATCTTATTTTTGCTATTATTTATGCTTAATACATGCCATTGGTATTAACTAAACACTGTATATATACTCCTTTCTCCTTTCTTTTGAAATATGTTTGGAAGAAAACATTGAGTAAAACTATTTTCACTTAAATCAACACACACACAACCATGACGACAATCATCAAATTCATTTTTCTGTTGTTTTCTAGTTATAGCCATGATAATAAACATCATATCCTTAGGTTTTTTCTTTTTGTATATGAGTAAAAAAAAAAAAATGAGTTATTGGCTTCAGCTCTTCCCTATCTTATCTCATTCTTAGTTTTTGGACTGTTACTCTGAAACTTCTACTTTTCTTGGGGGTTCAGAAAGACATAAATTCAAATTCCAGCTCTATTACTTACCAAAGCGAGTTCCTTAACTTCTCTGAGACTGTTTTTTCATCTGAAACCAGGGGATCATACCACTAGGAATTTTTGAAGATTCAATGAAACAATGTATAGTAAAGAACTTGATACACAGCAGTTGCTCCCTAAATATTAGTTCCCTTCCTCTCTTCCTTTTACACTTTAGATCACAATCCCATTCTGAAATAGGATGATATGGTCAGAAGCATTGATCCCTCCTAGTTGATGTTTTTAGTCTCATATCTTGAGTTAAGGCAGCCACAATATGAAGAATTCTTGTTTTGGATCCAAAGTGTCAGTGACATTTTGGGCTTGGTGGGATATGTGAAAATCTGTCTTTAAGCTTTCCCAAATGAATGACATCTTGCCTGGATCATTTTTTTTTTTTCTTAAAAAGAGCTACAGATGTTGTTTCATTTCCTTGGGGAGTTCATGGTCTCAATTGTGGCTACATCTGAAATCATTATTTGAATATTATCTGGACTTTCTTTCCAGATATTTTAAAATTTCTTCCTCACTAAAGACTGAAGATGTTATAAGTAGTAAATGTCTTGATATCTTTCTCTGGGTGTTCATTTCCATTTATAGGCCAAGTCTTTAATCAATTCTGAAAACACTTTTACCTTAAATTGTTGATTCTTCAAAATTTGTTTCTTTTCTTGGCTCAAGTACTTACTCTATTATTTTTAAGTTAAAATACTATGCTCAATTGTCTAGAAATGAGTCATTTTGATCCACCACTATTTATACACGTTTACTTAAGCCATCTAATTTTGGATTTCATTCAGTAGTTAATGAGCATACTACCCTAATTAACTATTTAGCAGTTATCAATGTAAACTCTTCACTACTAGAAATGTCCTTATTTATGGTATTGCAATTTCACTGCATGGCTTTTGCTTCATGGCCTTATATCTTCTTTCTTATCATTTAAAGTATATTTGAGTCATCTTTTTTCTTTTACAAATTTTTTTTTTTAATTTACTTATTTATTTGTTTTTGGCTGTGTTGGGTCTTTGTTGCTGCACGTGGGCTTTCTCTAGTTGCGGTGAGCGGGGGCTACTCTTCATTGCAGTGCGTGGGCTTCTCATTGTCGTGGCTTCTCTTGCTGCGGAGCACGGGCTCTAGGCGTGCGAGCTTCAGTAGTTGTGGCACACGGGCTCAGTAGTTGTGCCTCGCGGGCTCTAGAGCTCAGGCTCAGTAGTTGTGTTGCACGGGCTTAGTTGCTCTGCGGCATGTGGGATCTTCCCGGACCAGGGCTCGAACCCATGTCCCCTGCATTGGCAGGTGGATTCTTAACCACTGCGCCACCAGGGAAGTCCCTATTTGAGACATTTTTTGAACTCTGACTGAGACTTTTTGCCTGTTCTGTATCAGACAATTTTAAAGTTTATTGTTCTTTTGTAATTTTGTTCTTTGGAATTGCAACATTTAAAATTTAGCTGGGTTATTTTGAAAATTCTTCTTTGATTTGCTTTTTGATTATTGAGGTTATGCTATTGAAGATGTTTGTTTGAGACATTTTCATTGGTATTTTAATGGGTTTAATATGAAGAAGGCTGTCTACACTGCTACTTAGGCTATTGGTTTCCAAGAGGTAAAAATATTTCTACTTGTAAATTCTAGTCTTTAAAAGTAAATATCGGAGTACCGTAGATATTTTTTAAACGGATGATAAATCATTATCCAATAAGTAATATTCCTCATCTATTTCATATCTTGAGGTTTTATCTTCAAATAAGCCTCTGTACAAACAGATAAAATTATGCTTCAGAGAAAACTGAAATGTAAATATAGTAATTAGTTTCTGCTAAGATCCCACCTTTAAATAAGTCATGTCTAATCCAGAACTAAGAGAAGAAATGACATGCCTAATGACACAAAGCTCAGAGCGCAGCCTTCGCCTGCCCCAAGTTAGCAAAGTTGGAATGAGGTCAAGTAGCACAAAGCTTTTTTTTTTGGCCATGTTGGGTCTTCGTGGCTATGTGCAGGCTTTCTCTAGCTGCAGCGAGTGGGGGCTACTCTTCGTTGCAGTGCACGGGCTTCCCATTGTCATGGGTTCTCTTGTTGCAGAGCACGGGCTCTAGGCGCACGGGCTTCAGTAGTTGTGGCACATGGGCTCAGTAGTTGTGGTTCACGGGTTCAGTAGTTGTGGCTCACGGGTTCACTGGTTGTAGCTCGTGGGCTCTAGAGCGCAGGCTCAGTAGTTGTGGCGCACAGGCTTAGTTGCTCCTCAGCATGTGGGATCTTCCTGGGCCAGGGATCGAACCCGCGTCCCCTGCATTGGCAGCCGGACTCTTAACCACTGCGCCACCAGGGAAGCCCCACAAAGCTGTTCTTTAACAGTCTTTAAGTCAGCTTATCACATCTGTCCCGGGGGACGGGACCTAGGGACTCTTCTGTATTTTAGCCTGAGAACAAGTTTTACCCTTAAGAGAAGAAAAGCTATTTATATTTATCTTTTATCTAGCCATTTAACCAAATTTCCAATTCCAAAAGAAAACAAAAACTCTTATATACTGAGGAATACATTTTAAAAGAAAGCTCAGTATTTATTTGAAAACCATTATAAAGTGTTTTTAAAAGATATAAAACAAGACTTGAACAGAGAGACTTCCTGGATGGAAAAAACTGAATGTAAAAAAAGTTGACCCTTTCCAAATTAATATATAATTTTAATGCAGTTTTAATCAGAATCTCCACTGAGATTTTAGATTGTAACAAAATGAGTCTAAAATTTATATGGGAAAAAATGCCATATAACACCAATAAATATTTTAAAAGAAGAGTAAAATGGGACTTAGTTGCTTTTCTATATACTAAAACCTAAACTATAACTACTATAATCAAGATAGTATCGTATTGATACAGGAATAGAAAATAGACTCAGGAAATATAATACAAGGTATAGAAATTGATAGAAGTATATGTGGAACAATATATGACTAAGGCAGCATCTCAATTCATAGATAAAGTAAATGGTGTCATCAAACTGGTTATACATTTGAAAGAACATAAAGTTACATTCATATCTCATACCATAAACAAAATATATTCTAGATGAATTTAATATATGTATTTTAAAAATAAATCAATCAAGGTATTAGAAGAAGAGTTAGAAGAATACTGGCTTGGATGGATGAAGCCTTCCTAAGATAGAAACCATAAAGGAAAAGATAGATATATGTGACTAAATATTGGGTTGGCCCAAAAGTTCATACCTTATGGAAAAACCCGAATGAACTTTTTGGCCAGCCCAATATTTAAAAAATTGTGTATGACAAAAGAGAATATAAACAAAATCAAAGACAAATAGTAGACTGGGAAATATATAACTGCATCATATAGAAAAAACAAAATATTACTATCACTAATAAACTAAGAGCTCCTTACAAATTGAGGCGTCAAATCACCTTCAAGAGGCATGAGCAAAGGATATGAAAACAATTCACAGAAGAAATGCAAAAGAACAATAAAATGTGAAAATATGCTCAACCTCACCAAAATTCAAGGGAATATAAATGAAAATAGAATATACCATTTTTCACCCAGTAGAGTAATACTCAATGATGACTACAACATAGAAAACAAGCAGTCTCACACTTGCTAATGGAAGCCTGAACTGGTACATTTTTGGAAAGGAATCTGGCAACATACTTTAAAATTTGAGATGCATGTGTCCTTTGACTCAACCCCTTGCCCCCTCCCCTTCCCCACTTTTGGGATTCAACCAGGGTGAAGCACTGGTATATAAGGAGAGGTTAGTTAGGGGAAACACAAGCACAACCAAGGGAGACAATGTTAATTTCTCTCCACAGGGGTCAGTGGAGTGAACACAATGCAATCATTAACATGAGTGAGTTAGAGCCACACCTATGAGCTGGGTGAATGTCTGTGACATTTATCATGAAAACATAGCTGCATGGGAACGCTTACATTCGAAAAATCCTCAAAGATAGGATATGTGTGATTGAACTGTACAAAACTGCTGATATTCAACTCTTTTTGATCTAATAAAATGGCAATTTCATAAATCACAATCTAACATAAATTTTTATATATTTATGAGCATGGAAAAAATGTAGAATGATACACCCCAAGCATTAACACTGGTAACCTGCCTGGGGGTGGTAAGGGAGGAAAGGAGAAATGAACAACTTCTTCATACATCTTTGCACTGTTTTACTTGTTAAAAATTTTGTGAATTAAACATATCTAATAAATAAAAATGTAAAGAAAAAATAGAAAAGAAACAAGACTCTCAGGCTGGCTATTACCTGAAAATATATCTAGGGGCAGAATCTATAGCAAAGGTCCATTTAACTTTATCAAATGTAGTGAACAAAAACCAATTTATTTCCTTGTCTCTTTCAACAAGATGGTTCAAAATAAAAACCCAACCGATTATTTGTTACCTAAAACAAATTTCAGAATTTGCAGTAAGGCTAGGAAAAACAAAAATTTAGAGAACATTAAGTATTGACAGTTGGAGCAAGAGGACCACTTGTACACTGCTAATGAAGAGTAAACTGATGTCATCACTTTCAAACAACTTGGCATCACCTAATAAAGTTGAGCATTGCATATTCTATGACCTAGCAACTGAATGCCAAAGTATATGTCCTAGAAAAACTCCTGGATGAGGACTAGGGCACATGTACAGAGTGCAGCATTTTCATGAGAGCAAAAGGCTTGAAGCAACCCAAATGCCCCAAATGGGTAGAATGGATAAAGTATGGTATATTTCACACAGAGGAAGAAGAATACTGATGTACTAGTTAATACTAGACAGCAGTGAAAATGAGTGAACTTTAGCTGCACACATCCACCTAGATAATCTCAAAATAAAATGTTGGGTAAAAAATCTAAGCCAGAGATAAAGTATGATTCCATTTCCAAAAGAGGTGACACTAAACAATTTAAGAAAAAGCAGGGAAATGACAAATAAAAAGTCCAGATTACAGCTTTCTAGGAAGAGGCAGAAAGGAGGAAGGGGTCTGGGAGAAGCAAACAGGAGTCTTTAACAGTGGTACTCATCAAGGGGCTGGGGTTTCCCCGGTGGTCCAGTGGTAAGGAATCCGCCTGCCTTCCAGCGCAGGGGATGCAGGTTCGATCCCTGGTCGGGGAACTAAGATTCCACATGCTGCTGGGCACCTAAGCCCATGCGCCTCAACTAGAGAGAGAAAGCCAGCATGCCACAACTAGAGAGAAGTCGGCGCGCTGCAACGAAGATCCCGAGTGCCTGAACTAAGGCCCGTCGCAGCCAAAAATTAAAAAAATTTTTTTAAATTAATAATATTAAAAAAAAGTGGTACTCATCAATAAAGCTACAGGGAAAAAAGACAGGGAATGTATGTATGTTTGTTTTACTAACAGTCTTTAATGTGTATATGTGTGTATACATGCATATATTCTTTGGATGTATGGTATGTTTCACTCATGCACACGTGTGCACACACAGGAAGAATCTAGGGCAATGCCTGCTCGCGCCTACAAAGCCTATCCTAGTACTGGAGAAGTCACTTAACCATCTTGCAGGTATGCTTTGCATTGTAAGTGCTTAATATATAAATGAATGGATATATTTTAGAGTAATACTCAAAGGAACAACCCTGGAAGCCATGTTCTTCCAGGGCCAGGGTAAAGTGGAAATTTCTCCCATGCAATTTTTTTGTAGTGTACCAGAAGCCGGAGAGACTATAACAGAAAAATCCAAGATGAACACACACACTGACATAAAATTTTTCAAGTCACCTCGGGAAAACTGTATTTGTTAAGTTGCAGCACAAAACAAAGGTAACATTTCTGGGTAGAGTTACATGGGTTTTACTTTCACCCTGGGTTATCCTTTTCATCCACTTTATGATTTAAACTAAATGACACCAAAACTCAAACCTTGGCTGGTAAGATTTTCAAAAGCAGGGGGGAAAAAATGCTTTTTCTTGGCTACAAATCTTGAGTACCTAGGAAATACTGATTTATTGGGAGTAGACCAGATGGAGCTCTGTTTCCAGATATTACAATGTTGGTCCTGATTCACTGCAGTGGAGCAGCTAAAAGCCTTCTATATAAGGCGGTGTTTCACCAGGTGAAGGAAGACAGTTAGAAAGGGAGGAAGTCTGTCCTTACTCTCATCCTCCACAGCTGTTGGAAATCAAAGTTGTTCCTCTAATTGAATCACTACTAATTCTAAGCTACCGGCTTCTTTTCTTTCCCAAGGATTATTTTGAATACTTGGACGTCTACTTTACTCACTCTGTTCTGTCTACTGCTGTTAGGAGTTTGGTAAATAATCTGATGTAGCTAAGATGCTTTACTGACAGGATATCCTGTATCTGGTTAACTAAGGCTAGAGGAAAGATGATTAGACAATCTGAATGCACGTTATTTTTAAAAGGAAAGGAAAAGACAAAAAAGTCAAAGTGGCTACAGGCCCTTCATCGTCTCAAGTAAACTAAAACAATATGATGCCAAACTACCTCCCCAAATATGACTTATTTACAGATGCGACATTTTTACTTCCTCATGCTAGAAAGTTCCATTTTGTGCTCATGACCTGGAAATGCAGGTGCAGCATAATCAACGAGGTAAACAGCTCTAAGTTTTCTCTTTAGCAAATGAAAAATGGGAAATTAAATTAATTGCTGTTCTTGAATGCTTTTCCCTAAGCAAAGTTGCACAGATTGCTTTTTTAAATATGAGCTTTATTGAAATATAATGCACATAAAATTTTACCCTTTTAAAGTATACACAATTCAGTGATTTTTAGAAAATTCAAAATTGTGCATCCATCACCATTATTGAATTCCAGAGCATTTTCATCACCCCAAAAAGAAAATCCATAGTTTTTAGCAGTCACTCCCCATTTTCCCCTCCCCACTCCACCCAGCTCCTGCAACCATAAATCTACTCTCTGTTTCTATGGATTTTCCTGTTCTGGACATTTCAATAAATGGAACCATATATCACATAGCCTGTTGTGCCTGGTTTCTTTCACTTAGTATAATGTTTTCAAGGTTCATCTATATTGTAGTATTGAATCAGTACTTCCTTTTTATGGCAAATAATATTCCATTGTATAGATATACCATAATTTTATCCATTCGTCAGTCAATGGGCATTTGGCTTGCTAATTAATGATAAAGAACAAAAGAAAGTCTAGAAAGCAGAAGGAATTGGCCTTCAGCTCAGAAACTCAACCTAAGCCCTGGACTAAGAGACAATTACTGTGATACCTGCATTTATACCCCATTCTTGTAAACCACGCTATTCCTAGAGACTGTTATGAGAAATATCAGCTGTGGTAACACGGATAAGAAATTTTTTTTCTTATACTATTAGGGAGGGAAGAAGAAGGGAAACAGAATTAAAACATAATTGAGTAATATCCTTTCATAGGTGAGCAGATAAACAAATTGTGGCATACCAATATTCTGGAATACTACTCAGTAATAAAAGGAATAACATATTGATACATACAACATGGATGCATCACCACATAATTCTGCTGAGCAAAAGAGGCCAGACAAAAGTGAATACATAATATATAACTGCATTTACATAAAACTCTAGAACATGCAAACTCTTCTAGAGTGACAGAAAGCAGATCAGTGGTTGCCTGAAGATGGGAAAGGAGAAGAAGAGATTGTTATTGGGCATGAGGAAACTTTTGGATGGGTTTGTTCATTATTTTGATTGTGGCTATGCTTTCATGGATGTATGCAGCCAATATTCATCAACTTTATATACATATCATTTATTGTATGTCCATTATATTTTATGTCAATTATATCTCAATAGAGCTGTAAAGAAACACTGTTTTTTAAAAAGTAAGTACACCTCCCCCAAAAAAGTGTTTGAATATGTGGAAAACACTGCCTTTATTTTGCATATATGGTTTCAATTAATTTTGTAACAAGTTAAATTACTCTCATTTTACACACAAGGAAATTTGAGATTGAGAAAGCACAGAAATTTGCCAAGATGTTCACAGTCAGTACCAGGCTGAGATCTCAAAGTCCATTCCCTTTTCACTACACCACACTGCCTCTCACTGTTTCTGTTATAGACCCAACTCTTTGTTCTGGAATCCTTGGGTCCCAGCATTTCCCAAGTCAGGGAATTTTCTGGTCCACAGAAGTTTATGCTTTAGGGTGGTATTCCAAGTTTGTTTTCTTTTGCCTATCATTTTATGTTGCCACAAATACCTCTCTAATTATGGGGATTTATCCGATTCAGTTGATTGATTCATTCTCAGTGGATCAGAGTAGTTAATCTGGATTAGATCAAGGCAAGTAATCCTGGTCCCTAGATCAAAGGAGTGAAAATAATTCATCTGAGATTAAAAGCAAGCTGGACAAAACCAAAAACTGGCTACTCAACCCACCAGAAGTGGACATTGCACTTCTCTGGGACAGTAGTCACTCCTTTGATTATGGGAGGCCCACAAATGTGGACTATTCAGAGTTGCTCTGAGGTATCTAATCACTTTTTACCACCCCTTCCCCTAAACTTGAACTTCAAGTCGAGGTTGCCATCTAAGTCTGAGCAGGACAAGCACTAGGGTGGTTTTGTCACCTCTGTACCTCCTCCAGATCGTGCTTCATCACACAAACAAGGGAATGCTCTCCAAATGCTACCAATCGCATTTGGGTCCATTTGAATATGGACCATGAACTTGATTAAATACAATTAATGAAAAAGTGAACGTTGGTTAAAACAATTTTTTTTTTTGATAAGACAGCTAGATTTGGGAGAGAAAGGGGTACTATTTCTTTCATGCAAGACTTTCACAATGATGAAGGTTAACTGTGCCGGATACCTTTCATTTGCCCCTCCAAACCCATTCTCCATCCTGTACTACCCGGCTCTACACCCTAGGAGACTGAACTACAGACTCAGAGGCAGGCTTCCTTGTTGTCTTCCAGTTAGGTATGGTCAATGGGGAGCATAAGCAGATAGAAGGAAAGAGGAGAAGCATTTCAGGGTATTTGTTTCCTGGCATCCCTTCCTGCAGGGTCATTATAAGCTGGCTACAGCCCTTTCCTGGAGGTCACAGCTCCACTGAGGAGGGTTCTCTCCTCCCAGCCCTCATCCCTTCCTGTCTACGGGTGGTAAAGGAGCCCTGAAAAAAGTACACTCTCCCTTGCAGTTTCCCTATACTCTGCTCACGTCCTTGTAAATATTCTCTTTATTAAGCTCTCCTAAAATTAATTGATTTGAGGATGCCAACTGTTTTCAGTACGGTTGACATTTTCTGAGGGTTAAGAGCATGCTTATCCAGAAAATGAACTTATTCCAAGTCCTCCATTTATACAAAAACACTGACATTCATGGGGTTGATATCAAGCCCAGACAAAGATAAACAATGGCTAGGTGAGATGTGGAGTGGGGTGGTCAAACAGCACTGATTCAACCTTCCTGCCTCGGAGATTTTGTAAGGCAAAGGTTTAGATTTGCAAGAACAGTGAAAGTGGTGGATATATTTCTCAGATTTTAAACTGTGAGAGATGTAAGACATTCAGGTTGCTATATCATGCTTCTTTATGCTTACAGATCATGTTTCTGTGGTGACTTTGACCTTTTTGCACATGCTATTCTATTTAGATTGAGACTTTAAACCACTTTTTTTTTGGTTTTAATGATCAAATATGAAGAAAGATATGTTTGCTACAATAAAAACTGCCTAAATGGCAAATCTAAGAAAGAGAACAAATTTCTGTTCTGTGCCATCTGTTTTCTCTCACGGAGAGATGTTATCATATATAGTGAAAAATGCTGTAGAAGTGAAGTGACGCTTCCTGTGTCATGCATAAGATGTAATTTCAAGTACATTTTGGTTACTTAGAGTTTATATATCAAAGATATAAGTCCATTAAGGTAAAAGATGGATTTTGATCCTATCTAAGCCCAAAATAACTAACCTCCCATCCCAAGAATCGCCTCAACTATATCATTCCCAAATGAAGTACTAAAAATAGAATAGCCACTTTAAGGTTGATTTTCTTTGATGATGCCAAAATGTCATTTATAAATCTGTAAAGTTCTTTTAAGTGAAAAAGCTAAAATGTTGAGATATTAATATGATGTGTTTATTTTTGTTTGGTTTGTGTTACTGTGTGTCTGTTTACCATAGATTAGGACAGGAGATAGAAAAAGGAATTCACTGAATTAACCTGAGCCAGTGAGGTAAGATCTATCCCAGTATTTATGGTGGGTATCTATTAGAACTTAAGAGTATATGAAAGGGGATACCCAAAGAAAATCTGGGAACTCTGGCAGCTTTCATTTACTTCGGCACAATACCAGATGGCTCTTACAAAGCTCTCACTTCCTATTTTCCAAATGATTGGTAATTTCATTCTTTCAACTTTTCCTAGTTCAGTGCAACATATTAATGAATAATACCATCTTGCATTTGTACAGCGTTTTACAATGTACAAAGTACTTTCCTATTCATTATCTCAACTCATCTTTACAGTAGTTCAGATATACAGTACTTCAGGGAAAATATTAAAACCCCCATTTTACAGATGAGGAAACTAAGGCCCAAAGATATCACACAGGATTCCTTTAGTAGCAACTTGGCTTAGGTTAGGTAAAAAATGGGAATATATTGGCTCACGTCAACTGGATTGATGGACTCCAATTCTCACTGGGCTATCTCTTTCCTTCCCTTTATCGCTCTTTCTCTCTCTCTCTTTTGCTCCCCCTTTGTGCATCAGACTTTACTCTCTCAACAGACTGAAACATGGCCTTACATGATTCTTACTACCTTGAGACTAGAAAGGATGGGACCTCTCCTCCCTCCACTTGAGTTGGAAAATTCCAGAGAAAGAATCTATTGGCCCTTGCTGGGTTGCATGCCCACCCTTCAAACCAACTCCTGTAGTATGGTGATGAAATACTATGGCGTCCCCAGCTTTAGTCAAGTCCCCATCTGGCCAGTACTACCCAAACAAATAGAACAGGAATAGACATAGCCAGTGAGGAAACTGTGAGGAGGGCATACGGACTGCATTAAACAACTTGCCCAAGGAGCAGAATCAGAACAACTTCTAACTGGATCTTCAGACTGCAAGCCTCCCCTTTGCTTCCAGCCTCCCACTACAGGGACCACAGTGGTGTTACCGAGCCCCTCTCTTCTTCATGGTTGCCAGTGTGGTCTGGTTCAAGGCTAGAACTTGGAAAAGACTTGATTCTCGTCCCGATCCTGTCACTCGTCAGCTGTGTTCATGGGCAAGTTACCTAACCTCTGGGAACCACAGCTTCCTCCTTTGTAAAATAAACAACTTCTGTGTCACAGGGTCATCAAAAGGATAAAGGGAGATAACGTACTCCAGATGACTTTGAAAATGATGAAGAACTACCTTAAGGTTTATTACTTACATTCTGTATGTAACTCTTACAGAAGCTAGAATTCACAGTAACAGTCTTCAGTTGTCACCCTCCCTACCACCAGCCCTCTGTTGGCATCACTTTGGTTCTGACATTTTTACTCTTTCGGTTTTAAAAAAGCACATGTCAAAAATAAGCATCAAATGGTGTCTCAAAATGAAGAGATTTGGTCCAGAAGAGAAATTTACGAACAGACGGTTTAATGGCACTTATCATACTCACATTTCAATACAGATTAACCAGGAGATGGAAAATTTCTGGAGGGCACACAAGATACTATTAACAGTGGTTATCTCTAGGGAGTGGGCTAAGAGTTGATGTTTGGAAAGAAACTTCTCTTTTTCATTTATTCCTGTGTCTACTACTTGAATTTTTAAAAATCTCACATATACATTCCTTTCATAATTAAAAAAAACTAATTAAAAAATTAAAAGCTTAGTTATCAGAGAAAAGGAATATAGTATATACCTAGAATAGTGTCTGACACTTAAAAAGCTTTCAATACATTCTGGCTTATTAATCAAACTAGGTATTTCTAGTTACCACCTATCCAACAAAGTAAAATCAACTTCACTAGAATAAAGGCCACCTCTCATCTCTGTGAATGTACATTTTCCATTAATCACATTGTGAGAAATGCTCATTACCACCTGCTGAGGATATGGTTTTAAACTCTTACACCTTCACACACCAAAACTGAAACCTACTTTCTTAACATCCAATTATAAAACACAGTACATTTGGCTACCTCTCCACTCTATTACTGCTGTTCTTGTAAGCACATTGATTAACATCAGACAGAGCATGCTGGGGTTCTAGGAACCATTCTATCTTACGGCTGGGGCTTTGCACGATATTTTCTAAGAAATTAAAGGTTACATGGCAGCATATGCCAAAGCTAAAAGACAGATTTAAACAGCATTTAAAAAATGATGCAATGGCTATGAAGTTTGGATGCTGTGCACCAGTTAAGTGCTATACTGGTTGCCTAGTTACATCTCTGCAAAAGGCCAAAAAAGTTGTCTCTAAATCTAGAAGTAATTAAAAACCTTAAAGTTTCACCATTAAACCAATGATTATGTGTGAAACCCTATGCAGTCATCCTTTAAAATAAGTGCCCGTCAGACTTTGATCAGGTGGTAGCCCTTGGGAATGTCCAAGGAGATATTTTAATAAAAGACATTTCTATATATGAAATTTTTTACCATGCTCACATTTCATTAAAGTTACCACAACTGGACTCTTTCTGTTTTGTCATACCCAATTGCAGTCTGCTACTAGAGGATATTAAAAAAACTTTCCAACCTAGTTGACATAACTTCTATCCCATGAGAGGTGGAAAAAAGTCCAGTGTTTTAAATTATTAAACTTAAAAAAATTTTTTTTATTGCAATCAGCTTTGCAAATTATAGGACAGTTTATAATCCAGTAACAAAAACTATGCATCTTAATACTAACAACTAGTGTCTTAACTCTATGAAATTTCCTGATTGGTTCTGCCTGGCAGACACTTTTAAGTCCAAATATCTTCTCCCAGTAATGGGACAGGACGAACAACAATTTTGGTCTAGAAATTTAAAAACATGAGTGTATTAAAATGGATGAGACTTCCTCCAGAATTTGAAGATAGGGAGAAACAGTCTTTTTTTTTTTTCTTCCTCTTGAAGTTCAACATTTTTTTTTTGAGGTAAAATTCACAAAACATGAAATTTATCATTAACCACTTTAAAGTGTACAATTCAACGGCATTTAGTACATTTACGATGTCACGTAGCCATCATCCCTATTTAGTTTCAAGACATTTCTATTACCCTAGAAGAAACCCTGCACCAGAGTAGCTGGGATCATTTGGATCTCCTATTTACATTTACTCTGTAATTTCTCTTTGGAAAGGAGTAAAAGAATCTGAGTTTAAACAACAGCAAAAGGATTTCATCTCCTTTCATTTCTTCTGGAGCTTGTTTGATTCACAAAAAAAAAACAGCTGAGGTTCAAAGCTGAAAGGAGGCTAGTCTTAAAAAAATGAAACCAGGATTGAGAGTCCTAGAAGGAAGGAACCCCAAAAAGGGATTGACAAGAATATCAGAATAACTCACAATCTATCCAAGCCCTATCCTCATCAGAAACCCAGATCTTACCTCCAAGACTGATAGTACTCAATCTTTTTTTTTGGAAGAAAAAAAAAAAAAGAATTGAAAGAGAATTCCTTGTACCTACCAACTAGAACAGTTTAAAGATAGTAAAGAAACATTAAAAAAATATATATATATATATATTGCCAGCTCCTAAAAGTCAAAGCCTATTCTAGGGAAGCTAATGCACTGCCCTTTCAAGTACACTTACAATCTCTTTGTCCCAGTGGCTTAGAGAATAAAAATCTCCAAATGAAGGCCACAGAAATGTAAGAAATGAGGCTCCTTCTGTATTCCTGTTTTCCTAGTCTGGCTTTGCTGTGGGTGAGGGCAGGGCAGAGCGTTATGGAAGCACGGAGGAAGGGCTGAGTACGAATCTTCACCCAGATGCAGCCACTTACTTACATCAGGGTAAGTAGCTCATGCTCTACCACTGGGAGTCAGAGAGCACCAACCTCTTAGAGCTGGATAAGGCTCCAAGACATGATCCTCTCCAATCCCCTCCCCTTGGGCATCAAGATAGTCTTCCTAATACTTATCTATTCTTGAACATTCTGTGCTGTCTCTTAGCGGGGGAGAAGTTCAATTTTGTTATACAAAAGGCAGGATTCAAACTAAGAGAGCACCATGCTGCTTTGGCAAACTTGTAATTTCCATACATGCTGACATGCCGAAAAAGATTCAATGAGGTTCTGTGGTCACCTCAATAAGAAAGCTATTAAAGCTGTGATCATCAGAGATGCCAGTAACACTGGGGGATTAAAAGAGTGGGCCATGAAATCTAATAACACTTTATAAATGTTGCTGGTTCTTCTGAGTTGGTTTCGGGCAAACATGTATATGTGGATACAGATTTTTCCAGAGTTAGATTCACCCTTATCCTCAGCCCAAACCCTGGAGGTTACTGTCATTATTTCATTCAATCAGATTTTCTATTTTCACAATTCAACGGCATGACAGTCACTTTCCGCTAGAGCTGTTTTTAGACATCTAGGCCCCCAACTGTCCCAAATTACTCAGAACTCCAGGAGTTGTAGCACTGAAGCTCCCAAGTCCCAGGTAACCCCCCAGTCTTAGACAAATCAGGATGCTTTGTTACTCTAGAGCTAGCCCTAAGTTTGGCCTTCAGATCTGTATTGCTGACCTGTCTTGAAGTGGATAAAAAGGGGACTCGCTACAAAAATAGCTGCAACATTTAAAATCTCCATCAAAAATTTCTGGCTAGGGACCTCCCTGGTGGTGCAGTGGTTGAGAACCTGCCTGCCAATGCAGGGGACACGGGTTCGAGCCCTGGTCTGGGAAGATCCCACATGCCGCGGAGCAACTAAGCCCGTGAGCCACAACTACTGAGCCTGCGCTCCAGAGCCCACGAGCCACAACTACTGAGCCCATGTGCCACAACTGCTGAAGCCCGTGTGCCTAAAGCCTGTGCTCCACCACAAGAGAAGCCACCGCAATGAGAAGCCTGCGCACCGCAACGAAGAGTAGCCCCTGCTCGCCGCAACTAGAGAAAGCCCGCACACAGCAATGAAGACCCAACGCAGCCAAAAATAAATAAATAAAATATAAATAAATTTAAAAAAAAATTCTGGCTATATTCTACCCTGGAGATGGTTTTTAAAAAATAACCCAGTGATCCATTTCATTCACTAGGCGAGCAATGGTTTCTTACTTTGTGGGGATGACTTACCTAATGTATAGTGGAAATTAAACCATACTTAGAAATTAGCTATAATAAATACCACTACAGTAAGGTTCTAAAATATTATGTTATTTTTCCCTCCAACTTCCACATGTTAGAGCCTAATAAATAAAGCATAATGTGACAGGCAGACATAACAGCATAAAATAAAAATCTCACATTTCTTTGGTGCCATTCAAAGACCTTGGAACCTGCACACTGTAGGCAAACTCTCCAGAGTTGGAGAAATGCCAAAAGCAGCATGCTCTCTAGAGGCCACACCCATAGTACCAGAAAGTCTGGCCAAGGAAGGAGACA
The DNA here is from genome assembly GCF_028021215.1 of Eschrichtius robustus. Taxonomy (NCBI): domain Eukaryota; kingdom Metazoa; phylum Chordata; class Mammalia; order Artiodactyla; family Eschrichtiidae; genus Eschrichtius; species Eschrichtius robustus. The sequence continues at coordinate 48,543,516 of NC_090824.1, forward strand.
TTGGACTTCAACCTGTCCACTTGATCCAATGCCAAATACTCCAAGAAAACTAAAAGCCTTCGGTGCCTGTATTTACAAACAGGTTTTGCAGAGTCAAGACAAGAACTTGCTTCATTAACTTGGGAACCCTAAACCTTCTCAACCCTATACAATGAAATGTAAGATAATCCTATCTCTGCTACTTGAGGCATTTCTACCTTTCTGAACAATTAATCTCTTTTACTTTGTAGTAGGCAGAATAATAGCCCCCAAATAACTCCATGCCCTAATCCCTGGAACCTGTGAATATATAAACTTATGTGGAAAAAGGGACTTTGAAGATATGATTAAATTAAGGACCTTGGGATGGGGAGAGTATCTTGTATTATCTAGGTGTGCCAAATCTTATCACATGGCTCCTTAAAGTCAAAGAACATTTCCTGGCTCAGTTCAGAGGAATGAATATGGTGGAAAGACATACGGAGATGCAAGGCTATTGGCTTTGAAAATGGAGGAAAGGGGACTCTAGAATTCTTCCCTAGAGCCTCCAGAAAGGAACACAGCTCTGTCAATACTTTGACTTTAGACCAGTGAGATCACTACAGAATCTAACTTGCAGAACTGTAAGATAACATATCTGTATTTAGTGGATTTGTTTTAATCCACCAAGTTTGTTACAATTTGTTACAGCAGCAAACAAGAAACGAATACATCCTTCATCACTGCTGTTCAATTTGCATAATGCCTTAGCAGTATTTTGCTTTAAATCTCAATATTTGACCATTTCTTGCTTAGTGTTTAATTTGCTTCTCTGTACAGACATAAAAAATAGATTCGGTACTAGAACAAATATGCTCAAAATCCAACAGTGCAAAACAATATTTCCTTTTACATGTCTATTTTGTTTAGTTTCTTTCTTTAGTTTTTTAGCACAGAGACCACTTACATAAGGAACTACTTTGCATAACCGAAACCAGTAATTTTGCATGAAGCAAAAATGCTTGTAGGTAAGAGTAAAATGACAAACAACCTCTTTAAAGGTGTGTAACGACACAGTAGTTCTCAATGTCTCCTTAGGGCACTCTGGATACCATGACGGCTGGAAGATGCCACTGGCCTTTTGTGAGCCAAGGACAGGGATACCAAAGAATACAAGGAAGAATTGCCCCATTCAATGTGTCAGCAACCCGCACTGAGAAACTCTGCTTGGATTGATTTGAAACATTTAAGTACAGTGACTAGTATGAAAGAAATCAACACCAACATCAGACAGAGAACATGAAAAACTTATTTTAAAAGCCTTCATTATTAATAATATTTGGTAGAGTGTAGGGATGGCTTAGCCCTCACCTGAAAGGTATTAAGTACTTAACTCCAAAAGAACCTCATTATGGGGTCGCAAAAGCTATACATGGCATTAAAAGCACACACCCCCACAGGCCTTCCTTCTACTAAGCTCTAGACCAGAGATTCTCAATCGTGACTACACATTGTAATCACCTGGGGAGCTCTTATAAACTACAGATGTTCAGACCCCTCCCCAAGCGATTCTGACTCAAGTGGTCTGGGTAGGGTTTACATATCGGTGCTTTCAAACACTTCCCTGGAGATTCTGATGTGCACCCAGGACTGAGAATCACTGCTCTGTACCATCCATGCGCAGTCTACTGGGCATATCCGTCTGGATGTGGCCACTCCACAGATTTGAATCTGTTCCTCTCTTCCTGTATCTGTAGCCCAGTTATCGTCACCCACTGAATTTCCCAAAAGAGAAATTGGGGAGTTTTTCTAAATATCCTCCTCTCCTTCATCTTCAATTAGCAATTTCATCAGTTCTCCCATATCCAGCCCATCATTTGCAAATCCAAGACGTCTACTGGTCTCCCTTCCATTAGTTGTTCTCTACTTTTTCTCCTAAGAAGGTTTTGATACTAGTAAATACTAAATATTGGCTGAATGAGTACATGGTTAAATGGCTAGCTTGTGCAAAGTAAGTTAGGTTAAAAGCAGGTTTTATTTTTTATTTGCATTTTGCTGTAGCCACTAAATAGTTGTATAAACAATTAAAAATCCAACAGCCAAATTCAAGCCATCATCATATAATCCAACACTCCAATGGGAAAAGAAGAGAAGGGGTGGAGGTATAAATGAAACAATACTGGTCATGAGTTATAATTGTTAAAATTGAGTGATAGGGATATGGAAGTTCATTATATTATCCTCTCTATTTGCTATATGCTTGAAATTTATCAGAATGAAGTTAATTTTTAAATGGGGGGAAGGACTTCCCTGGTGGTGCAGTGGTTAAGAATCCACCTGCCAATGCAGGGGACATGGGTTCGAGCCCTGGTCTGGGAAGATCCCACACCCCGTGGAGCAATTAAGCCCAGGCGCCACAATCACTGAGCCTGAGCTCTAGAACCCGGGAACCACAACTACTGAGCCCTCGTGCCACAACTACTGAAGCCCACGTGCCTAGAGCCCATGCTCCACAACAAGAGAAGCCACCACAATGAGAAGCCCGCGCACCACAACGAAGAGTAGCCCCCGCTCGCCGCAACTAGAGAAAACTCATGCGCAGCAACGAAGACCCAACGCAGCCAAAAAATAAATAAATAAATAAATAAATAAAATAAAGTAAAATAAAATGGGGGGCAGTCCACGTCAGGACTAAAGGAAACTGCATCTTGGTTGGGGAGAGAAAACACATTATCACCTGTCTCAGCAATATGGTGTCCTTTCAAGTCTACAGCTAGATTCAAATGGCTTTACTCAGTTTCAAAAGCCAAGTCTGTTTCTTCAAGAAGAAACCCCACCAGTATTAAATTGACCTTTTATTGTGACTGTTGTTGCTGCTGAAAAAGCCCTTATAATATCTACAACCAATCTCTTAAGAACAGGGTTTACACTTCTGTGGTCTAATCTACTCTGACATCTGTCTTTCACTGTCCTCAATGGCTGCCACCAATTAATCATGTTCGGTGCCATAGAGACACATTTTGTTAAGGCAGTGACCTCAAAGACTTCCAAACTCAGGTTTTTAGAAGAAAATGGGTGAAATCTGAGTGAGAAATCTGATTTTTAACTATCATTAAGGAAAGCCATTTTTTTTTTCCTTTAAATCCTAAAGTCATGTCAATATTGCTAAAGACTACGAATGTTTCTTTTTGATCAACATCACATGTTAAATGCTTTCATCTCTAGGCTTAAGATTTTTCTTTAACTCTTAAAGTTCTGATTAGATTTAAGATCCTAGAAGAAAATATTTCAGAATTCTTACCTCTTCAGTTCCCAAAGGCTGAGGCTCACTGGCAGATCTGGCTGTTGAGAAAGCAGAGAGGAGAATGTATTGGTTTTATTTAAAAAAAAAAAAAAAAAAGGAGAAATAACATGATACATAAAAGCTGAACAAGCAAATAAATGTTTCTGTAAAAAGGGTTTGGTGGTGATGGCTGAATAGCTCAAAGGGCAGAGGGGCTCACAGGTTTACCTTTCTGAGCCAAAAAACAAACATTTTGTTAACTCTTTTTCTTTGAAGAAACATATTTGTGAAAATAGGAGTCGCTTTCTTTGTGACCTTCCCTAACCTGCAAGAAAACATGAAAATACCAAGTCGGCTTGGGAACCGAGGGCAAGCACAGTTCTTGGTGACAGAGGCTGTGTACCGGTGAGATGAATAAGAACAAGCTTTCCTCCTGACCTAACTTGATTAGCTCCCAGCAGGACCAAAGTGCCAGATACACTCTTTCTCCAGGTGTTAGGGACAGAGGTGGGGCTCCATTCGTGTATATCTAACCCTTTAAGAGGGTAGATTGGACAAGTTAATGGTTAAAAAACATCGTTAGCATCCAAAGCTGAAGGCTGTTTAGAAGTAGAAACACCTATACCCTTAGCCACTAATGACCTTTGAGTATGCTGAACAGAGTTGGCCTAATTCTGCCTAGTGCAGAGTGTGGTTCATATCTAAGAAAGTTCCTGTCTTTACTTCTGAAAAGATATCCGGCAGCCAGCTCAAAGGGAACTGCCTAAGCCTCAGGGAATGCTTTACCATTCATATTTCGCTGTGTCTCAGAACTAAGAGTTACTTAGCATCTAGAGTATTATGACTGAGGGTGGAAATCAAATTCACGTTGGGCCCTGAGACCAAATGAACATCAGCGTCTCTAGAGATCTCCCATTGCTTAAGACTGGCACGTGTGCTAGAATCTCAGCCCAACTGATTATATTCCCAGATGACTATAAGGGACCATATGTTTTTAAATGAGCCAACATTATTAGAAAACCATTATCTCATGATTAATGACAGCAAAGGAAACAAAAACAAGCCAAGGGCAGAAAACAACCTATTTTCAGAGAATAAACCCTAGGGATAACAATGATTAGTGGGACTTGCAAAATAAGCCTTGAAGGGAGCTCTGAGTCCAGCACTCTCATACATTTCTTGGGAGAGCATAAATCAACACAATCTCTCTGGAAAGCAGTTGGGCAATATTTATCAAGATCCCAAATATGTTCTCACCCATTGTCTCGGTGATGTCACTCCTTGACTTGATCCAAAAAATGCAAAGTATAGACAAAGAAGTATTACCAAGGCGTTAGAAATAGCCTAAATATTAATAACATAACCTATTAAGTAAAACAGAAAAATTCCACACAATGGAACTTGGAAACAATAAATACAAAAAATTTAAATGATGAGGAAAAATATACATGGAATAAAGTTATGCGAAAAGAGAATACAAAATTATATATAGAGTATGACCTCAGCTAATTTTCTAATATCTGTATATTATATATATGCATTTTTCTAATACATTTTCATATTTAATATTCTAATATATCACATACAATATTTTCTAGTAAATATTATACATATCTTTCTGATACATATTTTCCTAGAAAAAAGATTGGAAGAAGGTATGTCAAAATGTTAACAGTGTATTATCCCTTTTGTATAGAAAATGGAAGTACCAGAAATTGCTAGATATGCCCCAGTATCTGCTTTCCTCTTCTTCCATGCTTGTGATAGAATCTAAGCCAGGCACATACATGTCAAGAATAACTGCTTTTCCCAGCCTCCCTTGTTGCTAGGTGTGTGGCCATGTGACAAAGTTCAAGGGGATTGCTGCAGCAGTGATGGGTGCAACTTCTGGGTCATGCCCTCCCCTTTCCAACTTCCTCCCTTCCTACTGGTTATAGTGAGGTCTTTATGGTAGGAAGCCACTTTAGACCATAAAGCAAGGAAAATATGCTTGGAATGATGTAACAGTATGATAGAAGGAGGCTGCATACCTGGATGATCTTGTGGAGGAGAGTTACCTTACCAGCCCTGGACCACACACCTCTGGATTGTTATGTGAGAGAGAAATAACTTCTAACTTCTGTAAGCCACTGTGAAATCAGGTCTCTGTTATATGTGGTTCAACCAAAAACCTAATTAATGGAAGGGGTCAGTCTTAATTTTTTTTTTACACTTTAAGTATTTTCCAAATTTTCGATGATCACCATGAATTACTTTCACCATCAGAAAAAAAGTTTAAGTTAAGCATTGTTTACTAATCTTTAAAAAATTAAGACAGCATAGAATGAAGTTTGGGTAACATGTGCCTTCTTCCCACATACGAGAGGAAAAATGAAACCCCCAGTTTTGAGGAATAGTTTTTACACCATATGCCAGGGCAAAATCACACACAAACTCCCTGCATTTGCATGACCCTTTAATCAAACTCCACGGCACTTTATTTCAAGGCTTTTGAAAAATAGTTTTAATAAGGAAAAGTTGTAGAAATAAAATCTGCATGAGGAATACTCTAAAAAAACCTCTAGTCAATGTATTATACTTATCCATTTAAGAGGATACCTAGGCTTCTTAAAGTAAATCTTAAATCGTTCTTAAAAACCAGTTTTGTAGGTGAACTAACTCATACCTTTAATTTAAGGGTGTTGTTTGTTCTCCGTACAGAATCATAATGAATCACTCCTCAGTAATCCCACTTTGTTGACTGTCCATCAAAAAAGCATGTATGTTGGGATTTCCCTGGTGGCGCAGTGGTTAAGAATCTGCCTGCCAATGCAGGGGACACAGGTTTGAGCCCTGGTCCAGGAAGATCCCACATGCTGTGGAGCAACTAAGCCCGTATGCCACTACGCCACTATGCCACAGTAGCCCGTACGCTACTGAGCCTGTGCTCTAGAGCCCACGAGCCACAACTGCTGAGCCCACGCACCACAACTACTGAAGCCCGTGCTCCACCACAAGAGAAGCCACCGCAATGAGAGGCCTGCGCACAGCAATGAAGAGTAGCCCCCGTTCACCGCAACTAGAGAAAGCCCGTGCGCAGCAACGGACCTAACGCAGCCAAAAAATAAATAAATGGGGGAGGGCTTCCCTGGTGGCACAGTGGTTGGGACTCTGCCTGCCAATGCAGGGGACACGGGTTCGAGCCCTGGTCTGGGAGGATCCCACATGCCACGGAGCAACTGGGCCCATGAGCCACAGCTGCTGAGCCTGCGCGTCTGGAGCCTGTGCTCCGCATCAAGAGAGGCCGCGACGGTGAGAGGCCCGCGCACTGCGATGAAGAGTGGCCCCCGCTCGCCACAACTAGAGAAAGCCCTCTCACAGAAACGAAGACCCAACACACCCAAAAATAAATTAATTAATTAATTTTAAAAAATAATAAAATAAATTAAAAAAATAAAAATAAATGGGGGAAAAAAAAAGCACGCATGTTGATTGTACTTTCCCCTGGAGTGATGAAAGATTTGGCAGAGCTCACATAACCTCCTTGGTCTCCTCTGTGACCCAGGGGCCTATATTATAAGATGACTGTCCAAGATAAAGGAGTCATATCTACTCCATAAAATAGAGAAAAGAGACCTGGTCTACTTGGGGATCAGATCTGAAACAATGGCCTCACTAAAACCTGTCTCTAACTGTATTAGAATAATGCACTGAGGAGCGTTTAAATCTGTAATAATATTATGCCAGTGTCATTTTGGCACCTTTTAGAGGCTCACTAAAGCCCTGTGCACCTGCACACCAGACACTTACCGGGTAGATCTGAGAGACTTATATGTAATTATACAGCAGATAAAGGACCAATTTTCCCCCCTTCTTCCTGAGAGAATGCCAAATGGCCCTTTTCTCCCCTGTGAATCACAACACCCAACACTAAAACGGCTAACTTACATTCAGTAACAAAGGGAGGATGCCAGAGTTTCTTCACTTCCCTCTCAGGACAACTGTGCCAGTACGTTCTCAAGAAACCCTACACTCTCTCTTGTGATAGTCAAATTGAAGCCGATAGTCAACGCTCTGAATTCTCAGTTTCTCTCCCCCTCTTCCCTTTACAAGAACATAAGCAACCCAACTCCACAGGCCTAATTACCATGGTAACACCATGCACTGTGATTATGAGTGTGTTTGTTTTTAAAATGACTCACAGATTGTTCCCCCAGAAGCCCCAGACACACAGGTTTCTGGCTGGTTTATAAAATCTATCCAAAGTTTTCTTGCAAATGTCTTGCTCTTTGTAGCACAACTGGTGTGACGGTGAGAGAGTCATCAAATCAATATGCCCATCTCCTTAAGGATGAAAAAACCCCACTTGGTTCCTTAAACACTCCAAGATTAATCAATTTAAAACTCCGGTTAATAATGAAATTAATTTGAGTTTGTACACTGGAGAAAATTAATCTGTTTCTAATTTAAATAATTGAGGTAGTTCATAAGGTAGTTTTAGGGACCCAAATGAAATTATCAGGTGAAATAAAATCAGCAGTAAAACTTATCAAATAAAATAGCCTACATCGGTGCATACATGGGCGATCACATGTAAAGTGTTTTAAAAGAATAAATGTAAGTCCTTTTTTTTAATTAGAAATGCATTTTCTTTTCCTTAACACTGCCTGATCGTAACAATATAACTTGATTCTAGGGTAAATGTAAGTCTTAATGCCAAGATGTTTTTAAACTAAGATCTAAAATAAAGAGATTTATTTTTAAAAAACAAACATGAAAGAGTCCAGACATTGGGAAGAACTGTGGACTACTTCCATCTATCTATCAATACGTATTATTTAAGACCCTCTATGTACTAAGCACCACTGTTTATAACTGAACATTGTAATAGGACTTAGGGAAGACTATTTTCATACTGGAGACAAAGATCATGGGCATGGCTTAGTCCCTCATCTTCTCTCAGAAGATCCTTTGTGTCACAAGGCACCATTCTGGATGAGCTTTTAGTGAGAGGGAACATGATCCAATGATCACATCAGGCCTAGAACTGAGAGTCCTGACTTGGGCATCATGGGTAGCTCTCTCCAAAAAAAATAGATGTTGGTAATTTTGGTATATTGATTTTCCTTTGTAGGAAACGGAAATAAACCCGATTTTAAAAGAAATTTAAATGAAAAATTTTATATAAATCTATATAAATTAAAATGCTTAGTACCCTGATGTTTACTTATGGTACAACATATGATAAGCAGACACACACACATACAAAATTCATTAAAAATGACTATCTCCAGGACTCTGGGAGGGCTCATGCCAAGGAGTACTTCCCAGAACTTCTGATGCCAGTGTCCCTGTCCTCACGGTGAGACAGACACAGCCACCCTCCGCCTCTGCAGGAGACCCTCCAACACTAGCAGGGCTGAGGGCAGACAGTAGAAGCAAGAAGAACTACAATCCTGCAGCCTGTGGAACAAAAACCATATTCACAGAAAGACAGACAAGATGAAAAGGCAGAGGGCTATGTACCAGATGAAGGAACAAGATAAAACCCCAGAAAAACAACTAAATGAAGTGGAGATAGGCAACCTTCCAGAAAAAGAATTCAGAATAATGATAGTGAAGATGATCCAGGACCTCGGAAAAAGAATGGAGGCAAAGATTGAGAAGATGCAAGAAATGTTAAACAAAGACCTAGAAGAATTAAAGAACAAACAAACAGAGATGAACAATACAATAACTGCAATGAAAACTACACTAGAAGGAATCAATAGCAGAATAACTGAGGCAGAAGAACGGATAAGTAACCTGGAAGACAGAATGGTGGAATTCACTGCTGTGGAACAGAACAAAGAAAAAAGAATGAAAAGAAATGAAGACAGCCTAAGAGACCTCTGGAACAACATTAAACGCAACAACATCCGCATTATAGGGGTCCCAGAAGGAGAAGGGAGAGAGAAAGGACCAGAGAAAATATTTGAAGAGATTATAATCGAAAACTTCCCTAACGTGGGAAGTAGCCACCCAAGTCCAGGAAGCGCAGAGAGTCCCATACAGGATAAACCCAAGGAGAAACACATTGAGACACATAGTAACTAACTGGCAAAAATTAAAGACAAAGAGGGCTTCCCTGGTGGCGCAGTGGTTGAGAATCTGCCTGCCAATGCAGGGGACACGGGTTTGAGCCCTGGTCTGGGAGGATCCCACATGCCGAGGAGTAACTGGGCCCGTGAGCCACAATTACTGAGCCTGCGCGTCTGGAGCCTGTGCTCCGCAACAAGAGAGGCCGTGATAGTGAGAGGCCCGCGCACCGCGATGAAGAGTGGCCCCCGCTTGCCACAACTAGAGAAAGCCCTCGCACAGAGACGAAGACCCAACACAGCCATAAAAAAAAAAAAAAAGACAAAGAAAAATTATTGAAAGCAGCAAGGGAAAAACAACAAATAATATACAAGGGAACTCCCATAAGGTTAACAGCTGATTTCTCAGCAGAAACTCTACAAGCCAGAAGGGAGTGGCATGATATACTTAAAGTGATGAAAGCGAAGAATGTACAACCAAGATTACTCTACCTGGCAAGGATCTCATTCAGATTCAATGGAGAAATCAAAAGCTTTACAGACAAGCAAAAGCTAAGAGAATTCAGCACCACCAAACCAGCTCTACAACAAATGCTAAAGGAACTTCTCTAAGTGGGAATCACAAGAGAAGAAAAGGACCTACAAAAACAAACCCAAAACAATTAAGAAAACAGTCATAGGAACATGCATATCAATAATTACCTTAAACGTGAATGGATTTAATGCTCCAACCAAAAGACACAGGCTTCCTGAATGGATACAAAAACAAGACCCATGTATATGCTGTCTACAACAGACCCACTTCAGACCTAGGGACACATTCAGACTGAAAATGAGGGGATGGAAAAAGATATTCCATGCAAATGGAAATCGAAAGAAAGCTGGAGTAGCTATACTTATATCAGATAAAATAGACTTTAAAATAAAGAATGTGACAAGAGACAAGGAAGGACACTACATAATGATCAAGGGATCAATCCAAGAAGAAGATATAACAATTATAAATATATATGCACCCAACATAGGAGCACCTCAATATGTATGGCAACTGCTAACACCTATAAAACAGGAAATTGACAGTAACACAATAATAGTGGGGGACTTTAACACCTCACTTACACCAACGGACCGATCATCCAAAATGAAAATAAATAAGGAAACAGAAGCTTTAAATGACACTATAGACCGGATAGATTTAATTCATATAGGACATTCCATCCAAAAACAGCAGATTACACTTTCTTCTCAAGTGCGCACGGAACATTCTCCAGGATAGATCACATCTTGGGTCACAAATCAAGCCTCAGTAAATTTAAGAAAATTGAAATCAATCAAGCATCTTTTCTGACCACAACGCTATGAGATTAGAAATCAATTACAGGGAAAAAAAACATAAAAAACACAAACACATGGAGGCTAAACAATATGTTACTAAACAACCAAGAGATCACTGAAGAAATCAAAGAGGAAAACAAAAAATACCTAGAGACAAATGACAATGAAAACAGGATGATCCAAATCCTATGCGATGCAGCAAAAGCAGTTCTAAGAGGAAACTGGTATACAAGCCTACCTCAAGAAACAAGAAAAATCTCAAATAAACAATCTAACCTTACACCTAAAGGAACTACAGAAAGAAGAACAAACAAAACCCAAAGTTAGCAGAAGGAAAGAAATCATAAAGATCAAAGAAGAAATAAATGAAATAGAAACAAAGAAAACAATAGCAAAGATCAATAAAACTAAAAGCTGGTTCTTTGAGAAGATAAACAAAATTGAAAAACCATTAGCCAGACTCATCAAAAAAAAGAGGGAGAGGACTCAAATCAATAAAATTAGAAATGAAAAAGGAGAAGTTACAACAGACACTGCAGAAATACAAAGCATCTTAAGAGACTACTACAAGCAACTGTATGCCAATAAAATGGACAACCTGGGAGAAATGGACAAATTCTTAGAAAGGTATAACCTTCCAAGACTGAACCAGGAAGAAATAGAAAATATGAACAGACCAATCACAAGTAATGAAATTGAAACTGTGATTAAAAATCTTCCAACAAACAAAAGTCCACGACCAGACGGCTTCACAGGTGAACTCTATCAAACATTTAGAGAAGAGTTAACACCCATCCTTCTCAAACTCTTCCAAAAAATTGCAGAGGAAGGAACACTCCCAAACTCATTCTATGAGACCACCATCACCCTGACACCAAAACCAAAGATACTACAAAAAAAGAAAATTACAGACCAATATCACTGATGAATATATATGCAAAAATCCTCAACAAAATATTAGCAAACAGAATCCAACAACACATTAAAAGGATCATACACCACAATCAAGTGGGATTTATCCCAGGGATGCAAGGATTCTTCAGTGTATGCAAATCAATCAATGTGATACAACATATTAACAAACTGAAGGATAAAAACCATATGATCATCTCAATAGATGCAGAAAAAGCTTTTGACAAAATTCAACACCCGTTTATGATAAAAACTCTCCAGAAAGTGGGCATAGAGGGAACCTACCTCAACATAATAAAGGCCATATATGACAAACCCACAGCAAACATCATTCTCAATGGTGAAAAACTGAAAGCATTTCCTCTAAGATCAGGAACGAGACAAGGATGTCCACTCTCACCACTATCATTCAACATAGTTTTGGAAGTCCTAGCCATGGCAATCAGAGAAGAAAAAGAAATAAAAGGAATACAAATTGGAAAAGAAGAAGTAAAACTGTCACTGTTTGCAGATGACATGATACAGTACATAGAGAATCCTAAAGATGCCACCAGAAAACTACTAGAGCTAATCAATGAATTTGGTAAAGTTGCAGGATACAAAATTAATGCACAGAAATCTCTTGCATTCCTATACACCAATGATGAAAAATCTGAAAGAGAAATTAAGGAAACACTCCCATTTACCAATGCAACAAAAAGAATAAAATACCTAGGAATAAACCTACCTAGGGAGACAAAAGACCTATGCAGAAAACTATAAGACACTGATGAAAGAAATTAAAGATAATACCAACAGATGGAGAGATATACCATGTTTTTGGATTGGAAGAATCAATATTGTGAAAATGATTATACTACCCAAAGCAATGTACAGATTCAATGCAATCCCTATCAAATTACCAATGGCATTTTTTACAGAACTAGAACAAAAAATCTTAAAATTTGTATGGAGACACAAAAGACCCTGAATAGCCAAAGCAGTCTTGAGGGAAAAAAACAGAGCTGGAGGAATCAGACTCCCTGACTTCAGACTATACTACAAAGCTACAGTAATCAAGACAATATGGTACTGGCACAAAAACAGAAACATAGATCAATGGAACAAGATAGAAAGCCCAGAGATATCCCATGCACCTATGGTTAACTAATCTATGACAAAGGAGGCAAGGATATACAATGGAGAAAAGACAGTCTCTTCAATAAGTGGTGCTGGGAAAACTGGACAGCTAAATGTAAAAGAATGAAATTAGAACACTCCCTAACACCATACACAAAAATAAACTCAAAATGGATTAGAGACCTACTCTAGACCTCCTAGAGTAATGGAAATAAAAACAAAAATAAACAAATGGGACCTAATGAAACTTCAAAGCTTTTACACAGCAAAGGAAACCATAAGCAAGACGAAAAGACAACCCTCAGAATGGGAGAAAATATTTGCAAACAAATCAACAGACAAAGGATTAATCTCTAAAATATATAAACAGCTCATGCAGCTCAATATTTAAAAAAAACAAACAACCCAATCCAAAAATGGGCAGAAGACCTAAATAGACATTTCTCCGAAGAAGACATACAGATGGCCAAGAAGCACATGAAAAGCTGCTCAACATCACTAATCATTAGAGAAATGCACATCAAAACTACTATGAGGTATCACCTCACACCAGTTAGAATGGGCATCATCAGAAAATCTACAAACAACAAATGCTGGAGAGGGTGTGGAGAAAAGGGAACCCTCTTACACTGTTGGTGGGAATGTAAATTGATACAGCCACTATGGAGAACAATATGGACGTTCCTTAAAAAACTAAAAATAGAATTACCATATGATCCAGCAATCCCACTACTGGGCATATACCCAGAGAAAACCGTAATTCAAAAAGACACATGTGGGGCTTCCCTGGTGGCGCAGTGGTTGAGAATCTGCCTGCCAATGCAGGGGACACGGGTTCGAGCCCTGGTCTGGGAAGATCCCACATGCCGCGGAGCAACTAGACCCGTGGGCCACAACTACTGAGCCTGTGCGTTTGGAGCCTGTGCTCCGCAACGAGAGGCCGCGACAGTGAAAGGCCCGCGCATCGCGATGAAGAGCGGCCCCCGCTTGCCGCAACTAGAGAAAGCCCTAGCATGAAACGAAGACCCAACACAGCCAAAAATAAATAAATTAAAAAAAAAAAAAAAAAGACACATGCATCCCAATGTTCATTGCAGCACTATTTACAATAGCCAGGTCATGGAAGCAACCTAAATGCCCATCGACAGATGAATGGATAAAGAAGAGGTGGTACATATATACAATGGAATATTACTCAGCCATAAAAAGGAACGAAATTGAGTCATTTGTTGAGATGTGGATGGATCTAGAGACTGTCATACAGAGTGAAGTAAGTCAGAAAGAGAAAAACAAATATCGTATATTAACGCATGTATGTGGAACCTAGAAAAATGGTACAGATGAACCGGTTTGCAGGGTGGAAATTGAGACACAGATGTAGAGAACAAACATATGGATACCAAGGGGGGAAAGTGGTGGGGGCGTGGGGGTGGGGGTGTGATGAATTGGGTGATTGGGATTGACATGTATACACTGATGTGTATAAAATTGATGACTAATAACAATCTGATGTATAAAAAAAAAAATAAAATTAAATTAAAAAAAATTTTTTTTAAATGACTAACTCCAAATTGCTACATATTTTATGTATTGTTACCAATAATATTTTTTTCTCTAGAGTTTGAAGGGATAACCAGAGCCTATTAGTCAGGATAGGCTAAGGTTATACTGTGGAAACAAACAACCCCCAAATCTTTTGAGACAGAAAAACTCATTTTTCACTCTTACTATGTGTCCATTGCAGGTCAGTGGATAGACCATCTCTGTGTGTCTTTATTCTAAGACCCAGGCTTAAGAGCTCAGCCACTGTTCCTGTGTTTTCACCACTGTCAATTGCCAAGGAGTGCGCTCACATTCTGGTCATTATAAGCTTCCTCCTAGAGGTGACAAACATCACTTCTGCTTTCACTTCACTGGTCAATGCAAGACACATGGCTACATCTAACTAAAGCAGACGGAGACCTGTAAGCCTATCATGAGGTGGGAAGGAAAACCAGAAATATTTATGCCTAAGCACATGCATTGGTGAACAAATAGTGCAAGCCTGAGACTGTCACTTAACTAAGTCAGAACACTGACGTCTGACTATGATTAGGAAGCAGCCTTCCTCAGGTGATTCCTTACTCCAAGTTCTGAGCACCTGTGGTTCATGTTGGGCCATAATCATTTCTGCTAAAACTGGCTAAGAACCCCATGGCTAGAGCTAAAGATACTCTACTCCATCTTTGTGGTAACAATAATAATTATACTAATAATAGCTACAATTCTGAATAGTTAGTTACTATATGTCAGGCACCATGTTAAATAAACATTTTACATACATTATATTATTTTCCCCTGACAATTTTGTGAAGTAGGTATTGTCATTATATCCCAATCTATAGATAAGGAAACAGAGGCACAGATAGTTCAAGCAACTTGTCCAGGACATTCTGATTCCAAACCAATGTTCTTTAACTACTATGCTCTCCTGTGTATTAAGCCTTAGAATATTATTTTTCTATACTGTAGTATTTTCAGATTATTTTAAAACATAATAAAAAAATCAAATTTTTTTTTTGCTTAGAAATTTTCACTTTTTTTTTAACTTAAGTTTTTTATTAGTTTAATTAAAAGAAAATTTTGGGACTGTTTGATATCAAGTTTTCTTTTCCCCCAATGGAAAAAAAATAATAAAACTGTTAGCGAAATTACTTTAATGCTTATATACAGTAATGTTCTCTAAACACAACCATCATTCATGAAGTTTAAAAAATAATGGCAAAGGATCCATTCAATTCTCCAAAGAAAGACTAAAATGACTGTTAATTTTTTTTTCTGTGTAAATTTTTTCACAATTTTTCTCATATGGTTCTGTGCAGATCAGATAAATACCCTTCTTAAACACAGCTCTGTTGGCAAAGCTTAGAAATGAACTTTTACTTTCCTGTTTAAAAATGCAAATATAAGAGTAGGAAGCATTCGATCATTCATTACAGAGAAGGTATTCCTACCATTAACACTTAATCTGTTACGATGAGAATGCAC
This sequence comes from Eschrichtius robustus, assembly GCF_028021215.1. Classification (NCBI taxonomy): domain Eukaryota; kingdom Metazoa; phylum Chordata; class Mammalia; order Artiodactyla; family Eschrichtiidae; genus Eschrichtius; species Eschrichtius robustus. The sequence goes on from NC_090824.1 coordinate 48,559,206, forward strand.
AGAAATACACCTAGAGGCAAGCAGTCAAAACACTGTAATGACAGCAGCTTCACTGCAATTTCCCTTTTTCACTACTGCTGCCTCACAAACGTAGTCTCTGAAATGAAATATCAGAATGAAAAGTAGGAACCATGAAGACAATGCAACAATAATAGAACTGCATGTTGCCTCTGCAGTTGGAAAATGGAAAACTATTTTCAAAATAACTCATAATCAGAAATTTCAGAGAGTATTCTTGCTTCTCTTACATGTGCTGTAATCAACAAAATGCATACCTCTCTAGAGAAAACAGTGTTTTCCTTTAAGTCTGATAGACATCATACACAGAACCCTTGGCCTCTCTTGCTCATTTCTTGGCCCAGGGTGGATTTTATTTAGATCAAATTGATTTAGATGACGAGTCAGGAAGACTCAATTTAATTATATATATATGTATTTTACAATGCAGAAATGCAGGGCTATTTGTCTAAATTAAATGCCATTCTTATTACTTACTAGGACCTGATGTAATTTCTTCTGGAATCATTTGTTTAGAAGGTGATTCTTTGCTTCGTCTCACAGGAGCCATTTTGTATTTTTTTCCAGGACTCTTTCTCCAGTCTACCTAGATCATCACCATCAACTAAAGCAAGCTTTCCATTTGTGTGTATATGTGTATGTTTGTTTTTCTGAAAGGAGAATGCATGGAAACACTGTTCAACTCAAAGTTGTATGATCTTGATAAGTTTTTTTAACCTTTTGGGCCTTGATATCCTCATGTATAGGATGGAAAAAATAATAGTGGCAGACTCTGTTGAACACCCGATAACCATTCACCCCTTCTTCCTTGCTAATAGAGCTAGACCTTTTTTCTGGAGTCTGGTGACCATGTTCTTCAGAGAGGCAGGGCTGCGCCATGGCCTCACAGGACACTTGAACTAGCCAATCACAGCAGCTCTGTCTACTACTAGGGAAGGCACATGAGTTGTGAATGTCATCTCAGAGAGGCCTTCAGGGATTACCCAACAAAGGTAAAATACCCATGACCACACCATCATACACACAATCTCTATCATTCAATCTGTTTCTATTTTAATCCACCTCAGCACTTATCACTACCTGATATTTTCTTGTATTGTAATTTGTTTCTGTCAATGGGGTCCAATCCTGGCTGATTCTGATCTAATTAGTCTGGGTTGAGGCTGGGCCATAGGTGTTTTTTCCTAAGTACCTCTCAGTGATTTCTAATGTGCAGCTAGATCTGTAAACCACTGGTTTATGTGTTTTCCAGGTCTCTCCCAATAGAATGTAATTTCCAAGAAAACAAAGAACTGGCCTGTTTTGTTCATCCAAGTGTCCCTGGCCCCTCGAAGGACACATGGCACATTGCAGACATTCCGTTAAGACTTGTGGACAGACTGACTGTATTGTAATTCTGTCAGTATTTGTCTGTTTTCCCAGTAGTTTTTGAGCTCCTAGAATATCTAGTCCACTCTGCATAAAAAAATAAGTGACACAAGAAAGTTCATTAAACGAATGATAAACAAACTGCATTTGTGAACCCAAATGTTCTCACCAAAAACAAACAAACAAACAAACAAAAAAAGCAAAAACAAAAATCCCACAAATATATGTGAGGTGATGTATATGTTAATTAACCAGATGGGAGGAATCCTTTCACAGTATATATGTATATCCAATCACCATGATGAACGCTTTAAATATCGTATAATTTTATTTGCCAATTACACTTCAATAAAACTGAAATTAAAAACAAACAAAAACCCAAGCTGTATTTGTGTGCTGTAAGGAAGACAAAGATGAAACTGGGTGTGACTGCTGTCCTCAAAGAGCTTGCAAAAGAAAAAAAAAATAGCAGATTGCCATTATACACACGAGAATGCACTAATTGCTGTGATGAAAGAACAAAAGACTTCAGGGGAAGTAAAGATTGCTTTTTATTGGGAAGGGAAGAAACCAAGGAAGACTTCATGGAAGAGACAGCATTTGAACTGAGCCTTACAGGATGAATGGAATTTGGCTACGCAGAGAAGCAAGACTATAGGGGTGGAGTGTGGAAGGAGAAGCAGGAAAGTTCTTCCAGGGAGAGGCAAGAACACAAACAACAAATCAGCCCAGCTGGAGGTCAGGAGGGCTAGAACGAAGACACTGGCTATCAACATGGGAAAGATTAGATGGTGTCAAGATATGTTTCCAATGACAATGCAAAGGTCTGAGCAACTGACTCCAACTTGGTTGTTTGGTGAGGATAATAATGAAATTGGGTTTTCCTAATTGAGGGACTGAGAGAATGGGTGTCATTAATAGTCGTGGAATCAGGTGAGGAGCTGGTTTTGAGTGGGGAAAGGCAACGGCAAGCACTGATTTGGAGTCTCAGTTTCAGTGGGTTGGATGTTCTGGCAAGTTTGCAGGGTGCTCGATGTGCAAGTTTAGAGTAGGTGAGAGATCAGGATGGAGAATCAGATTTGGAACTGCCCTCCACCCCAGTGACAATGACAGAAATCATAGAAAAGGGTTTGATAAAGGAAGAGGGAGAAATTTAGTGTCAAAAGAATCAAATCTTGAGAACACTCGTATTTTGGGGAGCAGAACTTGGAGTTAATGGAGAAGTTGTGAGCCTTCAGAGAGGCATGAAGGGTGGCAGAATATGCCACTCCAAAATATGCCTCTTTGGCATAAGGATTATTTCAGGCAGATTATCGTGGGAAACAGGAGACACTGGAGAAATTATGAAAACATACTAGAAGTTACATTTTTGTAAGGGAAATTTACATTATAAAGGAAATCTCGATTTGTAAGGGTGCCTCCCTCTCTGTTCCAGGAAAAGGAGTGGAATCAACTTAAATATGTATATCAAATCTTACTCTTATTTACCACACTTTTCCTGGCAGCCTCCCCGTAACTGCCCTCCTCCACTCCTCCTTCTCAATTTTGTCTTTAGCTCAAGATGGTATTTAAGCCTGAGTTCTAAACCTCTTCTGAGAGCTCCTCATTTTTCCCTGGTATCTCCCATGTACACATGAGGTATACAAGTTAATAAATGTCCATTTGTTTCTCTCTTATCAATCTGTCTTTTGTTACAGGCTTCTCAGAACTGAGAAAGGTGGAGGGAAAACTATTTTTCCTCTGCTACAGGTAGGAAGAAAACAAAGTTAGTAGAGGTTACCAAAGTCAAGGGGAAGCTTTGTTGGCAACCGGTTTGTTTAAATTTATATGTGTAAACTAGCATGTTTGCAGGCAAAGAGGAAAGGGCCAATAAAAAGAAGAAACCAAATGTGTAAGAAGGAGATAGAATTATTGTCAGAACATAGTCCCCTAGAAAGTAAAAGGAAATAAGAGTCCAAGTCCAGGCTTGAAAGAAAAGCTGTGCTAATTTGACCTAGGAAGGGAGGAGAAGAAAATGAATGAAGACATGAGAAATTGTGAGGTGGTAAAGAATGAGGTCGAGGAATTCCATAATATATACCTTCTCCAAATAACAGGAGGTGAGGTCACCTGTAATGAATAAAGGGAGTAGGGGCTTGGGTTTAATGGTTTTCATTGAAAATGCAGAGGGGATAGTAAAAAGTGAAATTAAAAAAAAAAAAAAAAGGATTTCCTAAGAACAGCAAAGGCCCTGCTGATGTTGCAAGGAATCTGGAGTAGAGTCCATCACTCCAGTTTCCAGAACTTCTCCTTCAGCTCTACTGCCGGGTGCCTGGGGCAGAGGATCATGGGAAGGCCTGACCCTGACAACCAGACTGGCAGGGGGACAAGGGAAGGCCAAAGAAATAGGGAGGAAGTGTCAAGTGACTGGTTTTACTAAGTCTTTCCATTAAGAGCTTGACAGTTTAACAAGAGATAAAAGGGCTGACCCTGTCTTATATCTTCACTTCTAAGAAACATGTTATTTCTAGAGTTTGAGAATTGAGCTCCCTCTTTTCTAATGTTTAAGGAAGTCCTCTAGAGATTCTGAAGATTGTCTGAACATTGACTCCTATTAAATATAATTGATTTTCTTTAACATAAGAGTTTTAAGGAACCGCATATATCCCTAACGCTTTTACCTGAAAATCTGAATCTCAATTCCACATTGGCATCTTTACATTTGTACAAATTTGAACACAGAAACATAGCATATTAACTTTAAGCATTACCCTCTTCTTTTTAAACAAAAGAATATGGTCTTCCAAACAATTTTTAAAGTGACAAAGTATAATGACTTTCTCTATCCATTTGCCCTACTGTGGAGGGAAGTAAAATGGAAATTGAATTGGGAGGTGAGGTATTAGTCAACTGTGCAGCTCTAGAAAGGTAACAAATTCTGGGCCTATTTTATTATCCGTCATGGAGGGGTTGATACAGGCTAGGTTTTTTTCCCAGATCAGTTTTAGCTCTGCAATTCTATGATGTCATAGGCTGGGACAAAGTCTTAACCCAGCTCTGTAATTCCCCTCTCCCACCTGGGTCTAGTAAAGCCAGTCATGGGTCCTCCCAGTAACCACAGAATCAACAGATTTGCAAATTTTAAGAAGTTGGAGGTCATTATCCAACCTCCTAGTACACACACAGAGTGCATTACGAAAAAATTAACATACAGTCTTTCAGGAGCTCTTCAAACCATTCAAGGTCAACATCTGCACCCACACCATAAACCTCAGGTATCACTGCTGTTCAACAGAGTCTTCCCTAATCTTTCTGCCCAGATCGCTTCAGCCCCATCCATACCCTGCCTCACTGGTTTTGGAATGGAAAGTGAAATCTGTGGTGGAAAGTGAAACACAGGATTCTTATTTTCAAAAGTGAAATTTAGATTAGAATCACATTGCATTAGTAGAAACTTCTCTCAGAATCTATTGTTGTTGTTTAACTACTATAGCCCCTTTCCAAGGTTAATCCTCTCCATTATAAAGAGTTTGAGAACAATTTAGTGTGTAGTTTCTCCTCCCTTTTTCTGAACTTGCTACCTATTGGGCACTTTTTCCCCTGCAGCTAATGAATAGAGACTAGAAAGACACTGAAGTGATGGCCCCCTCCTGGGGCCTGGCCTGCACCTGGCCAGCAGGATCACCGGTCTACAATTAGGGTTTGACTTACACTATCAGGTTCTTGATATCACTAATTATCAGGATCTATGCAGATTTTCTTTCTCCTTTTGCATTTAAAAGTTACTTTTGAGAGATGTATTTCACTTGGGCAGGGATAATACTGGTGTATGCAAGAGACTGAATACAAATATTATAATCATGATCTTTCTGACACACTATGTTAAGAGATGCTGCCATTTCAAAACGTCTCCTCGAAAACAATCCAATTAAAAAATGGGTAGAGGACTTGAATAGGCATTTCTCTAAAGGAGCCATACAAATCGCCAACAGGCACGTGAAAAGACATTCAACATCACTAATCCTCAGGGAAATGCAAATTGAAACCACAAAGAGATACCAATTCACACCCACTGGGATAGTTACTGTCAAAAACAAACAAACAAAAAACCCCAGGAAATAACAAATGTTGGTGAGGATGTGGAGAAATTGGGACCCTCGTGTACTGCTGTGGGAATATAAAATGGTGTAGCGGCTATGGAAAACTGTATGGCCATTCTTCAAAAAATTAAACACAGTTACCATATAATACAGCAATTACACTTCTGGGTAACCCAAAAGAAGTGAAAGCAGGGATATTTGTACACCCATGATCTATTCACAATAGCTAAAACATGGAAGCGACCCAAGTGTCCATCAACAGATTAATGGATAAAAAACTATAGTATGTATATACAATGGAATATTATTCAGCCTAAAAAAGGAAGGAAATTCCAACATATGCCGTAACATGGATTAACCTTGAAGACATTTTGGCAAGTGAAATAAGAGAGTCACAAAAGGACAAATACTGTATGATTCCACTTACACGAGGTACCTAGAGTAGTCATAGACAGAAGGTAGAATGGTGGTGCCAGGGGTTCGGGGGGAGGAGGGAATGGGGAGTTACTGTTTAATGGGAACAGATTTTCAGTTTGAGAAGATGAAAAAGCTCTGGGGATGGATGGTAGTGACAGTTGCACAACAATGTCAATATACTTAATGCCACAGAGTGGCACACTTACAAATAGTTAAAATGGGAAATTTTATGTTATATATATTTCACTACAATTAAAAAAAAATGTCTCCTGAATCTTTGAGATAGTGGCAAAGATCAAGAATACGCTAACTTTTCCCGATGCAGAAGAAAAAGTGACATCTGAGTACCTACTATGTACCAGGCAGGCACTCACAAATCACACACAAAAGCAAAAACCAAATAAAACACAACAAACAAACAAACAACAACAACAAATACCCTGATTATATACTATTAATCCTTCTTTACAGTGAATGAAAGCAAGGTTCATAACGTACCAGCAAGAACCAGTGGTAGGATTCAAAGGCAGATCTGCCTGACTCTCGAAGCCTGCATTCTTTTCACTCCACCATGCTGTTTTCTGCTACCCACAGTTGTCTTTGAAGAGGCTTTGTGCTCTGACTATAGAGCTTTTATACTTAAAAGTTGAGCCTGCCTTCTGAAGTAGGCTAAAAAAGTCAGTCAACCAAATGCATTCACTACGAGCCCACCATGAGGCCCAGGACCAACCAGGAGTCGTGTTTCCACTCTGCCGTTGGCCATATGGCAGAAAAAAAACCACACACGCACACACAATTAAAATTTCAGTGTTGGTTGACTCCCTCAAAAGCCTGCAAACACTCTGGACCAAAGTAGTATGTCTTTTAATATTCCATATGGCCAGAAGAAGAGGAAATAGTCCCATTTTACAGGACAGGAGCTTTTTCATCTTCTTCCTAAACCTCCTGCCATCGTAGTTACTGATCTGCCGTTACTCATTCATGTTGTGCTTCAAGCTGGAATTTAATAATTAAGGGAATGTTTGGGGCTGTGCAGAAAATAGGCATCTCTTGTTCGATGTTTTCTGAAAGAGAGCAGGGGGCCTCTGGACTCCCCTGTGCCTATGAGCCAAGGTTTCATTTTCTGACTCTTTTGTGAAACACACAGTGAGGAGTAAAGCAGATTGTCTACACATCCTCACACAAAGCAGGGTGTTGGCATTATCTAGTGAATCCAGCCCGTAGCTGCGTAAGTACCAGAGCGTGAGCCCCATCCTCATTCATACAGCCTGGACTCCCAACTTTCCATTTCATTTAATAACAGGCAGCTTGATCACAGAACTCCAGTTAGGGCCATTCGGGATCCAAGATGCACCCTAGATCTCCCCTCTGGGAAGATGATCTTTACATATGGTTCCAGTTCCCTTATGTCTAGGAGACACACGGGAACTGGAACCATGGAATATGTGGCGTGACTTGTTTTGCCCACAGGTTTGATTAAATTCAATGGATTTGCCAGGGGAGCTCCATGGTTTCAACACCAGCACTATTTCACCTCTTAGTCATCACACAGGTTTAGTTTCATAAGTATGCTCAGAAAATTTGACGTTTTTTTCTTTAGTACCTAAAGATTCTTATCTCTGAAAATGCACTGCTACTCCACAAACTTGCAGAAGCCAAATCAATTTCATAAGGTGACATTAAAAAAAAAACAGGGCTTCCCTGGTGGCGCACTGGTTAAGAATCTGCCTGCCAATGCAGGGGACATGGGTTCGAGCCCTGGTCCGGGAAGATCCCACGTGCCGCGGAGCAACTAAGCCCGTGCGCCACAACTACTGAGCCCATGTGCCACAACTACTGAAGCCCGCGTGCCTAGAGCCCGTGCTCCGCAGCAAGAGAAGCCACCGCAGTGAGAAGCCCGTGCACCACAATGAGGAGTAGCTCCCACTCGCCACAACTAGGGGAAGCCTGCGCACAGCAACAAAGACCCAATGCAGCCCAAAGAAATAAATTAAATAAATTTATAAAAAAAACAAACAAAAACTAGAGCTCTTCACAATTGAGAATGATGATAAATGAGGAAGCATATACACTTTCCATGGCACATTTAGTGTTTAAAACCTACACTTTAAGAATGAGTGTCTAAATATGGCCTTTTTATTATTTTTACTCCGCTATAAGCAGTTCTTTCTTTTGAAAATTATCTCCTTTCATTGTAAAAATGCAAGACAAAACCTTTTATCAACCATCACTTATTGCTTAACCGCATTTTCTGTTGGAGACACAGCTTAATTTTTTAAATCAGGCTATGCTAGGATATTAAACCCTCCTACATATCCTGCCAAAGAAATCTCACAATCTCATTTCTAATCCGTTAAACCTATTTACTGCACTTGTGTGTATCATTCACAAACATGAACAAGCCATGGCCATAGACTCTAATAAGAGGACCCATTGCTCAAGGAAATCAAAGAATAAAAATCAAGTTCTGATTTCACTATTTCGTCCATCCACAGCATGTGCAGGTAAGGAAACAACCTGGCAACACTTTTACATGCTGTCCGTCACTGAGGCTAATATGCACCTCGACCTATAGATGAATAAAATCTATAGAAACATAAAATCCATATATACACTGGTATCCGATTCTAGACAAGTTAAACCCGCCACACTCTTCTGGGAAAGAATGCAACTTTAGGATAAGACCCACTGGAAAATGATAGCTGTTTCTGAGGTTATCCTGAAAGCAGCTGCACAGAGCAGAGGGAGGAAGACACCTTTTTTTTTTTTTTTTAATGGTAAATACTGCCCCTCGCATACGCAATTCCAGCCTTTGTTAGCAAATTCTGAGTACAAAAGGATTTAACCCCCAAAACAAACAAAAAAACAAACAAACAAACAAAAAGCCAAACCACAGTCGTTATGCTGCAAGATAGAAGCTACCCCAGTGCAATGTGTAAGAAAGATAATGCAATTAACATTTTACACCCCTCAAACAAGACTGCAACGTTCAGATGATCAGCCCACAGCTTCACAGCCCCAATTGATTTCAACTGGGCTCTGCCTTCCTCCCAAGAGAACTATGCAAACAGCTTCTTAACATTTAGCGTGTTTTCCTGATGAGTCACCGAAGCTAAGCACTAATGAGGATTATTTTTTTCAAATCAAGGTGTCACGAATTTGGTCCTTCTCAAAAGCCCTGCTAACACAACCCATCCTTGACCATTTCCCCCCATCCCCGGAACAATGTGTCTTTCTTCCCTTCGAAATCTGCCCTTACAACCCTAGGCGAGGGTCATTTTTCTCACTTAGCGAGGAGCAACACGAAAAGTGTTTCCTTTACCTTGGCTCCCGAGGCTGGTCTGAGACGAGTGGCTTTCCTCCTCCCTCCGAGCCGCTGTGTGCAGGCGAGCTCCGGCGCAGCCCGCCCAGCCCAGCCCAGCCCAGCCCAGCCCAGCCCAGCCCAGCCCAGCCCCGCAGTAGTAGGAGCTGCCCACGGCGCGGCAGCCGCTGTGTGTATGTGTAGCAGCGGCTCTTGCAGCCCAGGGACTAGTCCCCACCCAGCTTTGTCTTCAGTCATCGGTCTTTCTACAGGAAGCAGCGCATCTCCCACTTCCTCCCCTTGCTAGCTGTGAGCTGCTTACTTCTTTCCCTCTCCTTCCATTTCAGGGCTCACGGGAGCCCTTTCCTCTTCTCCTGGGCTACCGACACCAATGTGACTACAATCCCCTTTTCCCCTTTGTTCCAAGACCCTTTGGGGCCGTCTGTTCCTTCCTTCCCCTTATTCCCTCAATTCTCTCGGCCCCCTTCCGCACAGAGTCTGCTTTCTCAGCCTGAACTTGGTCTGTTGCTGCTGCTGCTGCTGTTGTTTTGGGTGGGGTGGGGGGATCCACAGCCCCTGGCCAGGTTCTGCCCCTGAGATCCAGCACCAGCCTCCATGGCACCTCCTGATTTACTGTGGTCCCTATCAAGGCAGCGAGCTGGGAGCTTGCAGCTTCTTGCTGCAGCATTTTTCTCTGTGGCCAACATTCCCGATGCTTCATCTCTCCAAGGTTCCACTACCGCTGAGATCTCGCTTAACCCACGTGCTCAGAAAAGAATGACCCTGATAAGTATTCTTGTGGGGCATAGGAGCTAAACCAAGTCCTGCAATGCTACCCGTGGCCTAATAGTGAAGACATATTCCCTGAAAGATTCTCAGGGGTGGGGAGGAACAAGGTAGAGCTGGACACTGGGTCTTCTCACCCCAGAAACAGAGCCCTCTTCCCCTCCACCCCACACTAGCAGGGTTAAAAGAACCCTCGTCATCCTCTTGTCTTTTCCCTTCACTTTAGGAGGTGGTGCAGTGTTAGGAATAAGGGTAGAGACTGCAGGCCAATCTGCCCACCAGTATTTGCGTCCAAGCGGTCATTACTGATTTATGAACTTGGGCAAATTAACTTCTACATGCCTCGATTTCCTCATCTGCAAAATGGAGGTGATTATAGTCATAGCCCATAGCAGAAATCTGAGGATTAAATGAAATGGTGCACAAAAGGATAATAATCATTCCTGAAACATGGGATTCATTCAATACATATCAGCTCCTATTATTTTTAGAGGAGGTGGACGCTCAGAGACGGTGAGTGACTTTGGCAGTCAGTAGCCAAACCAGGACCAGTACTTGGTTTCCCGATTCCCCACAGTAGGATATTCACCACTAAACCTCAGTGCTCTTGGGACTCTGAATTTATTCAGCCTGTGAGTCATTCTTCCCCACTATGAACACAAGATGCTTTGGGGAAGCTACAGATTAAACCCAGGCTGAGGGTGGGGCTCGGGGGAATCCTTCTAGCGACCAGGCAAACACCATTAAGAAACCTCTCCTCAAGAATCAGTGCCTGGAAAGCTAATCTTCCTGGGCAACAGTTAATTCCCAGCTCTATTTTTTAATCCAGCCTTGCCTTAACCCCTCCAGCAAGTAAACTAACAAGAAATGTTGGAAATCTAGGGCGGATGCAGGATAACTCTATGATCAGGGAAGTCACCAGGCCTTCCTAAGCCACCTTGAGGACTACATTACATTAGCCTGGAAGGTACAGAATTTAATTTCTATGAAATGTTCTGAGACAGTCCCCAGGATACTCTTTGTTTCGATTTGATGTTCCATAAACAGAGCTTGCTTATTTCTTCCTAGAGATCTTTTATCAAAAAGGACCCTGTGGGCTTCCCTGGTGGCACAGTGGTTAAGAATCTGCCTGCCAATGCAGGGGACACGGGTTCGAGCCCTGGTCCGGGAAGATCCCACATGCCGCGGAGCAACTAAGCCTGTGAGCCACAACTACTGAATCTGCGCTCTAGAGCCCGCGAGCCACATCTACTGAGCCTGCGTGCCACAACTACTGAAACCCACGCGCCTAGAGCCCGTGCTCCGCAACGAGAGAAGCCACCGCAACGAGAAGCCTGTGCACCATAACCAAGAGCAGCCCCCGCTCGCCACAACTAGAGAAAACCCACGTGCAACAAAGACCCAACACAGACAAAAATAAATAAATAAAATAAAAAAAAAAGGACCCTGATGTTAACTCACTAACATCAAAAAATTACAAAGTGGATTGATTCAAGATTTAAAATGAGGAACTACTTTTGAACCACCAGTAAATAGAATTGTAGTCGTGAAAGAGGATTGGATAACATTCCCACAACCTCCTACAACCCAATGAAGATCAGACATGGATTACCTCCAAATCAGGAATCTTGGTGCCAAAGGTTACTGGAAGCTTTTAAATGAAAATTTAAATATATATGATATCAAGTCTAAGAAAAATGAGAAGCACAATTATGAATGGTTGGAAAGATTTTGGAAACAAATCTTTGGTTAATTTTAAACTAGTGGCAGATTCTGGCATGAACTCTGGATTCAAACAGGTCCTTTCTGTTGTTTAAATCCTCTCTCGCTCCCTTCTCTCTCCCTCAACCATCAGAGAGTGGCTGGTACTTATCTTTATGTCTACATAGGGAAATCTCTTTCAGACACTAAAATCTCTAGGAATTTGGCCTGCTGCCTTCTGATCTGTTCTTCCATCTCTGGCCCTTATAAAACTCTCAGTAGGTTAACCTGCCCATTGCTGGGAAGTGTCAACTAACCTCTCTTCAAAGCTAAAAGCTAGATTGTAAGATCTTTCTCTTCTTGTCATTAACCTCATTACTTTCAACTGATTCTAATAGCTTCTTTTTCTGGAGAGGAAAGAAAAATGTGGATGTGTAGATTGGCCGAGAAGATTAATCCAGTTCAGAGCTCTTAAGACAAGCATGGTAAGTGTGCATACTGAGACTACAAAGTGTCCAGTTTTTTTTTTTAAAGTGTCCATTTCTTAGGAGATGTAATTACATCTCACCATGAACCACTCATGCCATCAGTAACTAAACATGAGCCTATACATAAAACAGAAGCCTGTAAAATGCTTCAACAGTCATCAGTGGCCCTGTTTGTAGGCATTGATACCTGTACTTCTTACATCTACCTGGCAGAGGAGGTCGATGGTAGTAGGGAGGCCATGATTTTGGTCTGTTATCTCTCCTGCGTTATTGAGCATTCTAGCTGGATGTTCCTTGGAGTTCTTTGATATCAACAGTCCCCAAATTATACATATTGACTTATCCAAAGCTTGTTCTCCTTTCTGTATTCTCCATTTTATTGAGTGAGGAATACAACAAACCAGTTGCCTAGAGCGGGAATATAAGAATAATATCAGAATCATCTGTCTTTGTTACCCCATGTCTGATCTAAAGTTCCTCATCCTTCCTACCCGCCATGAAATTCTCTCTTCCACCAAACTCTTCCTCTCTATTACCGTGGCCATGGTCTTACTCCAACAATACTTTGGTTTTCCCTAGATGACTGCAATACTTTCTACTTTGTCCTCCTACCTCAATCTCTCTTCTAAGCCATGCCCACTAGAAGTCCATCTCTAAAATGAAGAGGTGAGCAAGTCACTGCCCTGTTATAATTTTTCAGAATCTCCCTTCCTCATTGCTTGCAGGATACAAGGCTTAATTCCTTTGCATGGCATACAAGGCCTTCTGTAACGCCACCCACCTACATCCTAAACTTCTTAGCTAACCTGTTGCAACCCTACATCCACCCTTTCTACATCCACCTTCATGGTTTCTCCTGGGGCCATGCTCTTTTCTCCTCTGCATCTTGGCATATGCTCTTCCTTTTGCCAGAAACGCCCCTTATTCTTTCCTCCATTTTTCTGCTGATGACCCCCCACTTATCCCTTCAGACTCAGCTTCTCTCAAAAACCTCCCCTGACCATGCAAACAGAGGCGGGTCTTCCTTGCCCCATGAGTGCGCAGTGCCTTGCCTCTGTCTCCATAGAGGCACTAACTGCAGTGTTTTAACAAGTTGTTAATATGTCCACCTCACTCATCAGTATCAGCCCTTAAGGCTAGGGCCAGGTTCCATTCATCTTTACTTGTCACATAGCAGGCGCTTAACAGAAGTTTGTGTAATGAAAAAGCATCATTGAAAGAAATTCCAAAACTGCTGTTGTTTTCCTTTGGGTGCCTGGGGAAGGGAAAAAAAGGAAGGTTCTGATATGGGAAGTTGGTCATGGGGTAAGGAACAATGACCCCTCTATTTTTTTTTCAAATCGTCTGCAGGAAGCCATGGTACATATATTCTGAATATTTGTTCTCTAGGTAACCCTAAACAATCCTGGGGCGACTCCTGGTTTCATTTCTGCACTGAATTGCTTATAAAGAAGCACAGTCTGGCAACAAAAAGTTATTTAGAAAATAAATTTTTAAAAGAAACAGAAAAAAAAAAAAAAAAAGGAAAGAAAGCTATTCTTTACTTGCATTTCCAGATGCAAGGAGACTTAAAGGACACTAATTTATAAGCCAGAGATTAATTTATAAGGCAGAAACTAATTTATAAGCCAGAGACTAATTAATAAGCCAGAAACCCTTTTCACATTCCCTCCTGAATTCTCGGGGTTTTGCCACCTCACAGCTGTCCCAGAGCCTCTCATGCCAAATCCCCACGCTCTTCCTCTAATCTTGTTAAATACTGTTCCTCCCTCTGTCCTCCCCCCTTGCTTTGCTCAGCTATTTCTTTACTGTTTTGATTGACTTGCCTTCTCTGGCTAAGCCCTCCCTGCTTTTCCGCCCACGTCTCAGTATGGAGTATGGGTCTCTCTCTCCCCTTCCTTATTCTATTGTCTCCAGAAGGAGCCAGCAACCAACCAGCACTGCAGCTCCTTGAGGGCATGTGTGGGCTGCGCTGGAGAGGGAATGGTGAAATGAGAATAAGAAGGTGAATTCGTATATTAATAAATCCTGTCCACTCATATGCATGAATGATACACTTAATGGCTTGCTTAATTGTTGTGCCAAATAGTCATCAAGAATAAATAAATGGAGGCTTTCCTGGTGGCACAGTGGTTAAGAATCCACCTGCCAATGCAGGGGACACGGGTTCAAGCCCTGGTCCGGGAAGATCCCACATGCTGCGGAGCAACTAAGCCCATGCGCCACAACTACCGAGGCTGCGCTCTAGAGCCTGCAAGCCACAACTACTGAGCCCGTGTGCCACAATTAATGAGCCTGCGCTCTAGAGCCTGCAAGCCACAACTACTGAGCCCGTGTGCCACAATTACTGAGCCTGTGCTCTAGAGCCCGCATGCCATGACTACTGAAGCCCACGTGCGACAACCACTGAAGCCCACGTGCCTAGAGCCCGTGCTCTGCAACAAGAGAAGCCACAGCAATGAAAAGCCCGCGCACCGCAACGAAGAACAGCCCCCGCACACCACAACTAGAGAAAGCCCGTGCAGTAACAAAGACCCAACGCAGCCAAAAATAAAATAAATTTAATAAATTTTTAAAAAAAGGAATAAATAAATGAATCATTGAGCTGTTATCTTATCACAGAAAATCCAGAATTCCAGGCATTTCTTGGATCAACTAAAAGGAATGGAAGTCTCTCTAAAGACTTCTTTTGAAAAAGAGGCATAGTCATGATCTGATCTCTGTGTCAGCACGATCATTCCCTCCCCCGAGACATCTGAGCCTACCCCCAGCTGTTAGGGAGCCAAGGAGACTGAATCATATTTGGTTTAAAGAGAGTCAGGGGTCAGCGTGGGTAGAACTAATCTTTCTTGAGAGAGAGAGAGAGAGAGAGAGAGATAGAGAGAGCGCCACTGACCCTCACAAATGGGAAATGTCAGTCTCTGCTGCATAGCCCAGCACAAAAGTTAATAGGACAAGGGGTTTGCCAAGCCACGGCCACCTCTTCCTCCAGAGAAGCATGAGTTCTCCTTTCCCTTTGCCCTGGGCAGGGCTAACTAGGGGGCTAACTGGATAGTGTGAAGTTCCCCAGATTCTTCCCTCACATTGCCTGAAATGTCACCACGATTGAACTCATTTGGGTTGTTAACCCAAGTGTATATATGATTGTACTACATACATAAAGCCCTGGGGAGGTTGCCAATGATCAGTGAGTTCAAGAAATTTGCTTTCCTAACAAATACAAGAGTTGATGGGAAGGGAAGGAGGGAGGGTGTGGGCTCAGAGACAAAGGGTAGGTGGAAGCCAAGGGGTGCTGGAGGAGGGCTAATCATGAAGCGGGAGGTCTTGCCGAAGAGACACCGGGTATGGAGGGACACAGAAAGGACGCACACAGGAGCTGGGGAAGGCAGTCGAATCAGAGCTGGAGACAGGCAAGAAAGAGCCATAGAGGCCTGGCTGTGGATCCAAACAGCTGTGCACAGGGAGGGTTTGGCCAGCTTAAGTAGGGGCAAAGGCCAGACACTCCCTGAGTGGACACTGCCTGCTTCATGTCTGAAGTTCTGGGCTTCCCAGAAAATGTTTCAAACCCTCCACCAGTGGAAGGTAGGGCTGGACTGTCCACTAGGGTAATGAAAGAGTTTAAACCAAATGCATTCTTACCATAAAAACAAAGAGCAATTCTGCAAAATACAATTTGTCCCCTCTAAAAAGTCTCCGAAGATGCATATAGAAAAGCAGGGACAACAGGAAACAAGATCAAGAAGAGGGAGTCAGCAATGAAGTTTGGCAGAGGTTAGAGAACACTGTACACAAGCAACGCCTGGGAAAAACAATCTTTTGAAAAGAATGTCAGAATTAAAGGATGCGAATCAGTGAGATTAACATCACAGGAGTAAACCATTTTGAAGTGTCTTGAAAGGAAAGCTATATGGTAATAACTCCAGTAATTTGCAGACAAGGCAGAAAGGCAAGATTTGATTTTCTCTGCCAAATACGTTGCCAGAAAGGATGATCTATTTTGATGGTAAATAAGGTGGCAAAAGGCTGGGCAATAAAAGATGTTTGGGGACCTTCTGTCATCACGTCTTTGGTGATTTCTCTACTGTAAAGAATATTCGTAGGTTTGCTTATGACCTTGATCTCCCCAGCTCTAGTTTTCTCGTAAGTCTTAAGTTTCTTGCTTTGGATTTTCCTGTGATAGAATTTCAGAAACAGAACCATAGGAGCTGGGGAGGGAATTGTGATGTTGAGTGTTGGGTGGTGAATCTGTCTCTACTCCCAAGTCCTCTGGAGTCTAGCTAGACTGAGTGCTGGGCTGTGGGCAGGGCTGTGTCTCTGGTCTCTGTATGCTGTGTGTGCTCAGTACCTGTTTGTTAACTTTAGGGGAATCTAAACCATTAGGTCCCGTGGAAGAAAGTTATGAGTACTACTGACCACTTTGAAGATACAAGAGCATACATTTTACAAAATTTTAAGAAAAGGAGCAAACAAACCACCAAGACTGCTTAAAATATGACCCAAAATGTTTTAGGAATCAGAAAATGAGAAGAGAAGGAAAATGTGCTATTGATGCTGAAACAGGAAAGACCCTGAAATGCCAACCAAGTAAGGATATTAAACCGAGAGGCAAAATCTGTTATTTACTTAGATGGTAATGAAGGCCCAGTATATGTAGAAAGCTCTTGTGAAGGTTTGTCAGTTGATGGCTCTCCTCACAATCTGTAAACTTGGAAAGTGCATTTTCAGTAATGTGAAACATTTGCTATAACTTCCCATGAAATGTTACAAAAATGATTCAAGTTACTTTTGTAAGAAGTTATTCAACATTCTTTAAGTATTACTTGTATGATTACACAGGGTAATTTCAGCAGAGAAGATTTGCTGGTGTACAGTAAATGTGAAAATCTCAAATGACTGATTTGGCAAACGTAGTCAATAAATAAGATTTCTTAGCAAATTACTACTTTTACTTGTACAGTTTTCTAAAAGGAAATAGCTGGGTTAGTTGTTACCCCCGCTCCTCCACAAATCACCTATTGCTTATCCTGATTATAGCCCTTATCACACTGTATTGTCCTTGTGTGTTTCCCTTTCTCCATCCTCTACCACCTGTGGAATTCTAGAACACATAGGTCATGTCCTACTCAATGCTGTATCTCTGGTACAGTGTGCAGTGCACAGTACATAGTAGGTGTGCAATAAATATTTGTTGCATATATGAATAAAGGCAAAAGCATTTCAAGTGAGGTACAGAGATTAATTTTAGGAGGAAGATTATAAGCCAAATATCTGTAGATTTATCTATAATTTAAAAAAATTACATCCTACAGTATCACATTAGGAAGCAAGTCTGTCATTAGTTATACATTGTCATTAATGGCTTTGTTTTCAAATGAAAAGAGTGGATTACTTGCTCAAGACCAGTGATTGTCACTGATTCTTTCCCAGCTCAAAATACTGAAATTCACCCAGACCACAGCCAAGCCATTTGTTTGCTGTTAAATATTTACAGACGTTCCCCCTAACTCCCCACCACCAAATTTTTGCATCTAGAAAGTAGAGTTATACTAGCTGAAAACTGACAGCATAAATATGACTAAAAAAAAAGTCTCTTTAAAAACACTTGGTGCTCTGATATAAGCATGGGAAACTACATGACCTGAATCCTTACTTAAGGATTACATACATCAATGGTTTTATACCTGAAGAAGGTGGCAGCAATAACCTCAAATAATGCAGTCAAGAGGGAAAAAAGTTGTACTTGCCCATAACTGAGAGGACACCACTAGAGAAAAATAAGATTTCAAGGAAGAAACTAAAGTGTTCAGAATGACTGGATTTGCTTGATTGTTAGTGAGACAGGCTCCCATTTTATTCTGGAATAATAGTCCAGGGAAATTCTTTAAAGACCCGCCACTTACAACAATCATCAGATGGGAAAATAAAAACACCTGTCTACCCCTAAATTTCTGGGCAGATAACTGTGTGCTTACCTTGATTAACCAGGGTCTCGATGGTGCCTGATACATAGTAAGCACTCACTAAATCTTTGTTAAATGAATGAATGAACTTTACAAAAATTACTCATTATTCACATTTATAATACATGTAAATGATGAGGGTTATGACGTAGCACCACACTCTAACCAACTGAGCTGACGGCCAGGATTAGGTTAGTATTAACAAAAGATAAAAGCTGCTGGTTCTGGTACGGATGGTGTAGGTGTACCACATTACAGAAAGCAGTTACAATGAACGCTTCTGTGCAGATGTTGTGTGGAATGACAGGTATGCACACGTGGCATCAAGTCATGTCGTCTCACTACTTTGACAACCAGCTTGTCTCCTCCACTCCGAGGGAAGCTACTTCATAACATAAGGGATCAGTTTCTCCCACTTCGTATCTGGAAAGGTGTTAATGACGCACCCTCTAGGGCTGCTGGAGGAGAAAAGGCATCCTCCAGCCACTCTAGATTTGGGTACCGATGTTCCTGGGGCTGCCTTCTTCTTCTCATGGTCAGTCAATGGGGAGAACATTGTGAACGTGGGCTCTACGTGGGGCCCAGGAGCAATGTTCTCTGCTTGCAATCTGTTCTCTTCTGACCCTCAGTAGCCAGAGGTCAGCCATCTCTTTAGCCTCACAGGTGCCACAGAAGTCCCCACAGGTGCCCTTGGCAGGTTTTAGGAAAAAACAGAAGAGGGGAAATAAGGGGGAAGATTAAGAGGGAAGGGTTCATTTTTCTCATGAGAGCCATTTTGTTAAATAAGACCTCTGGGGACTTCCCTGGTGGTGCAGTGGTTAAGAATCCGCCTGACAATGCAGGGGACATGGGTTTGACCCCCTGGTCCGGGAAGATCTCACATGCCGTGGAGCAACTAAGCCCGTGCGCCACAACTACTGAGCCTGCACTCTACAACCCGCAAGCCACAACTACTGAGCCCGCGTGCCACAACTACTGAAGCCCGCATGCCTAGAGCCCTGCTCCGCAACAAGAGAGGCCACCGTAGTGAGAAGCCTGCACCCTGCAGCAAAGAGCAGCCCCTGCTCACCGCAACTAGAGAAAGCCCGCACACAGTGACAAAGACCCAACGCAGCCAAAAATAAATAAATTAAATAAATTTATAAAAAAAAAATAAATAAATAAAATAAAAAATAAATAAATAAATAAATAAATAAGACCTCTGAAAACAGAAATCAACTGAGAGCCAAATAAACAAGAGGCAATGTAACTTACTTTAAGAGGATAAAAATGAGAACTTGACCTTAAAATGAAGGGAAAAATACCACCACCACCAGCTGAAGAGGAAGAAAAGACCAAGAGGCAACTGTGTTGCTTGTAAAACTCCCAGAGGCAAATTCTAATTCACTGAGTAGTAGTATTCTTTTGGGGGCAAAATAAACTTTCAGTTTAAAAAAGTGGGGATGTCACTGGAATTGGTCTTTTAAAAGCATTTACTTTTTATCTAAAATTGGGTATAATTTATACATTCAGCTACACCATTATTTATTGGAAGCTTATTAGGTGCCAGCAGAAAACAAAATAGTTGAAGTCTCTTATCTGAAGGAGTTTATATGATGGTAGGGGAATCAAAAATAAAATAGTTAACAAATAGATACTGGTTATGTCAAGTAGCATTAAGTCTTGAGAAGAAAAATAAAGGGGAACAGAGTGGCATACAACATTTTAAGTAGGATGGTCAGGAAGCCTACTGGTTACTCCCTGATTTCCACCTTTTCCCACTCTTTTCAATTAATTCTCCACCCTCTTTGGTTTGCTCTGGGCCTGATGGTATCTCCAAGATGGCCTCCAATTATTCTTGCCTCCTGCTATTCACAGCTTGTGTGGTCTCATCCCCTAGGTGGATCTATATGACTAATAGAATGCAGCCGAGGTGACAGTGTGTGATTTCCAAGGCTGATTCATAAAAGGCCCCATAGCTTCCACCTGGGCTCTTGGATCACTCACTCTGGGGGGAAGCCAGGCACCATGTTGTATGGACACTCACGTAGCCCTGTGGAGGCCCACCTGGGGGCAGGATTTTAGGCCTCCTACCAAAAACCAGCAGCAGCTTGCCAACCATGTTAAGTGAGCCACCTTGGAAATGAATCTTCCACCCCTTCAAAAAACTGACATCTTGACTGCTATCTCATGTGAGACCTGGGGCCGGAAACATCAAGATAAGCTGCTTCCGAATTCCTGACCCACAGAAACTGTAAGAGATAATAAATGTTTGTTTCAAGCCGCTGTGTTTTGGGGTAATTTGTGAGGCAACAATAGAGAACGTGTACAGTACTCAACTGCCTTGGACTCGGGTTTCCAGCTGTGTTTGGCCAACACACCAAAAGTGAGGTCAGTGTGTTTATTCCTACACCTTCTGCTCTGGCCCTGGTTTCCTCCCCGCAGTCACCACAGTTCCCTCTGGGCAGCCCCATGGGTCTCCAGGACTGCAGCTTTCTTAACGCTCCTGCAACGCTATTTCTTCCTTTTGCCCCTTCAAGCCTAGACGTGGCATCAAATCTTGCTGTTGGTTTCCTTAACCGTGCACACACCTCTGTAACAAGTCCCTTCATTCTTGTAAGAAATGTGTGTCTTCTATTTCCTACCAAGACTCAGGCTGATACAATGACCTCCTTGTAGGAGCCAACATTTGGAGACTTGAAGGAAGTGATGTCAGGAAGAACATTCCCACAAGTGCAAAGACCCTGCCTGGGATAAGGGAATGCTTGATGTATTCAAAGAACAGCAAGGAGGTCAGCATGGGTAGAGTAGAATGCATGAACAGGAAAGTGAAGGGGAGAGGCAGTCAGGGGCCATGTCAGGCAGCATTCTGCGGGTCACGGTTGTGTTCTGAGTGTTAGGTACCGCTGTGGGTGGGTGGGGAGTGGTCTGAACAGGGGCGTGGCATGATCTGACTTGCATTATGAGACCAGGATGTAGGTAGATACAATAGAAACTCAGAGACCAGTCAGGAGACTTTTAGAATTTACAAAGATAAGGAGGCTTGGGTATGATGAATAAAGGTTGTGAGAAGAGATTGAATTCAGGATATATTTTGAAACTAGACCTGTAAGAATTTGCTGCTAAATTGAATGTAGGAGAAGGAAGAGTAAGGAAGACTCTAAAGTGAATGATGAAGGCTGGAGCTATTTATTGAGATGAACACAAGGGAGAGTGAGTGTGAGAGTGTGAGTGTGTGTGTGAGAGTGTGTGTGTGTGTGTGTGTGTAGTGGGGGAGGGGCAATTTGGAGGAAGGAGGGGTGAAAATCAAGAGTTTGCTCATTTCATCTTCAAAAGAGGAAAATAGTAACATTCTGCTGTTAAAAAAAAATAGGAAGATGAGAGATTTTTTCCTCACTTTGCAAAGAAAAGGATCTACATTCATAGAGTAACATTCTTATCTCCTGGCCTATTAGGATATTGCCCTTAGAAGACTTTTAAGATCAAGTAGTGCATGCTCAACTTTAGTTATAAATGTGATTGGTTATAGGTCATTTCTGGCTCCCACAGATCAGACTAGATAAATATAGGAACCAAGTCTGTTCCTGGACTCCAGGGCCCCTGTTGTCTATTATAAAACATAATCTGCCTATCGAGTAAGGATCCTAATTATCATGCTTGTAAAAGATAATCTTATTGGTTAACCTCACACGACTTTTTTTAAAAATTTGAAATATGACGACCTTCAGCTCCAGAAGCAGATGTGGCAGGAAACGACTTAACAGACACTTCCGTTTTTCTTGGGACAGCACCTCCTGCCCCATTTCCTCAGTTTGGGGCTCCTTTTACCATAAAAGCAGAGCTGTGTTTCCCACCCACACCGAGATACTCACTGTCCTGCACAACATTGGCTACCTGCTTTTACTTTGCAGACCTGAAGCTTTAAAGAGAACCTTGGGCAATTCAGTGTGGAGCTGGTGTTCACAGACCTCCTTCTACAGACTTACTAGGAGACCAGGTCAGCACCCTGAGCTCTGAGGGGAGAAGGCAACGTCCTTGGCCTACTTGTGATGTCTGCCTAACGCTCACCCACACCCTCCTATACAGGATGTTTTGTGATGCCAGGACACAGCTGTCTTGATGCCAAAAAGTATTTTTTTGTTGTTGTTGTGTTCATAATGACCTCTGTCTAAAAATTCTGTAGGCTTCCAGGAAGGGACACAGCCGACTGTGACCAAATGCACTTCTCCTCCCTGCCCCTCTCTGGTTACCATGGCAACTGTGAATGACTGATTTCCTGGTTGCCATGTAAATGCAATGGGATCCCAGCCACTGCACCACACAAAGACGTCAGTGAGAATAGTGAGAAAACAAAAATCATATCTAAAAAGACAAAGGATTTCATCTCAAGCCTTTCTCTCACACAAAGTAGAGGAAAGGAACCAATTGTAATGAGAAATGGTGCTCTTCCTGAGGTAGGAGCCGTGTCTCTCCCTCATTGGAGGGAAGACCGGAAAAAAAAAGGGGAAATCCCTCATTTGTCACACAAGGAGTTGGCACGGTGACAGGAAGACAGATGCCATTCTCAGGTGCTAGAACCCTTCAGTAATCAGTCTGAATCCCACTGCGAGGAAATCTGAAATATTTAACTGGGGTGGAAGGATTAAGTTAGATTGAAAACAAAACAGAAAAAACAGGTTTCATGGACATTTTTTAGAACTACTCTTATCTGTATAGTTTCATAATTTTAAAATTAAGATTCTAAATGCTCTAATTTATAATATTTGCTGGATTAATTTTTATTTCTGTCTAATAACTTTGGAGAAATACAAAATACAGTTATTTTCTCTCTCTCTCTTTTTTTAAATTTGTAACACGCTGATAAAACCACATTCCAAAAATTGATTAATCCAGATTTCTATGGTTTTCATAGCCTGGGTGTTATCTGTGTTTAGTAATATCTATAAAGAGCACTAGCATATTAAAAAACACATAAAATATATTTTATACAAAAACTAAAATTGTTTACAAAACTAAAATTGTTGATAACTTATTTCCTTGACTTTTGTCATATCTTAGATTCAAATGGTTTAAAAATTAATCTATTGTTCTTTTTAAAAAAAATTTTTTTCTGCTTTTGACAAATGCTTCATATAAAGGTTTTAAAAACCTAATCAGGCAGAATTTTCATGGGTTTGCTGAACACACACAGAGAGCTACTGGTGCTTTAGTATTAGTTTTCGGCAGCTGAATCATTGAAATCATTTTTTTTTTTTTCTATTTTTAGCCATAAAAAAGCATGAAATCATTTCTGAATGCCTATCTTTTGGAAGGTTAGAGCTGCAATGAGCTGAAGCATGCCATGTTTTACAGATGCCAGAGAAGTAACACCGAGGGGGCTCCGGGGTACAAAGCAGACGGATCCAGGCCCGGCAACTGCCATTTCTTAATACTCTTTCTGGTATTCAACTCTGCCTCATCACAAAAGCCAGTATGTTCCAAACTGGGTCAATAGGTGTCACACAGGTTAAAAAGTTGGGGCAGGAAATTCAGAGCACAAATAATTTTGCAAAATCTTAGGTTCAATAATGTTAAACAGGTTCATTTATTGCAGAACTTCTCAGAGCTTTTGATTTGCCAATATTGATGGTGACTCTGGAGAAAATAAATAGAATATAGAATATAGAATAGAATAGGAGGGGGCTCTAGAGAATATGATGTTTCCCAAATGTATCTGACCACTGAACCATGTCTTCACAGAACATCTCTGGGTTCTTCAGAGCATACTTTGAGAAATGCTGGGCCTAATTTCTCTAATTGTAATTTAAAGATATATGGATTTTTAGGATTTAAAATTACAAGATTTAAAAAAGTAATTGTCTCCATATGATTATCTAATGTAGCCTGTAGCCAGATCCCTAAGAGAGCAAAGAGAAAGAAAAAGGGAAAAAAAGAATTGAAAAAGGATCTACAATAAATTAGCTGACCTTCAGAATATTTACTTTAAACTTGAGCACAAGGGCACATATTTTCCTTTTCAAGATTTTATTGTAGCTTCCATAGGTCTAAGAGGTGAAATTCTCTAACAATAAATCCCACAAGAGCTCCCAACTGTTTCAGCAAATCTGTGTCAAAAGACAAAGAGGAACGGACATCAGAGGGACGTGAGTGGTACCTCTAGGTGTGGGGAGTGGAGGGGGGATGGGGGGACAGCGGGGTCAGCTGGGAGTTGCTGTTGATTCACCTGGGAAGGAACTGCCAATGCTTAGGGTACCTTCTGGGGACTCAGTCCCCTTCAGTGGGATTTTTGGGCTTCCATCTGACCACACTGACTCTTTATACAATGATTCCCACCCACCAGCTGTGAGAAACAACGGAGTTGCCTGCAACCTCACCACTGAAGCTAAGTGACAAAGGGAACCTTTTCCTGCTTCCCCTCACTCTGATACTTTATGTAAAAGGGGGACTGTGTCAGAGAGCAGATGCGTTCCCTGCCCTGGTCCAGCCTGCCCAGGGGAGATGGAGAAGTGACTGAAGGATTATAGGATGGAATGAAGTATCATTAAGGGAGCTTGCTGCCCAGAGGAAAGGAGAGCCGGCTGCAACAAAGTAGGTAGAAGCCATCTGAAAGATAAAACAGATCCATGTTTGTACCTCACCAACTTGAGTGTCTTCAGACTGGTTGAGTAGCTGGGACAGCCTTGTAAACACTGTTGGAACACTGATGGGGGAACCCGAGAAGAGGAAGCGTAGGGAGGAGTCGGATTTATTTTGCCTGGGTTTCCAGGAGAGTCTTTAGAACAGATGGAGCAACGGAGACGGTGCTGAGGGCTGAGTAAGAGAAAGGGGACTTTTCAGGCTGAGGTACCCGCCTGTTCAGAGGCGTGAGGGTGGGACCGAGCCATGAGGGTTTGGTATCTGGGAGCAGATGGCCGGGGTGTGCTGGTGAAGGCCACTGTGGATTGCAGCAGTGGGCTGGGATCGGTTTGGGAAGTACACCCATGACATTTCAACCACTCTGGGAAAAGGAGGAAGCATAGAAGAGTCTGGTCGGAGGACTGATATGATCAGGTTAGAATCTTGGTAAAACCATCCTGTGACAATGCAGGGCAGGCTTTGAAAAGGGGTAGCGTGGAAGGCTAGAGTAGACATGCAACACGTTTGAGTGGTTTCCATAGCACTAAATGGTCAAGTGTCTAGTAACGTCTGGGAGGAGATAAGAGGGAGAGAAGGGCAAGAAAGAGGAGGTGGGGAGAACTCTCAAGTACTCTCAGGGGTAAACAACCAGAGTAGATGGATGTGCCTTCATCTATCCATTCAACAATTATTTGTTTGCATTAATATAAAATCAACATCTCTTCTCTCTCTTTGCCTTGAAGACCTTCCCTATGATTGGCGGTAAGAATTGTGTTGATTAGCAGCACCTGATATAGTTCAGCTAATTATAACTTACTTGGGTTGTTGGCCTCTTCTGCTTTATAATAACATGGGTGGGCCTTTTACTGTAACATCTCAGTTTGCTACTTCAGTGGCACCAAGATTAGCAACAGAGATCTCCAGAGGAAGAGGAATTCTTTTTTCTGTCTTCAATTCTGGCAAACACCTGTGCTCTGTGAAAAAGGGTCACATGTGGGCCATCCCTCTGGCAACACAGGCCAAACTGCCATCTTGTTAAATTAAATTTGGACCCTGAACAGGTCCATGACTCTTCTGGTGGGAACTCAGGAAACGCCACTCCTGTGCTGGGATGGTGAGGGGCCGGCTTCTCAGCATTTTGTTTAGGTGCACAGTGCCCCAGGGGTTGCTGCCAGAAAAAAACCTGCCCGCCAATCACAGGGTCAGTTACTGACTCTGACAGCGCTAGAGGATGTAGAGAGAAGAAACACAATTAACTGCTCTGGTGAAGACTGAGCAAGATGTTTGCTCTCTTACCATCTCTACAAAAATAACGCATATTAAAATCAGATTTTTAGAAAACCTGAAGACTTCAACTCCAGACTAAAAACTGTAATTGTACCTTCTTTCGTGAGCCCCTATGTCTAGACTAGATATTATCAAGACAACTGTCTCACATCCGAATAAGCTTTTAGTGTCCTGGCTCTGAAGAGGAGAGTTTTTTTTACAAGGACCTCAATTTCATTACTGTTTAGGTCAGAAGAGGGCAAATAAGCATGACATCATAGATTAGACAAAAAAGGAGGGCTTTTAGGCAATGGGAAAACAACATACAGTGGAATAAAAACTTCCTTAAGCAGAATGTTCAGAAATCAGCATGTTTCCCTTGATGGGACCTTCTGGGTGCTATGTGTGAAGAGTTAATTCATGTTCAACATCATTCTTAAATATATTTGTCGCTATTTCATGTATAGTCTACTAGAAATAATCTCCTCTTTTTTTCGTGACAGAATTTGAATGATCTGGGGGCTGTCATTGAGACCACTGTTATCCTTGTACTGCCCTGAAGAAAAGCATTTCACCAAATTTGTCCCTAGCTCTGCATGCTGGAAGGTGTGTCTGTTTTTCACAATCATTTCCTAATTCCTATAGAATGATTTTCTCATTTTCCTCTCACTTCTTCCTATTCTTTTTCTTCCATGGGCCTTAATGTTTTGCTTGCTCCTTGTATTTCCTTTGAATAGTTCTGTTGAAATATTATCATGGTCTCTGAAGCCAGATTACCCAGGTTCAAATCCAGGCTCCACTGCTTATGAGCTGTGCCTCAGTGTTCTCACCTGTAAAATAGGGATAATAATAGTGCCTTCCTTATAGGAACCTTGTGAGAATTATATGAATTAGTATAGAACTTTGAGGGGCTCTTTCCTGGTGGAGCCTCTTAACATGGGGTTCCCAGACCTGGGCAAATGTCAGAATTCCCTGGGGAAATAGTTTAAAGTAGAGATTCCTGGGCCCACTGCCACTGATTCCAGTTTAGTCCGTCTGGAGAGGGGCCTGCCGCAGCTGATTCATGCACTGGCATTTAAGAACCACTACTTAATTACAATTTTGGCTCCTGTGGTGCTGTCCTGGTCCTTCCCTCCTTTTCTCTTGAGCTTATCCCATCTCATACTGTCTCCCATGGCAAATCTCCGATTTTGTAGAGTTTGGTTGATTTGCCCATCAGTGGTGACCCTCTAGAGCAGGGGTCCCCAACCCCTGGGCCACGGACCGGTACCGGTCTATGGCCTGTTAGGAACCGGGCTGCACAGCAGGAGGTGAGCGGCGGGTGAGTGAGCGAAGCTTCATCTGTATTTACAGCCGCTCCCATCGCTCGCATTACCGCCTGAGCTCCGCGTCCTGTCAGATCAGCAGTGGCATTAGATTCTCATAGGAGTGTGAACCCTACTGTGAACTGCGCATGTGAGGGACCTAGGCTGTGCACTCGTTATGAGAATCTAATGCCTGATGATCTGAGGTGGAGCTGAGGCAGTGATGCTAGCGCTGGGGAGTGGCTGTAAATACAGATTATCATTAGCAGAGAGGTCTGACTGCACAGAGACCATAATAAATCAATTGCTTGCAGACTCACATCAAAGCCCTATCAGTGAGTGGCAAGCGAGAACAAGCTCAGGGCTCCCACTGATTCTGCATTATGGAGAGTTGTATAATTATTTCATTATATATTACAATGTAATAATAATAGGAATAAAGTGCACAATACATGTAATGCGCTTGAATCATCCCGAAACCATCCCCTCCTCCCCCGCAAGTCCATGGAAAGATTGTCTTCCACAAAACCAGTCCCTGGCGCCAAAAAGGTTGGGGACCACTGCTCTAGAGAACCACCCATCTTCTTACTTCTTAAACTGGTTTCATATTATACATTTGTGATCCCTCCTCCCAGTCTGTCTGTGACCTCTAGGGGAAAAAAAATGATACATGAGGGCTCCAATTAATCTACACTTGCTGCGGTGGGAGGTGATATGTTCTAGGAGTTATACACGTGTGTGACTGAACCTGGTCTCGGGGCTCCAAATACTGCAACATGGGAAAATCCTCAGGGACTTGTTTATATAATGTAACTTCTATAGAAGAAAGGGAGGTCTCACTTCTAGCTATAAGCATAGGAGTTGTGCTAAAAGGCAGTCATTTATAGTGGTGTGAAAAATCAGACTGTTCTCCTGGATGCTTGACCTGGGGCAGAAGGGCTAACATGGCTTTCTTCTCTCTGCATCTACTCACTGGATCCAAAGCTCTGTTCAGCTCTATCCAGGAAAACTCACAGAATATGTGACAACCCAGGAACAAGGCTGAGGAGCAGAACTAAAGATGCAGAGTGTTTCCAGAGATTGGGACACGAGTGGAAGGGGGAGGACAGAAGAGGGGCATCCACGGAGGGGAGAAGTCCCTCAAGAGATTGGGAACTGGGCAGCTCCAGGGGCTGCATCCAGAGTGGGGAACCAAGACTGTGTCCAGTAAGGAGGGGCCGCTGAACAGGCTCAAGGAGCTACTGATGAAGGTAGACTTCGTGTTGAATGTAGACTTATTGTTAAAGGCAGACTTCGTGTTGAAGGCAGATTTTGTGTGGCACATTTATAGGTGTCATAGGGGACATGACTGGTGGAAAGATGCTAACACACAGTACAGGAACTTGAAGTTTCTTAATGATAAAATCATAAAAGATAAAGAAGGTCTGGAGTCAGGTTAAGCTGAAAACAACGTGGCATGCTCTCAGACTCAGCACAGCCTTCCAAGTTTCTGGGCGACTTACCTATCAAATTTATTTTAACATGATTTTCCTGGTCCAGCATCTCATCCTGAAAATTTCATGGCTGGACATTAATTCTTCCTTTAAGCACCCATCAGCAGCAAGACTAATAGTTACAAAGTGGTAGGAAAAAGAAAAATACAGCATTCTAGCTAAGATTTTCTACTTTGGTAAGCGTTTACATTTCCAATTCTGAAAGGAAGACACTTCGGGAGCGTCATACATTTGGGTCTTTCCCTTATTGGGAAGTTGCAGGTAAGGAGCAGGAGTGGATGATCCTATTTGTCTGCCTGAAAATATTCCCCCCACCCCAGCCCATCCTCCGAAATGTTTTTGTTTAGGTACCTCTGTTTAAGTGTTTGCAGGGAAGCATGGAGCCGGGAGAAGAGGACTGGGTTGATATGCCTGAATCATCCTATCTCAAACCAGTGATGGGTGACACTCCAGAGCTGTGGGCAGGGGAGAGTACAGCATAAAAACCCCTCTCATTCTTTTGGAGTCTCATTTCTTAAAGCACCCCAAAGTACAATTTCCTTAGTAGTCATCATGCCATCCTCAACTCGTTCCTGACTCCTCATCTTTGCTTACGCTGTTTCCCCCTTTAATTTAGCTAAGCCCTACCTCCTTTATAAAGCCTACTTCAATTCCTCCAACTCATTCAGCTAGCCCTCTTTCAATTCTTATTCTACTCACCATCATTACCAACAAATTTTCTAACCCTTCCCAAAGGAGATTTTAGCATGTTAGTATCCAACCAAAACTCCTTCAATAAAGCCACCTTTTCAACAATGAATACATTCTGAGCATCCCACAAGGAACGCTCTGCTGTATGCCAGGGAGACACAGCCACTGTCCTACAGGCATTGTGGACTGATGGCTTATTCACACCTGGGGCTCACTAGAATTCTCAAATGGTCTACAGCATAAACTGTAAACAATTTCAAGGCCCCCCATGATCTGTGTCCAATATATTTTGCTAATTCTATCCCCCCATTATTCCTTTTCTTTTGGTTAAAATAAACTGGGCTACTTGCCCAGTGTGTACTAAAACTGATCTCTGGGCAATCATCTAATAGAAACAATCAGCAGCTTGGTCTTTTTCTCAGTCCTCACCTCTCTAACGTCTGAAAATGGGTATCCACCCTTCACTTACCCATTCACTCTTTAACCTCTTGTAAAATGGCTTCTGCCCACAACACCCCCTTCATACTAAAACTGATTTCCAAGGGGTCACCTTGACCTGTTAATGGCCAATCTTCCAGTAACCTGGCCTTGACTCACTTTTTTGACCCCTACCTCTGGTGCTCCTATCACCCCTATACCCCACCATAGCCTAGCCTTAGAGATTCTATCTTCCCTGTGGCTTCACTTCTATCCTTTCCCATCAGTTCTGTCCATTACCCCTAAATCAGATCCTAATTTTTGATTATCTAGACTATTTACAGTGATCTTCTAACAAACCTTCCTCTCTGCAGTCTCTTTCTCACTCTAACTGAAAAGAAAAAGAAAAAAAAAAAAACCAACAAAAAAAAACCCCTCTCGTTTACCTATATAGCCTCGGACCTCTGAAATATTACACATAAAGAGAGCCAGGAGATATGGAGGTCTGAATATAAAAGTAATTTTCCTCCTTCTCAAGATAAAAGAAATGAGGTCAGAAGTTAGGTTTGGAGAGAATAAAAAACCTGAATGCCTAGTCTTTACTTCATATTTTCTGGGGCTTTACAACTCTTATCTGATATATTAGTTCAGTGTTCCTTCCTGCTTCCCATAAGTAATTACTGAATCTCGGCCTCAACTCTTCCCCTCAACTGAGCCCCAGGGCCATTAATAAACATCAGGTTAGCCTAGAAGCTTTCTCTTGTCTCTTGTCTCTCTCCTTCCTCAGAGAGGGCATTAAAAAAAAAAAAAAGCTGAGTCTTGCTAATAATTCCAGGAGCGAAAACCTAATTCTACAGAGTTGACCTTCTGTTAATTTGCATTCCACTACTTTGGTGAAGACCCTGCCGACCATCAGAGTTCCCAGCTCTTTTTAGCATGGAATGTATCCTTCCCTGCTTATATACAGTAGCAGGGTGGGCATTTAGGGTATCTTTAAACCAGGCATATAATAAAGAGTTGTATAAAAGGGTTGTATACTCAGAGCATACAGGAAAATGTTTCTCTTTGGACATAGCAGAAATAAATGGAATGCCCTAAAGGGAATGAAAAAGAAAATCTATTTCCAGAACATTTGCATTCTATTAATGAACACTTCAGGCCATGTACCCAATAACTGCATTCATTACAGCCCTAGCTGTGTTCCCAGAACCCAGTTAGGTGACATCCCTTATGCTTTTCTTCTTTCCCATGAAAGGGATGCTCCCAGAAAATTAAAGTGGCTTTAGCAACATCAGTGTTGAGCAGCATGTGTTTTTCCTTACGCACCACCCAGCGGCACTGGCGTCTACACAGCACACGAGCACAAAGCCTTCTGCACAAGGCAGGGAAGGCTTTCTTCTGACTTGCTACCCTCTGGAGGGAGTCACATTAGCACCAAGCCAGCCTTTCATCTGCCACTTTTCCCCAGCAATTTACTCTTGTCTCCCAGCTGGTTAACAAGCTCTGTTGTCAGTCACAAGGGAAGGCCTGGCTTCCACATGGCTGTGACCTCAGCAGGGAGCCCAGGGCAGGCAGAAGCCAGGCAAGCCCAGGGATGGAGACCATTGCATTGCTGGCACTCCTGCACTGTTGTGCAAAATCTATATGCTGATGCCAGGCAGGCTCTGGGGGATTTTCTATATATAGAAAAATACATATTTGCATCCTTCCAGCTAATAGAAAGACAATCCTCTGAGGTAATTCCTGCTTTCCTTTCTCCTGTCAGCCCTTCTTCTACCTTCTCCAAAAGCCTCAGTGTGTTATTTATTTAAAACACTTTCTGAATGAAGTCAGCATTCTACAGATCTTTGTATCTGACAATTTTTTTTTTGTCTCTTCCAATAATTGTCCAGAGAGCAAGGCCATGTTTCTAACTCAGTTGGTATTGCATGATGAGGGGGGTCTTAAAGGCATTCTGACACTCATGTTGAGTGGGACTCAAACCAGCTACTGTAAGCCACTGAAACAGTGTATCCCATACTACCCACACGGCCACCAATATCATTATTAAAAAGGGAAACAATGGCGGGGAAGTAGTGGCAGTACTGATGTGATGGCAATTTCATTCACCATCCCAGCAGAGGGCACGCAGGAAGGATGCTGTGATGAACTGGTTATGGTGACAGGTGAGTGATATTCTGTAGAATGTGTGTTCCTGGGAGCTTTTCTAAAAATCAGTATTGCCATTCTTTATGCCCCTCAAATATCACAGACCTTGTCCCCTCTGCCTGAAATTCCACAAATAATGATTTTCATTTTTTTGATTTAAGGCTTCCCGACTATTGCTAAAAATTCCTGAGGGAGGTACACATTCGGCTTCCTCAGTCATTTCCACCTTAGTGGAAAGAAGCAACGGCCTTTCCCTAAAACGTAGGTTTTGAGGGAGTAAACCTTACTGTATTTATGTTCACAATCTTACCCTACTCTTGATTCTAAGAAAGACTCTTCCTGCCTCTTGCTATAGAGATAGTAGGTATCAAGAATTAGAAGACACCTGGAGAGGTTAAAATGATTTATGTTAGAAAGACATTAGAAGAAATTCATGGGCCAAGAAGAACTGGAGAAGAGTTTTGAGTGGGGAAAGAAGCAGCAGTGAAAGATGATGATTTTCAGGGAATGTGTAGAGGAAAAGAGAGATTTAGAGAGAAATTGTGAAATTGCTATGAAGAGCTCCAGACATGGATTTTCCATGAAGTTTTCATTAGCAAAGGCTCATCCTAAGTCCCTGGGACCCAAGTACTGTATTTACATGCCCATTTTATATTCTTCTACATACAGAGCATCCCTTTCCCCTCAAACTGTGTAAGCTTCAGAACTCATAAATCTGAACTTTGAGTGGGTCTACAGAGAAGTAAATGAGTGATGTTAAGAAAAATTTCCCAAACCTTGAAAGGCAAATGCCTTCCTTGTCATGCCAGGGTCCTGTCTAATAAGCCTTCCTAAGGGTCATCTGAATTCAGAAGGCTGGAAAGTTGTTTGACTTACTAATTCCAGTTATTTATTAGAACATTTTACAATTTGTAAGGGTAGACTTTAAACTTTGCAGAAAACTGCTAATGCAAATATTTTTGCCTACCACTACGGAACGAATTGTCTCCACCACCCGCCCCCCACCAATTCATATGTTGAAGCTCTAACCTCTAATATGATCATATTTGGAGATGGAACATTTGGCAGGTTATTATATTTAGATGAGGTCATGAGGGTGAGGCCCTCATTATGGGATTAGTGTCTTTATAAGAAGAGACACCAGAGAGTTCACTTTCTCTCTCTCTGCCATGTGAGGACGTAAGGAGAAAGTGGGCATCCTCAGGCCAGGAAGAGAGATCTCACACCGGAAACTAACCATGCTGACATGGTGAGCTTGGACTCCAGAACTGTGAGAGAATAAATTTCTGTCGTTTAAGCTACCTAGTCTATGGTATATTGTTATGGCAGCCTGAGCTGACTAAGGCACCTATAGAGAATAATTTTTGACCTGTAGAAATGCAAATTACTTCTGAAAGTAGAAAAGAGAACCTCAAAGATAATGGTTTATTGCCCTATGGTAAAAAAATTCGTTTTGTATCTAACTAACAGTCTTATTCTTACATTCGTTTTTGCTTTCACTAACTATATATACATTATATTCTCTTATCATCCTTGAACTGGCTTCATCATCATTTTAATGAGTTAAAATAAAAACTTTGACCCACAATCACTATGTATTTTTATAAGAATTGTGTTTTTATTTAAATTTGA
Organism: Eschrichtius robustus; assembly: GCF_028021215.1. Taxonomy (NCBI): domain Eukaryota; kingdom Metazoa; phylum Chordata; class Mammalia; order Artiodactyla; family Eschrichtiidae; genus Eschrichtius; species Eschrichtius robustus. The sequence goes on from NC_090824.1 coordinate 48,592,868, forward strand.
AAATAATACTTTTGACAGTGAAGAGAATCTTTAGGAATTATGCCACCTGTTGTGTAACATATTCCACTTTGGTATCTCTTTGTGAGACTTCAGTAAAAGATTTAAATTACTTTTTGGAGAAACAGTTCTAAAATTCATATAGAACCACAGAAGACCCCAAATAACCAAAGCAAGTCTCAGAAAGAGGAACAAAGCTGGAGGCATCACATGTCTTGATTTCAAACTATATTACAAAGCGATAGTAACCAAAACAGTATGGTACCAGCATAAAACCAGATATGTAGACCAATGGAACAAAATCAAGAGCCCAGAAATAAACCCGTACTTAAATGATCACCTAATATTTGACAAGAGAACCAAGAATACTCAGTGAAGAAAAGGCAGTTTCTTCAATAAATGGTGCTTGAAAATTGGACACTCACATTTAAAAGGATGAAACTAGGCCCCTGTCTTACACCATTCACAAAAATTAACTCAAAATATATTAAAAACTTAAATATAAGACCTGAAACCATAAAACTCCTAGAAGAAAACATAGGGGGAAAGCGCCTTCACATTGGTCTTAGCAATGAGTTTTTAAATTTGCCACCTAATCACAAGCAACAAATAAAAAATAAACAAGTGGGACTACATCAAATTAACAAGCTTCTGCACAGCCAAAGAAATGATCAACAAACTGAAAAGGCAACCTACGGAAAGGGAGAAAATATTTGCAGTCATATATCTGATAAGTGGTTAATATCCAAAATATATTTTAAAAAACTCATACAACTCCATAGCAAAAAACCAAACAATCCAATTTTTAAAACAAAGAATCTGAATAGATTTTTTCCAAAGAAGATATTCAAATGGCCAACAGGTACATGAAACAGTGCTGAACATCACTGTCATCGGGGAAATGCAAATCAAAACCACAATGAGCTGTTACCGCACACCTGTTAGGATGGCTATTATCAGCAAGACAAAAATAAGTGTTGGGCTTCCCTGGTGGCGCAGTGGTTGAGAGTCTGCCTGCCAATGCAGGGGACACAGGTTCGAGCCCTGGTCTTGGAAGATCCCACATGCCGCAGAGCAACTAGGCCCGTGAGCCACAACTACTGAGCCTGCGCGTCTGGAGCCTGTGCTCTGCAACAAGAGAGGCCGCGATAGTGAGAGTCCCGCCCACCGCGATGAAGAGTGGCCCCCGCTTGCGACAACTAGAGAGAAAGCCCTCGCACAGAAACGAAGACCCAACACAGCCAAAGATAAAAAAAAAAAATTAATTAATAAAAAAAAAAACCATTATGGTGACCAATCTTTAAAAGAAAAAAAAAAAAAAAAGTAAGTGTTGAGGGTGTGGAGAAAGGGAACTTTTGTACACTGTTGGTGAAAATGTAAATTGGTGCAGCCATTATGGAAAACAGTATGGAGGTTCCTCAAAAAATTAAAAATAGAACTATTATATGATCTAGCAATCCCACTTCTGGGTATATATCCGAAGGAAATTAAATCACTATGTCAAAGAGATATCTGCACCCCTGAGTTCACAGCAGCATTATTTATAATAGCCAAGACATGGAAATAACCAAAGTGTCCATCAATGGATAAGGAAAATGCAGTGTATACACATACACACACACACAGAAAAAGGAAATCTTGCCATTTGTACAACATGGATAGATCTTGAGGACATTATGCTAAGTAAAATGTCAGAGAAAGACAAATACTGTATGATCTCACTTATATGTGGAATCTTAAGAAAAAACAAACTCATAGACATGGAGAACAGATTTGTGGTTACCAGAAGCGGGGTGGGGGGGGGGGTGAATTGTATGAAGGTGGTCAAAAGGGACAAACTTCCAGTAATAAGATAAATAAATACTGGGGATGTAATGTACAACATGCTGACTAGTTAACAGCACTGTATGGTATATTAGAAAGTTACTAAGAGAGTAGATCCTAAAAGTTCTCATCACAAAGAAAAAAGAATTTTTGTAACTATATGAGGTGATGGATGTTAACTGATCTTATTGTGGTGATCATTTTGCAATGTACACATATGTCAAACCATTGTTCTGTACACCTTACACAGTGTTGTATGTCAATTATATCTCAACAAAACTGGAAGAAAAAAATTAATTACTTTTGGATGTTAGATTGTGGTTTCTTATGTATGTAGCACTATGTTGGCTTTGGCCATGAGGTAATTCGATTATATTAAGGCTTCTCCAGATTTTGTTAAATCTGAGTTTAGGGTAATGTTTGAAGTCCACCTCCCTACAGACCATGAGGTGAGAAGGAAAAAGCACCAGGTAGTATCTGACTGCTAGAAGGAAATTAGTTTCTCCTTTCCTTCTCTTAGGATTATTCATTCATGCAACATATTACTCTTTTGTGACCCTTTTTACTGCAATACTTCTCCCTGTGGATTGTGGTTTCTGATACTGATAATCTATGTTTTATGGATCAAGGCTGCCCTAGATGTCCTTATCATCCAAATTCATCCATTCACTCAGAGAATATTTATTAGGCACATAATATGTGTTAGAGACTGTTCTAAGGACAACATAGCAATCTAAACAGGTAACAATTCCTATCCTGTCCTCATGGAGATTATATTATATTGGGGAACACATGCAATAAATAAACAAATAAATACAGTATGTTGGATGGTGATTAGGTGCTGGGGAAAAAAAATTTCAAAGCAAAGAGGGATGGGAAGTGCCAGAAAAGAGGATGAGGGGGTAAGTTGAGATATTAAGTACAGTTGTTCCTGGGAATGTGACATTAAAACTGCTGGAGTGAAACAATTTTTGGAGTTGGGGAACTAGCAAAGCAGAGGAAGAGAATTCCAGGCAGAGGAAATAGCAATTGCAAAGGCCTTGAGGCTAGAACATGCCTGGCACGTTTGAGGACTAGCAAGGAGGTCACCGCGTGGCATGAACATAGGGGAGAGTAGTAAGACATGGGTCAGAGGAGAAAAGGGGCAGAGAAACAGATGGTGTTGTGAGCCTTGTCAACATTAAAATTTTTAGTTTTTGCTTTTAATGAAATGGATACTGTGGGGAAGTTTTTTAGAAGAGAGCTTTGCCATCTAATGTTTGAAAAGAATCACTGCTGTATTGAAATGACTGGAGGAGGGGCAAAAATGAAAGCAGGGAAACCAATTAAGAAGCTATTGCAATAATTCAGGTAAGAAACATTGTCAGCTTGTACCATAGTAGAAGTAACTGGAGTGATGAGAAGTGGTTAGCTTCTAAATATATATTGAAGTTTGCTGATGGATTAGACGTAGGGTCTGAAAGTGAAAGGAAGACATAGAGATGGCTCTATGATTTCTGTCTTGAGTAACTGGAAGGATAGAGTTGCTATTTACTGAGCTGGAAGAACTGTAGGAGGAACCACTGGAAGGTAAAAACAGGAGTTCCATTATGAACATGTTAAATATGAGATGCCTATTATGTATCAAGTGGAGATTTCCAATAGGCAGTTGGCATATGAGAGTGGAATACAGGTGAGAGGTCTTTGCTAGAAATATAAAATTGGAAATCATCGAGGTATTTAAAGCCATGAGAAGAGATGAGCTCAGTTAGGGAGTGAGCGTAGATGGAGAAGAGAAGAGGTCCAACCACTGAGCCCTGAAGTATCTCACTATTTAGAAGTCAGTAAGATGAAAAAGAACCAGCAAAAGGACTCAGAAGGAATGGCTCATGACAGAGGAGGGAAACCGGAAAGTGTGAAATCCTGGAAGTCAAAAGAAGAAAATGCTTCAAGAAGAAGGGAGTGATCAGCTATGAAATGCTACCTATCCATCCAGTAAGGTGAACGCTGAGAACTGACCGCTGGATTTTACAGTGGATGTCTCTGGTGGTCCTGATGAGAGCAGAGTTGTTGGAATGGTGGAGGGGACATCCTGATACGTGTGAGTTTAACAGAGAATGGGAGGAGAGATTGGAGACAGTGAAGATAGACAGCTCTTTCAAGGGATTTTACTATAAAGGGGAGGAGAGGAATGGGTCAGCGGCTAGAAGGTGGTGTGGGATCAAGGTAGGGTTTTGTTTTTAAGATGGTAGGAAACAGCGGCTATGCAAACACGAGTGTGCCGTATGTGACGAGCTGGATTTAACTAGGATGCCCCATGAGTACACTGGAGTAAGAGAGAGGCAAGGGGGACGAGAGTGTGAGGGAGTAATAATGATGACGAGCTATGGAATCTGAGCTACGTAAGAGGGAGGGAGGACTAGAGGGTTGGAGGGATAGAGAAACAATGGTTGGATCAACAGCTTGTAGGTGTGTCAAAGAGCTGTTGGAATTAAATTGGTTTTGGATTAGGGGAGATAAGCTGAAAGGTTAGCAGAGGATGATTGAGTCAGAGAGGAGAAGGGGTCATTGTTGATGGTAATGACCAGCCCAGGATATACACATGGGATGGACAGCTGAGGTGGGAGAGGCCAAGGCCACTGCAGGGCTGAGAGGCTGGGCGGGCAGGATGCAGCTCTGGGGCCAGCATGTACCTTGCTGCTTTACTGAGGTATTTACAGCTGATGTCTATTCTGACTCATCAGTCAGTGCCTTTGCCCTGTGAGTCGTTACATATTTTGAGTATTAGTCCTGTGTCCAAGGAATTGCCTGGGGACTGTGATATTCCCAAGAACCGGACAGGGGTATTTGGGGAGCGCAACAGTGGGCTATGAGTCTCCGGGGAGGGAGGGTCTGTAATGACTGCCCATCAAAACATTAGGTAGGGGCTTCCCTGGTGGCGCAGTGGTTGAGAATCTGCCTGCTAATGCAGGGGACACGGGTTCGGGCCCTGGTCTGGGAAGATCCCACATGCCGCCGAGCAACTAGGCCCGTGAGCCACAACTACTGAGCCTGCGCGTCTGGAGCCTGTGCTCCGCAACAAGAGAGGCCGCGATAGTGAGAGGCCCGCGCACCGCGATGAAGAGTGGCCCCCGCTCGCCGCAACTAGAGAAAGCCCTCGCACAGAAATGAAGACCCAACACAGCCAAGAATTAATTAATTAATTAATTAATTAAAAAAAAATTAGGTAGAAGGAGGAGGCTGAACCTCCACGCTTTCCCTAGCCCTGAGGCCCTGGGGATGTTCCTGAAGGGTGAGCACAGGACTACAAGGAGAGAAAACTCTGAGGAGAAGGATTTCCAGAGAAGGAAAAAAGGCCCCCAAATGGAGTACAATCAGAAACAAATTACGCCAGCTTCACAATTTAGCCTTGGACCAGCCCAAGCAACTGTATTGATCTGTAAACTAAGCTACATCTTGTGGCCGTTACAATGCCTGATTCATACCTGGATATAATTCATTCCAGAATCCCCAGTGTGGCTGTGAGTCACGCAGAAATCATAAGCCAAACTACTTAGCCCAGCAAAAAAGACCTGCTTTCTTCTGCTTTTGTTAACATCTCCTTGATTGATTCCTTCCTCCTTTTCTCCTCCTGCCTCACTTATCAGTCAGAGCCAGGATAAGTACTATCTAAAAGTTTTCAAGGTTCTCCTGGTCCTGCTTTCCTTTATGATAACAATTGGGCCCTGGAACCATTTTCAGGCAGGCACATCCTGCTGGGGTGGACATCCGGAGCTCTGGGGAGGGGGAAAGTTGCCCAGGTGAAAGAGTTCATCCCATACCAGGCCCCTCTACCCCCATCCACCTTGAGGCGGCTTCCCGAGGCCTATGGCTGCTCCGCCTGACACAAAGCAGCCTTGTGAAAAACTGCGGCTTTCACCACAAGGTGACTGAGCTCCCGAGAGATGGGGATAGGACTGCCTGGGGCCATCAACCACAAAAGCACCAAATAATTCACGTTGAGAAAGCCAGTCATTTCTCCCAAGTACTTTTATACCAATGATCCATGGCCACTGCCCCAAAGGCAAGTAGTACCGGCCCTCCTCCCCAGCCTTTTATGCCCAAACATCAAGCTTGTATTTCCCTTTGGCAGCTTTATGCTCCCTTCTGCTCCTCCCCCCTCAGTCCCTCTCTCCAAACCCTTCACCCGTTTCCATCATGCCCTCTGAAGCCACCATTTCAGACAATAAGTGTTTCAATATTTTCTTCTCTACAGCGTTCTTCCACCATCATCAATTGAAGCCTACCTTCTCCCAAAGGTGCACATTTCCTTGCTTCCATCTCCAGTGGAGGCTGCCGTTTCTCCCACACACGCTGAGACAGGAGGCAGGGGTTGGGGGTCAGGATTCACCCGTCTCCCTGGTGCTGCTTTTCCATCCTGCGTAAACCCCATCAAAGCCTATGCCACTTGAGGTTACCATTTCCTATCCTCTATAAACACTGAAGATCTGGATGTGTGTTGTAGATCATAAGTTTTCTCACCATGCCAAATCCTGACATAATTCTGAGGTGTTTAAACCTATCTGTGGAGGACCATCCAACAGAGTAGTGTTTAGTTCCTTGAACTTTTCAAGTCTCAGAACTGAGCTAGTTATGTTCTGGAAATGTTTAACATCAAAGGATACCAGACCTTCAAGCTCCCTCACTATGCCTGCTCTTCAAGAGACAACCAAGACCAAGATTCCTTCCTTTTCTGCTAATTCAGCGTTTGTTAAGTTTTAACAAGCATCAGAATCACCTGGAAGACTTGTTAAGCCACCGCCTGCTGAACTCCAACCCCAGATTTTCTGATTCGGTGGGTACGGGGTAGGGCTCAGGAATCTGCATCTCTAACAAGTACCAGGGTTATGCTGCTGCTGCTGGTTTGGGGACCACGCTTTGAGAGCCACTCTCCTAACGTATATGCCCAGTGGTTCCCAAATTATCTTCATGTTAGAATTGCCTCGAGGACCTTCAAAAAGTATGGATGTCTGTGCTTGCATCCCACGCCCCAGGATTGTGGTGTAATTCACCTGGAATGTGGCTTGGGCTGTGGAGTTTCTAAGAGATCCTCAGGTGATTCTAGGTACAGATAAGTTTGGAAATCACTGGTATCAACATCTTCTAGCCTCCCTACCACTCCTACCCATCCTGGAAGATATGGTTAATCATCCAAACTATACTTCCCACCCGGATATTCCCTCTGTATCCTTGTGTCAGCCTTCTCCCCCCAAGGAACCTCAAACATGTGTCAGTCCATTTTCCCGCTCCTCCTAAATACCAGCCATCATGTGCGGCTGGAGAAAACCACATAGCCCTCTCGTTCTCTAGCTTATCCTAACTGTCCTCATTCATTGATCTTTTAACTTAACCTTGGTTCTCTCTAGTCTCCATCTCCCTCACCTGATAATCCCAAACTTTCACGTACTAATGCCCCTACTTGAACACTTCAGATGACTTCATCTCCTACTTCATCAAGTAAAATTGCTTTCATCAGGCACACTCTCTTTCCATTGTATACTCCACCCAAATGACACATTTATCTGTAGCCATTTTCTTTTTATCCCTTCATCTCAGAGGATGATGCATTCCTACTCCAGTTCAAGGTCAATGCCTCCACCCTCCCACACAAATCGCCACATTTTGCTGGCCTTTAGCATGATTAACAAGGTGCTCTTTCCATACACCTTCAACCATCCCCTCCTCTGCTGGCTCTGGACCCTCTGCTTCACCTCTTACTCTCTCCAGGCTCCGACTCTCCCTCTTTTCTTTGCTGCTCTCTCATACACAATCCCAGCTCCCATTCATCAGCTCTTGCTGCCCACTAATGGCTGACTCAGGACGAGGAGTAAATTCTTCCAGATGCCTCCTGTAAAGGGTTTTGAATTTGGTATTCAGAATTCTTTATTTTTCTTTTTCTCCTCCTGCCTTGCCATGTGAAAAGGGGACTCTGCTTGCACTGTCAACACCACACTTCTCTTTATTTCTGTAACTTAACTTCTTTGCTCAGTATGCTAGACAGTAATGAGAAAGCTGCCTCAGAAGCATAAAGCATTATATTAATGATACTTTTGCTTCCAGCATGTATTTAATGTTCAACAAAAGGCAGGCACATAGCTCCTGTTAGCACAAGGAAGAAACAAACCCAACAACCCTTTGGGAAACCAATGCACATGGTGACAACTCCGGCAGAGGCAGGGGGCAGAAAATGAAGGAAAATGACAAAAACACACACAGGAAGCACAGTCCAGGAAATCCACAAGGCAAGAGAAGAGTGTATGTTTTGTTTGCTCGACTATTACAGTTAAGTCAAGCTGGGTTTAGGAAGTGTTCTTGCATTGGTACTGTGGCCCAGGTGACAGATTGGGGATCCAGGGCTGGGTGATAAACAGTGAATATCTCTCACTGTGGCTTTGAAAAACCTTGACACTAATTTATAACAGAGTACTGTTGTTGCTTCTATTCTAAATACAAAGCAGGTCAGGAGGGATAACAGAGAAATCTTTGGTACTAATTTCCCTCTTAACATATATTTAAAATAATGTTAAACATTATATTTACATAAAATTACGTATTTTGCATATAATGTTAAATATATTTATACAAAAATTTTAATTTTAACACAATATAAAAACGGTTGACATCAAAAGTATGATACTTAAATAAAAAAATGGCTAAATTAGACCTTATCAAAATTAAATACTTTTGTGCTTCAAAAGACACCATTTAGAAAATGAAAAGTTAGGCCATGGACTGGGAAAAAATATTTACAAATCATAGATCTGTAAAGGACTTGTAACCAGAATATGTAAAGAACTCTTATAATTCAATGATAAGAACATAATCCAATTTCTTTAATGGGCAAAAGATTTAAATAGACATTTTATCAAAGAAGATGAATGAATGGAAATCAGAACATGAAAAGATGTTCAACATCACTGGTCACAAGGGTAATGCAAATTTAAGCCAGAAAGAGATACAATCACAAACCCACTAGAATGACTAGAATCAAAAAGACAGACAATACCATGTGTTAGTATGGATGTGGAGAAATTGAAACTTTTATGCATTGCTGGTTGGAACGTAAAATGATACAGCCACTTTGGAAAACAGTTTGGCAGTTCCTTAAAAAGTTAAACATAAACTTGCCATACAATCTAGCAATCCACTCCTGGGAATCTTTACAAGAGAAATGAAAACATGTGTCCACATAAAGACACAGATGTGAATGTTCATAGGAGCATTATTCATAACCACCCAAACTGGAAACTTAAAAAATCCATCAACTGGTGACTATGGTAAATATTCATGAACAAAATATGGTAAATCCATAAAATGGAATAATATTCAACAATTAAAGTGAAAGAACTACTGATTCACGCTACCACATGGATGAACCTCGAAAACATTATTCTAAGTGATAGAGGCCAGACACAGAAGACTGTATATTGTATGTCTGATTCCATTTATATGAAGTATTTAGAAAAGGCAAATTTATAGAAACAGAAACAGCTCTGTGGTTGCCTAGGGCTAGAGTTGGGAGCTAGATGCCTGTAAATGGGCATGAGGAAACTTTCTGAGGTGATGGACATGCTCAAAAACTAGATTATTTTAATTATACCTTGATAAAGCTAACTTTCAAAACAGTTAACAATTATAATTCTTTAAATTACCAGTGAACCAAATTTTTATTTTTAATTCCTAGAAATAAAACATGAGTAAAGACTTTCAAAGATGGTATAAGAAACAATCACCCCTTTCCCCAACCCCTGATTGTCATTTACTACACACAGAGAAAAGGCTTCCAAGAGCTGCATTTGACCAGACTGATATGAGCAACTGGCATCTACACCCAGACTGAAAAGTCTTCATTCCTCTGTCCTCACTTCCCCTTACAAAGGAGAGGAGAGCCAGAGGCCCAGACAATCCACAACTTGGATCATCATTCTTGAATAATAAAGTAGCTAACTCATTTTTTGCCAGACGCCAGTTATTTTTGCCATCATCATATATTAACTGTGGTTAAAGCTTGTCTTGTTCACACTTAAAGGCCATCAAACAACATGAGCTAGATGTACCAGAGGTATTTTCTTGTCTGGGATTGTACCGAAAGGTGTAGGTAAAGCACCAGGACCATCTTCCACATTCCCTGAGCATCCTTCATGCACGGGACACTGGCGAGCCACACAACAAAGTGCAGCCTCTGCACTCAAAGAATTTGGAAGCTGGCTGGGAAAGAGAGCTAAGAAATAGTTATTAGTTAACAATTAGTAAATGATAAAGAGAATATGGTAAAACCAAGTTGAAAACCTCAAAGTGTAAGACAAGGAAGTTGCACTCCTTCCTTGTTCCAACTTGAACATTCGACCACTTTTTTACAGAAAAATCTGGATAGCTGGTATATAGGCTGTGGCTGGGTAGCTTAAGGAGTTGTTGTGCTTCTGTGACAACTGCTTATTTAATGATGGTTTGGGGTCTGTTTTTAAATTGCGTGAATGACAAAATTGTTTCATTTCCAAGCCAAGATCTCATCAGTAAAGCTGAGCCAAATGTGTGTGTGTGTGTGTGTGTGTGTGTGTGTGTGTGTGTGTGTGTGTGTGCAGCTGCAAAATTTTCTCTCTCTCTCTCTTTTTTGCTGATGCACTCAGTTCTGCAAAATGACAATGTTGATATTATAAAGTCTTTCTGTTATGATAACAAAAAGGGGCACAAGGCAAATTTCCAAGTACTGTGCATGGGCACATTAGCTTACCTTGCCCTACTAAACCAACCAGAGGCCCTTGGTGCTAGGTGCTGAACTTGAGTTTCTAACCAAAACCCGGATCTATAAACTGAAGGCAGACCACCATCATGTGTACTGACCCTCTTGATCCACACTGTGGTGGAGGGAATGGCTTCATGAGTGATTCCTTTCTTATTGGAAAGTCACCTTGACTTTTGAATAAATATATGAATTGTACACATTAATGACGGCAGCCTAGGTTTCTGCAGACCAATTTACATTCAGCTTATATAGTGTTCCTATGGTCTTTAAAATATTTGGCAACTTGTGGAGATATGAGTCATTGTTTAACACAGGGTCAGGACTGAGGTTTGTATGAAGTGATGCAAATTAAAAATAATATCTTCTCCATCTGCTCTCTCTTCCTCCCATCTTATTGTATTCATAGACCTCTATAGAAATGGAAGTGGCAACATCATACCTAGGCATTACTAAACCAATCCTTTGTGCGTGTGAATGCTCCTGGGGTTAAGGGATCCATAAGCATAATCCTGCTTTTTCTATCTGCACATGCACCAGTCTAAAAGATACCCCCAGAAATGGGAGTCTTCCTTGTTTCCAAGACCTAACTCATACTTGGCCCTACCCTGCCCCTACCTCCTGGAATGTCATACACTTAACTCATGTTCCAAATTACATGATGAGGTTTATTTCATCAGAAACATTATCCAGACTTCCTTTTAGCAATCTTGTCCTGAAATGCAATACAATGCAAAATATAATCTTATTAAAAATTATGCTTACCCAACTGCTTAACTCTGAGGAGAAAAAGATCAAGTTAGACCTTTATTTTACATGACATGCCAAAATAAATTTAAGTGGATAAAAGCATTAGACATAACAGTCCATCAAAACATAAAAATCCTAGAAGGAAAGATGGCTAAATATTTGTCTGAATTATGGATAGGAAAGCCCTTTCTAAGGTTGTAATCAGTTGAAGAAATCATAAAGGAAAATAGTGGATTGACTACATAGACAGCAAAATCTATATATAAGTAAAATTATTAATAAAATTAAAGAGTAAACAATATGCTATATATATATATATATATATATATATATATATATATATATATAATGGAATATTATTCAGCCATAAAAAAGAAAAATCCTGCCATTTGCAACAACATAGATGGATCTTGAGGGCATTATACTTAGTGAAATAAGTCAGACAGAGAAAGACAAATACCGTTATGATCTCATCTATATGTAGAATCTGAAAGAGCCAAACTCATAAAAACAAAGTAGAATGGTGATTGCCAGGGGCTGGGGGAGTAGGGGAAGTGGTGAGATGTTGGTCAAAGGGTACAAACTTACAGTTAGAAGATGAGTAAGTTCTGCGGATCTAATGTACAAAGACTTTAGTTAATAATACTGTATTGTACACTTGGAAGTGACTTTAGTTAATAATACTGTATTGTACACTTGGAAGTGACTTTAGTTAATAATACTGTATTGTACACTTGGAAGTTGCTAAGAGCATCTTAAATATTCTCACCACACACAAAAAGATAATTATAAGGGGACAGAGGAGTTAACTATTATCGTGGTAATCGTTTCACAATACATATGTATATTAAATCATCATGTTGTATAGCTTAACTTTACACAATGTCATATGTCAATTATATCTCAATAAAGCTGGAAAAAATATTTAACAGTATGAAAAATATATATTTGTAGTAGAAAAGCAGGATTCAAAATTACAAGTGCAGTATGATTATACTTAGGTAAAAATAAATCTTACCCATAGAAGTAAAGATAAGAAAATATACCCAAATGTGACTATAGTTCAGTTGGGTGATGGGACTGTCAGTGGCTTTTTTCTCTTCTTTTCTATGTGGACTAAAATGTATCAATGAACTTTTATAGTGTAAAACTATACTATAGTTTTGTCAGCCTTTTGTTGACTAATTCATGCAACAAACACTGATTTTGTAACTACTGTGTGCCAGGCCCTATGTATGCTGTTTGTTGGAGATTTCAAAACCGTAATGACAGAATCGTCCTGGAGGAAATCACAGCCTAGTATAGGTGAGGAAGAAGGAAACACATGATTAAAATATTTATTCATAAGTTCTACAGTAGCAGAAGGGGCTGAGGCTATTGGTGCTATTGGGTCCCAGAGGCAGGGCAACTCATTCAGGCTGGCTTGGAGGGGAAGAGGCAGCAGGGCATCTTTCACATGAGGGGTACCAAACAATGACACACTGTGATGGAAGGTTTGAAGAAAGGGTTAAGTATGTCACATATTCAGATGGCAACATCTTAATAATGGTGACTGTCACATAAGATGTATACCCAGAGGATTCTAGGATGACTTGCAGGTTTCTGGCTTATAGATGCTGGTGTTCTTTAGAAAGAGAGGAATCCCATTTGGAGCTTGTCCCCAGTCTTGGCCCCGTTGAGTTCAGTGTACCTGTGGGCTGGGCTGGTGGAGTTATAATATGTGGAGTTTGGGAGAGAGAGCTGGGCTGGAGACAGAAGCAGAGGTTGTAGTTGTAAGGACCCAGGCAGGACATGGAGAGTAAGAAATAAAGCAGAGAACCCTGGACCCGGCTCGGAGGGAAGCAGACATTTAAAGAGTCACCTGAGAAGAATCGCTCAAGGAACCAAACCCAGGAGAGAGTGAGTTCCAGAAGCCAAGGGAGAGACAGCTGCAGTTCATGGTGCTGAGTGCTGTGGAAAGGGCTGGAGAATAAGATCTGAAGGGCCACTTCAGGAGTCAGAACTTCTATCCAATCTGTGTATGAAGGGGAAGCAAGGCAGGAAGAGAGGCTGGAGATGGGGAAGAAGATGAAATTTGGGGAGGGTGAGGGGGTAGTGGTGACATCAGGGCATTGTAAGATCCTGGAGTGTGCTTCTAAAGGCAAGAGGAAGCCCACATGTGCCAGAGGTTAGGGTAATGGCCTAAAGGCAAGCAAGACATAGATTCCCTGTGCTTCCCGAATTTAAGATGTTATGGGGAGACAGGCAACACCCAAGTGACTGACTAAAGAATAACTGTTTTTCTTAACCTTCTTCCAAACTTACCTCATCGTTTCAGAATGTAATCTGTCAACTGGATGGCTGCCAGCAAGAGGTGCCTGGCCATCTGAAACTTGAGCTGAGAGCCCACCCAAGCTCAGATAATGTCATCGCCAAAGAGGTCCTCGTCCCCTGCTACATTCAGCCACACCTCGGCTGCTCTGCTGCCAGACCCATTAAATGCTCTCTCTTCCCAGCCACCCTGAACCCCTGCCAGGACAATATCGTCATCCAAGAGCCTCTGATACATTTATCTGTCTTCCCAACAGAAAAAGCAGTGTCCATTTAAAGGACAAGTAGACAGAGATCTGCTCACTTCAGGTGTGCAGGTCATGACTTCTGGAAGCTTGCCTGGAGCTGAAGCAAGGCCAGTAACACAGCAGGACTGCGACACGGTGGGCGGGGGCGACCAGATGTCGGGGGTGGGGCAGGCAGCCCTGATGCCCACCAGTTGCTCCTGAAGAGCTGTTCACATCCTTCTCTTGGTACTGACATTGTGCTGTGGTTCCTGAGGTGTGTTTTGTCTCTGCGTGTACATTGTAGACCCTTGTAAGACAGGGCGATTAAATCTACTTTTTCATAAATTCCAGGACACAGTACTTCTTACAGCCCATACCCTTTCCCCCTTTCTCCCTGTATTGCATCCAGACTTGATGTATGGAACTTGAGTGGCCATCTTGGGGTCAAAAAATTACAAACGTGGGGGAGGAAAAGGTCAAGAGCATCACCCAGTTTCTATCCGTGGCATCACCAAGCTGCTGAATCAATGTCAGCAGCCAGCTAATGCAGTCATTTAAGTTATGAGAGAAAAATAATTTTTTGGCCTAAGTCCCTTGTAAGTTAGGTTTTCTGTTTCCTGAAACTAAATGTAATTTACCCAGCATCCATTCCCCCACTTTCTCACTCAGAGACCCCCAACTTTGTTCAGATATCCATCCTTCCTCCACACAGCTAGGCGCCCCAGGTGATGCTGATTCCATCTCCAGTTCCAGGGGTGGCATTCGTTGGCCAAGTGTAATCCCATTTCCCTTGCCAGTGTTGAGTTAAGGAGCCAATGAGACATGGGGGCTGAAATCTGTTGGGGCTTCTGGGGAAAGGCTCCCATGATACAGCAGCAAGAAGATCTGTCTCTCTCTCCTATTGCTATTGCTATGTCCAGGTTTTGTACCTGAACTGTTGTAATCACCTTGCCTCTCTCTCCCCTGAGGATGACGCCAACACAGAAGGTGGTGAGTGAAGAGACAAAAATAACCTGGATCCCCATAGACATTGCTGCTCTGCTGAATCAACCGGCCTTGAAGGCTGCCTGACCCTTGCACTTCCTGTGCTGCCACAGTGTAATTCTTTATTCTTTAATGCAGTTTGAATTGGGGGTTTTGTTACTTACTCCTGAAAGCATCTTTACAGATAATGAGGGTATTTTTTAAAGTTCTGTTTGTGATTATCTAAATCAAGCTTTTTATAAGAAAAGGTAGATAAGACTTCCCTGGTGGCGTAGTGGTTAAGAATTCGCCTGCCAATGCTGGGGACACGGGTTCGAGCGCTGGTCCGGGAAGATCCCACATGCCACGGAGCAACTAAGCCTGTGCACCACAACTATTGAGCCTGCGCTCTTAGCCCATGAGACACAACTGCTGAGCCCAAGTGCCACAACTACTGAAGCCCATGAGCCTAGAGCCTGTGCTCTGCAACAAGAGAAGCCACCGCAATGAAAAGCCTGCACACCACAATGAAGAGTAGCCCCTGCTTGTCACAACTAGAGAAAGCCCGCGTGCAGCAAGAAAGACCCAACGCAGCCAAAAATAAATAAATTAAAAAAAAAAAAAAAAAAGAAAAAGAAAAGGTAGATAAAGCATCAGCCTGTGTATTTAGCATTTTTCCAATGTTGAATATGATGCTATTTCTTCCATCTTAAAGGTTTAGATACAGAGAATGGTTTAGATCAAAATGTATCCTGAAGCAAATGTTAATTTTATCCTGGTCAACCTGACCCAGCCAGAAGTATGCTCGGATTTATTAAACTTGTGTCCCTAACGAAGGTAGAGAAATTGAGCCAATAATAATAGATTATCTTCTCACTGGTGGGGCTTTAGGGAACAATGAGCCAATGAGAAATAACATGCTCACTTCTGTTGAGACTTGAGGAGGAGAGAACAGTGATTTGATCCTCATAGGAGCTGGGACTGCTGCAGGTGGTATTTCCCTGATTTCCAATCCTCTCCCAGTCCCCTCTGGGACCATAAACATGGGGACCCCTGCGAATGATCTGTGGTGGGTACAATTAATACTAATCAATTAATACTAATAATTAATTCTGGATCTCAGAGTCATTTCATCCCAAGGAGAGGAATGCCTTGAAACCTGCCAGGTTAATATACCTCGCACAGTGCCTGGCACACAAAAGGCACTCAAAACTGTGTGTTTATTGGATGAGTGAGGGAGGCCAGGCAAGTGGTACCATTTCTATATCCTCCTCTCCCCCACCTGTTAATCCAATAAATTGTCTTCTCTTTGTTTAAATGTTCATTGCTAAATATAGTCGAACAATGCAGGTGGTTTAGGGAGACTTGGAGTAGCCTGTCTGAGGTCACTGAATTATTCCAGAAACATTCTGCAGTATAATGCCTCAACCCCTGAGCCAAAACTTTAAGCCAAGGACATTTTTAGAAGCTGTGAGCTAGAGCAATTGCTTCAGGACCCAGAATTTAAACACACGATGGTGGCTCTAGCCTCTAATTCTGTCATGCTCTCAGAGACGACTGCATCAGTCTCTCACCTTTGCCCTGACAAATCCTTCCAAAAGGAACTGGAAACATTTCAGGGACATAGCCATGTCCCTCCCACTCGTGGTGAGATAGTCTGGAGACTGTGGTCCCAGATAAAGCTATCAAATGCCCACCTTGCCTTTGAGGCTCTCTGCAAGATGTGTCTTCTTAAAAGGCTTAAATCTCTTACTTACTCTAATTTGACACTTGCTTAATAAGCAGCATTTCCAGACATGTATTCCCACTTTCAACCCTGACATCATCATGGGGGACTTGAATACTTTCTCCTTTTCTCAGATATGTGCACCTTCTGTGGATGCCCAGGATCCAGCACAGTGAAGCATAATAAAGTGCTCAATACATGTTTGTGAAATTAATGAATAAATTGCATGGATAACTAGCGTGGGAGTAGACATAGGAGACTCCTAATATATAATTACCTCACACTTAAGGCAATGTATCTGACAGAGATTCTAACTTACAAATTTGATAAAAAACAATGCAAAGGGAGGGAGGATCTGAAAGCTGAAACTGGGAGGGTGTTTAATCTTCAATATATGATCGTAAATATAAATACTGCTATTTGTTGTTTATTCTACATACTTGAATTGCTGGCATGGTATTAGGTGCTACGTATATGGCATTGCATTTCATTCTTACAATGACCTTATATAGTAAATATTATTGTTGTAATTCCTGTTCTAAAGATGAGGAATTTAGGACCCAGAGGATTAAGTAATTTTCCTCTGGTCATGCAGCTAGAAGTGGTCTATGCATGCGCTTGACTTCTTTATAACCCTGTTAGGGTGACCAGAGGTCACTTGTTAGGTTAACTCTAAGACCCTTATCAGATCTGAAAGAGGAAATAAGAGTAGAGGAAACCTGGAGTCAGGTAGACGCTGAGAAGACTTCAAAGCTGTAAAAATCTCTTTAGGCATTATTGAAATCCACATGAGCATGGGTTTGGCTAACATTTTGTCCACTTTCCAATGAGAAGTTTTCAACTCTTTCCCTATTAAAAATACCTCTAATGCTTTGACCCAAGTCAATATAAATGATAGATATGTGTATGACAAAGAAGAAGGACGGAAGGTAACTGCTTCCCCTGCACTACAGTGCTATCATGAGAGCAAGCTTGTTTAATCTTCACACAGAGATACTCAACAGCTCGGCAGCTTCGCTCAATAGAACTTGTGTGTTCCGAATTTTGTGCTAGTATTTTGTCTTGCTCCCAGAATGTCCCTTAATCCCACCACCATCGGCCTAAATCCTGCTCTTCCATTAATGTTAGCTCAAATCCGATTCACCATTCTAGCTTGCAGTGATAATTCTAAGAGTTGGCATTTATTGAACCCTTACTATATGCCAGATCCTGTGCTAAACACTTTAATTATTACTTAATTGCCACAATAGTGCTGTGTAGGAGGAACTACTATTAATCTATAGACGAGAAAACTAAGTCACAAAGCAATTAAATAACATTCCCACCATCATATAACAAGGAATAAGTAGAAGAAGAGTCATCTCTTTTTCTTTGTTGGTCAATCATATTTTTACAAAATTGATTCCAATTTGGGGGCACTTAAAATAGATACCTTGGTGTTTCATTTATCAGGTGGTTGTCTTAAAGACATGAAAAATACCTAGATTCAAGGAAATTTATCCACTCACAGTAACTAGTAGAGAGAAACTCACATGAATATATTGCATTTTGGAAACTTCTGTTTTCGAGGGATGTCTTCATTTCACGGCATTATTACTTTTTTCATACTCAACTAATGCCCTAATTCCTCAATGAAGCTTTACGATGCAGCTTAACAGCTGTGGAATGGTTTTAGTTTTATCACAATAGGTAGGTGTGATGCCCTGGGAAAGATTCAAACACTTTAAGACACAGTTTCTGTCACAAAAAGATTAAAATCATGATTTTGAAGACTATCTAATGACATGAATATAGTTGATAAAAGAAAAAAGTACAGTACAAAATATACAGTATCAAGCCATAATTTAAATTTAAAATATCCACTTTAGATACATAGTTTAAAAACCATGGAAATAAGTACAATAAATGTTAAGAGTGGTTAGTTCTAAATGGTAGAGTAATATGTGGTTTTCATTTTCTTTTTTTATACTTTCTTTTATTTTCTAATTTTTCTACAATGAGCATGTAGTGCTTTTATAACCAGAAAACAACAAAAAGTCACTCCCCAGTAAAAAGAACTAAGGTTCTTTGGGGGAAATGGCTGAGCCCATGTCTAAGGCAGGAAAAGTACAAGGTGAGCCTTGACATATTGTTGTTTCAGAAAGTAAGGAAACGCTCAAAGACTAATGGGATTGTGTCAGAAGGTTCTAGGAACTGGCTCAGAGGGCTCCCACTGGCTAAATTTAGAACAATGAGAGTATCAAAAATAATAATGGGTGTAACTAATGGCAACACACTAAATGACTATGATAGAGGAAGAAAGGAAAGAAGACATACTGGATAAGAAGTGTTGATATAATGATAGTTAGAAAACTAAGCATTTTGCAACTCCTAATGTAACATTTGATTAAAGCAAGAACAATCAATGGATGATAAAACTATCAGGTGAAAGGTTGCTGAGAGACTAGATAATATCATTGTACAGACAGAGTATTTTTTGCAAAGAAAAAAGATGTTCCTTTAACGAGACATTTGGCAGATCTTACCTTAGCCAAGTAATCAAACTTAACATCAGTAAGAGTGTGGCAATCTGACAGCATGTTCTCCTGATATGATGCAACACGAAGTTCACAATATCTCTGAAGTATTCTTGTCAAAAATGTTTAACCTGAATCCAATCAAGCCTTGAGACCTAGCTTTGTCTAGATCACAGGGAATTGAGGAGAAAGGGAAGTTAATAACATCATGGGCAAACAATAAGACAAATTCAGAATGCAATATACTCTAGAAGGTAATTAAGTGTCTCAGATTCTTCAAAAAGTCAAAGTAATAAAAAGAGCAGAAGTATTCTTTTTTTAATTTAGTATACGTTATTTTATAGAGAAGTTTTAGGTTTGCAGAAAATTTGAACAGAAAGCACGGAATTCCCATATACCCTCTTCCAATCCCTGTAATTTCTCCTATTATTAACATCTTGCATTAATTTTATATTTGTTACAATTGATGAACCCATACTAATACATTATTATTAACTAAAGGCTATAGTTTACATTAGGGTTTACTATTTTCCTATTTGCGTTGTACACTCTATGGGTTTTGACAAGTGTATAATATCATGTATCCACCATTACAGAATCATTCAGAATAGTTTCACTGCCCCCCAAAATCCTCTGTGCTCCACCTATTCATCCTTCCATCCACTCCCTAAACCCATGGCAACCACTGATCTTTTTACTGTCTCCATTGTTTTGCCTTTTCCAGAATGTCATAGAGTTGGAATCATACAGTATGTAGCCTTTTCAGATTGATTTATTTTACTTAGCAATACGCACTTAAGGTAGATTACTCTTAAAAGTGACCAAATATAGTAATGCATGAACTTAGATTTGATCACAATTTTTTAAATGGATATAAAAGACATTCTGGGGACAACTGGGGAATTTGAATATGAACAGGATATTAGAAGATATAAGAGAATTAGTAATAATTTCTCAGACATGATCATGGTGTTTTGGTTAGGTAGAAAAATGTTCTTAGTCTTAGGAGACGCTGCTGAAGTATTTAACATTAAGTATCATGATGTCTGCATTTACCTTCAAGTGCTACAACAAATACATGTGTGTTTGTATGTGGGGCGGGGCGGGGGAGGCTGAGAGAGAAAATGAGAGAGAAAATATGGCAAAATAGTACAATTACTGAAACTAGAAGGATATGCAGGTACTCAATGTAATATTACTTTGACTTTTGTATTTGTTTGAAATTTACCCCTTAAATATTACACTAAAGACTCTGCTTGTCTTTGGTAAAGTCCCTTTTGGGTCAGTTCTACCAGAATCATTAACTGTGTTCCTCAATGTGACTCTAAGTTAAGGAGAGCTCCTCACTTAGTAAGGGTTCGATGCTCAGATAGGACGATTAGAAGAAACGCACTGATAGTAGCCCCAGGGATTTCACAGATGTTATATTTTAGTATACTATATAAATCAATCAATGAAAATGTTGAATGAAACTGAGAATTTCTTTGGACTTAAATTAAGTTCCCCAATAAAATCTCCTACCTGTACAATTGCTAACCAGTTAGATTTAAAAAG
This sequence comes from Eschrichtius robustus, assembly GCF_028021215.1. NCBI lineage: Eukaryota > Metazoa > Chordata > Mammalia > Artiodactyla > Eschrichtiidae > Eschrichtius > Eschrichtius robustus. Next base: position 48,613,493 of record NC_090824.1, read on the forward strand.
CATCACATAAATGCCCCAAGTCACAATCTGACCCTTTATTTTTCTTCACAGCATTAACCTCACCTGCCATATTATATAATTATTTGCTTCCTGTCTCTCTCTTCCCATTAGAATGTAAGCTTCTTGAGGTGTCAATAATCTTAATTCCTAAATTTAACTTTTCAGCAACCACTTTTGATATATCAACCACTATATTACCAATATTTGGGATGGTACCTAGTACATGAATAGCACTCAATAAGTATATTAGTGGATATTCAGTTGTTTCCAATTTTTCACTATTATAAAATAAGGTAGCAATAATAATTCTTGTACATATGTTCTTAGGCATTTGTGTAAGAGTTTCTCTAACATATATTCCTAACAGTTGCATTGCTGGATGAAAGGTATGTACATCTTCAAACTTACTGGATATTGCCAAAGAGTTCTCTAGAGAAAGCTAATTTTCATCTCCTATTTCTTTTCCATCATTCATTCTTTCATGTATTTATTCATTCAACAAGCCTTTACTGAGTACCTACTATATACCAGATACTATCACAGGTACTGAAAATAGAGTAGCAAACAAAACACAGCCTTCAATGAGCTTATGTTTTAAGAGTGGTAGTTCATCTTTTTTGGAGAAATGTCCATTTAGGTCTTCTGCCCATTTTTGGATTGAGTTCTTTGTTTTTTTGATATTGAGCTGCATGAGCTGCTTGTATATTTTGGAGATTAATCCTTTGTCAGTTGCTTCGTTTGCAAATATTTTCTCCCATTCTGATAGACATTTCTCCAAAGAAGATATACAGATTGCCAACAAACACATGAAGGGATACTCAACATCACTAATCATTAGAGAAATCCAAATCAAAACTACAATGAGGTATCACCTCACATCGGTCAGAATGGCCATCATCAAAAAATCTACAAACAATAAATGCTGGAGAGGGTGTGGAGAAAAGGGAACCCTCTTGCACTGTTGGTGGGAATGTGAACTGGTACAGCCACTATGGAGAACAGTATGGAGGTTCCTTAAAAAACTAAAAATAGAACTACCATACGACCCAGCAATCCCACTACTGGGCATATACCCTGAGAAAACCATAATTCAAAAAGAGTCATGTACCATAATGTTCACTGCAGCACTATTTACAATAGCCAGGACAGGGAAGCAACCTAGGTGTCCATCAACAGATAAATGGATAAAGAAGATATGGCACATATACAATGGAATATTACTCAACCATAAAAAGAAACGAAATTGAGTTATTTGTAATGAGGTGGATGGACCCAGAGTCTGTCATACAGAGTGAAGTAAGTCAGAAAGAAAAACAAATACCATACGCTAACACATATATATGGAATCTAAAAAAAACATGGTTCTGAAGAACCTAGGGGCAGGACAGGAATAAAGATGCAGACGTAGAGAATGGACTTGAGGACCCGGGGAGGGGGAACAGTAAGATGTAATGAAGTGAGACAGCGGCATGGACATATATACACTACCAAATGTAAAATAGATAGCTAGTGGGAAGCAGCCGCATAGCACAGGGAGATCAGCTCGGTGCTTTGTGACCACCTAGAGGGGTGGGATAGGGAGGGTGGGAGGGAGACGCAAAAGGGAAGAGATATGGGGATATATGTATTCATAGAGCTGATTCACTTTGTTATACAGCAGAAAGTAACACACCATTGTAAAGCAATTATACTCCAATAAAGATGTTAAAAAAAAAAAAAGAGCGATAGTTCAGGGAGGAGGAAGACAGACAATGAACAAATAAATTTGTATGTCAGGTGGTTACAAGTATTACCAAGGAAGAGAAGGCAGGGTAAGACAGAAAGGAACTAGGTGTGCTAGTTTAGGTAGGCTGGTGTAATAATCTTGGCCCCAGGGCCAGAGCCACAGGCCCAAGTTGAGCCACAGATGGTTATTCCCAGGCCTTGAAAGCTAATGGAATGTGCTTTCCTGGATTTTATTATTGCTTAGGACATGATGATTCCCTTCTACCTTCTGTTTTCTCCCTTTTGTAGTAAATGTCTATAACCACTACCCTATGCCTGTCCCACCACTGGATTTTGGAAGCAGTTAACTTTTCTAGTTTCACCAGTCTACATGGAGAGGAATTTTGTGCCAGGAATGATTGTCCCAGAGTCTCTCCCGTCCCTTTAGATGATTTAGATGATGAGATATAGGACTTCTGAGCTGATAAAATTTAGATGAGATATTAGTCTTGAACTGATGATTTAATGGGTTGAGACTTTTGTGAATATTGGAATGAGGTGAATGCAAGTCATCAACATAGTGATAGTATTGAACACCTTGGAACTGATTGAGATCAGCTAAGCAGTGGGTGAAGGTAAAGAGGAAAAGATGTCTAGAAACTCAGCCCTGAGATACGCCAACACTAGAGGTCATTAGGAAGAAGAGAAACTGGCCAAAAAAAAAAAAAAAAAAATAAGGAAAAGCCAGTGAAGCAGGAAGAGAAGGAAGAGTAGTATTCTGAAGTAAAAGACAAGGGACCAGTACCTGAACATGTCTCAGGAAAATGATTTTCAAACTGCAATTCTCCCTCTAGCTAATTTATGCATCAAATTTGAGGATAGATAAATCCTCGAAGATTTGCCTGTCTTCCACCCTTTCTCAGGAAGCTATTGGACAATCTGCAAGGGAGTTAAGCACGAAAGAGGACAATAGGAAACCCAAGAAAAGGAGATTCATCACAGGAGAGAAGCAGAGGAAGTTCCTAAGACAACAGTGAAGGGAGAAGATGGAAATCTCAGGGAGAAAGCTGTTTTCCATAGGGGAAAATGGAATTGACAGTTATCAGATATACTCGATCAGATTTAATTAGGGAATTGAAAATGCACGTGTGTACGTGCTTGCGCGTGTGCATTTGGTGTAGGGGAGACGGGGGCATGAGCCAAGTTTTCATCTACTCTATTCTGCTGGGAAGTCAGGAGGTAATATTAATTTAATATCAATTTAAAATTGATAAATCAAACAATAGCAATTTAAGAATATTATTCACTTAAATATTGGAAGAAAGAGCTAAAGAGTTAAAAGTGGTTGCCACCGAGAAACAGGAATCAGGAGAGGTGAAGAATGGGACAATGGGCCTTAGTGTTTTATTTATAAGCCTTTAAGTGCTTATATATATACGTTATATATATATTAGTAGATATATATTCTTTTTCAGATTCTTTTCCATTAGAGGTTATTACAAGATATTGAATATGGTTCCCTGTGCTATACAGTAGGTCCTAGTTGTTTATCTATTTTATATATAGTAGTGTATATATGTTAATCCCAAACTCCTAATTTATCTCTTTTAAAAAGCTAATTTTAAAAAGAACGAGATATGTATTCTGTAGATCAAGTGAACAAAATTTCTTGAGAATAGTAAAATCAAGTTAGCTGAGGCCCAAGCATTGAACAGTGGGTTCCTCAAAGGGCGGGTTATCAGACATTGGTAAGCATCGGTTTGGAAGAATAGGAGTAGGGGAAGCCTGAATAAAGTTCAAGAAAGAATGGGAGAAGAGGAAATGGACATGGCTTGTGTTTTTACAGTTTTAATGGGCTTTGATGCACAGAAGTTTTAGTTCCAGTTCAGTCAAACTTACCCATTTCCTTTGCGGTTTGTACTTATTTTGTGTCCTTTTAAAGAAGGCATTCCTACATTTTCTTCCAAAAGTTATTGTCTGTGCTTTCTTATTTCTTTAAAGACATAAATTTATTAAAGTGAGAAACTTTATTTTAAAATAAAAAATGATGACACGAACTTTCTTTTCCCACAGTTTTCTAACTTCCTTGGACAAAAGGTCAAATCATTTTTTCTCAAAAAGAGGATAGCAATTAAATATTCCTCTTTGGGGGATGTCTCATGGCATAATTTGAAACAGCTCTCTAGCAAGTTTAAGATATGGAAGTGTTCGTTGTGTTTTTAGGGGGAGATGGTTCCCTTGAAGGAAAGAACAAGAAAGTATATCAGTATAGATTATCAAAAATCTTTACCCATGGAACTACTAAATTGTAACGTAGTGTTGCAGAACTCAGTATGGTTGCTTTACCCCTTGCTACTTGAAGTGTGGTCCATGAACCAGTAGGTCAGCCTTGCCTGGGAGTTTGTTAGAAACACAGAATCTCAGGCCCCACCTCCAACCTGCTGAATTAGAGTCTGCATTTTTCTTTTTAATAAAATTATTTATTTATTTATCTTTTCATTTTTGGCTGTGTTGGGTCTTCGTTGCTGCACACAGGCTTTCTCTAGTTGCGCTGAGCGGGGGCTGGTGGCATCTCTTGTTGCAGAGCACGGGCTATAGGCGCACGGGCTTCAGTAGTTGTGGCACCTGGGCTCAGTAGTTGTGGCTCGCGGGCTCTAGAGCGCAGGCTCAGTAGTTGTGGCACACAGGCTTGGTTGCTCCGCGACATGTGGGATCTTCCCAGACCAGGGCTCGAACCCATGTCCCCTGCATTGTCAGGTAGATTCTTAGCCACTGCACCACCAGAGAAGTCCCAGAGTCTGCATTTTAACAAGGACTCCAAGTGACTCCTATGCTCGTGGAAGCTTGAGAAGTGTGGTCTTAAACCATGAGACAGAGAAGTGTGCAAAGATATATCTCCAATAATTTTCCTCTTCTGAGTGTGGTGGTCCTCAAACTTTCCTGCATGTTGAAATCACCTGGAGAGCTTTAAACACTACTGGTGCCTGAGTCCCACTCCCAGAAATTCTGATGTGATTGGTCTGGAGTACAGTCTGGACACTGAAATTTTTTAAAGCTCCCCAGGTGAGTCTAGCGTACACACAAAGTTGAGAAGCATAGCCCCAGAGAACCTGTAATTTAGAAATGCTTTTGGCTGCAAGTAATAGCAAGCCCGAGCAGTGGTGGCTTAAGCCAGTGGTTCTCAGACTATGTTGCACATTAGAGTCACTTGAGGAGATATAAAAATCCTGATGCCCAGGCTGCATCCCAAAAGATGCTGACTTAATTGTCCTGGGTGCAGTCTGGTGGTAGATATTGTCAGGCTGGTTGGGTAGCTCGGTCAGGTTAACTAGTACCCAGCTCTCTCTCCCCTCTCTCTTCCATTGAATAGAATTGTAGATGGGAGTTGCCAGCCCTCCTTGTAGCCTGGGTAGCCACATGCCTGTGTTCTTGCCAATGGAATGTGAGTAGAAGCATGTGTCACTTCTGGGCCGGCACCATACAACTTCGTAGATGTGCCCCTCCATACTCATCCCCTTCCCTCCTGGTTGGAAAGGCCATGCCCAGAATAACCTTGGAAGGCATGTGTTGAAGACGGCTCTTACCAAGAGTTCCTACATGGAGATAGGAAGAGCCACCCACCCACCTGACACTCCCAACAGGGACTGTTCTGTGAAAGAGACACAGTCATCAGAGTCTTTGCATTATGTAGGCATTTTAGCTATTTACCAAAATCAGACATCATCTTTTTTTATCTTTGTAATACCCAAGTGAGGCAAGTATCACTACGCCCATTTTACATATGAGAAAGCTAAGACATAGTCACATAGCTAGAAGGTGGCAGAGAATAGGCTTCAAACCAAGTTTGTGTTAAACAAAACCCAGGCTCTCAATCGCATACCATATATTTTCCCATGGATTTCTAAAAGCAAGAACATTTAGAGTTGGAAAAAGTGAAGTCGATAGAGTCTGTAGTTAAAGGAGAAAACATCTGTGCTTTAAAAACTGAATGATTGGTTCTGCATTTGGTGACTTGGTGCTCAGTAATTTTTAACTGCATATTTTTGGCTCAGCTATCCCATCCCCCTGGCTGCTTCTTTTTCACATGTGTTCTATACGTTCACACGTCTGTTCTATATGCTGCCACTATGTTAGTCTCCCTAAAAAATGACCTTCTCATGTCACCTCCTTTGACTTCCATCTTCAGAACCTACCAGCCAAAGTTCAAATTCCTCATCTAGTCCTAACCATACTCCTCCTACATAGGCACTCTGCTGCAGCCACATTTGCCTATCTCACTTTACCAATTCACAAACTTTCAAGGGAAGAAGGAACTTTAAGGTCAAGTAATTCAATGACCATCTGCATCAGCTAACTATTGCTGTGTAACAAATCTAAAACTTAGTGCCTTAAAATAATGATTTCTTATTTCTCACCGTTCTGTGAGTTGACCGTGTGGTTCTTCTATTGGTCTCACTTGTGTTCACTCACATGATTCCATTTGGCTGGCAGCGAAGTTGCACTGGAAGTTCCTTAAGGCCTCTCTCACATGACTAGGGGCTGTGAGCTGTCAGCTAGGGCACCTCCAGGCTCCTCCATGTGGTCTCCATCCAAGAGATGTCTCATCCTCCAGGCTCCTCCATGTGGCCTCTACAACAGGATAATCTGGACTTCCTTATATCTGGCTTCCAACTGGAGAAAGGCAGAAACTACTGGACCTTTCCAAACTTAGGCCTGTATCCTACACAATGTCACTTCTGCTACATTCTATTGGTCAAAGCAAGTCATGGGGCAGCCCAGATGGACTCCATCTCCTGAAGGGAAGAGTGGCAAAGAATCTGTGGCTATCTTTACTTCACTGTGCAGTCTCATTCCTTCTACATACCTCCTCCCCTTATCCTCCCCACCTCTACCCAATATTCCTTCTCAGCGCAGCCACATTACAGTGTTTCAGGAGTGGGCCCCAGGGCTGGACTTGCCTATGTTTGAATCTCAACTCTACTACCTACCTACTCTGTGACCTTGAGCAAGTTACCATACCTCTCTGTGCCTCAATTTGTTCAACCATAAATTCGGGAGGTAGGGTTGGGGGTGGATATAAATCCTATATTTAGGGCTGTTGTGAGAATTAAATGAGTGAATACAAAGTGCTAGAACGGTGCCCGGCTTTGGTAAGTGCTTCATAAATGTTATCTATTGCTAGTAGTTGGTTGATCTAGTTTTTCTTTGTTGGTGCAGAACACAAAGGGGTCAGGCTGGGCCTGGGGTTTAGGCTCCAGGGCAGAGGGTGCTAGAGGAAGGGATACATACAATCCCTAAGGCACCATCCTTGCACCAAAATGCCTTGACTTAGTTGATTATGTGAGGAGTATTTTAGGCAGAAGAGGGTGTCTATGTGCTTCTTGCTCAGCTTCTGAAAGTGTTCCCCTAAGATAGAACCCCTATGTCTGTAAAGCTGAATCACACATCTAATGCCCTAAAAAGTAACCTCAAAATCATCTAAAGTTCAGCTTTCCTGGTTTAATATGCTTCAACTTCATCCTAGCAAACTTTGGACACCCCCAGTACTTAAATACCTTGTTTTTCACAAGGGCACTTTTCAGATCCAAAGGAGAAGCCTACAGCGGAAGCTTGTCTGCAGGATTCGGGATGCTGGCAATTCCGATCTTGGCACACAGCACATTCAGCCCTGAGTAGCCATGATTTATAGCATCAGAGCCTGGGCAGGAAATCCAGCAGCTCCCACTACACATGACAGAACACAGAGCCCAAAGCACACAGACCGTGTGGCGAGGGGAGTGGTGCAGAGCTAGGGGAAGGAACTGGGAGCCCAGGGCAGACCTCTGTGGGCATTGCTAGCCCCTCTCTCTGACCATCAGTCATATTCTGTGCCTGTGAGTCTTATTTTTCCATTCCCATTCTTTCACAAATGGGTTAATCATTGCTCTTACTGAGCGAGAGAGGAGGGGAAAAAAATGATTTAAATTCACTGAGAGGCTGAGGGTAATCATACTAATGCATTAGCTCAGATGTTATTTCAGGACAAGATTGCTATTAGTCTGCCGTAATTCAGCTGAAAGTTCTGTAGTAAGCCTTCCTGCCATTATTATTTGTTTTACAGCACAAAATATGCAAAGTGTAGTCTGAGAGATGAAAATCATATATAGAGCTTAGGCCTAAAATTCTGAAATAAATTTATTTTGTGTCCTTTTTGTCTTCAAGCTATATTTTTGAAGCATCAAGTATGGATATAGCACTGTGCTAGACACTGGGAGGGGTGGGATACAGGAAAAGAGAATTAGATGTTTATTGAGTCCATAACTCTGGTCAGGCACTCTGACAATATTGGATTTCTAATGGGCCCTGGAAATCATAGACTGTCCTCAATAGCTTATAGTGTAGAAGTGGAGATGGCATGCACACACATGAATGGTAACATATTCATGTACTCGTATTTCTTTCCAGCTTTATAGAAACATAATTAACAAATGAAAACTTGTATGTATTTAAGGTCTACAACATGATGTTTTGACATATGTATACATTTCAAAATGTTTACTACAATCAAGGTAATTGACATATCCATCACCTCATAGTTACTTTTTTTTTTTTTTTGGTAAGAATGATTAAAATCTACTCTCAGCAAATTTCCAGTATACAACACACTATTGTTAACTATAGTCGTGATGCTGTACATTAGCTTTCTATAGCTCATTCATCCTGCATATCTGAAACTTTCTATCCTTTGACCAACATTTTCCCATTTTCTCCACCCCTCAGTCCCTGGAAACCACCACTCTACTCTGCTTCTAAGAGTTTGACTTCTTTAGATTCTACATATAAGTGACATCATACAGTATTTGCCTTTCTGTGTCTGGCCTATTTCACTTAGCATAATGTCCACCGGGTTCAGCCATGTTGTCACAAATGACAAAAGTTCCTTCTTTTTAAAGGCTGAATAATATTAGAGCATATATATATATATATATATATATATATATATATATATATATATATATATATATATATATACACACAACATTTTCTTTATCCATTCTTCCGTTGATAGTTACGTAGGTTGTTCCCATATCTTGGCATACTGAATAATGCTGCAATAAAATGGAAGTGCAGATATCTCTTCAAAATACTGATTTCATTTCCTTTGGATATATACCCAGAAGTGAAATTGCCAAATCTATGGCAGTTCTATTTTTAACTTTTTGAGGAACCTCCATACTGTTTTCCATAATGGCTGTACAAATTTACATTCCTACCAACAGTGTGCAAAGGTTCCCTTTTCTCAACATCCTCAATACTTATCTTTTGCCTTGTTGATAATACCTATCCTAACATGTGCGAGGTGACATCTCATAATTTTAATCTGCATATCCCTGTTGATTAGCTATGTTGAGTAGTTTTCATGTACCTGTTGTCCATTTGCATGTCTTCTTTTGAGAAATGTCTATCCAGGTCATTTAACCATTTTTAAATCAGGTTATCTATTTTCTTGCTTTGAGTTGAGTTCCTTATATATTTTGGATATTAACTCCTCAGCAGGTACAGTTTGCAAATATTTTCTCCCATTTCGTAGATTTCTCTTCATTCTGTTGATTATTTCCTTTGCTGTGTAGAAGCTTTTTAGTTTGATGCACTCCTATTTGTCTATTTTTGCTTTTGTTGCCTTTGCTTTTGGGATAATATCCGAAAAAATAATTGGCCAGACTAATGTCAAGAAGATTTTTCCCTATGTTTTCTCCTAGTAGTTTTAGGTCCTGTGTTTAGGTCTTTAATCCATTTTGAGTTGACTTTTGCATATGGTGTAAGATAAGGGTACAGTTTCATTCTTCTCTATGTGGATATCCAGTTTTCCCAACACCATTTGTTGAAGAGATCATCCTTTCCCAATTGTGTATTCTTGGCACCTTTGTCAAAAATCAGTCAACTGTATATGCATGGATTTATTTCTGTGCTCCCTATTCTGTTTCAGGGGTCTAAATATCTGCTGTTATGCCTGTACCATACTGTTTTGATTACTATAGCTTTGTAGTATGTTTTGAAACCAGGGCATAGGATGCCTCCAGCTTTGTTCTTCCTGCTCAGGATTGCTTTGGTTTAAGGCAAGAGATTAACATAAAGAAATACTTTGAGACTAACTGAATATGGATTGTAAGCGTGAGCTCCTGTGGTCATGGGAGACTTTCTCAAGGAGCAGAACCATGCCCTTCAACCTCTAGATTATTAATCTAGAGGTTGAAGAGCATGAACTCAGAGTCCGGATTCAGGGTCTGCCTTTCCCATGTACCAGCTGTGTGAATCTGGCCAAGCTACTTGGCTCCTCTGTGGTTTGGTTTCTTCATCCGTAAAATGGACATGAGTTACATCTACCTCACAGAGTGGTTGTGAAAATTAAATGAAGATAAAATACTGAGACTAACCATATCATTAGTATCATCCAAGTGCTGGTTATTAGTATTTTTTTTAATTGTTTTGATAGGCAGAGGAGAAGGAGGTGCAATAATGTCAGTCTCATGGTAGAGGATGAGATAAGCCATCTGCTATAGGACAAGAGTAATTAGCACAGTGTTGGCACGGCCTCTCTCACTCTCCGTCCTTTCGCTTGCTTGGCTCTTAGAGTCAGAGAGTGTGGGAAATAGAAATGGAGGGGACACGGGATTTACTCTAGTCAATCTCGTGTATTCTCTTTGACATTTTTCAAGAGGGTGCATAGGGCTTGCATGGCTTTTCAGCTACTTTTGCCCTCTGACTGCTCTTTGTTTAGATGTACCATGAGACAGAGACTGGCAAGAGGGGCTTCTGGTCATTTCCTCCTAATCTGAAGTGATCCAGCCACATCTGAACCCTCGGGGCACTTTGTCTGAACTACTTTTTTTGTGTTTTAACCCGTGCCTAGTCTGTACCATAGTGTGTTTACTTTTGCACATGTCACACGACCCTGATGAACCCCATGAGGGTTAAGGCTGGGCCTTACTTGTTTTGTATTCTGACCACAGTGCTTTAAACAGAATAGCTGCTATAAGTATCGCTGAAATAAGGGAAGGGTATTTTCTAGGGTGTGTGATAAGCCCACTACTTGAAAAAACGATTCCAACCTTAAATATTGGAGGTTTTAAGAATTTCATAATCCCGATCTTGAACAGGATTTCTGTTCATTCCAGGAACTGAAAGGGCATCTTCAATCTGAAGGTAAAATGTGACCATTTGTTTTCATGTCAGATACTGGCATCAGAGAGAAAAGCCTTGGCCAGCTTTGGGCAGGGAACAACAACACCATGCTGGTTCCCTCCTGAAATACAGCACTTTATCAATAATGTGCTGGAGCTGGGGCTGTAATGCTATGAATGAAATTTGCATCCTAGTCAGATAGCTGTGAGCATAATTTGAAGGCAGGAACAGATATTTTAAGATCAATTGCACTTTCAGCCAGTGATGTTAAGAAACCTCTTCACTGTACAATATTTAAAAGGAAACTGATCATCCATATTGCAGTTTAGAAAATAATCACGAGAGGAAAATATCCAGATAAATTTTCTTTTCAGCTATCTCTTCCAGTGGTATCACTGTATAAGAAATTCTTATCATTCAAAATAGAAGTTTAGTGAAGTAATTGGATATTTACAGCATTTAATTCACTCCTTCCCACTAACCCCCAGGCCAGTGGCGATTAATACATGAGAAGGCAAGTTTCAGTGGGGTCAATTGAAAGGATTTCAGAGAAATAAGAGGTACAAGGTAGATACCATCAACAAAGCAGAGTGTGACCTATTTGTTAAATGCTGTTTTGGGGCTGGAGGCTACAAAACAGTGGTTTTCAATCCTGGCTGTACATTAGAGTCATTATTTTTTTTTTCCTGTTTGTTTTTATTTTTACTTTTTATTGAAATATGACATATGTTCCGTGAAGTGTACTAATCTTAAGTGGAAAGCTTAATGAATTTTTACAAGGGCACTTACCTGTGTACACCGTCAGATAGGATATAGAACATTTCTAGCACCCTAGAAGCCTCCCTAGGGGTAATCGTTCTCCTGACTTCTATCACCACGGACAAATTTTGCCCATTCTCAAACCTCATATAAATAAGATCATGCAGTATACATTCTTATGCACTTTTTTTTTTTTTACTGAATATAATGTCTATGTGATTCATCAATGGTATGTATACTTATATGTTGTATGTATATTATATATGCTGTTTAGTGTTCTAATATATGAATATATCACAGTTTATTTATCCTACTGTTTGACTTCTTTTCAGGGTAAAGCAAATGGATCTGTTTATACATGCATGGAATATCTCTGGAAAAAATTTAACAGTTCCTCTGGGAAGGGAAACTGAGTGACTACAGGGCAAGGATGAGACAGAAATTCACTGTCTACATACAACTCTTTGTAGCTCTTGATTTTGTAAAATGTATTTGCTATATATATTACATATAAATTAAACATTTATTTAAAATTAAGCCCTTTGGGACTTCCTTGGTGGCACAGTGGTTAAGAATGCCCCTGCCAATGCAGGGGACACGGGTTTGAGCCCTGGTCCGGGAAGATCCCACATGCTGCAGAGCAACTAAGCCCATGCGCCACAACTATTGAGCCTGCGCACCAGAGCCGTGAGTCACAACTACTGAGCCCACATGCCACAACTACAGAAGCCCACGCACCTAGAACCCATGCTCCACAGCAAGAGAAGCCACCATAATGAGACGCCTGCGCACCACAACGAAGAGTAGCCCCTGCTCGCCGCAACTAGAGAAAGCCTGTGTGCAGCAACGAAGACCCAACACAGCCAAAAATAAATAAATAAATGAATAAATGAATAACTAAATAAATAAATATTTTTTTAAAAATAACAATAAAAAAAAATTAAATTAAGTCTTTCTAACTTAAATATTAAACATGATACCATAAAACTCCTAGAAGAGAACATAGGCAAAACATTCTCTGACATAAATTATACCAATGTTTTCTTAGGTCAGTCTACCAAGGCAATAGAAATAAAAGCAAAAATAAACAAATGGGACCTAATCAAACTTATAAAGCTTTTGCACAGCAAAGGAAACCATAAACAAGACAAAAAGACAACCTATGGACTGGGAGAAGATATTTGGAAATGATGAGACCGACAAGGGTTTAATTTCCAAAATATACAGACAGCTCATACAACTCAATAACAATAACAACAACAAAAAAAACCCCAAAAAACAAACAACCCAATCAAAAATTGGGCATAAGACCTAGATAGAAATTTCTCCAAAGAAGACATACAGATGGCTAATAGGCAAATGAAAAGATGCTCAACGTCACAAATTATTAGAGAAATGCAAATCAAAACTACAATGAGGTACCACCTCGCACTGGTCAGAATGGCCATCATTAAAAAGTCTACAAATAACAAATGCTGGAGAAGGTGTGGAGAAAAGGGAACCCTCCTACACTATTGGTGAGAATGTAAATTGGTGTAGCCACTATGAAGAACAGTATGGAGGTTCCTCAAAAAACTAAAAATAGAGCTGCCAGATGATCCAGCAATCCCACTCCTGGGCATATATCCAGACAAAACTATAATTCAAAAAGATACACGTACCCCTATGTTCACAGCAGCACTATTTACAATAGCCAAGACATGGAAACAACCTAAATGTCCATAGACAGATGAATGGATAAAGAAGATGTGGTATATATATACAATGGAATATTACTCAGCCATAAAAAAGAATTAAAGAATGCCATTTGCCACTACATGGAAGGACCCAGAGATTATCATACTAAACGAAGTAAGTTAGAAAGAGAAAGACAAACACCACATGATATTGCTTATATGTGGAATCTATAATATGACACAAATGGATTTATCTATGAAACAGAAACAGACTCACAGACAGAGAGAACAGACTTGTGGTTGCCAAGGGGGAAAGGGGGTGGGGGAGGGTTGGATCGGGAGTTTGGGACTAGCAGATGCAAATTATTGTATATAGAATGGATAAATAACAAGGTCCTATTGTATAGCACAGGGAACTATATTAAATATCCTGTAATAAACCATAATGGAAAAGAATATGAAAAAGAATATCTATATCTATACCTGAATCACTTTGCTGTACACCAGAAGCTAACACAACATTGTAAGTCAAGTATACTTCAAAAAAAAAAAAAAAAAACTAAAAAAAATTTAAGTGTTTCTTGTGTCTTGACTCTGGAAATTCATTCAACTATTGACGGACACTTGGATTGCTTCCAGTTTTTGTCTATTATGAAAAAAGCTTCTGTGAATAACCTTGTACATATCTTTTGGTGCCAAATTCTCTTGGGCACATACCTAACCGTTGAATCGCTGGGTCATAAGGAAAGTATATATTTAGCTTTAGTAGATACTGTCCAACATTTTCCAAGATGGCTATATTAATTTATAATCCTACCAGCAGTGTATGAGAGTTCCAGTTGCTCTATGTCTTCTCCAGCAGTTGGTATTGTCCAATTTAAAAAATTATAGGTTAGGGAGCATTATAAGGTACCATCCCCAGAGAGCCTTGTGTGATTCTTCTGGGGCAGGACGCATGCATTGGTACTTTTGGAAGTTCTCCCAGCTTATTCCAATGTGCAGCCAGGGCTGAGAACCACACACTAGAATGATGTCCTAAGGTGGCTGGATTTCAGAATCAGCTGGAGAAATTTAAAAGGTGTAGGTTCTTGTGTCTTACCCCAGACCTACTGAATCAGATTTTCCAAAGGAGAACCTATGATTTTAACTAGTTCCTGGAGGTGATTTGGATGCAACTAGTCTTAAGTTAGGAAACCACGGATTTAAGACATGTTTATCAAAAATTTTAGCAACCATTTTTTTCCAATTGAAAAAGTAAAAAGCAAACAAAAAATAAAAACAGTTCATTTATATAGACAATGGAAAGTAGGTCTTTCTCTCCTAACTTAGACTCCCAGTGATTCTCCATAGAGGCAACTGTATTGTTGAGTTTCATGTTTTGTGCATATCATTCTAAAAGTTTTCTGAACATATTGTATTTGTTAGGACCATTTATGTTGCAAGTGATCAAAAACTCTTTGCATACTGGCTTAAATTTTAAAAAGTAAACTCGGAGAGAATTGCTGTGTATAACTGAATAGTCCAAATTTAGCCCTGGCTTCAGGTACAGTAAGATTTAGAGACTCAAACTCTCAGTCTTGGTTTTTCACACATTTTGGCTTTTTGTTTATCATCATGCCCATTCCCTTCATGGCAGCAAAATGGCTACAGCAGTTTTTGACCTCAGAACTTCACTTCTATTCTGAACGGTCAACATATATCCTAGTAATCCCCCACTTAAGACTCACAAACAACTCTAAAATTGGAAGATTTGTATAAGCAATCCTAGAAATGGTTTCCTTCCTATTTCTATTTACCATTTGTGGCTGGTATAATAGATATTGTCTAAAACTAGAGCAGAAGTTTTATTAGTTTAAATGGATTAGTAAACAGTTTTTGGAGGGTGGTAACAATATTGGAAACGTGTATACCACAAACTTCCTTATATACACTTTATATTACCTGCCCATTTTTGTATCATAATGCTTTTGACAGACATAACTTATTCCAGCTGACTCTACCACTACAATTATGACTATTAATTATTATTATAAATTTGTTTAGTTTTTTTCTACCTTAACAGTGGGAATCCTCTTTTTTTTTTTTTTCCAAACACTAATCTAGAGCTTTCCAAAATTATTCTTGCTTTCTGATAGTTTCAAAATGTTTTCAGCCTATCTTGCTTTCCTTCCAACATCCTCCAAGGAACTCTGGCTCCTTTTAGTGGAAAAAATGAGATGGGTCAGAAGGTGGAGTCAATGCTGCACTCTGGATGTGACTTCGACTTTGGCTGCAGGAGTGACAGCACCAAAGCAGCAACATACCATACAGCATGGTTCTCAACGTGGGTGAATCTGTCCCCCAGGAGGCTTTTTATCCAGGGACATTTTTACTTGTCATGACTTGACTGGCGCTAGGGGTGTTTACTACTGGCGTCTAATGCATAGAGGCCAGGGATGCTGCCAGATATCCTCCAATACACAGAAGAGCCACCTCCGCAGAAAATTATCTGGCTCCAAATGTCAATAGGGTTGAGGCTGAGAAACTTTGCCTAGAGCATTAGCTCATGTTGATGCTTTCAATGTACCTGTTCTTGTTCCTTCCTTTTGTTTTTATAATATTTTGTTACATACATAGGTAACTTTCCAACCCTTTTGTATATACTTTTACGTACATATACATGATTTGTATATATTCCTATCAAATTTGACATTTTATGTTACATGGTATCACACCAAATCCTATATTTGAATTACAGTGCTGATGGCTTCATTTTAGGTTTTAGGGTGACTAATATGA
Organism: Eschrichtius robustus; assembly: GCF_028021215.1. Lineage (NCBI taxonomy): Eukaryota > Metazoa > Chordata > Mammalia > Artiodactyla > Eschrichtiidae > Eschrichtius > Eschrichtius robustus. Next base: position 48,629,572 of record NC_090824.1, read on the forward strand.
TTTACAAACAGAATACATAGTGGAAACTTCATGGGAAAGTGTGGTGGTCATGCTTTTCTTTTTCCTTCTTTCGCCCTTCCTTCTTGACCCTCAGTTCAAATGTCCAGAAATTAAATCAAGACAGTGCAGAGTCTATGATCTACTGGTTGGTACTATCCAAGAGTAGCACCAGCTGTCAGAAAAGGAAAACAAAACCCAACCTCTACCGCCCACCCTCCCGGGGCACCACAGTAATCTTTCGGGCTGGCAGCCCTAGAATGACAAGAAGAGCCCCTGTTATGGAACCCATTTTTATATTTTCCTGTTAACAGTGCTATTTTTTCATTCCCTCCTTACTTTTCAAACATTTTTTGAAATATACTATACATACAAGAGAGTGCACATAAGTGTGTAACTCGATGAACTTTAAAAACCTGATTACATCTATGCAGCTAGCACCTAGACTGAGACCATGACTAACAACCAGAAATCCCCTTGCATTCCCTTTCAGTCTCTACCCCACATCCCCAAGCAAGAGTCTAGTAACTTCTAACAGCATAGATAAGTTTTACCAATTTTTATAGTTTCAATAAATGCAATCATACAGGATGTACTCCTTTGTGTCTGGTTTCTGCCACCCAACATTATATTCTTGAATTCATTCACATTGTTGCTGGTTAGCTGATAGATCCCTCACTCTCGGTGCTGTACGAATATGCCACACTATCCGTCCCACTGCTGAACATCTGTCCACTTGGGGTCTACTTCAAATAGTGCTGTTATAAACATTTTTTTGGTTGTTGTTATAAACATCTTTGTAAATGTCTTTTGGTGAACATGTGTAACACATGTATGAATTGCTGTTGGCTCCTAGGAGTGGAACTTCTGGGTCATAAATAAGCATATGCTTCACTTCAGTATATAATGCCAAACAGGTTTCCAAAGCAGTTGTGCCAACTTACACACCCCTCATTAATGTCAAAGAGTTCCATTTGCTCCCTATTATCACCAACACTTGATATTTTCCATCTTTTTCTTTTTAGCCATCGTGGTGGGGTTATCGTGGTATTGCCACATGGTTTCGATTTGTATTTTCCTTATGATGAATGCAATTGGACACTTTTTCATACAGTGCTTGGCCATTTAGATATCATCTTTTGTAAGACATCAATTCCCTATCTTTTATTTTTAAAATCTTATGGTGTTTTCTCCTTCATTCTTTTTTATTTTCCTTGCTGTATAAAGACTTCCTCTTTCCTCCTGCTCTGACCCCTAGGGAGTCTTTATAACATCTGAATTTTTAGGGTAACATTCTTTCATTTTATTTTTGAGTCTATACTAATTCACCCTTGGTTCCTTTTTTTTTTTTTTTTTTTTTTAATGAGGAGTATTTTATTTTAATGATCAGTTGTTAGGGCACTAAAGATGTAAGATAAAGGACTTCTTTTTTATCTTCAGAAACTTAAAATGTAGAAGTATAACCTACTAGGCAAAGCAAATCCTGCTCACAAGGTTTTCTTTTTGGCAGATAGATTAATTTGAAATGTGATAAAATGCATATAAAGATTTTTTAGTGAGTGCATACAAGATTACGGAATACAAGGTTACTTTCTTACTCAGAAAGCTTACATAGAATGATAGACTCATAGAACAGATTAGTAGTGCTAGAGGTGTGGGGTAGGGAGGAGAAATAGATGAAAGGGGTCAAAAGGTACAAACCTCCAGTTAAAAGACAAATAACTTCTGGGAAATAAAGTACAAACATGGTGACTATAGTTAAAAACACTGAATTGTATACAGTATTTGAAAGTTGCTAAGGAAGTAGATCTTAAAAGTCCTCATAACAAGAAAAAACAAGTTGTAACTGTGTGTGGTGATGGATGTTAATTAAACTTGTCTGTCTTAAACTAATACAATGTTTCGTGTCAATTACATCTCGGCTTAAAAAGAAAGAAAAGAAAATCTCTCAACTGAAATATGACAGATTTTTAAATTGTTAGAATACTTGTTTTTACTGACTTTTAATTTTTAAGTGAATAAAAGCTTCAAAATTACTTAGTGAATACGTTCATTAAAAAAGAGAAACAAACTGTTACTCTTCCCCTGCCCACATTATAGCCCAGCAGGAAAAAGCACTGAGTTCAGGCCAAAATCATAAAAACTTTCAATTAAACTAATAATTGCTGGCATGTTTCCGTTTAAATTTCCTTGCCTCATTATCTCTGATTGCTTTTCATACCATTAGGTCACTAAAGCCTGCTTTTGAGACAAAAACTATTCCTTCCCCAAAAGTCAGGGGAAAAATTAATGATAAGGATGTAAGTTAATTAACACAATCATTTTGGCTTAATTATTTAAAGTCCAGTTTTATTCCTCCAGCACACCTGTCCCCTAGCTTTCAGAACCATACTGAGATCTGTAATTTTTCACTGATGAATTTATAGCTTTCACATACACAAAGAGAAGAAATAGAATCTTAAAGGCAATGCACACAAAAATTATTGTGTCAACACATACACACCAACTTTTACACACACACACCCCTACATATTTTTAAAAGATGTCTTCTTTAATATTAACAATGGGATTTTTGTTTCCAACTAAGCAATTTTAGTAATTCTTTTGAGACACCTTTGCTAATCATTTTTTTAACTTTATACTCTTTGAATACTGTAATTTTGTTTTTACCATTTTAACCATTTTTAAGTGTACGACTCAGTGACATTAAGTACATTCACACTGCTGTGCGACCATTACCACCATCCATCTCCAGAAATTTTTCATCTTCCTAAACTAAAACTCTGTTCCCATTAAACAGTGACTCCCTAATACCTCCTTTTCCCACCATTCTATTCTACCTTCTGTCTCTGTGTGTTTGACTACTCTAGGTACCTCATATAAGTGGAATCATACAGTATTTGTCCTTTTTTTTTTTTATAAATTTTTTTAAAAAATTTATTTATTTATTTTTGGCTGTGTTGGGTCTTCGTTTCTGTGCGAGGGCTTTCTCTAGTTGCGGCAAGTGGGGGCCACTCTTCATCACGGTGCGCAGGCCTCTCACTATCGCGGCCTCTCTTGTTGCGGAGCACAAGCTCCAGACGCGCAGGCTCAGTTATTGTGGCTCACGGGCCTAGTTGCTCCGCGGCATGTGGGATCTTCCCAGACCAGGGCTCGAACCCGTGTCCCCTGCATTGGCAGGCAGACTCTCAACCACTGCGCCACCAGGGAAGCCCCACAGTATTTGTCCTTTTGTAGCTGGCTTAATTCACTGAGCTTAATGTCTTCAAGTTTCATCCCTGTTGTAGCGTGTGTCAGAATTTCCTTCCTTTTTTAAGCTAATATTCCATTGGATGTATATACCACATTTTTTAATCCATTCATCTGTTGATGGACATTTAGATGGCCTCTACCTTTTGGCTATTGTGAATAATGTTGCTATGCACATGGATGTACAAATATCTGTTTGAATCCCCGCTTTCATTTCTTTTGAAAGAAGTGAAAAGAATCCCAGAAGTGGAATTGCTGAATCCTATGGTAATACTATGCTTAATTTTTTTGAGGAACTGCCATGGTGTTTTCCACAGGGGCTAAACATTTTACATTCCCCCCAGTAATACACAAGGTAAACACTGTATTTTATTTGTATTTTAAATCTATCAACTCTGAATACCTTTAGTACACATCCCATGACCCCAAGACCAGCATTTGTCTGTCTGTCTGTCGATCTATCTATCTACATAGATATTTAGAATGGAAACGTTAATTTGCAACTGGTGGAAGCACCCTGAGTCAAGAAGCAGTTTTGATTGGTGTACCTAACTGGGTCCTCTCTTGCTGGGGGTCTCTTATTCTTCTGGGTATCTGAGGGAGGTTGGGATGGGCAGATAGATCCCCCTACCAAGCTCTGTAGCCAGAGGGGCAAGTCCTGGTGACACACTTAAATGCCCTGGGAGACAGAGATCTGGTCTCTCCCAGAGGGCTTTTCTATGGGTTTATAACAGTATTCTAGAGGTAGTCTCCAAACAGCACTGCCCGGAATGGCTCTTTATTTGCAATTTACGTCACCTTTGACAATCTAGTTGAATTCTCCTGTTTTTCCCCCTGTTTAGTCTTCTAATTAATTTAATCATTTGTCTTTTAGTATTTTTGCCAATGCCTGTCTGGGAATTTGCCCACTGGGTTTCCTTGTACCCAGACCTTTTACACCCTGGGCAGGAAGCTGCTTTCTGAAAAACTTGCAGAAGGTGGCCTGCATTTTGATGAGTATTTGTTAGTTATAATTGTTGTGCCCATGGGAATGGCAAGAGGGTTTTTTATACCTGAAATATCTGGGCTGACAGACTTGCTTATGTTTGGTGTGTAGAACTGACTTTTGTCACTTGGGGTTGGGGAGAGGTGCAGGTAGCACAGGGGTTTATCTCACTGGAGGGAGTGGTTCTCTGGAGTCGAGCCCTCATATTTCTTTGAACTGCTACAGCCTGAAGATTCTCCTGTGGATGTTTCTCTAGCTTCCCTATACCTTCTGAAAAGACCTTCTTCCAAATAGGACTGTGGCTTCTGTGAGGGGTCCCCTTCTTCACAGCCTCTAACTTGTTGGGGTCCCCTGGCACTCTTAGACCTCTTCTCCGGTCTATTTACATTCATTCCCTAGGTGATTTCTACCAGACCCATGCATTAAATAAATCTGTAGGCTAATAACTTCCAGATATATATCTCCAGTCTTGCCCTTTCCCCAAAACTCTATAAATTTGTTTATCCAGCTGCCTATATAGCCTCTCAGATTGGTTGTCTGAGAATAATGTTGCACTGAACATACCTAAAGTCAAACTCTTTATTTTTTCCACCCAAGTAAATGTCCACCTTCTTTCTTTTCTAGTTCAGTAAATGGTTCCATCTTTTATGCAGTAGCTCAGGCCAAAAGTCTTTCTGTAATCTTTGACGCCTCACTCTCAACTGTTAGGTCGAATGCAATCTGCAAATCCTGCCACTTTTACTTTCAAAATACATCCTAAAGCCTACCACTTCCCCTTCTCGCCACCTTCACTGCTAACAACCTTCCCCTGTGGCCGTCACCTCCTTCCCAGATTCCTGCAATGGCCTTCTAACTGGTCACTCTGCTTCCATGCTTGCCCCTCTATAGGCTAATCTCCATAGGGTTCCCAAGATGGATCATTAAAAAATAGTTTTCAGATCATATCACCTCTGCTCTCCTACTTCTAAGGGTTTCTCATTTTATTCCCAGAATACCAACTCAAAGTCTTTGTCACAACCTGTAGGTCATGTAAGACCCTATGTGAATTGTCTCTGTCTCTGGCTGCCTCTGACATCTTACCTCTTACTGTTCTTTGCCTCCACACCTCTACTGGATCTACACTGGGCCTCTGGATGTTCCTGGCACAGACCCAGCATCCCTCAAAATCTTGTAACTTGCTTTTCCCTTATAACTTTCTGGAACACTCTTCCCACGTTTTTTACATGGCTCGTTTCCTCACTGTGTCCAGGTTTCTACTCATATGTCAGCTTCTCTGAGAGGCCTTTTCTCACAACCTTATGTAGAATCTCACCCTCCCAACATTACTGCAGATGGCACTATATGAAACTGCCCTTCTTGTAGGTCAAAAATGGTAGAATATTGTTAATTTCAATAGTTTTAGTGCACACATATAACATTATTGTACTTACCTGTCATCCTTTATATATTTACAGGTTTATTGTTTACTTATTGGCTTGTTTATTTATTACACTTCCTCCCCAGAAGCGTAAGTATATGGAAGGCAGTGACTTGGGTTGCTCCCCTCTAGACAGTACCTGAAACAAAGAGGCGTTCACAGATCATCAGCTGTATTTTGTGCCCTTTGATATGTTAAGCTCATCAAACTGCTCTCTGAGCAGGCACACTGGTGTTTTTGGAGGCCAATCCCTTTCACTCCTCATCAAGAGCCACACTCTTACATCCTTAGAATTTTATTTTTGAGATCCTGTCGTCCTCTTATACAGTTTTCTCTTGCTGATTGTCTGGTTATGGGACTAGACTACACTTTCCTCTGAGCTTCTGGGAGCTGTATACTGACATTTAGGATTCATGTCAGAGCCTCTCCAGAATTGCTTTTCTTGGGCATTTTAATCCCCCATGTGAAAGACACTCCCTGATTCCCAGCCCTCTAGGTTCCTGTATTCCTGCTTTAATAACCAGTTCTTCCTGGGAGGTCAGAATTAAATCTAGGAGGAAAGTTCTTTTTGTTTCTTCCTCTTCCTCTGCAAAATGCAATTATCACCAAGACAAGGTCAAAAATATATCATATGTCCTGCTTTTATAGAAATGAGATTTCCAGTCAAAACTCAGAGCTGGTAAATTCCCATTATTGCTGTGACTTGCAATGTGCCAATTCTGTGATCTTTTTAGGAACATATTAATCAGCGCTCCATCTTACTTAGCTGAGGCTATCATATTCACTTACGGTAGGCCAGGTGCTTTCCAAACCATTTAACAGTGAGTGGAATCTTCAATAATCAATACAGTAATGTTTAGGACTTTCCCCCAAAGATGTACCGAAAGACTGTAACTTGAGTTCCTAGTTACACTTGATTCAAACTGATTTTCGAGTGTCAGTGTTAATGAAAATAATATTTAATGACACTTGTTAAAGATGGTAAGGTAGACTTTATTCAGGACCATCGTGAAGGTATAGGGACCATGGCAATGGGATTTTACAGTGGGAGAGAGAGACTGGGCTCAAGGCAAGTGGGATTTGTAGCCAAGGAGCAGGGAGCAGGGGGTCAGTGGATGGAAAATTATCCCTAAGAGGAAGCATTAGGGATAAAGGGGGTTCTGGCTAAACTGACCTAACAGGATTCTTGCTGAAAGCAGGCCAGGGTGATCAGACATCACTTGGCGGGACATCACTGAACTGATCAGATATCCAGGGTGATCAGATATCAAGGGGAGTAGAGGAATCTGGTTAAACTAACTTAGCAGGGTTCTTGGTAAAACTAGGCAGTGCACTGATGGCCTAGGAGAAGCTTCAGGAGCTTGAGTAAGGTTTGGTCAAGCAAAGAATCTTTGTCACCAGCTTGCAAATGGGGGTGGGCGTGGAGGGGAATAGCACAGAACAAAAATCAAGGCCCTGCATTTGGAGTCAGGCGTACTTGTTTCTGAATCTTATTGCTCCTATGTGTAGTAGTCAGAAACCAAACCAATAATTTTAACAGAAAAGAATTTAATAGTGGGAATTGGTTAAAAGGGTGTCAGAGACCTGAAAAGGTAAAAGGAAATATTGGGGCACCAGAAAGATAGTAACTTTAGGAAGCAGTTCCTGCCCCCAAGGCTAGTGGCACAAAGAGAAGAGGATAAGGTTATTAGAACCCAGAAGCTCAGAGTAGGGCCCTTTATAACTGGGACCCAGACCTCTGGGTAGTGGGTGCCAGTCAACTGACGTTGGTATTTCTGAGGGGCTGGTTCTAGGAAGGTGGAAAATTACTGCTGCTGCTGAGGTGAAAAACCATTACTGGGGTGGTGCTGAGAGTACCAGGAAGCAAGCAGGGAGAAGAAAGTCCCTTCTTCCTCATCTAGCCTTAGACTGTCCTTCTCACATGCCAAGAAAGAGCCACAGACAAAGCAGAAACGTGATTTGCAGAGTCCTAGCCTCAGCATCACAGAGCAGAGCAGAGAAGAGAGGTTTGGAAACAGAAAGAAATTGCATAATGACGAGTTTAATGGTTTTAAAGAAATGACATAACCTCTTTAAGCCACAATTCCTCTACCTATGTAATGGGGAGATATGCCTCCTCTTAAGGTTCTTGTAAGGATTAAAATGAGTGATGGGTACAGATGACTCAAGTGCGTTGTCAGTAGCTTCAGATCTGGCTACGTCCCTGACGCCTCATCTTCAACCTCACTCCAGCATCCAGAGGGTGACAAGGAAAAGGAGAAGGAAAGATGGAAAGAGGAGAGAAGAAAGAAGATGAGAAAAGAAGAAGGGGGAGGGGAGGATGGCAGAAATGTGACCAGTACGCTGGGCATGTGTAGCCACTTGTACAGGTGGTTTACCACCACCAGAGAGAAGGGCCAAAGCCCTGTGGACCATCCCTGGCCTCCTTGGGAAGGCTTTTCCCACTTTGAACAAATTACATGCTCCAGAGCTTTTAATGATTCCTAAGGGTGGGTGTTATGATTTCTGCAAAATCATGGAAACTAATAACAGTAGCTGGAGGCATGTGATCATTTTCTAAGGCTCAGTGGCTTGGCAAAGGATGACAGCAGGAGGTCTTAATGAGTTAGACCACAAATTAATCCTGCCTTATTTTTCCTTTGACTGTTTTTTTTCCCCCTGTGTCTTTGGCTAGCTCCAGCAGCTGTTCTAACTGTGTAATCAAGTCATTTCTAGGAAAGCTGAGCAGCTGGGTCAGTACTATATGTTCTAGTGATCATTGGCTGTCAGGTTGAAGCTTAAATTAATATTCTGAACAGTTATCGAACTTCGGCTGCCCCATCTTCACAGAAGCCAGCAACTGGAAATGTTACTGGTACTCAGGTTTCTACTTTCATCAACACATTCAAGGAGGGATAAAATCCAGAGCCAGCCTGATACCACCAATAATATTTCTTAGAGTTGCTGTTGATGTGAAAAATAGATAATACTAAACTGGGTCCAAGGAACTAAAAATGTTACCGTTCACTATGTCTGCCCGAGCTGAGCAGGACGATTGTCACCCCACCATGCTGAGGTGTCTCCCTTGCCTTTAGGTCTCATTTCCTTCCTGGATAATAAACATAAAATCCCTATAATGAGACCTAAATAGACATTTCTCCAAAGAAGATATACAGATTGCCAACAAACACATGAAGGGATGCTCAACATCACTAATCATTAGAGAAATCCAAATCAAAACTACAATGAGGTATCACCTCACACCAGTCAGAATGGCCATCATCAAAAAATCTACAAACAATAAATGCTGGAGAGGGTGTGGAGAAAAGGGAACCCCCTTACACTGTTGGTGGGAATGTAAATTGATACAGCCACTATGGAGAACAGTATGGAGGTGCCTTAAAAAACTAAAAATAGAACTACCATACAACCCAGCAATCCCACTACTGAGCATATACCCTGAGAAAACCATAATTCAAAAAGAGTCATGTACCGCAATGTTCATTGCTGCTCTATTTACAATAGCCAGGACATGGAAGCAACCTAAGCATCCATCGACAGATGAATGGATGAAGAAGATGTGGCACATATGTACAATGGAATATTACTCAGCCATAAAAATAAATAAAATTGAGTTATTTGTAGTGAGGTGGATGGACCTAGAGTCTGTCATACAGAGTGAAGTAAGTCAGAAAGAGAAAAACAAATACCGTATGCTAACATATATATATGGAATCTAAAAAAAAAAAAAAAAAAAAAATGGTTCTGAAGAACCTAGGGGCAGGGCAGGAATAAAGACACAGACATAGAGAATGGACTTGAGGACATGGGGAGGGGGAAGGGTAAGCTGGGATGAAGTGAGAGTGGCATGGACTTATATATAGTACCATATGTAAAATAGATAGCTAGTGGGAAGCAGCCACATAGCACAGGGAGATCAGCTCGGTGCTTTGTGACCACCTAGAGGGGTGGGATAGGGAGGGTGGGAGGGAGACGCAAGAGGGAGGAGATATGGGGATATATGTATATGTATAGCTGATTCACTTTGTTATAAAGCAGAAACTAACACACCATTGCAAAGCAATTATACTCCAATAAAGATGTTTTTAAAAAAAATCCCTATAATGGGGGCTTCCCTGGTGGCACAGTGGTTAAGAATCCGCCTGCCAATGCAGGGGACACAGGTTCGAGCCCTGGTCCGGGAAGATCCCACATGCCGCAGAGCAACTAAGCCCGTGCGCCACAACTACAGAGCCTGTGCTCTAGAGCCCACAACTACTGAGCCCACGTGCCACAACAACTGAAGCCCGTGCGCCTAGAGCCCATGCTCTGCAACAAGAGAAGCCACCGCAATGAGAAGCCTGCACGCTGCAACGAAGAGTTGCTGCCAGCATGCAGCAACAAAGACCCAACGCAGCCAAATAAATAAATTTATTTTTTAAAAAGTAAGAAAAAAAAATCCCTATAATGCAAAAGGACCACTTTCAAGAAGTGTAAATTGAAATATGCTGGCTGTATAAACTTGTGAAATTAGTTTTGCTGGTGGAAGAAATTTTAATTAAAGGGCTGCTTTGAAATAAGGAAGAGTAATAAAGCATTTTTCATTGTGTTCGCCTTGGCACCAGCCACATTCACTTTAATGATCTAATTTCCATTTTTCTTATTTAATGGATGACATTAGATTAGCTTTCCCAACACGTTCATTTCCAAAAAGTTAATGAAGTCAAGCTAAGTGTATATGGTAAATCGTTAGTGTTTCCGTTTAGAGCCACCAATATCCCACAGTCCTGGATTCTACTTTCTGTTTGGGGACAAGATAAGATTTATCAGAAAAATTCGTACTTTTCACACTAAATGGCTAATGTCCTCTATATTAGGAAATCAATGAAATATCAGAACTACAGAGGAAACAGTACCTTTTCCAACACCTCCAAATGAGTAAACTTGGCATGAGATTAATTTTTGTGACTTTCCATAATAAAGAACAGAACCAAAGTAATAGATTTAATGTCTGAGAATCAAAACTTGGGAATTTAAAATTTGATGTATAGGAACCACTCAACAGGGAGTGAGGGATGGGGTTTTAAGCATTTATTGAAACAATTTTTCATGAAATCTTTTTTTTAAAGGTGAGATTTTACCCACTCTCTCTTACATCAGGCTTCTTGAGGAAAGAGCACAGCTTTGGGGGTCAAAGACCCTGGTTAGTTAGTCTGCCATTTCCAGTCAAGATGAAATAACAGAGACTAGATTTACAATTCCTGCCTAAAGCAACCAAAAAACTAGAAAAAAAAAACAAAACAGTGGTTTTCAAAATATGAGCATTAGGAAACAAAGGACTGTGACACTTGAGAGACAAACAACTCAATTTTTAAAATGGGCAAAAGATTTGAATAGACACCTCACTAAAGAAGATATATGAATGGCTAGTAAGCACATGAAAAGATATTTATCATCATTAGTCATCAAGGAAATGCAAGTTAAAACCACAGTGAGATGGGCTTCCCTGGTGGCGCAGTGGTTGAGAATCTACCTGCCAATGCAAGGGACACGGGTTCGAGCCCTGGTCTGGGAAGATCCCACATGCCACGGAGCAACTAGGCCCGTGAGCCACAACTACTGAGCCTGCGCGTCTGGAGCCTGTGCTCTGCAACAAGAGACGCCGCGACAGTGAGAAGCCCGCGCACCGCGATGAAGAGCGGCCCCCGCTCGCCGCAACTAGAGAAAGCCCTCGCACAGAAACGAAGACCCAACACAGCCAAAAATAAATAAATAAATAAATAAATATTTTAAAAAAACCACAATGAGATATTACTACATACTTAACAGAATATATAAAATGGGAGGGACCGACCATACCAAGTGTTGTCAAGGATGTGGAGAAACTGGAACTCTCATATGCTGTTGATCTGTAAAAATGTACAGCCACTCTGGGAAACAGTTTCCCTGCTTCTTAAACACTTAAACATACACCTATCACAGAACCTAGATGTTCCATTTCTGGGTATTGACCTAAAAGAAATGAAAGCCTATGTCTACTACAAGGATTGGCACGTCAATGTGCTTAGCGGCTTTATTCATAATAGCCCCCAAATGGAAATAATCCAAATTTCCATCACCAAGGGAATAAATAGATTGTGGTGTATCTATATCTATTCTTCAACAATAAAAAAGAATGAACTAGTTAGTTTCAGACGTACAGCAAAGTGATTCAGTTATACATATATACGCTCTTTTTCAGATTTTTTTCCATTATAGATTATAGGATATTGATTATAATTCCCTGTGCTATACAGTAGGTCCTTGTTATTTATCTATTTTATATATAGTATCAAACACATTTCTTAATCTCTCTGAACCCAAATTCCCTCAGGGGTCAAATGGAAACTCTGACAACAAGCCCCTCGCAACCACAAGGAGCTGTATCAGGTGAGACCCTGTAGTGACAGCCCTTAGAGAAGCAGTAAGTACATCAGGCAGGGAGAGCATCTTGTCCTCTCCGTAGAAGACTTCATTTTCCTATTAATCCCACAGACAGTGTTCTCTCTCGAGGTCGTATCTTTTATCTTCAGTAATCAAAGGATATGCTTTTTGAAGCTAAGGTGGCTCAATCTCTTAAAACGCCTTTAGAAACAGAGTCAGATGGGGAGAAGTGAGAATACACGGGGAATTAAAAAGTAACAGCCCAGCATCTGTAGCTTTGCCGAACACTCAGGTGGAAACTGGGCTTGCCCTGTTATCGAGGGACACAATATATTCAAGCTCTCGGGCCTACGTGTGACCCTCCAACACCCCTTCACATTCACATGACAAAAATTATAAAAAGAAAATACATTTAAAATGTAAAGACCATATGCTTTGGAGTCACACCTGACTCATCACTCCCTGGGTCTGTGACTCCCTCTTGCTGAGCCTCACTTTCCTCACGTGTAGACCCACTATCCCATAGGATGACCATGAGGAAGAAATAGGAAAAGCACCTTGGCAGCACTTGACACAGGGGAGGTGCTCAGTACAACAGTTTCCCCAGGGTAACACGTTGGATTGTGGTAGCGCTTGAGTAGGAAGCTCCTGGCCCTCATTCCATTCCCTTTTCCCCGTTCTCTGTTGCTAGCTCACCTGGCTGGTCTGTGATGGGGGGGCGATTAGACACCAGGGGGCTTAGCTCAGCCTGGTGCTCTTGCCACTGTTCAAGAACACCATCACGGATCAGAATTCATTTATCAATTAGGGAAAATGGCACCAAAAGATAAAATCATATTGGTTGGGAGATCAGGAAAAATCTCTTTGGACTCTACTCCAATGCTATTCATGACCAGCTCAGCCCCCAGCGTCTCTCCACGGGTACATTCTCTGACTGCTATGGGCCGTGACCCAGAACCCTTTCCAGAGCCGTACATCTGGTAACCCCGGTGCCGGACTGGGCAGGAGGCTGTGGGTGCATTGTTGTTGCTGTGGCAGCCCTCCACCACAAGATGGCACACAACTCTCTTCTTTCAGAAGAGAAAGGCTAGCAAAGCAGTGGAAGTCTGAAACCAGGCACAATTCAAATCAGATGAAAATCCATTCATTTTAAAAAGTTGCCTCCTTCCCTCTTAAAATGGTAAGGACAAATCAAAGAGCGTGAAAGGAGTTCTGATAAGGCACAAAAGATGATGGGAAAAGGGGAGACTGCAGTGGGAGACCCAGGAGGGTTGCTTAGAAGCTGAAGGACTTGCCTTCTTGGTGTCTGTACTTGGTCTTGTCACCTCCCTTTTTGTCCATATTCTTGTCGAGCTCATAACTCCAAAATGGGCTACACTTGGGGTCTCCATCCTTGATCGAGAGTCTATTTGAGCCTTGACTGGACTTTAAAAATCCTGGATTCCTCTTCTACTCATAGGAAGATGCAAGTGTGTTTCTTATTTCTTTTCCCATAATGACAAGGGCATGTTTTTCACATTTGCCCCCATGTTCTCTGCTGCTGCATATTTTTCACTTCAGACATTGTGCATTGTCGTTGTTATGCCGATACAGGGTTATGGGAGCCGATTTTAATCTCCAGCTCACCTTGGATACACCTGGCCTGGGCTGCAGTGGTCTCGCCTATCCTCCAAGCCACGGCTCTATGTCGCCCTCTGCTGGTAGGGCGATCATCTTCTTTCCACGTCCTTCCTCCTCTCACAGCTTATGAAAGGCATGTATGGAACCTAAAGCATTGTCCTACCTCCTCAGTAGCTCATAGATCTCACTTAGCAAGCAAGAGAGTATTTTGATTGCTTAAAGTAATTCAAAGACCTGAACTTAAATCTGGTATCATCATCCCTCCTATTAAATTTTGAGGAAACGTGCTATAGGCACATAGACAAATAATTGCAATGTAAACAGGAGGGGTGGAGAGGGTAGGTGAGAGATGGTTCCCAAAGACCGAGCAGGAGTAGCTAAGTCTAGATGGGTGGAGGAGTGGGGCTGGGATGAGGAAAGACACTTTCCTTGGACAGCACTGCCTGACGGGCGGGAGGGAGGAACAGCAAAGCGCAAGCGACACCCACAGGCAGTCCCGTCCTGCTAGAGAGTGAAATGCATTGAAAAACAGCCCCTGCAATAGGCAGTTGTTAGATAGAGGGGCCTGTGTGCCATGTTAAAAGGCTGGGGTTCTGCCTCTAAGTGATGGACTGAACCACTACAGAGTTTGATGAAGGCAGTTCATATTTTAAATAGATTGCTCCACGCTTAAGGCGGAGGACAGATTTAGGAAGGATTTCCCTGTGTGGAGGGAAACCAGTTCAGATGCTATGGCAGTAATTTAGGCAGGAGATTATGGTGCCCTGAACCAGGACGGTGGTAAAAGGTATAGAGATGAGCATTTAGGCCCACTCAGGAGGACCCCATCAACCAAATGAATGTGTGTGATCAAGGGTGATTCCTAAGTTTCTAGCTTATAGGAGGAAGAGTTGATCTAGAAGGAAGGTGATAAAGGTTTTGTGCACATTGATTCTGAAGTGCTCAGAGGACATTTACGTGAGATGACTGCAGGCTGGTGGATAGACGTAGCCAAAGCTTGAGGGAGGGCCTAGGCTAGCGATACTGATTTGGGAGACAGCAACAGGTAAGTGCAGTTAAAACCAAGAGAGTGGATGAGATTTTTCTGGAATAGAGTGAAGAGGAAGAAAAACAGTGGGTCAAGGAGTGGGTCAGTGTCAATCCCTTAACATCAATATTTAAGGGATAAGGAGCAGAAGACAAGATATTGGAAAGAGAAGTCCACAAAGGGGACAGAGAAGGAATATTGGTCAGAGAGGCATAAGGAGGAGCAGAAAAGTGCATTGCCATAGACACCAAATGATTAGAGACCACCCCCCGCCCCAAGGAGGGAGGATACAATGGTTTCAGTAGCAGCAGAAAGGCCCCAGGATAAAGACTGCAAACTCTCCACAGTATCTGGCAATGGGGAGGTTGTAGAAGTCACATGGCAGGGGACTGGAGAATGAATGGAAGGTGAGGATGTGGAGACGGTGAGGGCAGGTTACCTTCTGGATGGTCCTGGGTGAGCAGAGGAGGGGAGAGATGGGGTGATGGCCCATGGGCTGGGGACCCAGCAGGGCTGAACTGGATATAGGGTAAAGGAAGCTTTGGGATTTTGTTGTTTGTTTTTTAAGTACACTGTACTTTAAAAAAGTTTTTGTAGATTTAAAGAAAGTTGCAAAAACAGTACAGAGAGGTCCCATGTATCCATCACCCAGCTTCCCCCAGTAGTAACGTCTTACATTTCTGTAGTATGTATTTTCAAAGCCAGGACACTGACATTGCTACAAGCTACAGACCTTATTCAAATTTCAACAGTTTTTGCATGCACTCATACATGTGTGTATGAATAGTTCTACACAACTTTATCATCTGCATGGATTTGTGTAACCACCACCACAGTTAAATACAGAACTGTTCCATCACCAGAAAGAGCTCCCTCATGCCCCAACCCTTGGCGACATGCATCTGTTCACCATCCCTGTAATTCTGTCATTTTGAAAACATTATACAAATGGTACCATATAGTGTGTAACATTTAAGCCTGGCTTTTTTTCATTCAGTTTTTTCCCCACGACATCAGCATTGCTGGAAGTATCAAGAGCTTGTTTCTCTTATTACTGAGGAATATTCCATCATATGGATATACCACAGTTAGTTTAGCCATTCACTCCCTGAAACACATTAGGGTTGTTTCCAGTTTGGAGCTATTAGAAATAAAGCTTCAATGAACATCACGTAGACATTTTTGTGACATGAGTTCACATTTCTCTGGCATATATGCCTAGGAATGCAACTGCTATATCACCTGGTAAGCATATGTTTCATTTTATAAGGAACTACCAAACTATTTTCCAGAAGACTGTACCATTTTGCATTCCCAACAGCAATTTACAAGAGATCCAGTTTTTCCATATTCTCACCAGCATTTGGTATTGTCACTATTTTTTATCTAAGCTGTTCTAATAGGTGTATGATATAGGAAGCTTTTGCTGTGGTGTGTTTTGTTTGTGGGTTTGTTTAGTGAAGGAGAGCCTTTGACACGTTCATGGGCTGAGGGGAAGGAACGAGCAGAGATGAGGAATTGAGGGTGCAGGAGAAAGGAGGTGAGTGGACAGAGTCCTAAGGGCTGGAGGAGAAGGGGTAGAGTGATGAATGAGCTTCGACGGCTGCGTGCCTTATCCTTGGGGATGGGAGGAAAGGATGCTAGGGTGGGTGAGTGTGGAGAGATAAGTGTAAGTGAGATGTGAGAAGTGGACCCTAGCAAGAGAGCAGCAGAAACACGATTGGAGGTGGAGGCCCGGAAGGACACTGTCACCTGCTGGGTGACCACGGACTCTGGAGTCAGGCTGATGCCAGCTCCCCCACTTCCCAGCTATTTGGACCTCGGGCACGTTATCTAATCTAAGGACTCCGTTTCCTCATTTATAAAATGGGGATAATAATAAATACGGGTAGGATTATGGTGAGAATTAAACAAAATTCTATGCGCTCGGTGAATGAGAGTGACAGCAATGATGATCACGTAGTGAATCAAAGAGCTAAACGTGCCAGATAAATTCATAGTCCAAATAGTTTGATCACTTTTGGCTTATGCGTCTTTCCACTGCCTCCTGCAAGACTGAAAATAACTTGAGGGTAGGAGCCAGACGTCCTACTTTTTTCTGTCTTCCTAGCATCCAGCTCAGTGCTTTCCTCATAGAGGGCTCTCAGTCATGTGTATTAAACACCTGAATAACTGGACTGCACGTGGTCAACCCCGCAGCAGCTCAGGGTGCTGCCTCTCAGGCCACTTCTCTTCCACTGACTCTCTGGGTCGAAATTTCTCCTCTCTCCATTTGCTCCCCTTATTACACTAACTCATCTTGCTTTGCGGTCACTGGCCGAAAGAATCATAGCTCTCTGATTTGGGCTCTGTATTTCAGTTCTGGAAACGCAAAGCACATTATTATTCATCACTAAAGTCAGGTGATCTTTCTGTTGGTTATAGATGGCCAAGAATTAAAAAGGAAAAGGAGAGGGCAATATATCACTGAAGAGACTTCTTTAAATTACCTCTTTTTATGACCACTTGCATCCTGGGAGGGCCTGAGCTTCGGCAAGTTGACGAGGTCAGTGTCCGGCCGCTGAGTGAGCCACTCCTAGACCCCGAGGGACAGAGGAAGGGCTGCCGCAGCGGTGCAGCCATTTTGCCGTCTCGCTCCATCCTCAGTGGGTTCAGGTGCGCCGGCCAGGTGAGAGGCAGAGTGGGACCTGCGCTAATGAGGAAGAGGCAGCGGCACGCATAACAACAGCCACAGGCACACCTGTGTCTGGTTGTCAGTTTGCTAACCTTGGCCACGCCCCCAACCTTAAAAGGAAGAATGTATTGTGAAAACACCCAACTTCTTGTCCTTCTCTCTCTCCCGCTCCTCCTTCCAAGGAGATGCAGAAATGCAGCTAAAATGCCGCCTAGAGATGTCTGGGGAGGGACACTGACAAGACGAGTCAACGATGGAGGCAAAACAAGGAATTTAGAAAATCCATAACCTGCGTATCACTCCTCCTCAAATCATCCCAGTCTTGGCAATCCCACCTCTTGCAAGCAGAGGTGGAGTTTCTTATAACTTTTCCTGACATCGCAAATAGCTAAATGCTCCAGGTCCCTCCGACCAAACCCCTCGCTCTGACCACCAGGGGTCAGGCTGCAGCCAGGAACAGGCAGCGAACGCCCCAGAGCCGAGCTCCGTTCAGTTCCCCCCAGGCCCTGCCCTGCCTGCCCGCCTGGGAGCTCACCAGAGCTCATCCAGCAGTGGCCTGTGGGATTCCGTTCCCATTTGTCATAGAAGCTGCCTGGAGTTGGGATAGGTCCCCAAGTGAATCAGATCATTCGCTCATTTGCATTTGTTAAGTTTGAGAACCACTCACCTAAAGAATCATGTTGGGGAGGGTGGGGGGGGCAGTGGGAGGGTCGGGGGAGCTTATGAAAAAGCGGATTCTGGGGGCTGCTTCTGGAGGCCCACTCTGGGGTGGAGGGGTTGCCTCCCAAGCATCTGCCTATTATGCAAACTCTTTGATTGGTTCTGACACAGACGCCGCAGAACCACACTTCGGCAGGATGCTTGAAGCCGTTGTTCCAACCCAAGAAGTCCCTAAGCGGAGCCTTCACCTTCGTGCCGTGCCCAGGACTCCAGCAGGCAGAGGACTGCCCACGTGCCCTGCCACCCCAGTGCTGTAGGCTATCACATGTATGGTCTCTGGCACACCTGAGGCGACACAGCTGCTCCTGGCACATTAATAAACACCCAAGGTGGGATGAAGGTGGCAGGAGAGGAAGGACAGTTCATACCGCCCAGCACCCGAGGAAGACCACTGCCAGCCCACCCTGCCTTCTCCTGATGCCCCTTGTGCTCCTCCTTCCTTCCAGCTATTTCTCGGCACTGCTTTCCTTATTTTATGCCCTTTGATGTGCCTCCCTCCTCCTCATTGCTCAGCAAAAGCATCCTGGATTTAGAGGCAGCTAAGCTAGAGAGCTCAGGATCATGTTTGGTGTCCTCCATGGATGCTAAGACACGGTTTATAACATTAGCACCCTGATGTGCTAACAGCTTTTCAGGGAGGATGGGAGCAAACGGCAATGTCACATACGTACATTGGTTGTACGATGCAGCGCAGGTCCAGAATCAATAAAACATGTGTCGTAGAACGGGGAAAAGTGTCTCTCTCGTTCTCATCATCTAATGCTGCTTTGTTCATTCGACTCGAATTCATGGAGCGCCTGCCTACTGGGCCAAGAACCTGTTCCAGGTGCTGTGGGTAGAGGGTTCAGCCGTGCTGATATTACGGTGTAGGGAGCAGGTAATCAAGTAAGAATAATAAATGAGTTAGGGAATCAGAGAGTTGGAGATCGTGACGTTTGTTATTAGAGAACTAAATAGGGTCATGGGGTAGAGATGTAATGGAAAGGCCAACTTCAGATAGGGTGTTCAGGGACCATTTCTGAGGAGGGGTTATGGAGCTGAGGTTGGAATGAAGAGAAAGACCAGAGGAAGACTTTTCCAGGTGGAGAGGACTTTCATGTGGTTCTACCAAGCCTACCTGGCACCTTGGCCCGTGGCTGCAGGCCTCCCACTCATTGCTGAACTTGGCATTTATCAAGCACCTTTTCTATGCCAGGTGATGCTGGTCCCTCAGGCTGCAGTTGTGAGCAAGAAAGACGTGGTTTCCACCCTCAAGAAGTTTATAACTTGGTGCAGATTATAAAGATAAGGTTCAGCTGACCCTGAATTTCTACACTTACCATTTATCTTCTTCATCATAGAAAATTTGTTTTAGATTTTGGATTAGGATGGCCTTGATGGGGAGGGCTTTGTGACCACACACACTAGAATCCAGTGGGGAAACCATCAAGAGCCTGAACACAGCATCTGGTGGCTCAGATAAAAAAATAAATCCAGCCACCATTCCCTGCCCATTTTTGGCCCTTTGCTCACAGTGTTCTCCTCATATTATCCCAGGACTGTGTGATCTGGGTGAGGAGGAGACACGGGTTCCAAAAGCAGAGCTCACATCTTACAGAACTGAATTTAGTCCATTCAGGTACCATCTTTGTTTCCCCCTCTTGGTGCCGAGCACTACTCAGACCTTGGAGGCTGTCAAAGGGGAAAGAAATATTTGTCCTTGAACCTCTCAGTTGCCTTTCAGAGTTTCTCACTGAAGATGAATGATGGGAATAAAAATGGCAACAGTCTAAAGGAGAGCTTTGCTCCTGCGCCTCCCAGGAAGCACCTGCTTCTCCTAGAGCACAAATTCATAACTGACAGATGCTGTCAAACCCCTGCAAAAAGCAGATTCCCCCCCCCGCGCCCCGCCCCTGGGTTTCAGAGAGTTTCTTTTGCATCTGAACAGCTAGTAAAGAAGAAAGAAGAGAAACAGCTCAAATAGAGCGAGGACTGCCTTGGAGTCATGGGCAGGAGTGGTCTGGAACCAGCTTGCACGTGGGCTCCCAGGGGTGGTGAGAAGAATGCATGTGTGCATCAAAATCCTGGGCCTTACCCCTGGAGGTTCTGATCAGCAGGTGTGGTGTGAGGCCTGGAAATATATCTATCTTTCAAAAATGCCTCTTTGAGTCTTTCTGAGTATCACTGAGGTTCGTGAACCCTTGAACTAGGGAACAGACAGATCAACAGTCTCCTTGTTAGCTCTCCTCCCATCCTGATATCCTCTGTGTCTCCCCGCCTCCCTCAAAACCAGGCCTCAGGTTCAATCTTCTGCCCCGCTTTCGGACACTAGCCCCCAGGGGCCTGTGGCTGAAACCTGAGTCAGCCCCAGCCCCCGGCCAGGGGGAGCAATTGACTTGGGCCTGTTCAGTAGAGGCTTTGGGTTACCAGACACCCATCTGCTGGCTGTTCTCACTAAGGAAATGGGAGCCAGATCACTTTCACTGGGCATCAACCCCACGCCTCCCAGTCTGCAGGGAGGAAGGGAGACCCACCCGCCTTCTGGTGCCTTCACTACAAACAGCTCCCATGTGACTCTCCCAAGCCATTTTCATGTACATCTCAACACCTCCCAGAATAGCCTGCATGCGTTGTCAGGAAGAGATCGTGTCTGAGAACAATGGTCCCCCTCCCATTCCGCCTCCCGGGCTTGGCACCCAGGTTTCTGTTCATTCGAGACAAACGTACAGCCCAGGCCTCAAAACAAAGACTGACCTCCACCCCACTGGTGTCCATTTGCCAGTCCTGTGCTCCTTAGGGTCTCTGGGAACCCAGGGTTCTATGCTAGTGACTGAAATTAGTTTTATCTCCTTAAAAAGAATTAAAAAGGAATTTTAAAGTAATACATTTACATAATTTGACAGTCCAATGTACTATAAAGCCTCTAACAAAAAATAGCCCCTCCTTCGTTCCCTAAATGCTAATACTTTCAACTCTTGAGGTGGTTTTAGAAGAAAAATATTTACCTTCATATTTCTAAGTAACATTCTTAGAATATATGTATGCTGCTTTTCCAATTTGGAATATTATCTGTCAACTTCCTATCATGGAAGATAAGGAGAAAGCACTTTTACATACATTCACTCTGTCCCACCACCCCACCTAGAATCTCCCTCTCCTCCCAATAGTTATGTCACAGTTTTGGTTAAATCAATATTATACAGTGTTTACTTTATGCTTATGCAAGTGTTAATTGTTAAGCCAGTCGTAGAATATTATGATGATATATTTATCTTCAATATTTTTTTCTCAGAGTTAATTTCCTTTTTGTTTGCTCAGTTATTCTATATGTGTATCAAATTTTCCCACATTCCTCACAGAACTATGAAGTCCCTCTCAATATCCTGTTCTACTTGGTCAAATACATTGAGTGAGCCGTCAGTTTTATTTTCCCTCTGGAGACGCCTCTCCTAAAACCCTCCATTTTCCTGTTTCTACATGGACTGCCTGCTCCCTGAGTCTGCTGTATGGCTGACAACCTATGCCTTCCCTTTGCTTCTCTCCTGTGCTAGGTCCCATGTTCCCTGGATCTCACATCTATCTTCCTCTTAATTGACTCACTCCCCCATCCTGTGGGAGCACATCCTTCAGAAGCTTTGCGAGTATGAAAATATGGGAGATAAACTTTAAAAGACTTTAATGTCTTTATTGTACTTTCATACTTGATTAATTTATTCTACAATTCTAGGTTGAAAAACATTTCCCTCAATTTTTAAAGTATTGTTCATTGTCTTCCAGTTTCCTGTGTTACTGTTGAAAACACTAATTCCATTCTGTGCCCTGATTCTTATATATGACTATTTTCTTTTTCTCTCTCTTGTTCTCTACTTCCCCCTTTCTCCCTCCCTCCCTTCCTTCCTTCCATCCATCTCTCTTTCCATCCTTTTTATAAAAAAATCTATAATGTGTGGGGGCAGAGAGTATATGGGAAATCTCTGTACCTTCCCCGTAATTTTTCTGTTAACCTAAAACTGCCCCTCCCCACTCCCCAAATAAAGTCTTAAAAAAAACTCAACCAGAGGTTAGGGAGGGAACATATGGACGCTTTTAGGATCTTTTCTTTATCCCTAGTTTGTAAAATGTTATGATGATATGTTCCTGGATTGGTCTTTATTACTTATTTTATGGGCATTCTTTGCATTTTTTCCAGTTTGGAAATGCATATCTTTCAGTTCTGAAAATTTTTCTTGTAAGAATTTCCCTTCATTTCATGTATGTACATAAGCTATCTATTGGTATGTATGCATGTATGTTAACATCTACCATTGCTGTTTTTGTTCTGCATTCTGAGAAATTTACGTTATCTTCCAACTCCCCCATTGGAACATTTATTTTGGCTATCATATTTTGAAGAGCTCTTGTAATTCTCTACATCTCTATCCATATAGCAGTCTTCTCCAATTGTCTGAGTGCACTATTTTCTATCTCTCTGAGAATATTAACAATAGGTTGTTTTTTCCAAAGTTTTTTTTTACTCCCTGAGATATCTCTGTTTGTTTTTTTCTAAGAAGAATATGGACTTAAAACAAACAAAAGAAGGTAAGTCCCCTTTCCTACCTTGCCTTTAATCACTCTCCTCTTCAGAGTTACCCATAGTTTAGTTTGTTAGATGTCCTTCAAGGTCATTTTTCATGCACTTACATTTAAACATACACATATAATTATATACCTTGTTTTTTTTGTGCTACACTAATGTGCTGCATTGTGCCTTTGTTTTTGTACTTAACAGCATATGCTGAAGATCTTTTAATGTCTGTACATCTAAACTACTTATTATTTTAACCTGCTGCATACTATGCCAAAATAAGATTGTGCCAGTATTTACTTGACATTTAGATCATATTACATGTTTCTCTTTTCAAATCAATACTCAAGTCTTATTTTAAAATATGTTTTTATTTCTGTAGGATAAGCATCTAGAAATAAATGGCTGGGTTGTAAGTCAGCTTTATTCAAAATTGCCCTATAATGCTAGTTTATACTCCTGTAAAAAATTATGAAAGAATCTATTTCTTCACAGTTGTACAAACACTGGATATTATCAATTGTTTTATTTTTTGCCAGTTTGGTTGGCCAATTTGCCAATAGGCAAAAAAAAAATCTTAATGGTATATTAATGTTGGTTTACTTTGTTACTGGTGGAGTTGAACAGCTTTTCATGTATTTATTAGATGTTTTTTAAAATTTCTCCTTCTGTGAATTGCCCAATAATATTTTCCCCCATATTTCTACTGTGTTGTTTGTATTTTTCTTATTGATTTATAGAAGCTCTTATATACTATAGATACCAATTATTTGTTTGTTTAAAAAGTTGCAGATATTTTCCCCCTGTATGTCTCCTACCTTTAGGTGACATCTACTTTTAGACAGTATACAGGAAAGTTAAAAAAATTTTTTTTGTACTCAAATTTATCAACTTTTTTTTTTGTGACTTGTGACTATAGTGTTTAGTTTAGGAAATGCTTCCCCCCACCCCAAGTTTATAAATACATTTTTCTCCACTGCCCTCTACTTTTATAGTTAAATTTTTTAATGTTTAGCTCTTTAATTAACTTATTTTTGTGAATGATACAAAGTTGATTCTAATTTTATTTTTCAAAAGAAACAAGCTAATTTTTCTTGCACTAACTGCTGAATAATCCACTCTTCCCCCTATGATTTGAGATGCCACCTATTTCATATACTATGTTCCTTTTTATATGTTGGTCCACTTCTGGCCTCTTTGTCTATTACACTGTTGTAGATCAGGACTGGCAAACCACAGCCTGTGGGCTAAATCCAGCCTGCTGCCTGTTTTGTAAATTAAGTTTTACTGGAACACAGCCACGCTCATTTGTTTACATATTGTCCATGGCTGCTTTCACACTACAATGGCAGAGTTGAGAAGCTGCAACACAGACCATATGGCCCACAAAGCCTAAAGTATTTATTTGGCTCTTTACAGAAAAAAGTTGCCAATCCTTGCATCAGCATTATCAATAACAGGACTTCTATAGTGTGTTTTGCAGCTGGAAAAGTAAATATGATCTTGCTGGGTCTATATTTCAAAAAATTCTTCACTATTCCTTGTAAATGTCTTTGGGTGAATTTTACATTTAATTGATTGTTGATATGGTTGGGTTTAAATGTACCAGCTTTCTATTTGGTTTTTACTTGTCCTACTACTTCTTTGTCCCTTTTATCCTATTTGTCTGCCTTCTTTTGGGTTTAGTAATTTTTATTATTCTATTTTATCTCTCATGCTTTTATTTTACTGGTTGCTTTAGAGTTTATAGGATATGCCTTTAGGCTATCATAATCCATCTTTAAATAATATTATACCACTTCAAATATAGTATAAGAAACTTACAACAGTATACTTTCATTCTTCTTTCCTGGTCTTTTTGCTATTATGATCATACAATTTACCTTTTACATATGTTATAAACCCCATAACACATTGTTTTTAATTTTGCCTTAAATGGTCAATTATTTTTAAAATTTTCAATTAGCAATTATTTTCAATTATCTTTTTAGATCTAAAATATGAAAAAAAATTGTGTTTTATATTTACCCATATACTTCCCATTTCTGGGGCTCTTCGGTGCCTGAAAGACTTCTGTTAACATTTCTTGTGCAGATCTGCTGGTGTTGAATTCTTCAGCTACTGTAAGCCTGAAAAAATTTTAATTTCATCTTTGTTTTTGAAAGAGACTTTTGCTGGGTACAGAATTCTAACTTGACAATACTTTTCTTTCAAAATTGAAAAAGGCTTACTTTTTACACTTTGTTAGGCAGGACCAGAACAACCTTTAGTCTTGGAAAATACCCTTCTGAGTACTTTACGAGATGCCCCATGTATCACAAGGTTTTTTCACTCTCGCTGGTGGGAACACAAACTATTTCTGGCCCTATGTAAGCTCCGGGGATGGTTTTGCCCCTTTCTCGTGGTTCTCTTCCCAACCCCAGGTGCTTTCCTCAGATGTACATGCTGATTAAGTGCTCAGCTGAAAACTTGAGGGGAACCTTCTGCAGATCTCCAGAGCACGCTCTCTCTTTCTCCCCGCCCCCTGCTCTGTGCAGCTCTCTCTTCTCTGGTACTCTGTCCCTTGAACTCTAGTTACCTTGGCATCCCCAAATTCTCCACTCTGCCTTCTCAGGGAGACCACTCCTCCCTCCTTTTGGCCTGGGAACGCTCTCCAGGCAGTAAGCTGGGGCAGTGATAAGGCTCATCTATTTCTCTCCTTTTGGGGCTTACACTACCGCATTACCTGTTGTTGAATGTATAAAAAACATTTTCATGCATTTTTTTGGGTTTTTAGCTGTTTAAGGTGAGAGGGTAAAACTGGTTCCGATTACCCCCTCATGGTTAAAATGTTTCATTTGGGATTTTGATTGGAACTGATGGGAAAAATTGACACACTATTGAGTCTTTCCTTTCAGGAACATGGTATATTTATTTAGGCCTTCTTTTAATTTCTCCAGTGGATTTTATGGTCTTCCACATTTATATTGATGTTGCATTTAAAGGCCCCAGTATAGGCTCCTTATATTCTCTCTTATAGCACCTTATTTATACCCTGTAGCAAATCAGGGATAGAATCTAAGACCCTGGGGCTTCTGCTTTGCTGGGAAGCTCTTACACCGATCCACTTCCTCCCATCCCTGTAGATCAGAAGGAGAGGGCCTCTGACTTGATCTTCGGTGTTGGCTTCATTCCAGCTGACTCTTTCATGATGGCAGAGCAGGGTTGAGCAGCTCTGAACTAGGGCCTGGGGTGTGCATGAGAAAACACTAGAAGCACCCTTCGTGGAACCCCAAGGTAGAAACTAGCTTAAAGCTGCTTCATTTTGGCATGGTTTGCCTGAAGCTTTGTTTCCACGTTTATGTATAGCTGGGTATGAATGTACTCTGAGAAGAACCTGAAGACTTAACTATTGGTCTACTGGTGGGGGGCCGCTATCATCTCCATGTGGTTGTGGGGTCACTCCATCTACCTTATTTATACACTGGGCCCCTTCTTTGATAGATGATTACTAATGCACAGAAAAAAAATCATCTCTAATAATCTCTCTGGGATAAACAGGCATTTGTGGGCTAGTTAGGGAAGTTTGGGATGTGTATTCTAAATATTAAACAACCAATTTAGGAGCAAACTTGGAACATAATTCCTTCCTAAGCTGGGAGAAATCTACCTCTTGCCATAATGACAGTAATAAATTGAAGAGACCTTAACTGACTACAGTTGACACCAGATGGGTAAGCGCCCATCCTAAGTAATGAGTTGGTTAATTATACCAGTGCCATGTTTATAGACCTTCGATTAATCTCTTGAGAGTATATAACTCCATCACCTACAATGGCTCATAGCATCTAAGCAGGACTTTTCAGAGCTCAGGCTCCTCCATTAAGTCAAAATGTATGTCTTAAGAATCAAAGGATTGGGTGGAATTTAGCTTACTGTTTTCATTACACCTCTGTGTGGGGATCAGCCTGTATAAAGCATCAGAGAAATGATGAGGCAAATCAAACAGCGACAGGAAGGAGATTTTAAAATATTACTGGTACTCACATAACCGCCACCCTCATACTTAGCCAGACTTGGTCATATTTATGTAACACCCAGGTCTCTAGTATGTGGGTGCATTCAGACTTTCTGAAAGTGAGTTCAGTGCCTCACTCTCTGACAGCTATGTTGGCGAAAAGAAAACAATGCCACTCTCACAAAATGCAATACACCTGGATACTCTGGAGACCCAACCCATCCCATGTGCGGATCACTCTAGTTCAGGAGCAGATAACTGGTCCATATTGCTTGGGCTCACCTATAGACCACTAGGTTATAACCCTGATGCACATAAGCATCACTTGTGGAACTTTTACTAGCACCATGCCTACCGCAGACCAAACAGATCAGCAGCTCCGGTCTGGGCCCCAGGCATTGTTCTCTAGGTCATTCTAATGTGCAGCCAGGGCTGAGAACCACTGCTGGAGACTAGAGTAGTTGAAGCCATTGTGCCAATTTTCAAAGTATTCATGCAGAGTATATTTTAATTCATAATATAAAGCAGTAATGAACTCTTTAGTTCTCTCAAGATTATTGCCAAGTATGGCAAAATTGCCTATTTCTCCAGTTTTTAGCTTTGGAGGTGACAACGGTGTGTGTGTGTGTATGTCTGTGAGACAATCCTGCTATTCTGCTTCCTACACAGCTTTTGCATCTTTTCCTTTTCCTCCCTGCTGTCTCATACTTAGTTCAAATCGTCATCTCTCTCGTCTTGCTGCTCCCTCCCCACCCCTACCTGCACTGTTCCCATTATTTCTCTCAAACTCGAAACACATCTTTCTTATAACCCTCTTCAATGGCTCCCTGCTGTCCAGACACTCAGTGTCTTCACCTGGGCATCCAAAGCCTCTCCTGAGTAGGCTGGGGGGATCATTACTTGAACCAAAGGGTCCCTCGCAGGTCCTGAATGAGCACGGTTGTCCCCAGCTTCTAAGCCCCTGCCTGGACAGCTTGTACCTCACCCATCCTGCCAGAAGTCCCCATTCAAGGCTCTTCTGAATAAAACCTTCTCTGATCTTGCCACCTCCCACTCCCAGCTCCTAGGTCTTCACTGCCTATGTCAAGGCAACATCTGATTACGCCTTGTGTGTGTCTGGCAGATAGTGGGTGTTCCAAAAAAAATAGTGTGTGAACAAATAAACTCCATTTATCACAGTATCAAAATTGTAAGTTTGTCTTTCCTATTAGATACTGAGCTTTCTCTGAGAACACTGGGTAACATGGTGTATGTAGTAGAAAAAGCAAAGCTTTTGGAGACAAATTTATGTTGAAAACTCTGCTCTATCACTTACTAGTGACAGGATCTTGGGCAAATTGAACTGCTTCCTCAGCTGCAAAATGAGGGTGACGACACCTTGAAGGGCTGTGAGGATTAGCCGTGACTTGTATGGTACCAGACACATAGTAGGTGCCCATATATTTCCTCCCCTTGCCTCCAACTGACACAACTTACCAGATACTCTGCAAAATTCATGAATAACACCATGCTAGAAAGCGTTTGCTTTGTATCTTATGCTTCCAAATGACCAAATGACTCAATTCTATTAAAGTTAAATGTTTGTTAGAAGACTTGAGAACCTCTTCTCTCCCACCCTAGTCATCAGGGGCATATTACACCCATTACCTTATTTAATCCCCAACAGTCCTTTGAATTATTCCTGTTTTACAGCCGAGAAAGCTGGAGCAAAGACAAGACAATGGATTCCCCTTTAGGAGCAGAGCTGGGCTTTTCAGAATCCTGACTGTTGACTCTAAGTTCTGGGCTCTATACTTTATGCCATGTTGCTCTCACATTTGGTCTTGCGAATGCATGCTTTTAAATGCAATCACTCATTTTTCTGAAATTAGAACCAATATTCCAATAATGTCTGTTGAATGGGTAAAAGTTAAAGTAGCTATTTTAATTTAAAAAATGAAAAATACTATTATATTTTAAGAAGGAGAGTCCTTTCAGCCCCACACTTTGGGACTGAATAGTGGCTGACTGCCACACCCTCTCAGACTGAGCCTCTTGGAGCCTTGGTTCCTTCATCCCTAAGTTGAGAAGAATAATAGTACCTGCTTTATGGGAATACAAGGATTCAATGAGTTAACACATGAGCTTCTATCACACGTGGAGCAGGATGGGGCACATGGCAGGGCTCAGCATCAGCTATTAGCGTCATCTCCACAAGGGCCATTTTGCTCAGAATTCTACCAGGTTGTCCTTTAATGTGCTCTGTTATAGGAAAGAAGAACAAAAAGAGAACATTCACTCTTGCATAACTGAGAACTCAATTTAAAAAAGGCACTTCAAAGACAAATAAAAAGTAACTTTATTGACTGCTAATCTTACCATGAAATTCCTATAAGAATAATTACAAAATAATGCAGTTCTTTTTTTTTCACACACTTTTGGTATCATCTTGATATGATGATCCTTTCACAGAAAGGATTATTTACAGTTTATGTAGATATAAAGTTCATTGTTGCAAATACAAATGTAGATGTATAGAGGCAATATATACCAAATTGGTATACTGACTAGCAATGGATATTAACAAATG
Source organism: Eschrichtius robustus (assembly GCF_028021215.1). Lineage (NCBI taxonomy): Eukaryota > Metazoa > Chordata > Mammalia > Artiodactyla > Eschrichtiidae > Eschrichtius > Eschrichtius robustus. The sequence continues at coordinate 48,658,772 of NC_090824.1, forward strand.
CAGAATAAATAACAGCTTTATACTTCTCCTTTTTTATTTTTAAAACAATTTCCAAATACAAAAATGTAGATACTCAAAATGGATTTTCACATACATATATATAATTCTGCTGCAAACAGTGGATCAAAAAGCAAAAATGTCCTTAGCACGTTTCATTTTTGAAAACCCACGAGACTATTCATAAATGCAATTAGAAAGAGGGTGTGCAAAACCACCAACGATGCTGGAAAAACCCTAAAGACCTGATTCTGTTTGAAGTAGAGAGAAAATAAAGTATAAAGCACTATGTACTTAATTAAATATGTTTTTTTCTTAATGTTTAAACAAGAAACACTAGGAGCTAAGGAAATGTACCACATTATGAGCTGGGCTCTTTAGAGTCAAACTTCATCAGGATTTGTCTCTTAAGCATCTGTAAGAAATGGTGGATTATTTAATGACATAAGTAAAATAGTCATTAGATGATCCTTTCATACTTTCATCCTTTTATACAAAGATTGAGATACTTTTATACATTCTGATACCTGAAACTTTGGTTCTTTCAAACATTTCATAAAAGCAAAATCATTTCATGACTACAGAATGTCATAGAATTTTTTTCCTTTTAAAGTGTCAAGTTAGGCCAATTTGACCAGGCTTGTGTGTACACACTGCCCTGTCACGTCCACGGTGGGACATGCGCGGGACAGTACAGGCGGAGTTTGTTCTCGTTCTCCATGTGTTTATAATACTGACTCCCATCCATGGGGAACACTGCAGGTGCTGCCGTACCCTAAGTCTATTTCTTTGTTACCTGAAAACTTAATTTTGTATAAAAATATGACCATTTCTTTAGAAAATAATATAGTTTTTTTAATAAAACCTGGTAGATAGAAAAAATCGTATATCAAAATATGGTAAACAAATGTTGTAAAATATGAAATCATTAAAAACATCTCATAGAAAGACATTGTGCTAAAGTACTTTCCTGAAGTGTGAACAACACTGTTACTGTACATCTAAAGGTTACTAATGTTCAATCTCCTGACTTGGTTTCATTATATATCCTAACAGCAGTGGCAGTAACTGTCTTAAAAACAGTTCTTTCTCAAACACTAACATTTTCTGTATACTTCAAAATTAACGAAAAAGACATCTTCTGGATCGGTGGTTTTCAATCCTGTTACATACTAGCTCCATCTGGAAACTTTAAGAGAAAAGGCAATTCCACCTGAGTCTCACCGCAAGAGACCGATTTAATTCATCCAAGGTGGGACCCAGACATTGTTATTTTTTTAAAGCTCCCCAGATAATTCTATGATGCAACCAGGGTTGAGAACTATGGCAAAAGACACGTGAGAAAACAGTCGTTCTTAACTCTATCTATCAACTGATTGTCTGTAGGCATCATTCATTTGATGACGTATCCTCTGTACCAAACAAGAAAGACCATATATACGAGATAGTCATGGGAGCCAAAATGAAAAGTTAGTAAGCTTTAAATACATATAAACACACACAGTCCCATATATTTACATATGTATAACATGTACGTATAGTTAGGGTATTTTGGTTAAGCAGAAACCAGCATGACCATACTTTGCTCTTGATTTAAAAAAAAAAAAAAATCCACCAAGTACAGACATATTTTAAGACACTTCCATAGTTTTAACAGAAACTGGTTTTGGAAACTCCACAAAATTCATTATGGCATGAACACAACCGATCCGTTACTTGGACAAGGGGCTCAGCTGAGTCCTAGAGCTTTCTGGAAGAGCAGGAGGATGACGTGGCACTGACCAGGTGTGAAGGAGTCACAAGGCATCGCGGCATGCACGGTCTTTTGGTTATTGCTTGACTCACATCTTCTTGGCCCTGGGCTGCCCTTCTGGTGGAGGCATCTTTGGCGTGCTGGATTTTGACTGCTTCGTTCGTGTTCACTTTCGTACAGCCCCAGTGGGGTGGCAATGGCTATGAGTAGGTGACGGTCTCTCTATTAATAAATGAGAGCCTCTTCTCTCTCTCTTCCCTCCAACCACCGGCATTTCATGAGGGAGTGGTAAAAAAAAAAAAAATGTACAAGCAAACAAAGGAACCCAACAACATCTTTCACATGATAAAAAAAAAAAAAGTGTTGTTACACGTAACTGAACTGGGAAACAAAACAATGAACAAACACACCACAGTTGGATATTCTGAAGGCTTGGTAACCAGTAAAGCACATTTCCTTCCAAAGGATCAGTGAACTTCTGGGCACTTGTCTTGGTATACATTCTCTGTAGTCCTTTTACTTCTGTGTAATACTTAAAGTGCAACTGTCCCTCAGCTTTTATTTCTGTCGCAAATATTATAAAGAAAGAGCTATGTTTGGGGTGAAGAAAATATGGCACAAGTAATAGGTAAAGAAAGAACTCATGGCTTTCACAGCCTCTAGTGAACAGCAGGCTGTCTGTACAGCTGCACATAGACGTCCTTTATACAACAAACTCTGGAACTTCATCATGCGTGAGATCCAGAGAAAAGTATTTGCTGGTTCTTTTGACTGGAAAAGCATCTTGGATGTTGACACACTGCTGAGCCAAGCAGCTGCTGCAATAGAGGCCTTCCTCATCCAGTTCATGGCCGCACCCAAAGGTATAACTCTGAGCAGTGTCCTGACACAGCCCCGCAATGCGCAAGAAGTCTTTCTGATACAGTCTGATGTCATCGAGGCTCAAGCTATGTCGATCGGTGGAGGTCTTTGGTTTTCGACATATAGTCTACAAGACAAGAGAAGGTTGAAACAACTTTAAGAGCATACACTAAAGCTAAAAGTTTAGCACCATTTGCCTTGTACAGAGAGAAGCTGCAAAATCATAAAAGGTTAAGGAATCCTTATATGCTAGGAAGTGGTTTCCAATCTGTGGTTTGTGGGCCCTGAGGCCCTGTGGGGCAAAACGCCACTCCCACCACCACCAATAATAGCAGCTAGCTTTTACTGAGCCCTTATTATGTGCTAGACCCTAGAACTCATTTAATCTTCCCATCAGTCTGTGAGCCAGGTGCTATTATTCTCCCCCCTCTACAGATGAATAACCCAAGGCACAGAGAAGTCAGTGCAATGTGAATCCAACTGTCTGTAGCATCTCAGAAGCCAAGCAGTTATCTTAAAATCAGGTTGCAGAGGTAAAGATACTGTTTCTCGGTTTTTCCATGAGGATATGGCAATTCAGCACGGCAACACTCTCATGCTGAGGTCTGTTATTCTTTTAATAAGAAATGGGAAAACAAACCAATTATTACTCAAGAAACACAGTTTAAAAAACGATTTTTTCAAAAGCCAGAATTCTTGCGTAGAAAAATAACATGAAGTGCTCTTGGTATAGCAAATGTTGGGAGACAGCCCCAGGGCAAAGAGGTGGCTCCTGAACACTGCAAGAGGTCACACTCTGACAAATGCTCCACACAGCAGGTAGCAGACTTTTAGAACTCATTATCTCAAGAGGTGGTTCCAGCTGAAAATATAAGTAGGTTAAAAAATGGTTCCAATAATTACATGAATGGAAGATCCTTAATGGTTACTTAATGAAACGAGGCATTACAGTTCTAATCTACTTTTGCGGCTGAAACCACAAAGGCCAGCCTTGTTAGAATAAGATATCACTTTTTCTGGAGGCAAAAGTACCAGGAAGAAAGGACAGAGCCTGAGCTCAAAAACATTTTACTTGGAAGGGTCAGGTCTGAGAGCCTCCTGAAGATGACGATCCTTGTACTGACGTCTTCTGAGGCTCCACTGAAATTTCACATAGAATTCATCAGGTCATCGCCACGAAGCATCAAGGCAGGCACACGAATGCTCTTCCCATCTGGTAGATGTGGAAGCTGATCCTTCGCGGTGCCCCACAAACGTTCACGTACAGTAAGAGCTAACGCTGACTGGCAGGGCTGGGGTGCAAACCCAGTCAGTTTGACCCTGGAGCTTGTAATCCTAATCATCATGCTACATGTACTGCAATAAATATCACTCATTGGAGTTTCCAGAAGAATATTTAATAAAATGTCACGTTCACATTATGGTTACTTAAATGGAAAAGAAAAAAAGGACAAATGAGAAAAAAGGGAAGAAAGAGAGAAAAATATAGGAGGCAAAGATTGCCAGAATGCAAGAGAAAGAAAGAAAAGAGGAACACACGTAGAAGGAAAAAAACAAAAGAGACAGAGAACACCCAAGTGCTTCCCTGGAGACAGAGGTGAGTATCAGCAGTAGATTATATCTAAATGCTGCAATGGTGCATTTTAATTTATCTATATCTTCTGATAGTTTAATAGTCTAACCAGTGATCATGGGTTATCAAATGCTCTAGCTTAGCATAGTTTGAAAATTCAATCTGAACGGAATAATTAGAGTGTGGAAACATTTCTACCACAACACACCTGATGAGAAAATCACTCTCCCAGTTATTGAGATCAACACACACATACACACACCAGAATTAACCTGAAGCCTGAAGACTAGAGGCTTCCCACCCACATAAAGTATGAAACAAAGTACATAGTTTATCCAAATAAAAACCCAACTCAAAGATAAACAGAACTAGAAAATAAATGGACATAAATTCAGACTAAAACTAGAATGTATGTATCTACTAGGAATCATTTCATTAAGGTTTTAAATTTCTGATCATTTATGTAATTATAAATGTAAGTTCCTATTTAAAATTTTCTATAACTTCAGCTGCTGATTTAAAATTTCAATCCCTTCCATACCTGCGGAAGAGAATCAGTACTCTGGCCTCGAAGTTTGACCACCGTCTCTGAGGAGCTGGAGGTGGAAGAACCAATTTCTTTCACAATCAACCCTAAAGTGAAACGTAGAGAAAAACCAGTGAAGACTTCAAATTATTCATCCCTCTTGCCACTCATCTGACATATACTGCTACCAAGAAGCAAAGGGCAAATATTAACCACTGCCCACAAATCTCACTGTGGCCCTTTGGCGGCAGACGACCAGGGGGGGATCACATTCTCTCCCTGTGCTGCAGTGAACAGGAGGAGTGAGATACACGTGGGGTTAGAGCACAGGATGGAGGTTAGAAACTGCATTTCCTAAAATAAACTTTTAATTAAGCTATTTATGATGCAGTTGGGAATGAACACAAAGGCTGAAGGTGCAAAGCAATCTCTTTACTGTATCTCCTAAAGCTCCCCCACTCTCCACACAACACTGACTTTGAATTTAACCTGGACACAGCCTCTAGGTCTGGTTCTACTTAGACGAGCAGTGGGTTAAGTGTGGGGCTCGGGCCTCCTCTGGAGTCACACAGATCTGGGTGGGAACTGGGTTCAGGTAAGTTAAGGAGCTGTGTGTCCTGGCCAGTGTCTGTGTGTCCTTGTGTCTGTCTGCTCCTCTTATAAATGGCGCTGAGCCTAGTACCCATCCAACTAAAGAGCAAACACCCACAAAGGGCTAGGTCCAGGGCCAGCATATGGAACACACTGTGTTCCGGAGGCTCCTCTTGGCCGACGGGGACACCATGGCACAGGCCTCCTGCAGCAGATCCCACCGGTGAGACACCAAAATGGGAGGCCACGGTGAGAAGTCAGTTCTGGGGCTCTGAGGTCAACGGAGCTCCCTGTCACCTTTTGAATCAACTTTTGAGTCAATCTTCATAGGAAGAAGATGTGGACTAGTGCACTGGTTGGCACTGGGTATGGTTCCTTTTGAATTTCCTTGTAAATGTGCCCTTTCCTGCCTGTCAATAACTTGCTCCAAAACCCAGAACCAGCACCAGAAAACTCAGTATCAAGCCTGGTGCTCAGAACACTGAACAGACTCCTGCCAAACTTCCACGAGAATGAAGGATAGAGCAGTACACTACGTCACTACTCAATCTTAGCTCCACGTTTTTAAAACAGTGGGCTCACATTGTAGAGATTCTGGCAAACTAGGATGATGCAAAGAAGAAAATAAAATCATCCATAACCCCATCATCCAGAGAAAAGCCTATTAATATTTTTATGTATATTTTGTCATATACACATAAATATTTTTATAATTTGAGATCATACTATCTCAACAATTTGTACCGTTTTTCTTACCTAGGTTTCTTATATTATTAAGTATCCTCTGAACCCACTAGCTAAGGAGAGCACCCTCCCGAGGGAGCTCACCAGAGTGTCCATTCAGCTTCCGAGACAGGAGCATGTCCTCTGTGATGTAGATGCACATGTCTGGGCTGACTTCCAGGGACTCTTCGTTCATCCTCTCCAGGTCCCTGGGGTCGTCAACCAACATCTCTATTTCTGACACAGAAGATGGAAAAGACATTTAGTGACATAAGGGGAAATGGCCACTGTAATTCATAGCCACACCTTGAGGGAGGTTATTTAATTATTCATATTTAAAAATAAATCTGCTAATGAGACTCCACAATAGGAAACTCTAGCGACAATTCTCAACTAGATGCTGCTTCTCTTTTTCACAGGACTGCTGTGTTATCTACATGTCTGCTAATGCCATGATTTGACTGTCAATTATTCTTCTCTTTAAGAAAAAAGAAAAGCTATACTAGCATGCTGTGATAACAAAGGGCCCAAGGAGACTGATGGGTCATTTGCCTCATGCCAAAGCAGACTGTCGACAAGGACAAAATGAGTAGTGCATGAAGCTCCCCATCACCCATAGCTGCCTTCTCTCAGAGCATTTAGCGACTTGATTTGATATCCACGTGAATTCTATAGTAAGCACACATTATGTTCTGCAGTTTTCCTTAATGGAATCAGTGTATCTTTTCCCCAAACCTGAATGCTATAGCAATTATTTGAAACAGAAAAATAAAAAAGATGCACACAAGTACTAAGTTTGGCTGATACAGGCTATAGGTCTGATCGTATCTCCTTAACACAGGGTTAAGCAGCCAAATGTTGTGTTTCTTTCTTCTCTATTACTACATCAATTCTACAGAAACAATAATGCGAAAAAACTGGAAGAGAAAAAGCAGAGCATCCCAGACAGCAGGTCAGCACGGGTAGCTCCGAGGGCCTGGGGGGCAGGTTACCATCATCCTGCAAATCCTCCTCCAGCCGGTCCTTGCCGCCACTCTCCACCCCGGAGGTGTGGGAGCTGCCGTGGCTGGTCATGGAGCTGCAGGTTTTCAGCTTGTGGTGGATGGCGCTGCCGGGGTAGGCATCTTCGGGGCCCGCGTCCCGGGCCTTGGTGTCGGCCTCGATGCCCGAGGTGTGAGAGCTGCTGTGGCTGGCGGTGGAGTGACGGGACAGGCGCTTATGCTTCATGCTGCCCGCGCTGCTCCCACTGGCCCGGGACCGCTTCTCCAGCTGGTCCATGTCGAGGTCCAGGTTGTCGCTGATGTAAGATTCCCGGTACTGCTTCTTCTCTGTGTGGTGAGGAAGACAGCTCGTCATTATATTCAACCAAGGCCGAAGGAACAGCTGATTAGCTGGGGTCAAGCCAAGAACAAGTACAATTTCACATTCAGAAGTGAGTGAATGGAAAGTGCTCATAATTCTGATAGGAGCTCAATTTAAGAAGACTGCAAAATGAATAAAAACCAGTACCACAGATATGAGGCGAGTATTTAACTACTCAAAGAGTTTTAAAGCTTCAAACACCATAGAAGAATGCTACTCAAAGTGTAAGATGGCAGATCACTTCTTGTCTGCAAACTGTTATCGGTCCACAGTGGAATAAGTTCAGGAATTGAGAATAAACATTTAGAAACTTTTAGAGTGATCTGACATTGCCAGGACATCCACGAATGTGATTTTGAACTTTGCAAAAGGATTGGTCCACAGTGGATTAGAAGTTTTTAAAAATCTGGTCCTTCCCCACAGATACTTTCAAAAGGACTGCTACAGAAACGGTTCAATAAATATACTTATGCTAATTGCCTTTCATTTGATTTATTCATCTGTTCAATTTGGGCCATTGTTAGCTTAGCTCTAACTGTTGAATACAATTTAAAATAAAATTATTCTTCTGAGAATTTCTTTCAAAAAGTTGTAGAATTTAGATTTTCATGGATGAAGATTGCTTTTCTCCATTTAGGCTGAATCAGTGAGGTTTTACCATCTATTAAGAACACATAGTAATCACTACTGGTTTGATAATTTATACCCATGTAGCCTCTGATTGATTAAACTGTTCTTTGATTTAACATGTCAGTACACCTCTTTAACGTAGCAAAGACACAATATTGGAAAGTCCCTTTTATCCAATGCTAAACTAACCATTACATAAAGGCACAAAGTTACAACTGAGCTACAGGTGTACAACTGATACAAACATACTATTTTTGTGCTTCAGGTCAGAAATTTAAAACAAAGAAATAGTTAAACTGCCTTGTATCTTTAATACTGATGAGAAGTAACACATTAGAACAATGTTAAAAATGGAGAGTGCATTTGGGGAATGTTAAATTGATATTATTTCAGAAACTGCTGACTATCAGACTAATTGGGTTCTCAAGGGCCTGTTAATGGATTTAATTGTATTGTGTCTTGGTTAAGTAAAAATACTTGCACTCTTGATGTTTGAATCCAGCTCTGAAGTATAATCACCACAGGCTTCCCCAGAGAGGGAATGAACATCAGCAGGAAGAGAAAATATGCATTCCAGGATGCAAAATGGAAAAAATGCTTGGAGAAGGTTGTGTGTACATTTCTGGGCTTCAGCCCTTTCATGTCAATTCTAAGGAATCGAGCTGAAACACTCAAAGGTGAGTGTGCGGAGCCACACAGAGGCAGACTGGAACCAGACATCAGAGCCTAACACACACATCACTGCAACAAAAGTACATCCATCTACAGCCCTTTTTTTAGGGTTAGACTGGGTTCTAATGATTCCTATTTTCTGAAGGCAACAGGAGTTTGAAGATGAAGAACTAAAGGGGTCTGCAAAATTCTCATACTTTCTATTCACTGTAGTTTCAATACAATAGCCATATGGCCCTTGGAAGGGTAGAAAGTTAAGAGAAAAAGTAAAAAAAAAAGTCCTATATGGTGTTCGAGTTCTAAGACAATTGAGAATTGTGGATCTAATAATTTAAAAACTTTTCTATCTCTTTAGAAATAGCCCTTTTACTCCCAAATTTCTGGTAGATTTGGAATCAACTTCAGTTATTCTATACTCACAAGCATAGTCACTAGAAGACAAGCACTTTGCCGACTTGTTTTCTATCTAATAGGAGCCTAGCATGAACTACTTCCTGTCAATGTGTCAGCGCAGCCTTGGTGTTCCATGTGCTGGCTTCTATTCCTGTCATCGTACTTTATCTCTTAGACCCTCTGCAAACATTTAAGAAGCTTCACACCAATCGGTTACAAAATGAGGGAAATGCTGAAATAATTCTGAAATTTATTCTAAGAGATGCAAAATGCAACCTCTCACCCCCTAGTAATCACTGGTGTCAACAGGGCAAATCATCAATGTGCCAGTGTTCTATTTATTCCCTCTATTGTAAAAGCCCACAGACCACCAAGTTTTTCCATATGTTCTTTTGTAATATAATGCAGTCAATGTGCCCTCTTGACACAGACCTAAGAATAAGCCCTAGCTACTGAATAAGGTTGAGTTGAAAAAAAATTTTAATGACAGAAGCATTTTTTATCCATCTGTTCTAAATACCGTAAGATTCTTGTGATCATTTTTACTATAAAATGAGAAAATAGTGTTTCAGACAAGGTGATTCTAGATGAAATTTAATTAAGAAAAATATAGATTCTTTTCATGCTGTGATTTTGGCTAATGTTAATAGCTTTTTTTGTTTAAAATGATGGAGTCCTTAAGTGTGGGTGAGATAACTGGATTCAGGCCAAGGTAAGTCCAAAGAAACTGTTTCAGGTTTTCTTCAGATCTGGAGGGATTTCTAAGCAGAGAAAACTAAAGATGTAAAGGAAAAAAAGCCATCCCTGCAAAATCTATCTATATGTATCCACGTAAAAGATCCAATCTGCACCTTTATCATTCTCTCACTGCCCCTACTCACATAAGCCCTCAAATGCACTTGGTGCTATGCTTGGTAACAGACAAAGCCCTCCCCTCTTAACACGACATTCTATGTAATTTTGCTTTAGAACCTGTAGGGGAGGTTCGTTAATTCTTTCAAGCTCTAAGGGGCTCCTGTTAAGGTCACCTAAACAAGAATTTACTAAAATGCTGCTGGCAGAGAGCTGCTGGAATAAGTGAATTTCTCAAGGTGCCAAGTTGGCCATTTAGGAATGAAGCCAACTTGGCAAAATGATGGGCTCTGCACCTAAGTTACCTATGCTCACAAGCTTCCTTGGCGCTTCTGTCCTGTTTAAATTCCTAATCTTCATATCAGTGTCAGAGAGATATATGCATTTATTATACTGATGAGTCATCATGGGAAAGAACTGGCAGTCTGGCAGCAGGGGAAGCCAATACACTTGACAGTGAGACCAATTCTCTCTGAAGACAGATGCAGTTTGGTGGCGGACAGTGGAAAATGATTCACATTCCAACTGATACTTAAATTACAATGGCTTCTCCAAACTGGGTCTCATTTAAATCCACAGACAGCTTTTGAGAGAAATCAATCAGATGCAAACCTCTATAAGGTTTTTGTTTGTTAAGAGAGAAAATGGTACAGATGAACCTGTCTGCAAGGCACAAATAGAGACACAGATGTAGAGAACAAACATATGGACCCCAAGGTGGGGAAAAGGGGGGTGGGATGAACTGGGAGATTGGGATTGACATATATACGTAATATGTATAAAACAGGTAACTAATGAGAACCTGCTGTATAGCACAGGGAACTCTACTCAATGCTCTGTGGTGACCTAAATGGGAAGGAAATCCAAAAAAGAGGGGATATGTGTATACACATAGCTGATTCACTTCGTTGTACAGCAGAAACTAACACAACACTGTTAAGCAACTATACCCCAATTAGGAAAAAAAAAAAAAAAGAGGACAGGTACTTGTCTCACTTCTATAGGAAAAGTGAGGTCTGAGAGGTCGAAATCTGTTTCCTATATGGACCTAAGGTGAATCTGCATCCTAATGTTCATGCAAATACCCCAAATCGAATCCGATCGAATTACCAAGAATTACTACAAAATGAGTTTGCAAAAAAATCGAAGACAGTAAAAAACCAAATATGCAAAGTAGCATTTTTGGGGATTAGAAGCTAGAGTGTGCCGAACAGGGTAACCACAGGAGATAAAGAGTTAACCATTAGGTTAATACTGTGAAGTTGAAGTCTGCAGCTAGAAGCCCCCATCCCCGTCTTCCTCTCTTCACCATGACTTGACCCCCCTTTCAGGGCCCGGAACTCTGAAGCCCCAAAGGCACTGCTCTATTCTGTGTCTCAGCAAAGCTCCCACAGGACTGGCTGACGAGATCCTCAATTGTAAACCTCTCTCTCCTTTGTTTGTCTTTCTTGCTCAGCCAGACGTGGGGCCTCCTAGCAGTCAACAAGAGGCTGGAGACATTCTGTGACCCACCTTTATTGTCACTCTAACCTAAGGAATAATCACACTGGAAGGAATTCCAGATAGCCTGTGGATAACAGCACCAAGGTGGATCAGTGTATAAACAAAGCTCTGAGACGCAGATAAAAGCTGATATGCACAGAAACCCTGGCCTGCGACTTCATGTGGTGGCTTTCTGCAAGAATTCTCAAGCCAAGTGTGGGGAAACCTTACAGAGGCTGTTCTCGAAGGTAGCTAAATGGCAGGGATCATCTCGGATATGCTGACTAGCACTGTGGGAGGTGGGCCTTCCGGGACAGTGCTGAGATGAAACAGGAATGCTGCTGGGGATCTGGAGAGGCCGGCCCCCAGGTCCCACTCTTCAGAAGACTAAAGCCCCAGTTCTTGGCAGCTGTAGAGTACGGGGCCCCGGGTGGCAAGAGCACCATCTGCTTCCCGCCCGAGACCCTGCAGGACCTTCATTTTCCTCCAGCTTCCGGATGTGGCGCAGGACAGGCTGCAGGTTCATGTAGAGGCGGTGGCTGTTACTCAGGAGCTGCAGCAGGTGTCTGGAGCGCATGGGGCACCCCGTGTAGTAGATGAGCTTCCTGGCTGAGGGCAAGCCATCTGGCAAAATCTCAAACTTCTTCCCCTGTGGAGGGACGGCATGAATCAGATCAGGAAGAAAAGTGTCCTATATGCCAAGCTCCCCTTCATTTTCTAGTTAGTAAGGAAAACTACAGACTCAGAAATAGATGTATAAAGCTCCATCCAAAATTCCCGGAGGATAAATTACTGTTTTCCCTTTCAAAAATGTCACAGGACAGAGGATTACCAAAAATTCAGGGAAGTGCCTAGCCAGGGCCTTCTGGTTCCATCTTTGGTTTCTCTGGCTGGCCAGGCCATTTACATAATGGAGAAGAGAAGGGCCCATCACAAAAGCATCCTTAAATGTAATCCCAACACCCTAACTCAGTAAACAAGACAACAAATTCTAGAAGGGTAATGCATTCAAATATCTGTTGAACACTTACAATGTACCAAACACTTTGCTAGGCCCTGAGAAAATAACAGCACAGAGGACAAAGTCCCTACCCCCATGTCACTACATTCTGGTGGGAGAGACAGTAAATAAACACATAAAATAACTGCAGCTTATGATAAATTCTGGGAAGGAAATAAACAAGGAGTTATGATAGTGAACAATAAAGGATATCTATTTCGGGTTTAGAAAAAATGAAAAACTCTCTAGTTGGATAAAAGAGGGAGCTGGAAGCCAGAAGGAAGTTAGAGGGATGAGACAGGAAGGAGAAATAAGAGATGGAAGTAGCGTAAGTATCTTTCTGTCAGTAGAGGAATCTCATTCATTAGGTTTGGGATCATTAACATAAAGTTCTAAGTTGAGGGCGAGGGTTTGGCAAAGTTCCTTACAGTTATGGAATGTTATTAACTCCTTTAACTTTCCTGACAATGAACAGGGCAGCAGGACTACAGAAAGGAATATTCCAGGCACAGTGAGTCTCAGCTGGAGGGGAGAGATAAAGCAAAGAGGGAGGCATATTCTAACTACACACTTAACGTCACCAGTGCAAAGCAATATGGGTTTGTGTAACTCAGACGTGGATGGAATTTCTTACCTCTCGACTTTACATTTTAAAAGGAACCAACATTGGATCTCAATGCTAGAATGCTTATAACTTACACTTAATGAGCACTAAGCATGAATTAACTCACTTAATCCTCACAAGTCTATGGGGTGGGGGGTGGGGGGACAGTCAATTATCCCCATTTTGGAATGAAGAAACCAAGGCACAGAGATGTTAAGTGATTTGCCCAGGGTCACACAACTAGGCAGGGCTGGGCTGGCTGCAAGAAGAATCATCTGGGAAGTTTGCCAAGATAGATTCCTGGTCTCCACCCCAGACCTACTGAATCAAAAATCTCTTAGGTGAGGATGATGAGGCCCAGAAATCTAAATAAGCTCCTCAGATGCGAGTGATGCACAACTAGATTCAGGAACCACTGGGTGCAGGACCCTTAAGAAATTCAATTTCTATAAATGTATTTTATTACTTCTTAACTGGGGACATGAAGGGGGCAAGTGGGGTAATAATTTGCTCATTTACAAATAGCTCCACTCCTTTCCCAAAGAGCTTGAACAAGAAAGAGCCAGCGAGTAGGAGGCAGGTCAGGCCCCATTTAACGTATGAGTGAAGTGAAATCAGATTGGACTGTGCCCAATGTAAAGTCAGAAACAGGTCTTTTAACTCCCAGGGCAGTGTGGAGTCAGTGCCCAAATGCTATTTGGCAACAGAGCCCTTTATTTATATAGGCCATCTTCCTGATGGAAAGAAAGAAGCACATGTGTCCTAATCCTTATCTTCCTCCTTTCTTTGTGTATTTTTTCCAATAATTTCTGAACAAAGCGAAATTATGAATTTTAACGACCACTAGAAATACATATAATTAACTGTAATTCTTTGAACCCTCCCGCAAATGGATACAGCTGACAAAACAGTGAAACAGCTGGGAAAAATCAAGAATCTGCTCCAACAAAAGAAAGTGTATCATTCTCAATAATCTAAAAGTAAAAGTACTTTTCCCGTTAAGAATTGCAGTCCTTTCTTTATAATGATGAGTTTCAACAGACAGATATTAATAGAAACATCTTTTTATATCACTCTTTATTCTTTGCTCAAGAGAAGTTAACTTCCACAAGAACTAGCCAACCCCCATGCTAAGAGTAATTTACCCTCTGATTACAGCTTTCTGTTTTCTAATCCCTCTGCTGTACATTTTTAAAAACAATTCTGTTTGATGAATTCATCTTGAACTTTTCCCATCACATTTCTTCTGAAACTAGAATAAGTTAGGGTAGAGTGGTGGGGACCAGATACACAAATAAAAATTAGTAATTTCTTTTGCTATAAGACTCTGTGTTTTAGGTTCACTACTGAAAAGTGGCAAGGATTATAATTATAGCACACGCATAAGAATATAAGACAGCTAACTAACTATTTTCATCTTCAATTTTGAGAAAATATCAAGTTTTGTGCCTGAAACAATACTTTGTTTAAAAAAACAAAACAAAAAACAATACAAGTCCACAAAAACAAAAAACTGAGTATTTTAAGTCAGTTATTTTAAACTTACCACAAACACCAACTTTCCAACATTGGTCCAAGGGAAATCATAAAGTAATTGTTTCTCTTCATCTAAATTCTGTGGAAAGAATTATAAGAGTTACTTATAACTCTTACAAGTAATGCACAGAGAGTTACTGAGGAAACTGACAGATATTCTAAAATAGCTCTAACTTCTTTCCCAGAAAACTAAAATACAGTAATTAAAATCTGAAAGAGGTCCCCAACTCTCTTTGGAGATATGCAGACAGTAATTAAAAGAGGAGTGATACAATTCTGTCGCTTTTGGTTCCTGAGTGACTGCGTTAACCTGCCCTTTTAAGGCAATCTTTTCCCTTCTGGCCTATCCCTAAATTTAAATAAAAAGTCCAGAAGCCTCAGGCATTCAAGAGATGAGATAAGGCACTCAGACTTTCATAACTGGATACTTTGCCTATATCGAAGGTAAGGCATCCTTTTATTCTCCCCGGTCTCACAGAGGGAGGCACTCTCTCCCTTGTTGATGGCTGTAGCATAAAACCATCCCACCTGCAAAAGGATGATGGTAACTACTTACTCAAGGGACAGGTTTTATCAGAAAATTGTAACGGAAATTAAAATGTCTGGTCAGTCACTGTATTAAAAAGTCATTTTTCTTTCCACAGATATAGATGTACCAGATGATAAAAAAGAATATTAAAAATTAATGACACACAAAGAAAAATGTCTGGATATTAATGATCTGTGAGTGATGAACTGGGGCCAATCTTTGGTTTGTTGTTTTCTGTTCTAGAGGACTTATTAGTGTCAAGGATCAGACTGCTTCACTTCGTCTATCCCACGTTATCTACATCTGTGCTAGACAAACAGGAAGTAATGACCAATCAATGGCTGGAAATGGACCAGTGAACCTATCGCAGGACCAGGCAGGCACAGTGCCACAGTAAGACATAGTGGATGCCATTTGACACTTACTTCCCATTAACTAACCTGAAAAATCTGTATTCCCCGCATGGTCAATCCAAGGGTCAGAGAAGCTTCAATTTCCCTTTTATCCTATAGGAATAAAATTGTATGAAAAAGTATATTTTTCTTCTACAATGAACAATTTAGCACCAAAGAAAAGAACCAAAGATAAATTTCAGGATTAGAAAGCTTTTGACTTAAAATAACTTTGCTTGTCTTTCTGCATCCCTTGTTTTCTGTAAGATTTAAGAAAATCATGGGCACATATTAAATCAGTAATGGTATTTTCTACTTTCTAAATCCCTGCGATTTCAAAGTTTTAGTGTTTTTACTATATTATATACACTTTCATATCTGACAATATTCTAAATATTTGTGTTACTGAGAACTCCAGTAAGTAAGACTATTTTGCTGCTTTTACATCATTTTTTTTAATCTTCTCTCTTATGCTTAATCTTTTCTCAGAAGTTAGAATCTTGAATATAAGGTTGTAGTTATATTCTGAGGTGTACTAGACTTTATGTGTTTAAAACTGGTTAAATCTCCCAACTCTGAAAACAAAGTCAGAGGCAAGCCTGAATAGTTAATGCTCTTTCATGAAGATAGCTAATAAAGCTATAAAAGCTTTACATTTAGTTAGTCTTGAAAGAAAATACTTATGTTTAAGAAGTTCAATTATCACTTGCCAATATGATATACATTCTACCAGCTAAACCATAAACTAAAAAAAAAAATACTACAACAAGTATAAGGGAAAAAGTTGTACAATTAAGAATGTATTCTGAACTTGGCCACATCTTCTAAGTGCTCATCTGTAACAAGTGGATATAAGGTATAAAGTTCAAAATAGAAAACAAAATTGCTGAGTAACTAAAACATTTTCATTATGAGATTTCTCAATAAAAACAATAAATGAGTACATGCAGATCTTTATTACATTTACTGCCAGTTTTTGCATGATCATGGAAAGGGATATTTTTAGAAAATGCATCCTTACCTGGCATAGTAAAGAGAAGCCACAGCTTATTTTCACTATTGGGGCTGTTTTTTCCCACTAATACTCTTTACATCAAGAAAGGCACATACAGTACAGACTTAACAGGAGAAACCAATCCATCACTATGAGCTTAGGCCAATTTCCCTTTCAAGGCTGTTCTGATTGCTTCCTGAAATAAGATTGTGCTCATAAAAATGCTGGTCGTGCGTGTATGAGGTGCGTATTACTGGGAAAGAGGCACAGAGGTTTTTTTTGTTGTTGTTTTAAGTTTCCTGTCTTCTGTCTCCATTTTATTAACAGTCCTTAAATGACGCAGTTTTAATGGCGGCCACGTGATTTCTTTAAAGAATGAAAATTCTGCCTATAAGGAAAAAATATCTATTTCCCCACCTCATTGAGTTCATTAGTATTAGTTATCTTGCTTTAAGCAGACCAGAGTGATTTTCTATGACACATAAAAGTAGTGCACTTTAAACAAATTGAAAGATTAATTTTTACATGAAAGATAAATTGGAGATATCTACTTCACTAAAGGATTCCTAATAGGATCTTAATAGGATTCTTTAAAATACCAAAGCTTCCCTAGAAAATAAAAAGCAACCAATATTTACTGAGCATTCACTAATGTGCCAGGCACTCCATCTGGTTATTTCAGATTCACCATCTTGTTGAATCTTCCCAACCTGTGATATGTATAGGATCATTCCCACTTAACAGATGCCCAGGATTGTAGCAACAGTTGCCTAGGATCCCAGCATGAGTGAATGCTGATGGAGGGTTTATAAAGCCACAGTCTTGCTGATATATCATTCATACTTCTAATACATTTAAAAATATAAATTTATTGTCAAAAAATGTCATTTATTTGCATTTTCTCATATAAATTGAGGTGTCACAATGAACTCCCTTAAAAGAAAAAAAAGAATTCAGTCTTCCAGGAATTTAGCTGAAGAGATCTTGTGGAACTCTATGCCTTTGAAAGATGACAGGGCATTAACAATGCATCTCTTGCGCATGAAAGAGAAAAAATAACATCCTTTGCTCTCAAAAGACTTTTTAAGTCTTTTGAACCAGCCAGGAAAATTACCCAGCAATATATCCAAACTACGGTCTAGTCTCCAATTGTCTAGTTATGCTAATCTTACCACAAAGGATGTAGGAGAGATAACAAACCTAATAATAACAATGATAATGGTAAAGGCAACACGTTTAATTTCATGCCTAACACATGCTGGGTACTGTTTTAAGCACTTTTCACCCACTAATTCCTTTAGTGTTCAATAAATCTCAGAGTTTACTGGGTATGTTACCATCCCCATTTATCTATGGGGAAACTAAAGCACAGAGAGGCTAAGTAACATGCCTAAGGTTACACAGTAAGGGGGTGAAGCTGGGATTTAATCCCAGCAAGGTAGGCCCAACAGACCACACTCTGAACCACTTCATCCTATTTGGTTGGAGAAGAAATATACCTTTGAATACTTAAGTGGGAATTCAAGGGTTCTTGCCATGGAAGTGATACTTGTGAAATAGGGAGAGGAGTGGGAAGGAGAAGCAGGAGAGAAGACAGAACGTGACAAATAGTATTGCCAGTGATTCCCTGCAGAGCCCGCCCCAGTTATTATTTGGGTCTGTGACCTCTGACCCAGGATGGAAAAATGAGGCTAGAGACACAAGAACACAAAACACAAGGACACAGGAGAAAGGCAGTAACAAACTTTAGAGTGACAGCACAGAGTCAGTGGTTTAAGCACACAGGCTCTTGTCAAGTAGACCTGGGTTGAATCCTGGCTCTTATTAGTTTTGTGATCTTTGGTGTGTATCCTGGTCTGTAAAATGAAGATTACAGTCCTATCTTATAGCTATGAGGATTTTAAAAAGAGGATAAATATAAAGTGGCCCCATAAACACAATACTCAATAAACATTAGCTATTGTGGTGATGTTCTTATTACTAATGGATACATGCAGGTACGGCTTCACTTCAAGGAGTATTAAAAATTACTGATTGAACAAGTTGCAAATGTTACTCCCCAAGGCAGAAATACAGATTTGGGAAGGAGAAAAATAACTATTTCATAATCACTGAAATGCCAGATGCACAACCTACAGCCACTTGTTATCTCAATACTAGGACCATTAAAGAGACTCCATTCTGCTCCCAGGACTGAGGAAAAGCATCATTGACTCCAAGACTGACCAATGATGACAAACAGCGCTTGAAATGAAACTCTTTTAGAAGCCCATTAAAAACAATTAAAATGACAACTTTCAATAAAAGCTTCTCCTGATCAAGGAGGTACGGCTGCAGACCTACTGCAGTTTTGTACCTTATACAATCTGTAGTAATGGACGGCAACATCATCCAGTCGGACGGCCTCTTTGATATATTTAAGATGAGCTTCAGAAGCCGTCAGTGCGAACTGATCTTTGTGCATGTTTGGAATGTGCTTCAGGATGTAGTCCTTTCCTCTCTTGGAAACAACCTGTTGGAATACAATGGGAGCGCAATGCAACATTTGTTGGAGGGATGCAAATACTACCCTCATCCCCAAAATGATGAAAGGATGAGAACCAAAAATAGGCCATGTAAACTGGCTGATTTCCATTAGAAAATTCCCACGCTTATTCTTTTTTGATCATCTGTTATGTGACCTGGCTGAATCAGCAAATACTAGAAGCGACAGAGTCAATTTAGCTGTAGTACTCCATATCTAAGAAGAAAAATCACAAGAAATGGGAAAAATATGTTCTCTTGGCTTTAAAATCACCAGCAAAGAAAAACCATGCAAACTTGCACAATTTTGTCCACCTCACTGCTTATACTTGCAGAATTACTGGTACCATGAAATGCAGCCACTGTCAGCACATCTTCAGGTTCCGGATCCTACTTAACTCTTCTAAAATTACAGCCACAGAGTGGGAGGTTCTAAATGTTAATCCGAAGAAAGCAGGGGACTGCGAGGAATTCTCAGAAACATTTCTGGTTTTTGCATAAGAGGCTGATATGAACACTTTACTCGAATACTTATGAGAAAACAGTTTCACGCAAATATTCATTACAATTCACTGCGACTTCAGTTTTCATCAGACAGTAGTCAAAGCTTTTAGATATCAAAAATATACAGTATCCAGTAGCTGCAGGCTCAAAGAAAGGTGTTGATAAGTTAAAAGTCTTAGCTGGTTTTACGAAGATTATAAAATATGGAAAGAATTATGCAAAGTGAACAAAAAGCATTTTAGTTCTTAAAATGACCAGGATTTGAAAATTAGAGAATTTTTAGTTTTATCATTGTTTTTATAGTTCCTGATGTTTTGTTTCTTCCTATGAATATTTTAAGGAGAATTAAACATGATGAGTTATTGGCCAATAATCAAGTTTTGCTGAGAACTCAAGTTACAGATTTTTCTTTCTAGGTTCCTTTTACATGGAGATCACCTATATCAGTACTTGTCAACCTTTTTCAGGTCAAAGAACCCCTAGAAAATAATATCTGTAAGGGCAATGAAGTAGATGATTTTGGTGATCTCAAGGGTTGAGAAAGCTGGTATCTCAGCACCCTGGGTGCCATGGCACACTAATGGCAAGCTCTGCTTTAAAGACTAAGGGTCATTGAGTACCTGTTGATAACTAGGGAATGTAAATACAGGTTAATTTTGGCCCAACAGACATTGCTATGTAATAGCCTGACATCTTTTGTGGGTTTTCTTGAACAACTGAAGCACAGTCAGCCAGTGAACAAAAGCTTATGTTGAGCACCGTGATGTGAAATGCTGAAGAAACAGAAAAGGTTAAGTTTATGCCTGTCCTTTAGAATATGCTAAGAAACACTTAGATTACTGGGTGCAAGAGACAAACAGAGCATTTGAAAATAAAATACTTATGTTCAGGGTCTTACTGAGCCCAGAGGAGGGGCATTGGGCACCTAGACAGTCTGCCCAGGGAACCACACCTGAGCTGATGAGCAGGAGTAGCCAGGTAAAACAGGGAGGGGGCCTCACCAGCTAAAGGAGCTGCAGACAGAAAGGCCCAATGTGTGAAACACCACAGTAGGTGTGCAGACACAGGAATTGCTGGGTGTTGCTAGAGCACAACACACAAGGTGCAGGACAATCAGAAAGGAAGCTGGAAAGGCTGGCAGGGACCACATGCTGGGAAGTTCCTAGGTCATGCTTGGGAGCCAGGGCTTCACTCCGCAGATGAAGGTTTAAATCAGAAGCAAAATCAACTCCTCTGCAAGCTGCAAGTAAAGCCTGAAGCAGGGACACGCGTCTGCAGGAGTGCTGATGAGAGCTGGAGGCTGGGAAACATGAAAAACCACGACGGGGAGGACACGTGGTAATGTCTAGGAAGTTAAGAGCAACAAAAATACAAGAGGATCTTATTTCTTAAGCTGGGTGATGCGGAATCAAGGGTTTATGTTAGAGGATGTTCTCGTCGACTGGATGGGGCAGGGAGAAAGGAGGGTGATAAGAAAGAGCCCCGAGTGACTCAAGTTTCTGGGTGATCAGGTGGATGGCAGTGCCACCGGCTGAGGTTAGGAACACAGGGGTAGGAACACAGAGAAGTGAGGTGGGAAGAAGACGAATTTGATTTGGGACATTCTGAGTGTGAAGTGCCTATGGGTAAACAGCTGTCTTACAGACATAGGGGAGAGAAACAGATTCAGGAGGTGCCAGCACATAGGTGGTTGTAAAAAGCATTAATTTGGAGGAGATCTCCTGGGATGTGAGTGACTAAGTGTCAAATGCAGCAGAGAAATTCAGGAAAAGAAGTGAAAAGTGTCCACCGGATTTGGCAATTTAAAGGTCACCGCTGGCTTTAAGGACAGTACCATCAGTGGAGGGGGTGGTGAGGAAAGAAGGCAGATGGATGTGGGTTGAGGATTACACGTCGAAGTAAAGAAGCTAAAAAATCAAATATACGTCGTCACTTTTTCAAGAAGCTTTACTGAGAAGGGAAGGCGAGATTGGTAGGTCTTCTTTCCCTCCCTCCTTTCTTCCCTGAGGATGGGGAGGTGTGAACCAAACAAAGTATGTTCTGACATAAGAAGAGTTAGTTGGCGTAGAGGCTGAAGATACGGGAGAGAGAGATGTCTCAGCAGAGACCTAGAGGAAGAATGGGAAGCGATATCAACAGGGTGGGGATGGAGAAAGGACCTCTGAGACAGTCAGTGCTCAAATAACCTAAGTTTTCTTGCTGAAGTAAGGGGGTGGCTCCTCTTTTGAGAGTGAAGGAGATGGTGGTCAGATCAAGCAGTTTACTTATATTTGTTTCCTCAACACAGGAGAATGATCTCACCTTTTAAAGAGTAATGTTTTTCTCCCTTCGAAGGGGAAAAATGCTGCTTGAATTAAGAGTAAATAAGAAGGTCAAGGCCGTGTAAATGCCAAAAGAAGGCAGGCAAATTCCAAGTTCCATAATCTTTAGGATGGATAGCAATCCTCTTCTTCATAAGCCATAAGCAGATTGAGTCCATCGAGAGACTGTATGTGCCACGCTCTCAAGTGTGAAATGTGTATCTGGGCGTGATGGAGGGTGTACTGGCCATCAAACATCTGGGTTCCCAGTTCTTGTAGCAGCATGACTACCCACACAATGAACTAGAAATGTGCTAGAGAAAACACTTTAGAATTTGAAAACAGTGCCTACCCAAGACGGGAAGTAAGCCTCGGGCTCAAAGTATTTTCCATAGTGCTTATTCCTTTTGAAGTTCCCAAGATCAGCCTGCAGCGCGAAGGCTGCCAGCAGGAAGTAGGCCTCCTCTCGGAGCACACACTGGGAATGAAGAACTTGTTTTCTCAGGTGCCAGTAATAATAGTATCTTGCTGCTCTGTCACTAGGAAAATAAAACAGAACTCACATTTTGATGGAACAATCTAAAGGCATGTAAACAGAACCCAAATCCTGCTATCCATCTGGTGACAAGAGCTCTTCTGTTCCTGCTCCCTCCTTCCCCCTCCCTCCTCACTCACTGAAAAGGGGGAGGTTGTAGCTAATACCTGATTGCTGCCTAACTGCTGCTTCACCAAGGTCGCAGAGCGTCAGGACCCCAAGTCAGACTACCCAGACTGCAAAAATAACACTTCCTATGGCCAACAGCATTTGATTCATTCAGAGAATGGAAAACAGATCTGAATCATTCCACTCCAATATGGGATATACTACATTGAACAAGTATTAGAATAGAAGCCTAGGCATCTGTTGTCTGTATTAAAATAATTTTGCTACAATAATGCTGCACACATGACACAAATAAGGACAAATTTGAGGAGACAATCCTGGCTTGAATGTTATGCTGTCCTTTTTCGTTTTGTTTTTCATCTGAGCACATTACAAATACACTAAGGCCCTTTTCAAAATATTTCTGTTTATATGCCCTACTAGAAAAGAATTTGCCTAACTATGAATAGTCTTTTTTTTTTCCTCTAAGAATGAATAAACTGAAAACTCTCCTTAAATCTTTTTTTTTTTTTTTTAATTAAGTGGCTGTTACTTTATGGGTGTGATTTTATAGGCACATGTTATAAGAATCATGATAGTCGTCACAAATGGAAATACTAATAGTGCACTCATTACAATCCATTGAGGTTAGAAATAAATACAGTCCCCATTAAATACACTGAGTAAGAAGTGCTGACTGGGGAAAAATATGGTCAAGCTCCAAAAAATGTCACAGGCAAACAGGACGCCTCTGTGATCAAAGTAAAAATGCAAGAAAAAAATGTGTGTGTGTGTGTGTGTGTCTGTGTATGTACTTAATGAGTATTTGTCTTCCTATTATTTTAGGTTGAATGTTCACCTGAGATTAATAGCTCATTAGTTGATGATAATAAAAACATACGGGTTTACTTTAACCAAGATTGTGTTTAAAAATGAAAAGTTTAAAATTTAAAAATAAAGCATTTATGTAATTTTTTTTCCCTTATGACTTTTCAGAGCACTTCTTTTTATAATGTTGAGTACACAGTGTTTGGACTAGCTCATCACTGGGGAAAAGGGCAGAAGTGTGGATTAAACATTCATTAGTCCCAGGGGGCTAATTAGTGGCTAAATAATATATTTTCCTTCTTTCCAGCCCATTCCATTCCAATTAAGTAAACTGAGTAAAAGTTTTATATAAACTGAGAATAACTAGAAAAGTTTCTCTGCTTTAAAAACATTCTTTACGGGCTAATATTTTTTACTTTTTAATTTGCATGTGGCAGTAACATAGATATTAAGAGCAAATCTCAGATACAACTCATTAGCCACATGTATCTTTGTCCCTTTTATGTGGGGTTTCTCAAAATTTAAAAATAAATAAGTAAAGCACAGAGTTCACATTTCTAGTATTTTCTATCAGCCAACAAAATCACCTCAAAGTCTTCCAGCACTGAATCCTCCTATACAAATAATAAACTGAGCTTCTAAACTGGGGAATTCTGAGTCTGTATCATGAGCACAGTATTATTCATGCATCTGCCTCCAGAAAAAGAATCAATTACCTGCCCTTGCCAAACTGCATCTAAGATTCACACAGGATACCTCCACTGGGCGTAATCTTAGCTTTAAAGCTACTGCCAAGAACAGAAGCAAGACCCCAAAAGTGAAAAGAAAACCAGGCTATATAAACACCCATGCATTTTTATAGGACAGAGTTCCTGCTGCTGTTCCACTCCCCACACCACCACCAGAAAAGAATATAATCCGTTAACCAACTTTCCACTTTACACAAGAGTGCTAGCTCTTTCTTAAAGGAAATATCTTTTTGGTGACTGATTTGTTATTGAAAATGTGGAGTAGAGAAAATGTGAGCTGATGAGATTGTTAACATTTTCACTGATAGTCTAACATTATCACTCATTCATTCAACACATGTTTATTGAGTGTCTACTGTACCTCTGTTTTAGGGACTGAAGAATACATGCGTGCGTAAAAATATTTTTTAAAAATCCCTGCTCTTTTATATTCTAGCAGGTGGAGACAAACAATAAACACAAGTACTTTATCTGATATGTTAGAGGATGAGTACTGTAGAAAAATAAAGGTTCGGAATTTCTCCCTGTCCTCATACCTGATCAATCGACCATTTTCCACATAGTACTGCACGCGGAAGTGGATGATCATAGGGGGTCCAAACTGGTCAATACCCTAAACAAAGACATGCGTAAAAATCAGGCTGTTTTTAGTTACTTCAAAAGTGGGTTTCAAAAACAACAAATACCATTATTTACAAGTTACTTTTTAAACACTGAAAGGTTTGATCTACTTCTAATGAGTAGGGGCTTGCAGTGGGTAGACAGTTGTCTCAGTTGTCCTAGATGGATACCAGGTTTATGCGAAAACGGGAAGTTTTATAACTATATCTGATACTCATTCACTGTAATGCCAATGACAACATACGGGAAGATAAAAATAAATGCCAGTGGAAATTTCTAGCTGAGATCCAGCTCCTCTCTCAGCTCTGTCCCCTGTGGTGACCATTTGCTCCTCATTACAATGTTCTGTTCGTCTGACATTCCACATACCAAATGCTAACATGCTGTTTGTTTATTTAGACATTCACGTTCCTTACTTTGTAGTTGGCTTTGAAGTAGCCTTCCAGTTTACTCCAAGAATTCTTAAATACAAATTGGAGGATTGAGGATTAGACACTGGGGATTATTACTGATTTGCGAGGAGGTGATCTTGAAAACACTAGGTAAATTCCCAGTGAATGCTCCCCTATGCAAATGGAAGGCACCGGTTCAATAAAGTAACAAAATATCAAATGAAAGGATAGTAAAAGTGGATTTTAAAATGACTAATAATTTCTAGACCATCAGTTTTGACAACTAACGTGGCCAAAGAACAGGAACAAATACTTTTTCCATGCTTTTCATTTCAAAACATTATCCCAAGATTACTAAAAAGTTATTATCCAATATTATTTTAGCAGATATTCAAAATCTATTGCTACATGCTATAAGCTATTAACACTTCACTAATGGGATATTTTAGAACTTATAATTCATTTCCCTTTCCCAATCTTTACTGTATAAAGTGTTAAGATATTTTTCTAATGTATAATAATTAAAATAAACCTTTTAAAAAATCAAAAGAATTTTGCTCATAAATGTAATCTCACCCAAGTGACTTCGTATTGTCGTACCTTGCTGGCCTCTTTCTTCCATTCTTTTGGACAATACTTATAAAGCTTTTGTGACAACTCCATATACACATGTTCATTATCTGCACATTAAAAAAAAAGGAGACAAGGTGATAAAGGATAGATTTTTTTAAAAGAAAAGAAATGGGTTTTTCAAAAAAGCCTCAAGATTTGTGAAAGTACCCTGAATTCACATATTACCAAGAAAACTCAACAGGATATTAAAAGATAAAAGGTTCTGTGGGATAGACATTAATGACAATCTTTATGAATTATTTTGCTTTTGCAATACAGAACACGTCTCATTAAAAATATGTTAACATTTAGAAGAAATATTAGATTCCAACTCTTACTTTTACTTAGTTTCTGGGGTCGTTATAACTTACAGTTTAACTTCCAACACTGTGGGTGTTACTCGGTTTTAGAAAAACATGCTCTTGTTTGGCTCACAGAGGACTCATCTCATAAGTGCAAAGTAATGAAACAGGGCAGAAACACCGCCTTAATTCTATGTAAGAAATTAGAAAACATTGATGAGAACCAACCGATTCCCAAGTGAGGAGCCTGACCCATGTGTTTTATGAAGAATAGTCTTTAAGACCCATGTGCTTTGTGAAGAGAAGTCTTTTAGACTATTCCTTCTCTGTCTCCTCCGCATAAAACAGCATGAAGAAATGATAAAGCATTACTCGCACTGCCTTTGGAATTGACCTTGTGGGAAGAGGAGAAGAATCTTATGCAAAACAAGAATGAATGCCAAAATATTTCTTCAAGGGAATGATGTTCTTAAGATGAACAGAAAATAAGACTGCTAAAAAACCCATGTAAAAATGATCTAAACATGTGAAAACAAGCTGGTAAAAAATGTAAAAATTTTCCGATTTCCCAAATGGACTCTTTTAAAGAGAGAGATATTTCATATGAAAAGCCTTCCTATCTTGTACAGTTTTCAATCTTTTTTTAAAAAAGCTCCTTCATTTTCCTCTAACCATCACTATGGGGGCATGCTCTTGGAAAGCCCTGGATACAAATGTACTCATTCTGGAAGAGAAGTGTGTCTCTTTGACTACTCCAAGGATAACACACTTGACCACGCTGTCACTCATGACTGAATATTGGAGTTTGACTGGAAAAGCGTCATAAGAGAACAGGAAGGGTAAGGCCACTTTTTGTCTATGAATGGCATATTAAGTCAACCAGTTTGGATGAAACTGGTAAGGAAGAGGTCCCCAAAACAAGAGGACGCTACTAAAATCCACTTATCACGTCAACTAAAACTATCTCCCATCTCTCTTATGTTACCAATTAAACATGAAATGGACAAGATCAGACAACCTTCCTGTTGAATCTGATTTGTGTTTGGCTTGAGTTCCTGTCTGAAGAAGCAACATAATGAATAGAACAGACTGTTCACCATAATGGCACATACATATTTTTTTAAACTATCACTGTGTCTCTACCATCTGACAGTTTGACCAGAGCTTTGTACTTTAGGAATTCTCAAGCACACATCAATCCTGGAAACAGGTGGAACAGTGATTTCCATTTGACCTGAGAGAAAGCTGAAATGGAGAGAAGGCAAGGGATATGTCTAAAGCCACACAGCTAGCTATTGGTAGAACCAAAATCAGAACCAGGTCATCTGATTCCTGCTCCAATGTTTTTTTGCCATCCTGCAATCTCTCTTTTAAAAAGGACATCTGAAAAACTCTTATTTTGAAACCTAAGGAAGCTGTAAACTGGTTTTATGAGATTGACTTGTTCAACAACAAAGATCAACAGTCTGGCTGTAGCTGTAGTAAGAAGAATTAACTCTGAGTACAAAATAAAAGTAAGGTTATTAGAATCTGTAGGGCATCTTATACCCCCAGACCCTTCCTTGAAAGAATGACTGAGGTGTATACTAATACAAGGATAGAGCTGAGCATTTGTGTTTTTATTGCTTTCACTACCACAGGAAGAAACTGAAGAGCAAATGGTTGGTTCCTCACTTCCTGCTCCATGCTCCCTGGCCTCTCCAGAGCTGTCTTTTTAGACAACTGAAAACTGCTCACATTTTGGAGCTGAACTTGTTGATCAGTTGATCATGATATACTTTCCAACGTGGCAGACCTAAGCATTTTATGGTACTAACCAGATTCTCAAGATATCATAAGCCTTTAAATTGAAACCAATTCCAGTAGTAGAAAATAATTCATATCCAAATATAAAATATAGATAAATTTCACAAAAAAAGGTCTCCTTGGAAAACTGAGCAAAGATTTGAAAGGTTTTTGGCATCTAGAAGACTAACTTTGAGAAATCTTAAAATATGATTTGAAAGAAGAACGTTTTAAGGAATGGCTGCACTTAAACCCTGGGAACTTAACTCTAACTAAGGTGTTATTGGCAGAGAAAGCTTATATGGAGCCCTTTGCTTGAAAATCTTTTCCACATAAAGTATACAGAAGAAACTGATCCCATATCTCCAAGTCATGTGTTCTGACTGGAAAAAAGAGAAGGGGTAAGGAAGGAAAAACAGAAAATAAGAGTAAATTAATAGATCACTTTGTTATACTATATATTCAACAGCAAGAGAACTTGAATAGAGGAAAGTCAGTTTTATTATGTCTAAATGTCTTCTAATGTTAAAAATTATAAAACAAGTTAAATTACAAAAACATCCAATTTCCTACTAGCGCCAGCTGCTCCCTGAGTGCAAAGAAACAAAAATCAAGCTTAGTTCATTAAAACATAAAAGAGCAAACACATAAAACCCAGACTCCTAAAGAGGAACCAGTTTTTAAGTTCAAACCATAATAAATTCATGACCTAAAATTTTAAACTTGTAAGAAATACAGAACAGTACTCATATTAAAATATGAGTACTAGATTAAAAATCATGATCAGTTTATGGGTATTTTGACAATCGTAATTACATAACAATATGCTCAATTTAAGTTACAGCTATGAAATGTCATTTCCTCAGGGACAGCTGGCTAACTCCATCAGAGATGGGATTGAGACTTACTTTGTATAACACTGAGTCCAAAGAGGTGACAGTCCTTTAGCCTGAGTAGGTCACACACCTGGACCAGCAACTGGTGACACAGAATTTTAACCTATAGGAAAAAAGACAAAGACAAACACACATTTGAGATAACAATTCAGCCAAGTCCAGACAGTGAGCCACAATCAGGCAATGTAATGCATCCCAAATACATGCCTTGAAGGGACAAGCTGACACTAAGCTAAACAACAGTTGGTTTATGGAAATCACTTTAATCTGCAGCTGTGTTTCAATAATGATCACAATTCAAATTTCTACAACCTGGTAATAAAGTACCACTGCAATCTTGTACAAGACTCATAAATCTTAGGATACATGGACAAGGCCTTACTCTATAGATATGGTGCATGATAAATATGTATTTCAGAAGGAACCCCAAGTAGCCTAATCAGATTATCAAAATTATTAATTTGGCAAGTATCTTTACAAGGAATGTTTTCTTCTTGATGGTCTAAACAAAACGCTCACATACTGCACAATGAGTGAATATCTAGCTTTTATTTACTTTAATAATAACTTGTATTGACACATCTTGTAAGTACCTAAACCAGGTTCTTTTTCTGAGTCCTAGTATAACTTAAACATAATAAAACCATATTAATTTGGAACTCTGGGGTTAAGTTATTCTGAAAAGTCACATGTTGAACGATAACAGTCTTTAAAACATATAGTTCTAATGACTTTCCAAATGTTTAATGAAGTGTTTTGGGAGACAGTAATTCTAATGAGTCTGCCTTGTTGAATTCAGAACCACTAAAGCTTATTAGTGTTAGGATTGACACTAAGAGACCACATGGGTCAATTTCTTCATCTGATAGAAGTAGAAAAGAAAACCCAGACAGCTTGCAGTCATGTAGCTAGTAGCGGCAGAGGCAGCAACTCACACCTTTGCTCATTTGTGTATTACAATATTTTTGTATGTGTATATTAATAAAATATGTGCAACATGACAGTTTAGCATTCTAGGTACATATATTATGTGGCATTTCCCCTCGTATTTGTAATATTAACTTGCAACTTCTTTCTTCAACAATGATGACAGTTACAGTTTTAATGATTACAAATTCTAAATTAGTTAACTCTGAATTAATGACTTATCATACCTTAATCTGTAACTCAGACTCAGAAAATAAAAACATATTGAGATCTCTTGACAACTGAAAGCCAAACAATTCAAAATGGTGACAATGTCAACTGGAGTAAGAAAAATAAGTTTACAGCTCTTTTCCACATTCACTATTAAATGGCAAATAATCTGAAGTACCTTATCCACTAGAAAGTGCAGAAAGTATTTATGTAAGGCCAGAGAGTACCACTTAGGCTGTTTTAGAAGTTACAGGAACTCAGTGAAGCTGGGACAGTGTCTTATTTTATATTCAGGATATACAGCAGGCACTCAGTAAATGTCTGATGAACGAAAACCAGGGATCTGATTTTCCCGTGGGCTCCTCACCTTCCTTCTGTTCCATGACTACAGACTACTCTCTGACCCACTAAGCAGATCATTGAGTAATGTGCCACGTAAGAATTTAGGGAAAATGTATCAATACAAATCCACCAACACCACTGGGGGAATACATTTGCCAATAGGAAATCAGTATCATCTTCATTCACTAAAAAGACTTTGGATTTGAGTTCTGTATTACTGTAATTCCACTTTACAAATAAGCTTAAATAAAGGAAATGATAAAGTAATGGAAAAAGTGTCTAATGTTAAATAAAACTGAATTAGATACTACAAATTTGAGACTTCAGGTGTCATACAGTCTAGGACTTCTCTAATCTTTAGTTTTGACTGTATTTTAAAATGTCATGGGACTTCCCTGGTGGTGCAGTGGTTAAGAATCCGCCTGCCTATGCAGGGGACATGGGTTCGAGCCCTGGTCCGGGAAGATCCCACATGCCGCAGAGCAACTAAGCCCGTGTGCCACAACTACTGAGCCTATGCTCTAGAGGCCGTGAGCCACAACTACTGAGCCCACGTGCCACAACTACTGAAGCCCGCATGCCTAGAGCCCGTGCTCCACAACAAGAGAAGCCCGCACACCACAATGAAGAGTAGCCCCTGCTCGATGCAACTAGAAAAAACCTGCACACAGCAACGAAGACCCAACGCAGCCAAAAATAAATAAATTAATTAATTTAAAAAAAAATGTCATATACAAAGCATTCTGGGTAAAACGTGGTAAAACGTTAAAAGAAAAATTCCAAACCACACAGTGTATGCAAAATGAACTATGTTGTAACTTTGTGTAACTGCTGTTCAAATAATGCTGTGCATTTCCTCCACACATCCTATACAATTATTATTGTCCCCCTAGTTTAAATCAAGTATTTGGAGCCTAACTGATAAAGCTCTTTAACAACTATTAAGGAAATAACAATGTTCTTGTTTAAAAACTGTAATTAAGTAAGGCTGTGGCTCTGAAGGCTTACCTGCTGTGAAAACAAGCTTGAGTTTTTTGCATTTGCATATTATGAGTCTTTAAGGCTACATTTTAGCTGATTGTGAAATTTTTCGAGTTCTTTAATCTTCAGGAGCAATGGGAACTTTAAAAAATGCCATAGAGTATGAGGTATTAAGAATAAGAAGGAAAGCATTATCTAAAAATATACTCTATATGGAACTTTCTAATAAAAACAGCATTTGATTCTCAATGTCAATGGTTTGTTATTGAGCAAGAATGTTTAAAATATGCTCCAGAAAAAGAACTGTTCACTCTTGTCTCAGTGAAGAGGTGTAACCTCTTACCCATAATTTATATCACTCAAAAATTTTGTGGCTCCTACATTTACCATCATTTGATTTCCAAAAGTTTCCAAGTTCCCATATTTATTATCTGATGATTAAAATCATTTAGAACAGTCCCTATTAGTCCAACTCATGGAGAATTAAAAATGACCAAAACACTAAATGTACCCCACATGCAGAAAGGCAACATTCCATCAGCTACATTTGTCAGGGAACAAACTTTCTTTGTTTAAAAAAATGTTTAGAAATGATTTAAAAAATGAGACCATTAATGAAATAGTTTTTGTTACAGTTAATTTGTTCTACCACAACTCTACAAATATCAGCTGCTATTTTCCAAAGACAAAAACAACACTTTGTAGAACACGACAGGCCTTTGGCAGCCCTGAGTTGGCTTTCTAGCAAGGAGGGGCCTCCATACTACTTAGCCCAGTTCCTCCTCCTCCGTCCTTTGGTCCAACAGCTTGCTTGCTAATGAGGAGTCGGGACATGGCAGGGCCGTCTATGGACCCTGGAATAAGAACAGGTCTACGTGGGATTCAGACTCCACAGCTGAGTTTCATTAACAGTGAGCACACAGCTCAAAGAAATGAAAACAAGTGCTACTCTATTAAGTGCTCATTCACTGAGCAATTCCCAGGTACCAGGCACTGCAATAAGCATTTATGCATGTTATGTCTTTATATCCTCACAATGTCCCTGTGAGGAGAGTAAGATTATCTCCACTTTGTAGAAGAGGAAACCGAAGCAAAAAAACTAACTTGCCCAAGGTTGCAGAGTAAATTGTGAAGCACAGATTTCCACCTACATCCCCGCGTCCTACCCTAGACTTACTAGATCAGCATCTCCAAGGAGTGGAGTCCAATAGTCTGGGTATTTAACAAGCTCTCCAGGTAATTCTGATGGACATCAAGTTGTAAAATCACTGATCTACAGGAACGAATGGACTGGCTATCTGACAGTCTGTTCTCTGTAATTATCTTCCTCAGCTAAGATTTTAGTACAAATTAATTTCTTAGAATATTATAGTCAGCTCCTAGTATTCCTCATGAAGTCAGATTAGTCTTCCTTCTAACTTACCTGAGGTCAGTAAGGTTTTGTCCCATATCCTGTGTATGTGTATACACACACATGAACACATGTATACACATTCCACCAGGTGAAAAGACAGAAATGGAACGGAGAGAAGTTTCTTAAGTGCTTATGCTTATATTTATGTATATTTTAAAAATGTAGTTGATATCTTTTTTATATAACTGTATAAAAGAACTCAAACAGCATATTCATGTATACATGTAAATTATACTTTGATATAGTCTGACAGTGCCCATACTGACAAAGAGAGGTAATGTTGCCAAAAATAACAGCCTATCACTTCACAAAACCAAAACAACTTCAGGTACGCTGAGTAGAAATGTAGCTAATCAACAGAAATTCTGCCTAACAGATTGATAAAGTTCATTCAACAGGCAGGTTTGATGCTCAGACAATTCCTGTGAGCAAAAACAAGGTTACACTAGTAAATCAAGAAACCGTGGTGACTGACAGAATAAAACCAAAATAATTATGGTAATAAGCAGAACCTTTTCCTATTTAAACTTTTAATGGAGCTATTTAAATGTCATATAGCTTCATTATAACATTTAGAAATATTCTTTTATACAGCAATTGGGTTAAAAATATAGTCGCATATAGCAAAGAAAACTAATTCAAGGCATGCGCTAAGGCAATTTTTTCCTTAATTCCATCAGAATACAATCAGTGAAAGAAAGAATATGAAAGTTGATAATAGGGAGAGGGGTTGAAAAATGCTAGGCATGACTGTGGTTACATAAAACTGTTTGGCAGTCTCTACCAAAGCTAAACATATGTTTACTTCATGATTCACAATCCACTGTCAGGTATAAGCTCAGAAATGTATACATATGTGCATATACATAAAACGTTCCAAATTGTTTCATTTGTAACAGCCCCAAACTTAAAATAACCCAATATCCATCAATAATAGTAGGAAAAGAAACTGGGCATATTCATATAATGAAATATTATACAATAATGAAAAAGGAATTACTGTCACATGTGATAGAATGGATGACTTTCACAGGCCAAATGCTGAGTACATAAAATATACCCAGATATAAAAGTGAGCATATCACATAATTTTAGCTGCATGAAGTTCAGAAACAAGAAAAGTACTCCATGGTGATAGAGGTGGGAATAGTTATTACCCTTGGGTGGAGATTACTGACTAGGAGGGATCACAAAAGATCTTTCTGGGGTACTAGAAATCTACTATATCTCAAGCTGGATGATGGTTACATGGATGTATACACTTGTAAAAATTCACTGAGCTGCTCACTTAAGATTCCTATACTTCGCTGTAAGTAAATTATAAGCCAACTTTAAAAGTAAAAAATAAAAAAAAGTATCATATTCCTCAATGTCCAGGTTAACTAAAAGAGTTAACTCCAACTCATGAACCATAAGCAACAGTTTAGTACTCAAATACACAGCCTATTCTTGAAATTGGCTAGACTTAGGCTACAGGTTACTATTAAAACAATGATCAAGCGCATGTTAAAAAGCTAGCAATTGTGTATTACCATTTCATGTGTGTAGGTTGACAACTCAAACGTATTTAAAAAGCAAACTCAGATATCCATAAAAATTATATTTCAATAAGGGTTTAAAAATAGCAGTGTTCATTTTTCTATAATATAATAACCAAAATTCTCTTATTTTACCAGACAAGAGGATGCTGAAAGCAGCTGAACTTAAGCCATAATTCAAAGTTTATACCTGTGTAGACCACTTTAATACCCCAATTCTCCCACATTATTAATGGTCTCATTCTGTAATGATTTCATCCTTAGCCAAGTCATAATTTGAATGTGGTCACTGGTGGAAAACATCATCATTTACACATTTCTAAAGTGGGATCTACTCACATTTATGATGATGTTCAGAGATTCATCGTTGGGAAGGAAAATACACACACTCCGGCGGTCTTGCATGACTCTGTTGTTATGGAAGTTCAGTTTGTTCATTGTGTTGTGGGCTCTCTAGGGATCAGGGCTGGGCTCCGAGTCCTCGGCAATTCCTCTGGTTCCGAGCACTCCAAAGCCAAACTCTGCTCCTCATCACACGCCCTACAGAAGAAGCATCATGACGTTCGACTACGTGGGTTTCATAGAGCTGTAACAAAAGCCCAGAAGGAGGCTGTGAATAAAGGCGGTAAGGCTGGTGAGGAGAGAGAGGAGGAGAGGAGCAGCAGCACGGCTAGTCTTGTTGGCGCAGGTACAGCACGTCTCACGGTGAGGGCTCCCTCGCTTAATCAATGAGAATGCACAGAAACGTACTCTGTGCTTTGCCCGCTATCAAGTGTTTTAAAACTTTCAGGGACTTCCCTGGGGGTCCAGTGGTAAAGAATCCGCCTTCCGATGCAGGGGACGCGGGTTCAATCCCTGGTCAGGGAACTAAGATCCCATACGCCGCAGGGCAACTAAGCTCGCGCGCCACAACTACTGAACTCACACGCCTCAACGAGAGAGCCCATGTACCGCAAACTACAGAGCCCACGCGCCCTGGAGCCGGCATGCCTCAACTACAGAGCCCACGCACCCTGGAGCCGGCGTGCCACAGCTAGAGAGAGAAAACCCGCAGGACACAACTAGAGAGAAGGCTGAGCGCCATAATGAAAGACCCCAAATGTCTCAATGAAGATCCCGTGTGCCGCAACTAAGACCCAACGCAACCAAAAAAATATATAAGGAAAATAAATAAATAAAATAACTATTAAAAAAAAAACTTTTATTCACAGTCATGAATTAAACACAAACCCTCTACATTTAAGGCAGTACTGTGTGCTACAGGGCTCACAGAAGCAGAAGCCTGCCTTTGAGAAGTTTCCAGCCTCACATGGGAGAAAATGAAGGGTTCTGGAATAAACAAACAAAATGACAAAACTGCAACAACAACAAAATTATCAATCTCTTTCTTTTTTTCTTCCATTACAATCAAACTCAAATAAATGTCCTGGCTCTTACATTATATTCCTTCTTCAACCACTGAGGTCTGGCTTCCACTTCCTTCTCTTCACCAGCATGGCTTTGCTACAGGAAGCCAGTGATCTCCAGACCATCAGGAGAATCCATAGGATTCATTTTGATTGATCTCTCTATGTACAACACTTACCGAGGTTGTTAAGCCCTCCTTACAACTTTTTTCTTCCTGAGTTTTTACGGTGCTGCTCTCTCTTCTGATTCTCTAACTTGACAATGCAAACTTAATTTTTCTATATGTTATTTCACCAACCAGTTAATACATAGAAATAACATGACTGTATAAACTATATTTGTATACCATGGATTTTGGATACCTCTCATATGTAATCAGTTTATCAAACCATGTCATTTTATTTTTTAACTTCTCTCAGATTTTCAGTGTATACAATTTTGTTCGCAAGTAATGAAGACTTTATCTCCAATTTTCAATAATCACACTTTTATTTCTGCTTCATGTCTCATTGCATTGGCAAGACCTTGAAGAATAATTTTAAAACAATGGTGGATATTTCCTATTTTTAATGAATGTGTCTAGCATTTCATATATTATTGCTAATATAACACGATTCAACCAAGGTATGTTAAGACTATTTGTCTGTGAAACCATTAGTAATTATTTATACTGTTCCTTTCCAGCTACATTTGTAGGATATGTAGGAATTTCCAGGCAGAAAGTATTACCATACAGTTTTAATAGAAGAGCTATTATCACTGCTGACATAAATCAAAGCATACATGAGGCTTATTTGCTTAAGGTTCAATGTCCATCTGTTATCAGCAGGAAGACGGGACAGAACATATTCTTAGATGGCACCATGAGTAAATATAAACTAGTATTTCTTTTTAAGCTATGAATGAAATACCATCCACAAGGGAGCTACTCAAACTAAGTAAAAACATATACAGTAAGTATTTCCTTATTAGGAAGGTGACCAAAAGCCCCTTAGGAGTATTCTGCTTTTCTTAAAGCATAATAGCAATTGTTTCACATTAGGTTGGAGCCAGTACATCACCCTACAGGGTCACCAGAGGTCAGTGCTATAGTTCTCTCCAGTATGGGATGGTTAGCCCACATGTTCTATGACCACACACTAACTGCACTCCAAATCCAATCGTCCATCTGCAGAACGCACACTTTTAGTTTAACAGTTCCGATGCACCAATTGAAGGACCAGTGTCGGCTGCATCAGAATCACCTAGGTGTTTGTAATAAATACAGAATCCTGAGCACAGTGACATTGCTACTGACTCATAATCTCCGGGGTCAGGGCCCAGGAATCTTAATCTTTTAAACAAGCTCCCCAAGTATTTCTGATATGCAGTCACATATGGAAACAACACTTTAGCTAACAGAAAGAAGTTGCTGAGCAGAGGGTTGGATATAACACCTTCATAGAAGACACTGGGAAAATATCTTGAGGTACAGAATTAGGGATAAGCAACATATGTGAAATATAGCACAGAGCATCACTATAACTAAAAAAGAAAAAGTCCTCAACATTTTCAAAGGTATGAATTCCTAAATCAGGTCAAATTTGTGTACTCAGAATATTTTCCTAAAAAATGTAACTAGGTGAGGAAACAGGATATCCTGTATACCCTCTCTTAGCAATTCAGAAAGCACTGAAGGCTCTGAGAAGTCCTAAGGGCAACTTCTTAAATTTAACTTAATAATTCTCAAACTTACTTGGGCTCAGAATATTTCCCCCCTCCCACCAAGAAAAATCTATTAAGGTCCTGTAGAATAATATTCTCAGGCACCTGAGAAATACAGTTCTGAAACAATTTCATTGTCAAATATTATATTTCATGGCAAAATTTTTCCCTATGAATTGATATATTCCAACATTTAGGCCTCTTCTCTGACATTAAAATCTTTTCAAGAAATTATAAGCTATGATTAAATGTAACTTGTTTAAATTCAAACCCTTAAATGATATTAATCTCAGTATAATTATTCAAATCTACACTTCAAGTTGAGTTACTCGTATAATTTTCCATTTCTAATTAAACTAATTAAAGGGGGATAATTCTACTGACCTAATTTCTAGAATTTAAAAAATAAACTAGGGAAAAATACCTTCTGAGTTTTGGGATATTTCCAGAGCCTCATTAAAATAATTTTAAAATTTCATGGACATGATTTTTATTTACTAGTTTGTTTATGGTTCAGATAGTGCAGTATTAAAAAAAAAAGACTAGAAGAGGATTATTGAAGAAAATTTAATAAAAGCAGAGTCTTTAAGAAGCGGCGCTGCTTCATTGCTGCGTTTTCTGCTTTGAGGATAGCAAACTAGAAAAGCCCTGAAAGAGAGATAGTATTAAGATTTTACTTTACCCAGGCCTGCATTAAAGCTGATTAAAAGGTTCCACTGAAATAGCAAACTACCCACATCTCTAATGTGCTTCAGTATAAGATTTAATCTTAAATTGGAGAGTCCTGGGGGAAAGAATTCGACTAAATTTAAACCAATTTTAATCGTAGAATTTAGCCTCTGAGCCATTGGCTACTTATTCTGTATCCTAAGCTAAATCCCGACTCAGTCCCAGGAGGGCACATTTCCTACTCCAGGGCAGCCCTTGTCTGTTCAATCATCTTGGGATAGATTATCTATGAAGAACAAACCATGTTATAGTACCATATTTCCCAGACAACAACAAAACAGCTTAGATACTGATCAAACCCCATCCTGCCAGCTTTACAGACACCCAACTTACAAATAAAATGTTAAGCTATAAGATTTCCCCACTTGAATTTTAAACCCACATTATTGTAAATTCCTTACTTCCTGATAAGCCCCACTGGTTACAAAGTTACTTCATTTCTTTTAAGAATCAGGAAGCTACCGCCTAGTATGGACATTCAATATTGATTTTCATTTTTTAGAAATTATTGGATGTAGCCTTTAAAACTGGGTCACCCTGGAATAAAAGTATGGGCTTTAGTTCATTATAATGTATCAATGCTGGTTCATTACAAATGTTCCACACTCATGTAAGAGGTTAACAACAGGGAAAGTGGGTACCTGTCGGGTATAGACGAACTCTGTGCTATCTTTGTAACTCCTGTATATCTAAACGTATTCTAAAGTTAAAAAGTTTATTAAAAAAAAAACCCTAGGTCACCAGAAACTTCCTACCCATACAATATGTATAGTCTCACTTTGAATGGAGGCAAAGGAGGATTCTCAATTCTGAGATTGTCGCCCTAAAAAAAGTGAACAGGTGGTTAATTTGATAAGAAAATTACTATAATGCAAGCATGGCTAATAGGCATATTTCAACAGTCAATAAGGTATCTCTATTACCTAACAAAAATAAGGCAAACATTATCTTGAAAAACTGGATTGCAGACAGCCCTATCTTTTAATTTAATCACTACACATTAATGAAACTCAAGTTATACACACAGCACTGTAGTATTTACTTGGTGAAAAGCAGAACACAAAAGCAATAGAAGATGTGCCCCTATACCCATGAATTCACCATCTAGTTAGGGATATAACAGGGCCAAGACGCTTAGATGATGACATTGTCCCTGCTTCCCAAGAGCACACAGACTCCAATGGGCATTTCTTATGAAAAGACATAACAGATGACAGCATTAGGTATACGAATACTGTAGCTAAGATCATTTTGGAAAAAAAGGACATGGTCTTTTAATGAATGGTATCCTAAAAGTGATACCAAAATGCCTTTGGTAAAATTAGTTGGCTTGTTGTTGTTGTTCACTTATTCATTCATTCATTCAGCATATATGCATTAAACACCTACTATGTGTCACGTGTTGTTGTAAGTGCTGAGTATACAGCAATGAACAAAACAAATATTCCACTCTAATGGAGAAAGACAATATAACGTAGATGGTGACATGTACTATGAAGAAAAATAAACCCAGAGTAGGTGAGAGAGTTGGTGAAGATAACGTGGTAGTGTGGACTGCTATTTCATACACGGTAACTAGGGGAAGCATCTCTGACAAGTTGATGTTTTAGCAGATACCAGAACTAAGAGAGGGATGTAATTTATTCCCTCCCTCCCTTCCTCCTTTCCTTATTTCCTTTCATCCATCCATCCATCCCAGGGAAGAGTTTTCCAAGTAGAGGGACAGTAAATGCCAAGGCTCACTTACTCTTCAGAAAAGGTAAAATAATAGCACTAATTATAGCTAACATTTACTTACTATGTGCCAAGTGCTGATGTTTAGTACTTATGGTATATTAAAGAAAACTGAAAACTCTTTGCCATGCTTCCCATGGAGAGGCGGGATCTGTTTCCCCTTCTCTTGAATCTGAGCTGGTCCTGGACTAGTTCATGCTCCGTTAAAGTTCCGCCTCATGGATGACTCAGTAACTTGTAGTTGTTATTTTTCTTGTCAATCTCCTCTATTCAGATCTTCTTAGAGCAGGGTCACTAGCTATGTGTGTATGTGTGTGTGAGAGTGTGTGTGTGTATTTTAATCTCCAATGGCAGGCACATAGTACATGCTCATTAAAAGTGGGTTGTTTGGCTTACTACACACATGTCCTTGGACAAGGAAGATTATACAGCAGGGTTTCTTAACCTTGGCACTATTGACATTATGGAGCCAAATACTCATTGTAGTGAGGGGCTGTCCTGTGCATTACAGGATGTTCAGCAGCATCTCTAGTCTCTACTCACTAAATGTAGGGAGAATCCCCCCACCCCCCAGTTGTGACAACACAAAATATCACCAGACATTGCCAAATGTCAACTTGTGCGCAAAATCACCCATTGCTGAGAACCAATTGTTGAGAACAAGTTTCCTTATTGAGTCACTATGGGCTACTTTTACCGTCCAGCTATTTTTTTAAGTAGTAGTATAATTCTTACCAGATAAACATTTTCCAACTAAAAGTTGGAACTAAGTTTGCAACTTAGTTTGCAACTAAGTTCCAAACTCAGAAATCTGGATTGAACCTTGAAGTCAAATTTTTCAACATCTTGAATGTCTAATGGCCTCTAGCTTCAGAACCACTTTGAAGTTTAGCCTTCTTGAAACTTCAATTTTTTTTTTTTTAAACTTCAATTTTTAATGGAGTATATTGCCAAACTTCTCATGTAAGTAGACTTCCATTATTACCAGGTACTTGTTGCTGGCGAGTCCTATATTTTGATCCCAGTATCTAGAAATATAAAAACTGACCTGGAAACAAGTGATACCTGATTTTCAATTTGTCTGTATGCTCTCTGTATTACGAGAATATTTTCTTTCTTAAGTAAGAGTCATTTGCTTACAAGGTTCATTTTGGATCCACAGAATTATTCTCCTCATATAATTTTAAGAGTAAGTACAGCTTCCCTGGTGGCACAGTGGTTAAAAATCCGCCTGCCAATGCAGGGGACACGGGTTCGATCCCTGGCCCAGGAAAATCCCACATGCCGCGGAGCAACTAAGCCCGTGTGTCACAACTACTGAGCCTGCACTCTAGAGTCCGTGAGCCATAACTACTGAGCCCGCGTGCCACAACTACTGAATCCTGCATGCCTAGAGCCCGTGCTCTGTAACAAGAGAAGCCACGACAATGAGAATC
Organism: Eschrichtius robustus; assembly: GCF_028021215.1. Taxonomy (NCBI): domain Eukaryota; kingdom Metazoa; phylum Chordata; class Mammalia; order Artiodactyla; family Eschrichtiidae; genus Eschrichtius; species Eschrichtius robustus. Next base: position 48,699,819 of record NC_090824.1, read on the forward strand.
CCGCGCACCGCGATGAAGAGTGGCCCCCCACTCGCTGCAACTAGAGAAAGCCCGCACGCAGCAACGAAGACCCAACACAGCCAAAAATTTTAAAAAAATAAATAAATATATTTTTTAAAAAAAAGAGTAAGTAAATTGAACATTTTATGGCCTCTTTTGCAGTTACTGTTTTATCTAAAAAAGAAAGTAGCTGACATCTATCAGCTATCTGGAGCCAAACCCTCTGGAAAGAACATCAGACTCTTTTGTTTCTCTCTTTCCCACCTCTAACCATTGTTCTAGTAGATAAAGGAGGGACTGAAAAGCTGAAGATCACCTCCCATACGGTTGAACATCAGATGTTTAGAGACAATATGGACAGAATACTGATTAGGAAGATAGACTTAACCTCCCCAATCAGACAAACCTGAATCCTACCTAGATTCTACAATAAGAGCTGTATGAACTCGGGCAAGGAATCTAATCTGTGAGCCTGACTCTTCATCTGTAAAATACGTACTACTGGCCTACTAGGATTATTGGTCAGATTAAATGAGACAATGGACATAAAGTACTAGATATCAGGTTGTTGGGGGAATGCTCGTTAAATAACAGTCATGAGTTGCCAGCTCATGAGAAGACACATCTACAACTGATTGACAAAAATACATATCACCTAGAGATCTAGAGTTTAGAGCCAGAGGCAGCATCAGGGCTAAACTTTGGATGTCTATTTGGGGTGGAGAAGTTAAGTCTACTGTTGGTTGTAAATAGGACAGCTGTATTATATAAGGTGGTAATTCCTCTGAAATTTTACGTATTGAAAAAGAGAAAGTATGTATGAGTGTATAGGTTCAAATGTGTGTGCTTGTTGACCAAAGGATGGAATGTAAAAAAACATCTGTTTTCATCTGCTTGGTACCATTTCTCCACTGGGGAGTGTCCCTCTCCCATCCCAGATATTTCTAGTGGAGCTATCAATCACAGTGTATACTCTACTCTGGAAGGGTAGGGATGTGACTCAAGGCTGGCCAAACAGGGTACGTCATCTTCAGTCACAGTGCTTGGTCTAAAGGAAGAACATAGAACTCAAGCAAGGCCAGAATTCCTCCATAAAAAAGTATACAAATGGAGAGGGCTGCTCCTCTCTGGATTGCTATTTGTGAGAATGATATGAGCCTGGAGCTGCTGGCAATCATCTTTACATGGTAAGAACTTTCGTGAAGAAGGAAGACATCACAGATGAAAGAGAAGCTCAGAAAGCATCCTCGTTACATCATTTGAGCTGCTACAACCAGCTGTGTCTGAAGCCAGAAACTACCCCTAGGAATTTCCATATGTGAGTGAATAAATTATTCATTCTCTTCAGCTAATTCTGCCACTTGCAACTGAATGAGTCTTTCTGAATACAGCCCATCCAAACAAGCTGATATACTGCTTGATACATTCATTCATTAATTCACTGAATGCCTACTATCACTGGCTACCCACATCAATATTTACTTGAAAAAAGCATTGCCCTAAGTTTTAAAGCTTTTCTTGATTCTAAAACAAAGGAGAATATTCTCTATGATGAATATTCACCATTAGCAGAGAAGACCTGAGAGGCAGGAAAAAAATCTGAGTAGATGAAAAGTTTAGGTGGTTGAGTTGCTGGTCAGATACCATCATTCTCTAAGATCATTACATACAGCAAGTGATTTATGGGTATAATGCATAAATTCATTCAAGGCAAACAAAGTATACAGGGCAGTTAATTCATAACAGTAAATTTCAGCAACAAGAGAATATCTCATCTGGAATACTAATTTGTGGGTGAATAATCCTCTCTTATTAAAGACCACTATGTGTTTTTACAGAATTGTGCTGAATATGCTTTTATTACGTTTTCCACTTATAATAAGTTACAGTAGCTGCAAAAAAATGCTTTTTCTGCAAACAAAATAGCTAGAAAGCATCGTTGATATATAATTTCGGAATTGGTCAGTTTATAGTATAGTTGTAGCAATTTTGCAAAAATTGGTAAGGGGAAAATCATTAAGCTAATTACCAAATGCAATCTAGTATGGACCTTAACCTGACTGTAACATTATTACACTACACACACTACATAAGTAGCTGTGTATGTCACTTGAAATGCAGTTATTATAATATATAGTTATTGTATGAAAAGTTTGCAGATATGTAAATATATGTAAATATGTAAGTATACATATATATTTTACATAAATAGCATATGTATGTAAATATGTACATATAATACAAGTGATAACTACACGTGAAATGTAGCTATTGAATCAACGGAAAGTTTAAGTTAGGAAAGAGGCAATATAATGTGCTGCTTAAGCTTGGACTCTGGAGCCTGACTGCTCTGATTTGGATGCCAGCTCCGACACCTGCCACTTGGATGCCCTTGGGCAAGTCTCTTCACTTCCTTCTGTCCATTTTTCTCACCTCTGAAATGGAATTGTTGGGAAGATTATTAATTGGGTTACTCATTTACTACTAGGTAATGTTACTGACTTCCTATCATGGAAAGCAAGTGGAGGAACTGCTTTTTGGTAATATGTGTTGGTTCTAATCTATCTATTCTGTCATTAATCATATCTTGAGTTTTGCAAGACATAGTATTTTTCTCCTGTTAGTAGCTAATTATTTCATTTTTGTATTTAACCAATGAGATTTGCTGCACCTTGAGGCTGGGAATGGAAAGAACCTTCCAATTAAAGTGGACTTGAACTGGTGCCAAGTAATGTTTATCATACTCTAATGAATAAAATTATATGGCTAGTCCTTGGCTATAGACAAGGGAGAATATAAGAAAGATAGGCAAGGAAGCTTTGTATTGCAATAAGGAGAAAAATGAGTGAAATGGATGTACTCATAAGCTGTAGTTAGCATTGTAAATCACTGTGACCAACATGACTCTAGTAGGAAGCCTAAAAATGTTCATACCTTTTGACCCAGTAAGCCAACCTTGGGAAATGTATAAGAAGGAAATAATTCAAACAGAGCACCACACTTTTGATCAAATGTACTTAAGGAACCATTATCCATCAGAGTAAAAACCGGAAAAAGAAAATCTAAATAGTCTAACAACAGCAATGGATTAGTGAATTATTTTATATCAAAAATAACATCAATAATAAAAAACACCATTTACTGAGCACATTCCCCCCAAATCACAAATACCCACTACAGGCAAAAATTACCCTGTTTCACTATATGTTTTTCGAACAGAACTTGCAGGAATAAAGAAGTAAAGAAAGCCTCTAAATCTAAGAGGTAGGGAGAAAAAAAAGAAAGAAAAAGATTGCAAGTATTCTGTTAGTCCGTGAACAATCATAAGCCAACTGGCATTTGAGTCCTGTAACACTTTGTTAAAGTTTACTACTTTTTTTTAAAGAAATTCACGTTCTTTTATTTATTTATTTATTTATTTATGTCTGTGTTGAGTCTTCGTTTCTGTGCGAGGGCTTTCTCTAGTTGCGGCAAGTGGGGACCACTCTTCATCGCGGTGCGCGGGCCTCTCACCATCGCGGCCTCTCTTGTTGCGGAGCACAGGCTCCAGACGCGCAGCCTCAGTAATTGTGGCTCACGGGCCCAGTTGCTCCGTGGCATGTGGGATCTTCCCAGACCAGGGCTCGAACCCGTGTCCCCTGCATTGGCAGGCAGATTCTCAACCACTGCACCACCAGGGAAGCCCAAAGTTTACTACTTTTTGTCTCTCATACCATTTCTAAATTCTGGCCCTTAGAGACCTTATAATCTCTCTGAAGAGCTGAAATTAACAGTAGAAACAATAGAAAGTAATACAATTGTATTTTAAGTTAAATGCTAAACTGCGCGGTAACATAATGGTTGTGGGATTTGAGAAAAGACTGAGACCTGAGCGGAGTGCAGCATTCAGGCCAATTTCATGGAGGGAAAGGAATGACTTGTATGCGGTTGGGAGAAGAAGGAAGAACTGCAAGGGTGGAAAGCGACACAGTTAAGGCCCCGGGAGGGGAGGCAGGAGAGAGGCCTGCGCACCCCCCGCCCCAGCAAAGGCCAGATGGATGACATCAGGTCTTGGAGCTCCCCTGCATCTTAAGGCACTTTCTTCAGTACCCTGAGAGGCTTCTGGCTCATTAGGACATCATACAGTGGGTCGTTTTTTTCAAAGGTGTGTTCTAAGTTAATGCAACCAATCACCTCCTCTAGCTCTGGCAATGGTTTTTGCACACTGTGGTATTCTGACTCCCAGACCTTTGAATTTTCCCCTTCTTTGACATTATTTTCTATGACCATACTCACTTTATTCACTCAATTATAGAGGCAAAGCAAAGGGTAATGATAACAGTGATACCTGGGGAAATAAAACCACCACTTTTTTTTTTTTAAACGCTTGAGGTTAAAAACATATTTCTGCAAAGCACCATTCTGGTATACTCTCCCTAAACAGAACAGTTATAAGCATAATTCTTTTAATCAACAATTACAATGGCTTCCCTCCTGAAGTTCATAAAAGAAGTAATGGGAATCTTTAGAGTTATTTTAAATATTTCAAAAAGTCTAATAAAATTGGCATATGTACCCATGGTGATATCTCAAGGGAAGTTAAAAGAGCATTCACTTAAGTAACTTTAATGTCATTTTTAAGTGCTTATTTTCATAGCACAATTAGTTTTACCTGCCAGATTAAAAAAGTGAAAACAAATGACTTAAATTTATTTTGATAGACAATTTTTCCAAATCTAAAGCCAAGGAAGGTGGGAGAGAAGGATAACAAGTGATCCTCAATGGTTGAAAGGTTGGGATAGATTTAGTTGCTATATATACATTTAAAAAATAACCTTAGTAAGGAAAAAAAACCCCTTCCTTCTGTCTAGTCTATCATTCTAGTGGCTTTCTCCCCTGCCATACCTCCTCATTGTGTTCTCACTTGGATTTCTAAATGTTCTGTCTTTTCTCATTGTTTAAATCTACCACCCCCGCAATGCTGCCAGGGTGACCTCATTAAACTGTACATCCGATCTTGCATATCACACCCCAGCTCACATTCTTCAGGGCTACAGCACCTCCACAGGATAGCATCTGAACTCTGAGGCACAGCAATCTTTCACCATCAGGTCCCCTCCTTCCTCAGTGTGGCCATTCTCCAACTCACGTTTTATATATTAATGAAATTCTTTTCTTTATGGTTCCCTGAACAAGTCTTGGCTCTCATATTTCCATGCTTTTGACCATGGTGTTTCCTCTGCCTATAATATCCTCCCTTGCCTATTATTCCACCCACCTCCAAAAGAACAAAAGCAAAGAATCTTCATTCTCCCTGGAAAACTCAAGACACTGGTCTGTGAAGCACGTCTCCACATCAGTAGGCAGCTGAGGGGTGTTTCTCCTACACTTTTATCACCTTTGTACTTGTTGGCAAGTCTGTCTCCCCAAAGAGCACTGGAAGCTCCTCAAGGATAGGCTCTGCCAGCATCTCTATGTTTCTAATGCCTGGAGTAGTACTGGGTCTATAACAGGCACCCAGTAAGGTATGTTGACTAAATTATTTAGAAAGTCACCCGAAATGTGAATGAATTCCCTAAAAATTAAGATTAAAATTAGGTTCTTTAAGAAGCACTCCCCTCACCCCAGCAATGGGAGTCAGTATTGGTCACAGCTTCCTGAATATTTTCTGTATGTTAATTATAGGTGAAAGAGGGCACCTTTTTTCTTGTCTTTAAATTTAGTGGACAAACGTAATGTCAATACTGTCAACAAAGTACAGTTTTTAGGAAGGTCTCCATGTGTATCAGGTTAAGCCAACTTTCTCCATGTGTATCAGGTTAAGCAAACATATATAAAGATACATTCGTTGGGATGCACTAAGTTGCAAGTACCCAAGATATCCAAATTGAACTTGGACTCTGAAGCCACATTGCCTGGGTTGGACTCTTTGACTATTTACTAGCTGTATGACCTTGGACAAGTCCCTTCACCTCGCTACATCTCAGCTTCCATATCTTTAGAATGGAAATAATAACTGTATCTACTTTAAAGGGAGTTATAAGGCATATGGTAGACACTATATAAGTGTTAACTACTGATAGTTAAACTAGTTAAATGATATAAGGGGAATTTATAAAAATTAAAGTAACTGGAAGCCTAGAAGTAGGATGGGTAAGCCTGTGGCTGGTTTGATGTAGTAGTTTAACGTGTCATCCACGACCAAGTTTCTTCCTGGCACCTTGGAATCACTCCACTTCAGGGCTGGCATCTCTCAGAGTAGCCAAATCAACCAGAATGTAGAGGCAAACAAGAGTACTGATACTCACTCTGACTGGATGTCTTAGGCTACAAGCCCCCTATCACTGGGCAGGAGCATGGAATAGTTAGATGAGCTGAAGCCTCCCAGGGCCCACCTCCAGAGCTAGAGGTGGGATCAACTTCCCCTGAAGTACATGGACATCAAAACAAAAACATGGGAAGTTGGGAGATGAAGGCAGATGCTAGATAAGCAACCAACAAGAAGAACAAAGGCAATGGTAAAAATTCATAAATTTTAAACCACTGAAACTTCATTTTTTCATAGCCATCTGTATTCAAAAGTCATATCGGTTTAGCAACCAGGGCAAAAATTCCTTTCAACCAAGATGAATTTCTAGCATGACATCGCCAACAAAAAGTGCTGTTCTCAGGGAAAATCCTCCAACTTAGAAGCATCTGCTTCTAATTTCCACAATGAAATCTCTGATTCCTTCATTCATGGGAGTTGCATTCAATTCCCTCTGACACAGAACTGCAGCTTTCTAGATAATAATTTTGCTGTGAAATTCTCATTATCTGGTGGTAATATATGGAGCTCTTTAAAGATTGAATTAAGCGTTTGGGAAGCTGCTAGCTTTCTTATAACACTGCAAAAGGATTTTACGTGTCATGAAATGGTTCTTAATAACAAGAATGAAATAAACATACAAGCTGGAAATACAGAAGTCCACTGGCAGTAGAATAGGTAAATAAAGTACGGTACATTAACACAATTCAGCACCGAACATTAATGAACTACAGCTACACATGAACAAGCATGAATTTCAAAAACAGTGTTGAACAAAAAAAGTCAAGTTGCAGAAGACTATATACGCTATGATTCTTTTCTATGAATAACAAGTTCAGAAACGGGCAACCAAACAATGATTCATTTAGGGATACATATATATGCGGTGAGACTATAAAGAAAGGGAAACGAACAATTAACCTCAAAATTGTAATAGTGGTACTGAGGGGCGGGGGAGGCTGAGGTAGGGAATGTCTTCAGGAAAGGGTCAGGGACTTCAAAGGTGCTACAGAAATAGTCTTTTTCTTAAGCTTCGTGGTAAATACAATGGTGTTCTTTTATAACTATTACTGTTTAAAATGCACATAGACATTCTATGTGTGTATTTCGCAATTCTATTCTAAAATGCACATAGACATTCTATGTGTGTTATTTTGCAATTTAGAAAAGTTAAAGTCAGAGGTACTGATGTTAAAATGCTGTGAATAATCACATACTACTGATTAAACTTTAAAAAGATATGTAACAACCAGTTATACAAGGGTTAAGTCACAACCCACGTAGTCACTAACCAACAATGCATCTTGAAAGGAATTCAGGATGAAAAAACAGGATGAGGCATTCTGTGCTTTAGATAAACAAGCTCCTAGATAGTTAGATGCAGATCTCAGGAAGAATTTCAAAGACCCCAGCTTCTTGCATCTTCCCATACATAGAAAAGCACTAGAATCATTAACTTGTGATTATCTGTTCTTTGTGATTAGTAGTAATCTTTTACCAAGATGTATGCTTGACCACCTGTATTTCCTAGCCCCAAAATTCATATACATACTGGCTCCTCGCCTACCTCTTTGGAGCAGTTAACTCAGAGCCACTGAGTGGCTGTTTCCTGGGCTATATAGTCCCCAGTGAGAATAAAACTTAACTGAATAAAACTTAAACTCACAACTCTCATGTTGTGTGTTTTCCTTTAAGTCGACAGTGGATTATGCATGGGTTTCTATCTACTACTAAATGAAAAAGTAATGCAATAAAGTACAATCAAATGAAAACCTTACCACTGAATCAGATCTTCAAGATGGTTCAGTCCAAATCCTTAATTTTATAGGTTAAGAAACTGACACTTAGAGAGAATGACTGGGCCAAGATGATACCAGGTAGTTTTAGGCAGCTGGTGTGTTTTCCTTCCAGAATTTTTCTTCTCTAAGTTCTATTCAAAAACTCCCATGCGGGGCTTCCCTGGTGGCGCAGTGGTTGAGAATCTGCCTGCCAATGCAGGGGACACGGGTTCAAGCCCTGGTCTGGGAGGATCCCACATGCCGCGGAGCGACTAGGCCTGTGAGCCACAATTACTGAGCCTGAGCGTCTGGAGCCTGTGCTCCGCAACAAGAGAGGCCGCAATAGTGAGAGGCCCACGCACCGCGAAGAAGAGTGGTCCCCGCTTGCCGCAACTAGAGAAAGCCCTCACACAGAAACGAAGACCCAACTCAGCCATAAATAAATAAATAAATAAAAATTAAAAAAAAAAAAAAACTCCCATGCGTAGAAAACAATTTAAACTAGTCTCTTTTCAGAGTTCATATTTCATATATTTAAATAGGAAGTTAAGAAACATGTTAAAATGATTCACTAAAGTAAACATACCCAAATGCTAGTAAAACCTGCCTTTTATCCTAATAGTTGTAGAATTATATGTAAAAAAAAAAAGTTTATGAAGCCAGAAAAAGACTTTGAAATGCTAAGGATCCAATTTTTACACTTATACATATAAATTATGGACTGAAATTGTTTTAACCGGACACACCCAAATAAGCAGCATTACCTGGACACACCCTCACACACGTACACATACTGTGCATGTGTCAAACGTGCAGAATGGTACGCAGTGAGACTCACAGGGCCAGGCACCCTCTACAGTAAAAGATCAAAAGCACAGTCTACAGACTTCCAAGTAAAAGATTCCTCTGGACATTCTAACGGGGCTTTATAATGCTACAAAAGTCTTATTTAACATTCCTTTAGGGGTTTGGCTGTGAATATGTAAGTTAGAAACAAAACTGTCACATAAGTATAAAAGACGTCTGAAAATACCAATTTAAAAAGTCAGAGAAAAATAATGATTATTTTAATCATCAAAAACCCTCCTTAGAACTCTGATTTACAGTTTGAAAAATCCTTAAGGGAAATGATAAATGTTTGTTTTATATATGGCTTCTTTTTTTTAAACTGAAGTACATATAGTTGATTTACCATTTTGTGACAGTTGCAGGTGTACAGCAAAGCGATTCAGTTATTTTTATATATATATTCTTTTTCAGATTCTTTTCCAGTATAGGTTATTATAAGATATTGAATATACTTCTCGTTGCTATATAGTAAATCCTTGTTGTTTATCCATTTTATATATAGTAGTGTGTATCTATTAATCCCAAACTCCTAATTTATCCCTCCCCTTTCCCCTTAAGTAACCATGGTTTCGTTTTCTATGTCTGTGAATCTGTTTCTACTTTGTAAATAAGTTATTTTTATCATTTTTTTTAGATTCCACATATAATTGATATTATATGATATTTGTCTTTCTCTGTCTGACTTACCTCACTTAGTATGATAATCTCTAGGTCCATCCATGTTGCTGGAAAAGGCATTATCTCATTCTTTTTTATGGCTGAGTAATATTCCATTGTGTGTGTATGTACGTGTGTGTGTGTGTGTGTGTGTGTGTATACCACATCTTCTTTATCCATTCATCTGTCAGTGGATGCTTATAGGTTGCTTCCATGTCTTGGCTATTGTAAATAGTGCTGCTATGAACATTGGGGTGCATGTACCTTTTTGAATTAGTTTTTGTCTTTTTTAGATATATGTATGACTTCTTTATTATAGCTTTACAAAATATTTATCATTGCTATTGTCATGCAGGGATACATCTCCAACACATTAAAAGACACTCATTCCTAACAAAGCTTTCAGTTACCATTAACCAGAGACTAACAATCTAAACTTTAAGAACATCTTGCCACCCACTTCCTCCCCCCCCCCACCCCATTCCTCTGGGGCATCATCAAATTATTAGCCAATCTACTCTAAGGAGAGAGAAGTGGCTTGTGTCATTCTGGAGAAACATGAATCCAAGACTGTTAAGATTGCTATGGGGAACTCCACTGGGAGCCAGGGCTGCGGTCTTAGGTTTTTCCCAAGGGAATCATCAATCAGAAGCTGGCTCTCCTCTACCTGCCATCCAGTGTTGAATTCCCTTAGCTTCTGGAAGACAACTACCATGAATTTGCCAGTTCTATCAAGTGTGAAATCTGATTTTCCAGTGGTACTTACCTATGTACTAACATTCTATTTCCCATATACTAATACACAGGCCTTATTTCTGGAACTCTTCTCAACTAGGGTTTTGAAATAAGATAAAAACCAAGGTCTACTCAATTATTACCCACATATTCCAAAGGGAATAGAAAGAAAAGCCACTTAACAGTGAACCTCTGGGCTCCTTGGTGTGTGAAGTCAACAAAACCCAATAGAGTAAGTCACTAAATAGCCCATTTGACCTACCTGTTCATTGGATTTTCTGGTTCTGTGCTGTGCATTCCCCCTGCATATTGCCAAAAGAGAGCATTCCTTCTTACAGTAATCATCCTCTAATGCTGTGAGAAAGACAAGTCTGGTTTTTAAAGGGTGTGGAGGAAGGAAATCAGAATTACACCTTGCCCTACACTAACAGGGTTAATCCTCCATGAAAAATGGAACCACAGCTCAGCCTTGAAGGTTAGAGTTAAAAACAAACAAGCAAACCAATCAAACAAACAAAAAACAGAAACCACCCTACCTCTGCTCAGGACTGATTTTTTTATATGGCTCTAATCATGCTGGAAAGGCAACTAGTTCTGAGGCTGACCTATAGACTTTTATCCTGGAGAAACCAGATGAGCAGCCTATTCCAAGGTCTCAGCCATCACTCCTGACGGGACAGTTGTGTAAAACCAATAGTGCATCATTGCCATTTTACTCCCTTAACCCTACCAAAAAAAGGCTGTATTTTGCCAACAATTGCCTTGGAATCATCTCATCTTAGATCCAGAGGCAAAACTATTCAAGCGTTCAAAAAGTCATTAGGAGAGAAGTACCTCTTTCCCTTCATGACTTTCTCATTTGGAAGAGTGAATTAAGAAAACATGGTGTTGGTCCTAGTCATGGGCTTTCTAGGGAAAGCTGGATGAGAATTCTTTTTCAGATATAAGATTTGGAAAGTTGTAAGTTATCTATTGGCTTTGCAACTTCAGTAAAAGTCTCAGGAAATTCAGGAGATAAAATCCTGAAATTCCCTCTAAAGAGTCTTTCGAAAACATCTTCCAATTGAATTAATATGTCTACAATGTGGAAATTATTTGCTCCAAGAGTGTAAGAAGTCATGACAGTTTATGGAAAGCCTACAGCTAATATTATACTTAATGGTGAAAGATTGAATGGTTTTCCCCTAATATTGGAAACAAGGCAAGGATGTCTGCTCTCACTACTCACATTCAAAGTTGGAGGACTTACTAGCTGACTGTCAGCCTTATTATAAAGCATACGAACAGTAATCAAAACAGTATAATATTGGCCTAGAGACGGACATATAGATCAATGGAATAGGACATATAGATCAATGGAATAGGACAAATAGTCCAGAAATTGAGCCATACATAAAAAGTCATTTGATTTTTGACAAAGGCACCAAGGCAATTCAGCGAGAGAATGAACTCTCAATAAGTGGTGCTGGAATAATTAGATATCCTTAAGGAAAAAAACGACCTCAATGCATATATAAAAATTACTTTGAAAGGATTACAGATCCAAATGTAAAAGCTAAAACTATAAAACTTACAGAAACTTCTAGAAGAAGATCTCTATGATCTTGGGTTTCTTAGGGCACATAAAACCATGACACATTAAAAAATAAATTGAACTTCTTTATAATTAAAAATTCTGCTCTTTGAAAATCACATAAAAATGACAAGGCAACCCTCAGACTGAGAAAACTATTTTTAAAACACTTCTCTGATTAAAGACTTAAATCCAGAATACATAAGTAGCTCTTATAACTAACAGAAAACAATTCTCTTAAAAATATGGCCGGAAGATTTAAATAGCCACTTCTCCAAAGAAGATAGACAAAGGGCAAATGAGGATTTGAAAAGATACTCCACATTATTAGTCATTAGGAAAGTGTAAACAAAAACCACAGTGAGATACCACTACACACTCACAAGAATGGTTAAAATTAAAAAGACTGAATACCAACTCTTGCTGAGAATTTGGAGCAACTAGAACTCTTAGACACCGCTGGTGGGAATGTTAAATGATACAGTCACCTTGGAAAACAATCTGACAATTTCTCATAAAATTAAATTCATTTATCACGCAACTCAGGTATCTCATTCTTAGGTATTTGCCCTAGAGAAATGAAAAGATATGTCACCAAAGACTTACACATGAATGTTCATAGTAACTTCATTCATAACAGGTCCAAACTGGAAACAATCCAAATATCCATTAATAACAGATGAATGAATAAACATATTGTAACAACTGAATAATACCCAACAATAAAAAGGAACTACTGATACATGCAACAAAATGGATGAATATGAAAAGCATTTTGCTAAGTGAAAGAAGTCAGATATAAAAGCAAGGAAGAAAAAACTAGATGCCATATGATTCCATTTATATGAAATTATATAAAAGGCAAAACTAAAGATGATTAGTTGTCAGGGATGGGGAGGTAAGGGGAAAAGGCAGAGAAGAGAGGAAGTGGTGGTGGGGGACAGGCTAAAAGATGGCTGTAAAAAACTTTTTGGCAGGACAAAAATGATTTTTATCTTGATTGTGACACTGGTTACATGATTATATACGTTTGTCAAAAGTCATCAAATTATCTACTTAAAATTTGTGAACTTTATTTTTATTGTATGTAATTCATATCATTAAAAAATACTAATTTAAAAAAATTTTAATGAATCTACATGTTCATTAAAGTGCCTTACGTGTTAAGTAATACATCACCTCGAACCCTTCACTGCATGACACAGAGCATAAACAAAAGTGAAACAATACATTAGGTAAACTGGCTAAATCCATGGCTTCAAAAAGTTTAAACCAGACCTTAGAATTAAAATGTAGGAAGTCATGGTGATTTGGAAATAGACTATAATTTTCAAGGATACTAAGTAAAAACAAAGGTTGGCCTTTTATGTTTATCAAAGGTTACCATCCAGCAAGAATTCTGGAGAGACAAAAGAAAATTTCTTGTTAAAAATTGCAATAGCAGAGTTTTTAATAGGTAGTATTTCACTTGTCACATGGTATACCTGTTCATTTGTTTGTCTGTCTCCCCTCATCAACCAGCCTCTAACTTCTAGAGGACAGGTCCATGCATTGTTCATCACTGAATTTCTAGCAAACTGCCTGGCACATAAATGATTGTTGAATGAAAGAATGAACTGCAGATATTCTCATGCTAAATTAGGTTTCTTCTCCAAAGTCCACATGTAAGTAAAACTTCCTGCAGGAGGACATATGGTAGATGCACTTCCATAAAACATTAGCACTATTTTATTCAAGCTTCAGAGCATTCTTTATTGCAATTTAAAAATTACAAAGTTCTAAAGAGAAATCAGGCAACTGTATTTAATGTCTCACCTTTAAATATATGATGTGCAATCATTTCAAAAAATCTTTAATTTCCCTTTACTAGAACAGGTTCAAGAAGGTGGAGTAGAAGGACGTGCCCTCACTTCCTCCTGGGAGAGCACTGGAATGACAACTAACTGCTGAACAATCACCGACAGGAATACACTGGAACTCACCAAAAAAGATACCTCACATCCAAAGACAAAGGAGAAGCTGCAATGAGACGGTACGAGGCGCACAATCACAATAAAATCAAATCCCATAACTGCTGGGTGCGTGACTCACAAACTGGAGAACAATTATACCACAGAAGTCCACCCAATGGAGTGAAGGTTCTGAGCCCCATGTCAGGCTTCACAACCTGGGGGTCTGGTAACGGGAGGAGGAATTCCTAGAGAATCAGACTTTGAAGGGAAGCGGGATTTGATTACAGGACTTTGACAGGACTGGGGGAAACAGAAACTCCACTCTAGGAGGGCACACACAAAGTAGTGTGTGCATCGGGACCCAAGGGAAGGAGCAGTGACCCCATAGGAGACTGAACCAGACGTACCTGCTAGTGTTGGAGAGCCTCCTACAGAGGTGGGGGGTGGCTCTGTCTCACTGTGAGGACAAGGACACTGGCAGCAGAAGTTCTGGGAAGTACTACTTGGCATCAGTCCTCCCAGAGTCCGCCATTAGCCCCACCAAAGAGCCCAGGTAGGCTCCAGTGTTGGGTAGCCTCAGGCCAAACAACCAACAGGGCGGGAACCCAGCCCCACCCATCAGCAGGCAAACGGATTAAAGTTTTACTGAGCTCTGCCCACCAGAGCAACAAACAGCCAGCTCTACCCACCACCAGTCCCTCTCATCAGGAAACTTGCACAAGCCTCTTAGATAGCCTCATCCACCACAGGGCAGACAGCAGAAGCAAGAAGAACTACAATCCTACAGCCTGTGGATCAAAAACGACGTTCACAGAAAGACAAGATGAAAAGGCAGAGGGTTATGTACCAGATGAAGGAACAAGAAAAAACCCCAGAACGACAACTAAATGAAGTGGAGATAGGTAACCTTCCAGAAAAAGAATTCAGAATAATGATAGTGAAGATGATCCAGGACCTCGGAAAAAGAATGGAGGCAAAGATCGAGAAGATGCAAGAAATGTTGAACAAAGACTTAGAAGAATTAAAGAACAAACACCTAGAAGAATTAAAGAACAGAGATAAACAATACAATAACTGAAATGAAAAATACACTAGAAGGAATCAATAGCAGAATAACTGAGGCAGAAGAATGGATCAGTGACCTGGAAGACAGAATGGTGGAATTCACTGCTGTGGAACAGACTAAAGAAAAAAGAATGAAAAGAATTGAACACAGCCTAAGAGACCTCTGGGACAACATTAAATGCAACAACATTCACATTATAGGGGTCCCAGAAGGAGAAGAGAGAGAGAAAGGACCCAAGAAAGTATCTGAAGAGATTACAGTCGAAAACTTTCCTAACATGGGAAAGGAAATAGTCACCCAAGTCCAGGAAGCACAAAGAGTCCCAGGCAGGATAAACCCAAGGAGAAACACGCTGAGACACATAGTAATCAAACTGGCAAAAATTAAAGACAAAGAAAAATTACTGAAAGCAACAGGGAAAAACGACAAATAACATACAAGGGAACTCCCATAAGGTTAACAACTGATTTCTCAGCAGAAACTCTAAAAGCCAGAAGGGAGTGGCATGACATATTTAAAGTAATGAAAGGGAAGAACCTACAACCAAGATTACTCTATCCAGTAAGGATCTCATTCAGATTTGATGGAGAAATCAAAAGCTTTACAGACAAGCAAAAGCTAAGAGAATTCAGCACCACAAAACCAGCTCTACAACAAATGCTAAAGGAACTTCTCTAAGTGGGAAACACAAAAGAAGAAAAGGACCTACAAAAACAAACCCAAAACAATTAAGAAAATGGTAATAGGAACATATATATTGATAATTACCTTAAACGTGAACGGGTTAAATGCTCCAACCAAAAGACACAAGCTTGCTGAACAGATACAAAAACAAGACCCATATATATGCTGTCTACAAGAGACCCACTTCAGACCTAGGGACACATACAGACTGAAAGTGAGGGGATGGAAAAAGATATACCATGCAAATGGAAATCAAAAGAAAGCTGGAGTAGCAATACTCATATCAGATAAAATAAACTTTAAAATAAAGAATGTTACAAGAGACAAGGAAGGACACTACATAATGATCAAGGGATCAATCCAAGAAGAAGATATAACAAGTATAAATATATATATGCACCCAACATAGGAGCACCTCAATACATAAGGTAACTGCTAACAGATATAAAAGAGGAAATCGACAGTAACACAATAATAGTGGGGGACTTTAACACCTCACTTACACCAACTGACAGATCATCCAAAATGAAAATAAATAAGGAAACAGAAGCTTTAAATGACACAATAGACCAGATAGATTTAATTGATATTTATAGGACATTCCATCCAAAAACAGCACATTACACTTTCTTCTCAAGTGCGCATGGAACATTCTCCAGGATAGATCACATCTTGGGTCACAAATCAAGCCTCAGTAAATTTAAGAAAACTGAAATCATATCAAGCATCTTTTCAGACCACAACGCTATGAGATTAGAAATCAATTACAGGGAAAAAACCGTAAAAACACAAACATATGGAGGCTAAACAATACGTTACTAAATAACCAAGAGATCACTGAAGAAATCAAAGAGGAAATCAAAAAGTACTTAGAGACAAATGACAATGAAAACACGACAATCCAAAACCTATGGGATGCAGCAAAAGCAGTTCTAAGAGAGAAGTTTATAGCAATACAAGCCTACCTCAAGAAACAAGAAAAATCTCACATAAACAATCTAACTTTATACCTAAAGGAACTAGAAAAAGAAGAACAAACAAAACCCAAAGTTAGCAGAAGGAAAGAAATCATAAAGATCAGAGCAGAAATAAATGAAATAGAAACAAAGAAAACAATAGCAAAGATCAATAAAACTAAAAGCTGGTTCTTTGAGAAGATAAACAAAATTGATAAACTATTAGCCAGACTCATCAAGAAAAAGAGGAAGAGGACTCATATCAATAAAATTAGAGATGAAAAAGGAGAAGTTACAACAGACACCACAGAAATACAAAGCATCCTAAGAGACTACTACAAGCAACTCTATGCCAATAAAATGGAGAACCTGGGAGAAATGGACAAATTCTTAGAAAGGTATAACCTTCCAAGACTGAACCAGGAAGAAACAGAAAATATGAACAGACCAATCACAAGTAATGAAATTGAAACTGTGATTAAAAATCTTCCAACAAACAAAAGTCCAGGACCAGATGGCTTCACAGGTGAATTCTATCAAACATTTAGAGAAGAGCTAACACCCATCCTTCTCAAACTCTTCCAAAAAATTGCAGAGGAAGGAACACTCCCAAACTCATTCTATGAGGCCACCATCACCCTGATAGCAAAACCAGATAAAGATACTACAAAAAAAGAAAATTACAGACCAATATCACTGATGAATATAGATGCAAAAATCCTCAACAAAATACTAGCAAACAGAATCCAACAACACATTAAAAGGATCATACACCATGATCAAGTGGGATTTATCCCAGGGATGCAAGGATTCTTCAATATATGCAAATCAATCAATGTGATACATCATATTAACAAATTGAGGAATAAAAACCATATGATCATCTCAATACATGCAGAAAACGCTTTTGACAAAATTCAACAGCCATTTATGATAAAACTCTCCAGAAAGTGGGCATAGAGGGAACCTACCTCAACATATAAAGGCCATACACGACCAACCCCCAGCAAACATCATTCTCAATGGTGAAAAACTGAAAGCATTTCCTCTAAGATCAAGAACAAAACAAGGATGTCCACTCTCACTACTATTATTCAACATAGTTCTGGAAGTCCTAGCCACGGCAATCAGAGAAGAAAAAGAAATAAAAGGAATATAAATTGGAAAAGAAGAAGTAAAACTGTCACTGTTTGCAGATGACATAATACTATACATAGAGAATCCTAAAGATGCCACTAGAAAACTACTAGAGCTAACCAATGAATCTGGTAAAGCTGCAGGATACAAAATTAATGCACAGAAATCTCTTGCATTCCTATACAGCAATGATGAAAAATCTGAAAGAGAAATTAAGGAAACACTCCCATTTACCAATGCAACAAAAAGAATAAAATATCCAGGAATAAACCTACCTAGGGAGACAAAAGACCTGTATGCAGAAAACTATAAGACACTGATGAAAGAAATTAAAGACAATACAAACAGATGGAGAGATATACCATGTTCTTGGATTAGAAGAATCAATACTGTGAAAATGACTATACTACCCAAAGCAATCTACAGATTCAATGGAATCCCTATCAAATTACCAATGACATTTTTTACAGAACTAGAACAAAAAATCTTAAAATTTGTATGGAGACACAAAAGACTCTGAATAGCCAAAGCAGTCTTGAGGGAAAAAAACAGAGCTGGAAGAATCAGACTCTCTGACTTCAGACTATAGTACAAAGCTACAGTAATCAAGACAATATGGTACTGGCACAAAAACAGAAATATAGATCAATGCAACACGATAGAAAGCCCAGAGATAAACCCACGCACCCATGGTCAACTAATCTATGACAAAGGAGGCAAGGATATATAATGGAGAAAAGACAGCCTCTTCAATAAGTGGTGCTGGGAAAACTGGACAGCTATATGTAAAAGAATGAAATGAGAACACTCCCTAACACCATACACAAAAATAAACTCTAAATGGATTACAGACCTAAATGTAAGACTGGACACTATAAAACTCTTAGAGGAAAACATAGGAAGAACACTCTTCGACATAAATCTCAGCAAGATCTTTTTTGTTCCACCTCCTAGAGTAATGGAAATAAAAACAAAAATAAACAAATGGGACCTAATGAAACTTAAAAACTTTTGCAAAGCAAAGGAAACTACAAACAAGACAACCCTCAGAATGGGAGAAAATATTTGCAAACGAATCAACGGACAAAGGATGAATCTCCAAAATATATAAACAGTTCATGCAGCTCAAAATTTAAAAAACAAACAACTCAATCCAAAAATGGGCAGAAGACGTAAACAGACATTTCTCCAAAGAAGACATACAGATGGCCAAGAAGCACATGAAAAGTTGCTCAACATCGTTAATTATTAGAGAAATGCACATCAAAACTACTATGAGGTATCACCTCACACCAGTTAGAATGGGCATCATCAGAAAATCTACAAACAACAAATGCTGGAGCGGGTGTGAAGAAAAGGGAACCCTCTTGCACTGTTGGTGGGAATGTAAATTGATACAGCCATTATGGAGAACAGTATGGAGGTTCCTTAAAAAACTAAAAATAGAATTACCATATGACCCAGCAATCCCACTACTGGGCATATACCCAGAGAAAACCATAATTCAAAAAGACACAGGCACCCCAATGTTCATTGCAGCACTATTTACAACAGCCAGGACATGGAAACAACTTAAGTCCCCCTCGACAGACGAATGGATAAAGAAGATGTGGTACATATATACAATGGAATATTATTCAGCCATAAAAAGGAACAAAATTGGGTCATTTGTAGAAATGTGGATGGATCTAGAGACTGTCATACAGAGTGAAGTAAGTCAGAAAGAGAAAAACAAATACCATATATTAACGCATATATGTGGAACCTAGAAAAATGGTACAGATGAACCGGTTTGCAGGGCAGAAACAGAAACACAGATGTAGAGAACAAATGGATGGACACCAAGGGGGGAAAGCGGCGGGGGGTTGGGGGGAGTGGTGGTGGGATGAATTGGGAGATGGGGATTGACAGGTATACACTAATATGTATAAAATGGATAACTAATAAGAACCTGCTGTATAAAAAATAAATAAAATTAAATAAAAAAAAGAGTGAACACATCAAATAACCATTGGACAAAATAGTAAAAAAAAAAAAAAATTTCTCTTTACTAACCAACCCTACAAATTAGTAGAGATTTTTTCAAGGTAACAAAAGGATTGATAGTGTGAAATTTTATGCATATCTTGTTTTCTTCAGACAAAATCCAATGATCTGGAATTTTGTGCCAAGTTACATGCATTATCATGGGAAGTAGAATGTTTGAAAAGATTATCCTATCTAGTTCAGAATGACACAAAAATTCTCTATGGCAAAATCAACGTAAGCTAATTAAGGGCCACACGTTTAGTATCTGGCAGAAACTAAACTCACTTAAATAGGTAGTTAAAAAAAAAAAGAAAAAAAGAAATCAAAATGTTGCACCATATTTTACAAACACTCTAGAAATGTTTTATCAACAGGGCAATTGTGACTGAGGTGGCAAGAAACAAGCACAGGTCCCAGAGTTAGAAGAAGAGTGTCATGTTCTGGTTTTGTCACAAACTGAATCAGGTAAAGGTGTCAAATCATACAAGTCATTTAACCTCCTTATCTGTAAAATGGAGAGACTATTACTTTGAGGACCAAATAAAGTAACCAAGTAAAAGTTCCATTTATTAGTAAAATAAAAAATGTCCTACAGATATACATTATTATGATGCTAGAAAATCTAGTTAAAGGAAATAAATGCTTACCTTCCATTAATTTTTTTTTTTTTTTTTGGCCATGCTGTGCTGCTTGCAGGATCACAGTTCCCTGACCAGGGATCGAACCCTGGGAGTGAAAGCGCTGAGTCCTAACCACTGGACCGCCAGGGAATTCCCACCTTCCTTTAATGTTTAAGTAAAAAATACCATACAGTATATGAATCATGGTTCTTACATAATCTGATAAATAGTATGCATCCTTGCCCTACAAATGTGTCCATGCACACATACAGTACATTTGTGTTTAATTTTAGAATTAGAGTCTCTCTCTCATGATCTACAGTCTAGGTTAAGCACCCTGCTGTAGGCTGGCCCAGGTACACTATGATAATTTCTACACTCTTCTTTCTCCTACAGTATCAGTAGTAAATGACAATTCAGATAACTGTGATAAGAATTCGAGGTGTGTCTATACAGTATATCACATTTACAAAGCACTTTCAAATACATTATTTCATCTTAGTAGTATATTCCAGTTGCTAATAATTCTTTAAGATCCATGGCCTCACTCAAATATCAGATATAATTTAACTTCCTAACTGTAATTTATTATAATACCAAACTATAATGGTAGTTAGAATTCTTAATCATACTGTATGGCTATATTTCTATCTACATTTAGGCAGAAAAATCTCACTAATTAAGGTACATAAACATTTACGAAAATCTATTTTATTTTACATTTTAGCATCTCAGAGAATTGAAAAAACACCATTTGTAATTATTCTTATGATTATATATAATTATTCTCATAATCAAACATTTAAAATATATAATATGATTTTTTAAATTACCATAGGAACCTTATCAATGACATCTCAATTTTTTTGAGGAAAATGTTCTATTTTATAGCTACATTCTATTGGTAATCTTCAAAATTCAATCTTTATCTATAGTTTTTGAAAATTTAAACAAAATATTTTTCAATTCTATATTAAATTTAACTACATGTTACTTTTATTCATATTTTACTCATATGTCAGACTTGGAAGGTACATACTTGGCTTTCATAAATACATTTTTAAGTTTGCTTTATGGGTCAAACTGTTCCCCCTGGCTTGTGGAAGGTTTAAATTCATAAAAATACTCACAAAGTAACTTTATTAATATCCTCAGGGGGAAACACACACACACGGTAAAATAAACTAAGAAGGGGTGGAATCTCTATACATGATTTTAGTTAATTTCTCCTTATCCCAATATAAAACATACCATATGCAGAGATTTTGTTTTCTGTAAGAATAGAGAACACACAGGTGGACAGATGAAGCAGGAACAGAACACAGAAGAGGGGTGAAGAAGTAGAGGTCAGGGGAAGTTAAAACTCCTATTTCCAAGGAAGTCAAGGCAACAGCAGAGAAGATGGGTGGCCCAGCAACACAAAAGTTTTGTAATTAAATAATCCCAACTTTTTGTGTTTTTTGCCCCTAATCTGAAAGAAAGGTAAGACCAATATAAACTCTTTAATAATAAAATATGACATCCATTATCATCTCATTCCTAGGCCACAGGGCCAAGCATATCAACCCAAATGGTCAGAGGTCCATGTCAAGTTAAGATTACCTCCTCATGGACAACTTGATCACCACAACATGAGTGGACACCACCACCTGTCAAGCCAAGGAGAAAAAACTGCAGGAATGGTCAAGTGGACATTTTCAATGGATTAAGCTTATGCCTTGGCCAACCCAAGAAAAGCAGAGGAAATCTGTGCACACTCTACCTTCCTTATGCTCACAGAAAACTGATGGCATGAGGAAACAAGAAACCCTGTTCTTTCGCAGGCCAGGAAAAAACCCCAAATTAAGGCATTTCAAAAGAGACCTTGCCTTTCTGCATGGAGAAATCACAGATAATTTCTATCACTGCATTCTACTGTTAATGTTAAAAACCCAATCTTATGCTCTTTTGAAAGTTTAAGAAACAAAATTTGTATTTTCACAGGCTTTTGAAAATTTAAGCAACACACTGTGTATTTTTGAATGCCAACATTAAATCTGAATACACATGACTGTTACGGGAAGAGTTATATTTTACTTACATGTCAGACTTGGGAAATAGGCATATGGGTTTTCATAAACACATTTCTGTTACTTTTTTTAATGGGTCAAATGCCTCCCTGACTTGCTGAAGGTTCAAATCTACATGATGGTTCTCTCACCTTATAGAGATCAGAAAGAATAAAGCTGTAATCCTGTTGCGCTTAAGTCAAGAGCCAGCACTTTTCTAGGAGCTATGGAAGAATTCAGCAGAGGGAGAAATGCAGCATCTTGTCTGTCCTCAAACAGCTTACTGCCTACATGGAAGATGTGACTAACCTTAGTAATGCAGAAAATAACATCATACCAGAAAAAGATAGACAAACAGGAGTCCCACTACAACATGTCTGGTCAGGATTCAAAGCACTAGAAAATGGAATTCAGATGACCACTAACCAGCCTACCAAGCCCCCAAATAAAATTTTATATCCTTTCCCATCCCCTTGCCAATTGAGTATATATTTCAAAGTCTCCTCAGTAGAAAATAGATTATACATTAAAATGCATTAATTTAACTCCTGTATCTATAATATACTGATTACAAATTTCCTGAAAACGTATTGGTCAGAAACATGAGTCTAGTTCAAAAATCCATAAGCCAATTATTAAAGGAAGTTTTGTTCTGGGACTTCCCTGGTGGTGCAGTGGTTGAGAATCTGCCTTCCAATGCAGGGGACGCAGGTTCGATCCCTGATCAGGGAACTCGATCCCACATGCATGCCACAACTAAGAGTTCGCATGCCACAGCTAAGGAGACTGCAAGCCGCAATTAAGACCTAGCACAACCAAAAATAAATAAATAAAATAAAAATAAAATAAAATAAAAAATAAATAAAGGAAGTTTCGTTCTATGTTATGAATAAAATAACTTCCATTAGCTTTTCCTGCTAGGTTTTAATCGACAACTGAAATTTACAAAAATTTATCTTTACATTTCTCCAGGCACCAGTAACAGCAAATAATTTAGTAAATGACAAATTATCAGTTCAACATCCTTTCTACAGATTTAAAATGAATGTGGGTTCAGTTAATGAATATTTGAAGTTAAAAAGATTTTATTTTAAACAGATTTATTTGGAATTTATTTTAAATTGTACGTGACACTTGACATTTCTTAAAAACTATGCCCTGATCTGATTTCCTTGCATTTCCTTAAGATCACATTTAAAACTCTTGGGTTTATTTGAACTAAACCTTCCTTAAGTATGGTGATTTTTCTGAATCTCCTTTTATAATTAGCAAGTGACACGAGGTTCTTAACAAAGATTTCAGAAGTGGCACCACTGCGGCTGACCTTTGTTTCAGTGTGACAATAAACCATGCAAAAAATTAACTTTACCACTATATTTAGATGGGTTAAGTATAAAAGTCTATTTTCCTTAGGAAAAAACACTTAAAGCATGTCTGACTGTTGTGATAAAATATATGCAACCACACAAAATTCCACTCTATTTTTTGGCTCACACTTGTCACTAACTTTACTGCTGAGGTTTTTCATGACACCACATTACCTCACTCCAAGATCAGACTGATAAACTATTAATATTTCTCAGTCATGGGCTTACAAGTATAAAATCAAGGTACTATCCACTGGTTACTCTTGAAGGAATAAATCAGTTTATTTTTTATATCCTATTTTTGAAAGTCATAAGAAAAGTTCTTACTACAAATGCCTTTGAAATAATTAGTGTCATAAAACAAAAGTTGTTTTGCAAGTTAGCTACATTGGAAATTTCTAGCTCAATTTCCCTTTTCCCTTTTGTTTACTTAAACAGAGTTCAACTCAAGTATTAAACAAAGACTCTAGTGCTATAAATTATAATTTTTATCATTAATGCAATGTCTACAGCCAAAGGTAAATTCTTTGGAAAAGTTTTTTTTTTAAGCTCTTATTTTGTTACATAAATTACCCCTTAATTTATTTGTTTTTCTAAGGTTAAATTTTTACCTTCAGAATATTTTACAAACTGCTATGGAATTATGAGAAAGTCAAGGAGTTTAGAATTCAGTCGTGTTATATGCCATACTGCAGCCCCTGCCCCCAGACCAGAGTGCTCTGTTATAAGGTCTCAGAACACGCCCTACTTCTTAATACTTATCAAAATTGAACAATTATATACTCCATTATTTAATATCTGCCTTTCCAGCTAAAAGTTTCTGAAGAGCAGGTACCATCATGCTTGTCAAGTTCACACATCTCCAGGGCCTTCCGTATAGTGTACACACTATTTGTCAAATGAATGAGAAAATAAGCCATGTAAAACAATAATAGCCATTAGAAAGAAGTATACCTGAAATAAATTAAATGATATGTTGTAATGACCCATTTATTTGGAAACTTCATTCATCTGCCTAACAGAATCAGAGAATTGGCAATAAATGAGGTGTTTAGTGAATTAATACTCAATTAGATTACATAAATGTGATTACAAAGCTACAAAGGAATGGACATAGTAAATTAAGAAAGTCCTATTTGAGGAAGTAGACTTTATACAAGATTTTGATACTTTCTAATCTTTTTACAGAATCATAATAATCATATATTACCATACACTGGAAGCTAAATCTAAACAATAGTTAATCTATTAAAACTAAAATAAACTTGATAGGCACTAGTAAATTCTAAGATATAGTTGTTGCCCTCAAGAAAATTCTAATACAGTTGAGAAGCTAGGAAATATATATAAAAGGATGACTTATACAAAGTAGCATGTGCTCTGTTTCCATCAAGTGGTATAGGCAATAAGCAGCTCAGTTCAGTGGAAGGGGTAGAGGAAGCATGACCCAGACGAACTGTGTCTGTGTTTGACGGGACAAAGGGCAGAACAATTTGGCTAGACTTAAGGAGCTTTGAGATGACACTGGAAAATAAGTATTTACAACAGGAGGACAGCAAACTCACATGCCTACAGGGACAGTTAACATCGGAGTGAAGCCTGCAGGATGAAAAATGTCAACAGACACTTGGTCTCAATGTTGGAAGCAAGAGGATCTCTGTTGGGGACAACGGGGGATTGCAGAGCACACACCCGTATAAAAAGGGAAGCTGCTATGTTGCTCCAACAGATCATTGCCATGCCTTCTAGTTTTTTAAGAAAATTCAATTTTTTTAAATTTAAAGTTTCTCAATTTTTAAATGCTGGAAAATAGATGTTTTCAACACTGTGTTAAAACCAAAACATGTCTGTAGCCAATCTTGCTGGTGCGCCACAGGCTTGCAACTCTGGTTTGGCATGTCGAACTCCACGCTAAGAGATCTGGAGTTCATCCTGTAGTCAATGACTTAAGAGACTTAGCATTTATTTCATAATTTGCTTAGTTTTATACCTCTGCACGCTCCAGTATTTAACCATGTAAAACACTCAGCACTGCCAAATTATTTCACATTGGCCTTGTGTTAAGTATTTCACTGTTACAGGCCAATTTCATTCATTTAATTAACTGTAGAGTGACTTATAAGTTTCAGCTGGAACAACATTCAAAATGATACTAATAAAACAGTGTTGACAGAGCAGTACCTCAGAGAATGCTGACATTATATGTGTATACCACAACCCACTAGAAACACACATATAATCACTGGAGCTCCACTTCTCAAAAAACATGTGCCATAATCCACTACAAATGAAAAGTCCTTACCCTTTCCAGCATCTTCCCATAATCAGCAGCTTTCTAAAGGCTATTACTATACAGTACTTTCATTACCAAGCAGCACTCAAATATATGTAACAATGTTTTAATTCTACCAATCACTATAAGCTTTTAACTACCCAAAAACAATATTTAAGCATTAAAGGCCTATGTTTTAGCATTTTAATAAGCTTAGAGAAAGAAAAGATAATTAGTATCAGAGACCTGTTGATTCTTTCTGATGATAGTATTACAGAAAGTTAGAATTATAATTCAAAGGTAATTCCCAGACGAGAAAATTCTTAGTGCATAATTATGATATAAAATACAGAACTATGAAAATTGCTCAATCACATGCCTTGAAATAATATTCACAATGAAAGTTATCAAAGCATAAAAGAAATATTAAACAAGCAAAGTTTCTATTCCTCAATTTGCTCTGGCCCCTGGGAACCCCTAACCTGAGCCATCCGCTCCAGGAATGAAGGTTTTCAGGCTGGTGGAGTACCATGACGTATAGACTGGTCAGCTCAAACCTATCAGTGTTGCTGAAAAAGAAGCCAACTCAAAACACATGTCTCACTGGGGCTCTGTTTTATCCTTTTCATATGAAATGATTAATGGGTTGAATTAAAGAACATGTCGTCACTAGAAACAAAACAAAACGATCCTACCATACACTCTACTAGTGGGAAACTCAAAGGCTCCCCATGCCTGTCAGAACCCATTGAAGACCCTCATGGCCCCCAGCATTCTGAAGTCCCACGCCGCATTTTATCAGACATATTAAAATGTACTCACAAACAATATTGAATATTTATAGTATAAGAAACTGAACTGAAAATAAGAATCATCTTTCAGAAACCTTTCATTCTTGACCCCACTCCAGCCAGGTTTTTGTCCCCACCCTGCCACTAATACAGCTCTTGTCAAGGTCACCAGTGACCTCAAGGTTGTTAAATCCAATGAGCAACTCTCGGTCTTCAAGCTACTTGACTTGACACGACACCACTGAATCACTCTCTCCTCCCTGAGATGCTTTCCTTACTGGATTTCAGGTATATGCTTTTAATTTCCCTCCTGTCCTTCTGACTGCTCCTTCTCAGTCTTCTCTACTGGTTCCTCCTTATCAACTCACTCTCTAAAGCCTCAAGTGCCTCAGGCTCAGCCCAAGCCCCTCATCACAGAAAAAGTAACTCATAGTTCCTTCTTCCCATGGTGTGGGTCAGTAGAATTAATATCTACTAATAATAACACTGTTACTTAGGGAATGGAAACAATTGGGTCCACTATGTCAGAAATATGTGCATAATTCCTTTGGCTTAAGATACATTCTTATGAGACTTCTCTTTTCCACAAACTATAAATATGGATATGACCCAAGGCTTGGTCCATGGACTGCTTTCCCTGTCTACATACATTCCCTATATGATTTCATCCAAAGCCTGCTGGCGACTTCCAAATTTCTATCTCTAGCCTGGACATCTTCCATAAACTCCAGATTCCTAAATCCAACAAGCTGCTCAACTTCTCCACTTGGAAGTTGAATATAACATGTCCAAAATGGCTCTCGGTTATCCTTCCCAAACCGGCTCCTCCATCAGATCCCCATCCCAGTTCATGGCAACTCCATAATTATGCAAAAAGCCTTGGTGTTATCCTTCCTCCGATCGCTATTTCTCATATCCCTCAAACCAGGAAATCTTATTGGTTCGACCTATAAAATAAATCTTGGTCATTTCTCGCCACCTCCTCCACTGCTACTGGCATCTCTCAACTGAATTATTGCCAACAGCGGCTAACTTGTATCCCTGCTTCCTGGGACCACCCCACTCCATTTTTCAATCTCAACACAGCCGCCAGTGATTCTATTAAAATGCAAGTCAAATCACCTTACTCTTCTGCTCAAAACTCTCCAGTGACTCCCCATTTCACTCAGAGTAAAAGCCAAAGTTCTTAAAATGGTCCACCAGGCAGACACTATGTGATAAGCTCCCCAAACCTCTATAACTTCATCTACTGCTACTTTGTGGCCTTCTCACTGGTCCTGGAACAGACCAGGCACTTCTGCCCAAGGCCTTCGCTGGTCGCTCTGCTGGAACACTCTTCCCCCAGGTGTCTCTGTATGGCCACCTTCTTCCCTCATGTCATCTTCTCAGTGAGTCCTACCTTGACCATATTATTTGAAATTGCCGAAGGCCCTGCTTCCCTCCTCCAGCGCTCCTAATGTCCCTTACCTTGCTCTGCTTTTTCTTTTTCCAAACACACTACTTTCTAAAATACTATAGCTTTGTTATGTTTAGTGTTTGCCTCCTAATAGGATATAAGCTCCATAAAGGCCGGATTATTCTCTTTATTTTGTTCACTGACGTAGCTATGGAGCCTAGAACAGTGTCTAGCACACAGTAGGCATGTATTATGTTGAATGAATGAATGAATTTAATTAAACATTTAATAGTTTCAATTTCATAATTTTCTTTTAATATTTGAGACTTTTACCAAATCCTGAACATTTCTGTTGCTCCTAGAAAAGGTCCTTTGCACTTGAGGAATACAAAGGTCCCAGCCTGATCTCCTGACCCAACCCAAATCCAGCAGCCCCAGGGAAGCTAGGGCCATCCTACCTTTGGCCATCATTGGTTCTGTTCCTGGAGTCCACTTAGCACTTACTGGGAAATATCTAATACCTCTCCAAACACATATATTTTGTTCCCCCACCAAGACAAGAAACCCTTTGGCAGGACTTGCAGTAAGTATTCAACACAGTCCTGGATACTTCATACAGAAGCAAAACCTGTTTTTTGAGGGACCTGGTGAACATTTTTAAAGTATTAAGTTTATTAAATTTAAGATATTATACAACACATAACAGGGCACAGGGTTATCTGGGGTAGGCCCCCCTTTTAATGAACAGAGCAGAATGACACCATGATTATTCTGGACTATCCTGTGCCTATTTTGACTGGATTTGTAATTATGCTATTTAGATGTAAATGTGTCTTTCTAATGTGCTTAAGTTTGTTTTTCTTAAAAACTCCTTTGAAACTTTCAGACTATTAATTTTCTTTGAATGAATGGTTTAAAAATCTTAAGTTTTGGGCCTAACAGAAAATCGTAAAGGGGTCTGGCCCACGTTTTATAAACTGTGCCAATGGTGGGGCGTGGGGCTGGGAGGAAGAAACAATTGCTTTATCCCAATAATAGTGGCTTTCTTAAAAAGGACTCACATGAAATCTACAGAGTACAAGAGAAAAAGACATGGGACACTGGTACTCTAAGTTTAAAAGTACTTTGTACAACATTATTCATCACAAAGAGAATTTTTTAAATCTGTAAATTTACTTTTTGGCAGCTGGAAAGAAATATTAGCAAGCAGGCAGAAGCTGCGGGAATGAGACTGCTGGAAATAGGAGAATTAGGAAAAATAACTCAATTAGTGATCAGTGGGACATGCCAGCTATTCTTAGTGCAGCAGTATAGATTGCCCAATATCTGTAACTGAGAAATACTATAATTTGTTGCCTACTTAATGTGATCAACACACAAAATAAAATCTTGTGAGCAGGGCTTCCCTGGTGGCGCAGTGGTTGAGAATCTGCCTGCTAATGCAGGGCACACGGGTTCGAGCCCTGGTCTGGGAAGATCCCACATGCCGCGGAGCAGCTGGGCCCGTGAGCCACAATTACTGAGCCTGGGCATCTGGAGCCCGTGCTCCGCAACAAGAGAGGCCGCGATACTGAGAGGCCCGCGCAACGCGATGAAGAGCGGCCCCCGCTCACCGCAACTAGAGGAAGCCCTCGCACAGAAACGAAGACCCAACACAGCCATAAATAAATAAATAAACAAATACTTAAAAATTAAAAATTAAAAAAAAAAAAATCTTGTGAACAACTGCTTGTAAACAAAAGCTTAGGGATTTCCAATGGCTAGAAATCTTTGTATACATCATTTCTTTTTCTGTTAAGTAATAAAAGCCAACGTTTCTTGACTGTTTACTATGTGTCACACCATGGCACTTGCTTTACATGTGCTATTTCACTTAATCAAAACAACCCTGTGAGATAGTTGCTATTATTATCTTCATTTTACAGATGAGGAAAAAGAGATTCAGAGAGTTAAGTAACTTCCCCAAGGTTACACACTAGAAAACAGTGGAGCCTAGATTTGGACCCCAGAGAACTAATCTCAAAAATCTTGTTCTTAACGTTTATATTCTACTGCCTTTCTTCCATTTTGTCTTCAAAACTTATTACTCTTTTCTGTGGTAATTTCAGTGAGCAATTTGTCAGGCCCTATGGTGAGCACTCTTCCCCCAGGTATCTCTTATTTATCTCTTATTTGCTAAGATTATACATGGTAAGTTTTTGCTGTTATAAGCTGTATCTCATTTGAGCAGGATATGTTATTTACTACCCATTTATGAAACTTCAGGTTTTGCTTTTTTTTATTTGTTTGTTTGTTTTACCTTTTTTTCACCTTCCTAATGAGCCTAAGTTGAAATTCTGAGTCTTTTCTTGAACCACGAAAATGTCCTTTTTCTCTTTAGGGAAACATGAAAGAAAATACCTATACCAACAGTCTTCCTTCACAAGCACTTTGTTTTACCTATCAGATTTCTCATAATCCTGTATTTTATTACAATAAGTGCTTCCTGGGAGCACTTATTACAATAATTGCCACAGATTTCAGCATCAGAATTTCACTGTTGTTTTTGGTAGACAGAGACCAGAAACTGGATGTTTCCAGGGATATTTAAGAAAAGATAACTTAAAGGGGGTGGGGGGTGGCAGAATGGAGGAGAAAAGTGTATAGAAAGGGGGTGACATAATGGCAGGAAGAGGCAAAAAATATATATTTATATATATTCTTATCCTTAAGAATAAACTATTCTGAAAGTATTTAGAGAGCAGTCCTTTGAAACTGGAGTCAATCCTAGATTGTTTATGGATGAATAAAACAATGAGCCAGGAGGGACCTCAAGATATCACCTACTTGGCGCTTATAACCCAAAGTCTCACTGGAGAGCCCTAGTAGAGAGGAGAGAAGGAGAAAGGGGTTAAACAGAAATTCCAAGGGCTCTGTACTGAGGGCAGAGGCAGAGCAGGCTTGAGGAAGTATAATTCTGCCTCACTGGGCCACAGCTCCATTTTCTCTGGGCAGGTCTGCTTCCATCTGAACTGACCCACAGGATATCTTTGTGTGGATCAGGAAAGGGCACCCCATGCTCCAGGCCAGTGGACTCACTGCTTGGACAACAGAGTAGTGAGCTGGGTTTCAGCCCTCAGATGGCACTAGTCTAGACTAGACTGGAAGTCAGAAGCAGCTTCTACTCTTGGCACTGTCATTAGCTGTGAGACTCTGAGTCACTCAGTCTTTTGGATCTTCAGTCCCCTCACCTTTAAGAAATGAAGGGGCTAGCTGTCACCTAAGGTCCCTTACCTTTTCCCAATTCTCAAGTGAAATCCGGCAATATCCAGTTGGTATATTCCGAAATGTGTCCCTGAAACACTAGGATTCTGTGGACTGAGTTGACCTTTATTGTTTGTGTGATATTGTATTTTTTTCTCTCACGTTTCTGATGTGTTTTTTTCTTTTAATCTTAAGATTACTCTTCTTTCAATTCCAAACTGCTTGATTTTTCTTGAGCCATCAAAAGGTCAAGCCCCACACATCAGCCCCAAACTACCCAAATGTCTATCAACAGAATGGATAACCAAACTAGGTATATTTATTCACAGAAATAAAAGAAAAAAGAAGTACTGCTACCTGAATCAGTTTGGACATGACACCACGTTGAGTTTAAAAAGACACGAAAAAGAACTTATACTTGATTGCATTCAAATGCAGCCCAAGAGGGGCTTCCCTGGTGGCGCAGTGGTTAAGAATCTTCCTGCCAATGCAGGGGACATGGGTTCGAGCCCTGGTCCGGGAAGATCCCACATGCCGCGGAGCAACCAAGCCCGTGCGCCACAACGACTGACCCTGCGCTCTACAGCCCGCGAGCCAAAACTATTGAAGCTCACGTGCCACAACTACTGAGCCCACACACCTAGAGCCTGTGCTCCGCAACAAGAGAAGCCATCGCGATGAGAAGCCCGCAAACCACAATGAAGAGTAGCCCCCGCTCGCCGCAACTAGAGAAAGCCCGTGTGCAGCAACGAAGACCCAACACAGCCAAAAGTAAATAAGTAAAATAAATAAATTTTTTTAAAAATTAAGAAAAATAAATGAATGCAACCCTAAAACAGGTTAAAACCATCCTACAGCAGTAAAAGTCAGAATAGTGGTCATCCTTGGGGCAGGGATTATGACTGCAAGAAACTTGGAGCTGGGGCGGGGGGCGGGGGGGGGTGTGCCTGGTAAGGTTCTGTTTCTTGATTTGGATGCTGGTTGCCTAGATATGATCACTTTGTGCCGTACACTTCTGATCTGTGCATTTTTCTGGCTGTATGTAATTATTCAGGAACGAGTTCAAAGAAATAAAGCCACAGGGACACCTACTCCCTCCAAACAAAAGCCATCTACTAAAACTGGACAGTGTAAGTACTGCTACCTGTAGGGAGAAAATTAATTACATTTCATTTAATGTGAATCAGACAAAGAACCACCTGAGAAGCTAAGTGAGAAACATCATTAATTTCCTAAAATCTTCATCCAGAATTTCCTTGATTTTTATAATGATTTCCTCCCGCACATGAAACTGTGGCTATAAGGTAGTATAAAATATTGCTTTTCCCTCTATCTTCATATACCAGTAAAACATTTCTGCTCAAAGTTCTATAACATACATGTACAAAGGCAAAGTTATTAGAAAACATCTGAAAATATCCCAGGATAATCTAATTGGAATATGGAGGCTCAAAATAAATACTTTTGATCAGAATTATCCCAATTACCACATTAATGAAATGATTTGGTTAATGACCAAATCTCTACCTAGATTCTTGCTGTATAGATTAAACTCTGCTAGGTAAGGCCACATAGGTGGAGAAAGGCATTCCAGAAAACGCTGTGCTACAGACAACTCCAAGGAAGCTCCAGGAAAAAATGCCTTCTCCTTTGCTCTATGTTTGGTTTATCCGTGAATGTTTCGGCACAACACTTTCCTCCTTACGTTATACCAGCTGTCAGATCAGTGATTTCTTTCCCCTCCCCAATGTTCTAGGATCCCTCTTTGATCAATATGGTATACTGCATGACTGCTCCATTTGATACATATGAAAAGTGATAGTACACAAAGTTGCATCAGAAGTAATTACACCATTAAATCATATAAGATAACTGGAAACACAGATGGCTTGTTTTCACTCAAAACTTTATGATAACTTCAGCCAATATTGCTGTAGAGTCCCTCTGGTCCCACAGCATGGTGGGTGGGCATTAGCAGTTCTCCCAAATGCTGGAGGACTAATTAAATATTTCTCGAATCATTAGAACTTAGACAAAAAATGTTTCCAGCCTTTGAAATGGGAAGTGGAGGTGGGGGATATAAGGGGGAGAGGGGGAGCAGAGGACAGTAATAAGCATCCAGTCCCTGAATGCAATATTTGACACCAAACTAGTGATTCAACACAAATGCAGGCAAGGTTTCCAGGATAAATATCACTCCGCAGCACTATTTCATGTTGTATACAGACCTTATAGGGCACCTTAATTCTAATCCTTTTTTTTCTCAGCTAAAAAGATCTTCTTTAATTTACACTTTTAAATAGAAAGTTTTCCCTACTTCAGCCTTGCTCTCAATACTCATCCTTCTAGGTTTAGATGCTCCTTGCAATTCAATGCCCAGTATTCTACTTCTTCCTTCCTCTCAAATTATCCCTTTAACTTGTTTCTACTTATTTTTATAGGCCCCCAAAGCCTCTTCCTCAGAAGAATGTGCAATTCAAAAAGCCCTCTCAACTACTCCCTATATCAAAGTTTAACTACGGAGACCAACAATACCATTTTTCCTGTTTGGGTTTCAGGAAAGATACATTTTAACTAAAATTTCATCACTCATAAATTCCTTCACTAAATCTTTCCTTTCCCCCCCTCCTACACTGGATTGTTTTATATACAATCATAATGTATTCAAACACCCAAAATGTATAATTATATAATCATACAAAGACTTCCTAAAAATATATAATTTTAAATATATAACACACATACTTTATAACTCTGGTATTGGGAGTACAAGCTAAAAAAATGCTGGAGTCTTCTTATTAGTTGTGTTTGCTGTTTCTTGTTGAGAAAGAACGGTAGAGGCTCATCATACAATTGCTATATCAGAGACCACAAACTGTTAACAACAGGATTCTACTGAAGATTGTAAACACATTTAAAACTTTTTCCTTTAAAAGAAGAAAGTTGGAATTGCATAAGCGAAAACCAAAGCTTCTATGCTTTGCCTATAAGGATACACAATTCTTATAACTGGAGTTTTGTACCTCTTAATTAAAAAAAAAAAAGAAGAAGAAGAATACATGATACTGATTACCTCCAGTTTCCCCATAGGCTTCATCTACCAAACCAGAGCATTTATAAGGTTAGTATTAATGAGTAGTATGAAAAATCCATCTCTCTATAAATGCAGAAAACTTTCTATCCTTCAGAAGACTTGAAAAAATATTAAAATGACTTTATAGAAGGCTGGTGAAATTTAGTTCTGAACTCAGAAAACCACCTAAGGGATAATTTGTGAATGCCATCTGGGATCCAGGCAGCCTCATCAACAAAAGGGAAAACTGGTTGAGATCATCCAAATCTAAAATTCACATACATTTTTACATCTGGACTGAATTAATCTTTTCTTGGTACCGGCTTCCATGTATTAAAATAATTGTTTGCAGGTTTTAGTTTTTTTTTAAAAAACCCACAGACTCAGAAATCAAAATCTGCAACATTCAAGTTGAAAACTACAAAGAATTCCTTTATCAAAAAAGTTACTTGTGAGACAGGACTCATTTACACTAAACTCTGAACTTGACAGCTCAGTCAAAAACAACTCTGTTTGAAACTTTCATTTCAAGCATCTGCAGCAAAAGGCTACATGGTCTATTATGTCATAAGTTCTGAAAGCCAAAAGCTTTGTAAGTGTAGTTAAAAGTGGAAACAAAGTTCAGAAATCAGAAAAGCTCTACAACCCACCCCCCTCCCCCAATTCAACTAGACCAGCTGAATGAGTTTCTCAAGAACTTGTAGCTAAAGATTACCTAGCACATTGACATTTCGCTTTCAAAAGCAGCGGTCTTCATCCTGGCCCATTCAGTTTTCCTGTAGAGCCAGGAGCACCTTAAATCTGCAAGTTCAAATTATGTATTTGAAGCTGGTAGCTTACCCCTGTTGCCCCACCAAAAAGGAGGGGGTAGCAACAGAGAAAGATTTCCTGTCCCTTGAAATGTTTGGGGCCCTGCAAGAATTGATTACTGTGGTCCATCAGTGTCAGATCTCAGGCACTCTTACAAGCAATTCAAAGGGGGGTGGGGGGGAATTAGTTCATATTACAGGCAGTCTGCTTTCTGGAAAAGATATCCTGCAGATAACTTGATACTAGATATCCCCTGGGGGACCCTTCTCATCTAATAATCCCAGAAGTCCATTTTAATATGAAATGTAAATCCAATATGTTTACAAACATACTGAAAGAGCATTCTAATGTCAGCTGTCTCATACTGTGGAGTATTTTCATTTTTAACGTAATACTTTTATTTCTCAAAACCACACCCAAGGAAAAATGATTAAGTGCCAGAAGTTTTATACGACAAAGGACAACAACACAGGCATCTGTTTTCCTGCCTCTCTCTTCTGGTCTTCTCCCCTCCCCCACTCTCTATCCTGCAGGCAGTTTGCCGGTCTTGGTGCTTGTTAAAATTACCTTCTACAATAGTTTCAGATGCTGTAGATTCTGAAAAACTTCTGATACTTTAACACTGCTGAGTCTAAATTTATGCCCTGCTCTAAGAAGAGAAATCCAAAAGTCAAAAGCCTTTTTAATGACAGATGTATTACGGAAAATTTTCCCCACAAAGTTTTGATGCTGTGAAATATCAACTCCCTGAAATCACAGAAAGGAAATGACTTACATTCTTGCAAAATGAAGCCACTAGCAGTTTTATCCAACAGTATTCTCTAATCCCTAAACTACACCCTGTAGCAACGGGGAGTATTTCGTTCAAGGACTAAATTTAAATAGATGCTTATAAAACCAATAAACAAACATCGTCGGGTCCCAGAGAAGAAGAGACGGAATCCTACATGAGAAATCCAGCAAGAGATACTTTTTCTGCACACTCAAAAAGGCTGGAGAGCACAGGCAAGTTAAAAGCAACCCGAGAACGCTTGCTTAAGTTTTCCTTCCCCGCTGCGGGCAATGCACAACTCCTGAGGGAAATACTGGCAAAACAGATTTTTGCTAAGAAATCCAAACGAAAAGGGTGTCAAGGAGCTAATATTTCTTTGGACACTAGCTACACAACTGCACGGCCTGAAAATCCGCCAACTTTCATTTCAACTTTAAAATGGGCTTATTTTGACAGCTTTCCATTTTTTCCTGCCTTCAAGAAAACGCCCTCACCATTAGGTTATGCTGTCCCGGGACTGGAGGTGCTGCTATAATCCCTGTGGACCTCACCCGGTGGCTCCCAGCTGTCCATCCCTGACAGGTCCTGGCCCTCCCCGATCAGCAGCTGGGGGTCTCCTCTGCCCCGGGCCGGGCCTGCGCTCCGCCAGCTCCACCAGGAACCCAAATTCTGCAGGCCGCGCCCCCCACTCGCATCCCACCAAGGCCCCCTTCCGGCGTCGCCGAGCCCGAGCTCAGCCTCCGGCTCCCCCGACTAGGGGGCGATGGGGCAGACCTCGCGCCTCAGGTCTCCTCCCGCAGTCGGGCTGCCCGGGCCGACGCGCGCACAACAGGCGGCACCCAGGAATTCGGGGTTCAGGGGCTGGCCCCGCCACCGGGTCACAGCGACGGGGCGCGAAGGGCAGGCGCCCCAAGCCCAGGGCGCCGGCGACCACCGGGAAGCCGAGCACGGGCACCGAGCCCGGGGGCGCAGCCCACAGCCCCGGCCGGCCTCCCGCCCTCGCCGCAGACGCGGCCCCGGAGCTCCTCGCCTCCCCCGCCGCCCGGCTCGGCTGCCCCGGGGCCCCGTCCTCCCTTCCCGGCGTGGGCGAGCTCCGACTCGCGGAAAAGCGACCTTCCAGCCCGGTGCCCGACGCCCAGAGCCGAGGCAGCGACGAGAAGGCGAAGAAAGACGCAGAGAAGGGGACACCGCCTGGGCTGGGGCTCGCGACTTCCAGAAGCCCTCCCGAAGTCCCGTCCAGCCACCGCCACCCGGCCGGCAAGGGGCACAGTGAGCGGCCGGGGCGCGGTGGCTGGGCTGGGGGGGGCGTCCTGGGGAGCCGGGTTCCTGGTCTTACCTCGGAGATAGCTCGCAGCACCAGGCGTCGGACTCCCGTCAGCTCTCAGTGCCTTCCTGCAGCCGCCACGCCTGCCCCACTGCTCTCAGCCCCTTGGCCTGAGCAGCCGGACGAGTGCTCCGCGTCCGCCCCGCCCCTCGCCCACGCCTCCCGCCCCGCCCCCCGAGGCTCCGCCCCCCGTCGGCCCAGAGGTGGCGGGGGCGGTGGCAGAGCCGCGGGAGCGGAGCTTGCAGCCGCACGTGGAGCGCCTGCAGGCCCCGCCCCGGGCCCAACCAAGCGTCCTGCGGAGGGGTGCCGCGAGTCGGGGGCGGGAGGAAGCCGAGGGCGCCACGCCTCCGGGGTCGGAGAGGGAGGCGAGCCGCAGACGGATGCTGTGTTAGGACCGCGGCGATCTAGGCCTTTCCCCGCGAGACGGAGACGGAGGCGCGAGGGGACACTGTCAGCTACCCGCCTTCTGGCCTAATGGCCCCTTCCGACGCGCGGACCCCCGCTCCCGGGGATCGCTCCCTCCGGAGCCCGGTTGAGCTGGCCGGGGGCGGCAATTTGGCCTGATCTTCGTCTTATTAATTCGGAGCGACTGTGGGGAGGCCACTGAGAGAGGAGGCGGTCCCAGCGGAGGAGGCTTCGTGATTCCTTGCTCCCTCCCGTCCTCCTGTCTCGCACCCACCTGCCCACCCACTACTCAGGACGCCGCTCTTTCGCGGGTTTTATGCTGGATGGAGGGGGCGCCGCCGAGGAAGCCAAGCCTCCCCCGCTAACTCTGCCTCTCCAGGTCTTCAGGTAGACAAGGCCTCTCTATCCGCTGTGGTTTTAGTGCCAGTGACCTCTCAGAAATTATACCTGTCCGCTCTTGATGGTAGCCGAGGGTCGGCGCGTGATGCGAAGGGCCAGTGGAAGATATTTTTTATGGCACTAAGACTCAGGACAGGAGATGGAGATTTCTTT
This sequence comes from Eschrichtius robustus, assembly GCF_028021215.1. Classification (NCBI taxonomy): domain Eukaryota; kingdom Metazoa; phylum Chordata; class Mammalia; order Artiodactyla; family Eschrichtiidae; genus Eschrichtius; species Eschrichtius robustus. Next base: position 48,738,193 of record NC_090824.1, read on the forward strand.
GCCACTTTTAGTTGTTGGGTCTAGGGAAGGGGTGAGTTACGCCTCTCCAGTCAGCCTGCTCCAACTGGACCAGCTTCTGGGGACTGGAGACGAAGAGAGAACCAGCATCCACCTGGCCCGCAGGCCCGCGACCCACAGAGCTCCAACCCGCCCACCCCCAGCCCCCCAGGCTTCTACCCTCCTAGGTCTTCTGTTGCCTGCTGATCCGGTGAGCCCTGGCCAGGGGCGGCAGTAACGCCCCACAGGGCCCCTCACTAAAGGAGCGATGGGGTGGGTCTGCATGTGACAAGGAGACAAGGAAGCAGAGGACCTAAGAAAGGACACCACCCCAGATCAGACTGATGCTAACAGAAGCCAGCTTTAAAATTGCCCTGCTCTTTTGATCCAAACATAAATGTATAAAGCTAGCTGTTATTGGTTGAAAGTATGCCTGTGTGCCTTGTTTGCATGGCAAAAGAAATTCCGTTTTGTGTTCACAGCTGAAGCTTCCTTGGAATAGTTGTCTTATTCACAGCTTTTACATTTTGGGAACCATGACATTAGAACTGAATACTAAGAACGGTAATCTTTTTGCCTTTCCACAATTGAAAATACATTCGGAGCTTATTTCAGATAAAGCAGAACAGTTTCTAAGCCTATTGCACTCATGCTTTAAAGTCATGACTCCCGTTATAGGAAGGAGGTCAAGAACCATGTTCCAATGACTACCTTTTAAATTAGCTGTATTTAATTAACAGACTGAATTTAAATTTTTGTTTAGTAGTTGATTACAATGTTGGCGTTTAAAAAGTGGAGGATTATACTTTTTCTCTCATTTTTGTCTTTAATATGCATTCAGAATGAGTGCATATTGAACAGTAGTTGTTAAGGTCTTAAATTAACTTGAGGTGAGACAAGTGAGAAATATAATACTGTCTTGGAAAACAGTTCCTAAATCTGATTTTTTTTCAGGCTTCATGCATAAAAATCTAGCAGATAAAGAATAACATATTGTTAGACTGTAAAACATTGCTGCAATATGAGATGAATAGGTAACCCAAGGAGCAAAATATTTTAAATATGATATCACTTATATGTGGACTCTAAAAAAACCCCAAACTCATAGATATAGAGGACAGATTGGTCAGTTGCCAGAGGAAGGGGTGAGTGGGAGTGGTCAAAATGGGTGAAGGTGTTCAAAAGGTACAGACTTTCAGCTATAAGGTAAATAAGTACTGGGGATGTAACATACAGCATGGTGACTAAAGTTGAAAACAACGTATTGTATATTTGAAAGTTGCTTAGAGGGTAGATCTTGAAAGTTAACACACATGCACACAGAATTTGTAACTATATGAGGTGATAGATGTTAACTTGTATTGTAATCATTTCACCATCTATACGTATATCAAACCTTCATGCTGTATACCTGAAACAAATAAAATGTTATATGTCAATTATATCTCAACAAACCTGGAAAAATGGTAAATTTTATGTTATATATCTTTTACCACAATAAAACATCATATTATCACTCCTACTAATGAAAAGAAGCTACAATTACATTGAAAAAAGAAAGAAATCAATAAACCTCTCAGGATATATAAGGCAAAAAAATAAAAAATAAAAAAAACCCCTTTTTTAAAACATGCGTTTAAGATTGGGTTTATTGTCTAGAATTTGATTATAGCAAAACTTACTGTATGAATTTTTTTAAGTATAATGATCATGTTAACAGTATGAATACCTTGATAAACATAGACTCTTAACATGATACACTTTGTAAACTAAGTACTTATTTATTTACTTGTTTATTTATTTTGGCCACGCCACGTGGCATGTGGGATCTTAGTTCCCGGACTAGGGATTGAACCCCAGCCCGCTGCATTGGAAGCACGGAGTCTTAACCACTGGACCGCCAGGGAAGTCCCAACTAAGTACTTTAAAACTCTTAAAAATCAGTTTTATAAACCCCTGAAACATCATAAAATTCGGAAAGGATTGCTTTGGAAAACAACGCATAATCCACTCAAGATGGAAATGGAACTGAGAAAGGATGGGTTGTTTTAGATGTTTCTTATCACAGGAAACGTTTTTCTGTGCTTACTACAATAAAGAATGAAGTTTTGTAGGTAAAGTTATATTTTATTATTCTTTTTGATGTTGAGATATAGATTTATTTTCATTGGTATGATGAGATGTTTTCCTAAATATGAGACATTGCCCATCAAGTGAAACATTATCCGAAAACACATCTTAAACTAATACTTTCTCCATAACATATAAATATTAACATAACTGTATGTTTTTGCTTTAGTTTTATCAGGAAGAAGTTATTCGTTCCATGAATGTATTTATTGAGTACGCCCTTACACCAAGCACAGGGTGAGACTGTGGGATTCAGACCTAAAAATAGACTCTTGGAGTAGTTTGAGGGAACAGGTGAGCAGGTAAACAGTTACAATATACTTTTTACTGCTTGCTATGGTAGAGATATGCAGGAGGAGTAATGGGAAGGCCTAGAACCTTCAGGGAGGGCTTCAGACATACCCTGTCAACTGAGATGGGAAGGATGAAGGACAGTTTGGGAACAAGTTGGTTGAGGTGGTGGTTCTCAAACTTGGCAGCATATTGCAACCACCTGGGGACTTTAAATAGAACTCCTGATGCCTGTGTACCAGGCATATGATTTAATTGGTCTGGGATGTGACCTGGGCTTGGGAGTGTTTTCAAAATCCCCAGATTATTCTAAGTGGAGACACATGTGGGAACCATGGGTTAGGGTATCTTAGGAAGAGAGCGCAGAATGAGCAGGTGCACGGAGACATGGTTTTAAAGGACAATGGCCGTAGCCTCATTTTGGAATTGAAGAGGCTTAAGCTTTGGTGGGTGATAGTTACACACTTTTATGGAAGAAACACAGTTGTATAGAAAACTAAGAGATGTGAACTGCTATAATTTACATTCCTTTATAAGTACTGATATTTTCCAAACACCAGAATAGTATGTTAAGAATTAAGATGAGTTCAGTATGTTAGAAGAAAAAAGCTTAGTTATTTTTCATCTTTTATACATAATTCAAGGGAATTTGGGACTTACCGTATGTTTTAATGCTGAAATATAAATTCTAGTCAAAGGGAGAAGCCAGTAATTTGACATATTAGCTTTTAAAGAATACTTTCCCTAAATTAAATACTGTTCATCATTCTGGCTGAAGGTCATAGTAAAGAAATTAGGTTCCTTTTTCTTTTTGGTAATTACTGAAGTTCATTGAAAAAGCAAAACAAAATGCATTTTAAAGCAAAATAAATTTAAGTAAGTCCTACTCTAAGGTCTTAAATGTCCCTTTAGCTAATGTATATCACTTTGAAAGAAAAAAAGAATCACTTGTGGAAACAAATAGTGCAGTGATGTAGTCCTGGTTTTCACTGACTAAAACTCCAAGTGCCCTTTTTATTATTCTCAGCTAGTATATAAATTGTGTTCTGTAAAATAAAAACACCAAAAGATATTTTAATTCTCAAGGAAAGGCAGGAGAATTGATTAACAGTCATTTAATCCAGCTGTCTCATTATTATGTACCAGGAATCCCTAACCAGGAATAGAAAGAATTACATTTGACCCCTGAACAACACAAGTTAGAACTGCACAGATCCACTTATATGTGGATTTTTTTCAATAGTTAATACTACAGTACTACAGGATCCGCTATTGGTTGGATCTGCAGATATGGAACTGCAGATACAGAGAAACCACACATATGGAGGAACTGAGGGTATATGTGTATATGTGGAGGGCCAACTATAAATTATACTTGGATCTTTGACTGCACAGAGGGTTGCTGCCCCTAAATCCCACCCCGCACCCCTCGGTTGTTCAAGGGTCAATTGTATCTTGCAGAGACAGCACAGCATTGGGATTAATATTATGTACCTCTAACTCAGGAAGATTTACCTTTACCCAATTTAGAGATACAAACTTGAAAAAGTCTGCATTCATTAAATTCTGTTCTCTTGGCCATCAAATTTTGAGACACTGTTTTTAAATAGGTTAACTTGATTATCCTGGGACAAAGTCTGGTTTTAATACAGTATATAAAAGTTTACAGGAGATACATTTGAAGAGCTTCTTTCTTTCTATTCCGTTATGGTTTTAGTTTCACCACAAACACCACATTCCAATTCCCTGAGGGCTTGAATTCTTGATACTCCAGACAAAAGCTTCCAGAAGACCGGGGGCAGGCAGGCCAGGCCCTTTACTCTTGAGGAGAGGCCGTTCTAAGTGGTACAGCGGAGGTATTAGGTACACAAGGTAGGAGAGCCCAGCACAGAGAATTGCACTGAGGTCTTGGAATTAAGTGTGAAAAGAGCATTGCTGCCTTATGCATGGGCTTCACATTCTAGAGAAGACTGAGGACAGGTAGAAGGGCCCTCATACCAAAAAATGTCTAGTAGAAGGGACAAGACAAGGGGTAGACTGCCTACAGTATAAAACCTCCTGATATATGCCGCTTGTGTGTTTATACAATGGGCCTTTAAGGTCCCAGAGCAGTTTTTCGGTCCGATTCCTTGATTACTCTCCGAAAAGCTGAAAGAAAACATTCCTACCCCCCAGAGATGGAAGGCAATGCCCTCCACTCCCCATTGGGGGAGACAGATGAGAAAGGAAAGGAAGTAGGACTCTGGTGATAGACTGGTTACTCTTGAGTTATGCCTCGGGCACACGCTGATGATCTTTATCTGGGATAGTATTCTAGGTGGCGTCACTTTGAAACACAAATGATAACAGTACAGATGTCACTGAAATTCTCTTCCATATTTAAATGCCATCTTATCGATTTGTGCCTGAGGCACATGAAACATACTGAACTAGAACGGGGGAGGTATGAACGTCCATCTTCCCAAATGAATACAGACTTACAGCCTGGCTGATTCTGGCTTTCTTGAGGGAAAGTCCATTTATGAAGAAGGTTTAAAATCTGTCCAGTCTGTTTTAATTTGGTTACCTTGAGTAGATTGTAGGCATAACGAACATGCTCTTAAACTTGATTTTAGTTGCTTAAAAAAGAATGATGGATAAAAGTACAAATAAGATGTGCTTTCTCTGGAATTTCACAGGAGATTCACTGAGGCTAAAGAACTCTGTCGGTGGGGCCTCCAAGAGACAGCCCTACCCATCTGCAGTGGTTGGGATTTTGGTTATAACACAAGGTCCTGGCGTGCTGGTTATTATTAACTGGTAGGATAAAAGGGAAAAAGTATTTGTGAACACCCACATTAGATCGATGTTTCCCTTTCACCTGATCCTAGTTTAGAAACAAAACCTACATTCACTCTTGTTTGGCTTGCCTATGGAACCTAATGCCAAAAAAATCTTAAGAAATTCTTCTGCAGGCAAAGCAGTGGTTCCATTTTTCTTTTTCAAGGGTAGCCTAATATATCATTCTGTTAGCCTAAACAGAATTCTTATGCTCTAGTTCTTTGACGAAGGGACACTGGTAATTAGACTATGGAGTTGGAATTAGGAATCATGGATTTGAGATTGTTCTCAAAGGATCTCAGACCCTGAAGTTTAGTTTTGACAGGCCGGGAGAATAAAGTGCTGGTTGGTAGCACTCTTAACTAGATCTTGCTTTGAAGGTAAGACCATTCGGGGTTGGGGGGGCGGGAATAGGCTTTCTTAAACTTGCTTTCTGTTAAAAACTTTTAATAAAGTATTTGTGATTCATATATCATAAGCCAAATATTCTATGTGATTTCTGGAGCAGAAAAACAGAATCAGCAAATTAATGACTTTCTCTTCTGCCAATAGTTCTATATTGGATAATAATTTTTGTCACTTTCACCCCAATTTCTTAAAAAATAATGGGGATATATACCTAGTACATGATAATTTTATATACGTACAGATTTAATATACAAATGAATATAAAATAATTTATTATCACATCACAGTTTTTTGGTAGCATTTTCACAATCTGAAATTATTTATGAATATGTTCACTTGTTTGTCAACTGTCTCTCCATTTAGAATATAAGCTTCATGTAAGCACAGATCTAACCTCTCTGACTGCTGTGGCCCCAGCATCTAGAACAGCGTCTGGTACATATTTGTTGAATGAATGAATCGCATAAACTGTGTGTAGGGAGGGTATGTATGTATGTATGTATGTATGTATGTATGTATGTATGTGTGTGTGCGTGTGCGTGCGCGCAAGCGCACACAGCTGCTTTGAGAGTGAGGTGGAGAAAAGAGAGAAGGCACTGAGATGAGAATGGGAGAGGATTAACATTTGCTGAGATGGTTCTTGGACAGATATCCCAGGTAATGATGAGAAAGAATCAATCCCTTAAGAAGACTTTCAGTTGATTTGAATGGGACATCATACATCAGCCAGTTTACCTAATGTTTATATTTAAAGTATAAACATATGGTATAATTATCAATGTTCTATCTCTACTGATATTCCTTGATGTGTACTTTATTTCTGTGTGAGCCTTCCCCCTGACTTTAACTACTCACACTACAGCCTTTTGAGATAGCAAGAAGAACGTTAGAGGGATTTTAATAGAGCAGTTAATCAATTATTGAATTCCTTGCCAACAAAACATTTTGATGAGATACCCTTGGGAACAGAGTGGTTTGAGTTGATCAAGAGGAAACGAAGTGGCCTTGCTTCCATTCCTTGCTGGATTCCCCCACCTCCATGTGAAGTTTAACTGGACCTTGTGTCATCTGGAGCTGCTCCATCTCTGAACACTGGAAACTGCTCTGTCCACCACATCCTGCCCTTCTACCTCTCCCACCAGAGCTGTTGTTTGACCTTGAGACTTTCAGTCACCAACCCGCACCCACCCCCCAGTTCCTTCAGTTTATTAGCTGTTTTGGGCTTCCCTTCTTAACCTTTGAGTTTAATGCCTGGGCTTGCCATTTTGAATATATCCTCCCCTTAGTCTCAACGTCCCATATCTCTTTGACCTTCTAATGCAGCTTTCTTAACAATCCCCAAATTCAGGTCAACTCAATCATCAATGTTCTTGCATTTTGCTTTAAAGTCACTGAGGAAGATTAAGGAAAATCGAATACATGAGTCAATTAGTCATATCACCAAGACAACACTTGCGTCAGTGGAGTGCTCACAGATGTTTGGTCAACTTTTTACTCATTCCTGGTTGGCTTCCTTTTCCTTTCACCACAATGATCGTTCAGATTTTTATGGCTCTCAAGTCCCTCATCCTTCTCTGAAACACTGCCACTCTCAAGGGTTGATCTAGCTTGACCCTTGGCTGGTCACTGGTCTAAGAGGTTTATAAGTATTACCTCATTGAACCCTCATGACAGCCTTTTGACAGAGGAACTGTCATTATCCCTGGTTTACAGATGCCCAGGATCTTAAAGAAAACAAGTGGTTGTGCCTGGATCTGAACTCAGGAAATCTGTCCAAGCTCATGCTTTCTCCCTAAACTGCCTTGCTTCTGGTGCAGAGTTGATCAGGCATCTTCTCACTAGGGCTTTAGTCCTCTCCACTTCCAAGCTTCCATGTATCTTCCTCTTAGGCCATTCTCTCCTGACTCTTCTCAGTCAATTTCCTCCTACCAAAGCTCTGTATCCCCAGTCCCCACAGCTGCTTGAGGGCCTTCTCCATCATTCGTTTATTCACTTAGCAAATTCTTATTAAGTACCTATTGTGTACCAGGTGTTAGGGACACAGAGGTAAACGAGACCTTATCTCCCATCTTGTAGTTAAATTTCAATTATCCACTCTCCCTCTTAAATATCCAATATCTGACCCTCTCCTAGACCCTTCTTTCCACCTACAGAATGTTGAAGTCACTGTATATTTCACACTACATCTAGCACCAATCGTGACAAGGCAGCAGGTATGTGTTAGACAGGTAGATGAACAATTCCAGGTAAAGTCATCAAGGTTTGGAAGTTTGTTCTTAGTCCTCCTTCTGAAAAGTGGTCCACTTGAGGTGATCTGAGCAGACCTGGGAAGGTTCTGAAAACCAACCTTTTGTATGTATGTATGTACGTTATGTATGTATGTATGTATTTCTGTGGCCGCACCGCATGGCATGTGGGATCTTAGTTCCCTGACCAGGGATGGAACCTGTGCCCCCTGCGGTGGAAAATGCAGAGTGTTAACTGCTGGACTGCCAGGGAAGTCCAACCTTTTGTCATAATTGACTGACTAGTTGCACTTTAGCTGAAAGTATTCCCACAAAGTTAACCTCAGACTGGTACCTATACAAGAATAGGTACAAGTTTAAGCCCTGTATTCTGCAATTGTGGAAAGAAAGATACAAGGCCTTATTACAGGAATTTCAGCATTTTTAAAGGGGGAGATGTATATTTTTGAGATAAGGCACTTTTCAAACCCCTATTTTGCCACTTCTAATCTGGTGGTTCTCAACCAGTATATGACTTTTGCCCCTCCAGAAACATTTGGCAGTGTCTGGAGACATGTTTAGTTGTCACAGTGCGGTGGGGCATGCATGGTGAGATGGGTGATACTACTGGTATTTCGTGGGTAGAGGCTAAGGATGCTGCTAAACGTCCTACAGTGTAGGGTACCTCATGATAAAGAATTATTGCCCCTAGTTGAGAACCGCTGATCTAAAGGGTGAACTTGACTGGAACATTTAGGTGCCCTGTGAGTTGGGATGAGGGGAGGTTCCCATCTAGGGATGCTGGCTGAGCCTACTGAAGGTCTGTTGAAAAGAGTTGCTGGAGGTGAGGGATCATTTGGGACCGACAGAGAGAGGTATTTAGTCTCGGTTTCTCCATCTACTCTCCTAACTTTACCTGGATCTCTTTCTCAGCCCCAAGACTTGATACACATTTTATGTCTTCCTGTATCACCTTTATAAGTATACAGTGATTTTTAAGAGGGAAAGAAAATAGGATAATCTTTTTATCTGACGAAAGCCTTGTTTGCATTAGCATAATTTCTATCTCTGGCTATAAAATTTCTAAGGTGGTAGAACACATCCTCTTTGTCAGCCGAGGTATGGCAAGATTTATCTCAATTCATATTAAATGATAGTGATGTCAGAGAAGAAAAAATTTGGAAACGCTGAAGCTTTTCACTTCAGTGAAGAATCAACTTACTGAACTAAAATTAGTCTTAAGGAAAAGTTATATTAATAAAGTATAAACTTTATAATTTAACAAGCCCTGACTAGTTATTAGTTCTCACAATGAATAATAATTGTAATTACTTAAATAATTTGCTAAATTTTATTTTAAAATAGTGTGATAGAAATGTACTTAATAGATTAAATATTAAAAATTGTTTTGAACAAATAGCTATTGACAAATACTACATAGAAATGAACTTTGAAAGGATTATTAGGGCTATCAAAAATTATTTGCATAAATCATATTGATCACATTCATATTGACTACAGCCACTTCCTTGTCTCTATATTTCCTTCCATTATTCTTCATATCACTAGCATTTTAAAATAAAGAATATATATGTATGTATTCAAATATATTCAAATTCTCATGAAAGCAAAACCCAAGAAAAATAGCTTTAAAAAGACATCAGTAAGTACCTTTTACAAATATTGCCCGATTTCCACTTAGACTTATTAGCTGATTTATTTTAGATAGTGGTTTCCAAACCCATAAGTGTATCAGAACCTTTTAAGAACTAGTGACAGGGCTGGGAATCTCAAAAAAAAGCAACAAACTCTCCAGATGATTCTGACACTCATTTGTGACCAGTCTCTCTGTTAATACCGATGCTAAAGTAAGATTTAAATGAACAGGCCAGATTAAAGATACTTTTGAAATGTTTCATTTGAAAGCCCCAAAATACTTTAGGTACTGTTACTCCACCAATTCATTTTATCCAATGAATAAAAATGGGTGTTGGTGGGGAGGTAATGTGTTAGTAATCTTTTTGTCACAATAAGGACATTGATGTCAGTGCATCCAATTCAAATTCACAAAGGGTTGCCTAGTTTTAATTTTCTGTGATGTGAATGGAGTAACTAAAACTGTGATCATTAATTTGGTCAGTAGGAAGCTGCTGACCTTAAACAAATAGACTGCCGATTATTTCTCCAGCAAAAGTGGGCTTACTCAGGACCAGCAAAGAATTGCAGTTTGGGGTCTGCACCCATGGGGAGCCACTTTCAAGTCCCACACAACAGGGAGAGGAGATCTCTTTCATAAAGGGGAAAAGGAAGTTGGGAGGGTTATAGTAAACAGAGTCCACTGGAGGAATTGAGAGTTCAAAGTATAGTGGCTTTTCATTGGCTGAGTCTCTCATTGGCTGAGCTCTTGCCAGGCAAGAAGAGGAAGTCTTCTTCTTTTTGGGCTCTGCTATCGTTGTAGGGCATTTTAACCCAACTCTAGTTCAACTGAGGTTTCTGTTTATTAATTTTTACAAAGTCATTCAACTAAAGATAAAGCAATAGAGACTACCAGTCTTAGTGAATAATGTGAATAACATGAATAACGCATCTCCAGAAACATCACAATAACATTAAGTCCCCAGAAACTTCCTCATGAATCTAATAGCATGTAAATGAATCACAGTCTTAACTAACATTTCTGTAAATATGCTGCAGGGCAGCTCTGAGAATATAGACTGAACAGAATATATAAGCATCCCAGTTTTTATTTCTTCCCATTTCATAGCTTTGCTCTTTTAATGCTGCCTGATAAACATCTATATATTTCATGCCCACTGCACTGACCCACTCAGGGCTTTGGAAGGTGACCGACACCTCATGGATAATAAGTGCAAGCCTGCGTGGATAGATACTATTTTGTTCTATGAATGACGAGTGGCTTCAAAAGAGTGGTTTCCAGGAATAAAATAAAATGACAGTTGATGGTTTATTATTTACTGTGTTGCAGGTACTGTGGCAAGGGTTTTAAATTTATTATCTCATTTAATCATAGCAGTCACCCCCTGAGATAGGTACCATCACAGTTCCTACTTCACAAATAAGGAAACCAGGGCACAGACAACATACCCAAATACAAAATGCCCCTTAGTATTAGAGTTTGTAAATAATTTTTTTAAAGCAAAATGGAAAAGTCACAGTTTGCATTTGCATTCAATACAATTTTTAAAACCTGACACTAGAGTGTCCACTTTTTAGCAAAGTGTCTGATTTTTCAGACAGCAAGCTACGGTATCAGAAAACTTTGAGAAATACCCAAGATCTGTGCCCACTCAAACGTGTGCAAACCCAGATTTGAGACAGGAAGGGCTGGGGACAAAATTCTCAGCCCTGCTGCCAGTGGACAGATCTATTTTTAAATAATTATAAAGAATTAAATGAATTTATAAAGAATTATGTATCATTTGACAAGAAGGTGTCAATAGGGCAGTGCCTGATGGCACCCCTTCCACCCTAACAGCTTAAGTTTGCCTGGGTTTTAAATTGATAAACTGAAGGAAGAATGACAAAGCTCTCAGGTAAGTTGCCGTTGCCTCTGCATTCTATCTGCAGCCTAGCTTTTTTCCCCTTCGGGTTTCCAGTTACTTCATCTGAGCCACACACACAACATAAAGGAGAGAGTTGGACAGTTCAGGGTCCATGTAGGGAACTGATGGCAGTCCCTGGAATCACCTTTGCCTTTCGTTCCTATGGTTTTGTTTATCACGGCTAGAGCCGAGCTGTAAAATGTAGCACGCGACAGGAGCTTCCTCTGTCAGCTGTGGCTCCCAGAGTGACCGTCAGCCCAGCCCTGACGGTCTCTAGGAGGAATGTGAACAATGCAGAACCACCCACAGCTGGAGGCTCCCAGTCTGAATGGGGTGGTAGGGACCGAATTACTGTTCCCACTGATGTTGAGGATGAAGATCGGGCACCGTGCTATCCTATCTCACTCCAAACCCATGGAAAGAATTTGGCAAACGTTCCATTTCTTAAACAGAGATTTCCCCATTACTCTTCGCCAACTTGGAGAACTAAAAGTCCTTGAGTTTCAGGAAAAGCCAGTCATTAAAACCTTTTGAGAGATCTGGGGAGAGATGAGTTAAATTGGAATGATTTTTTTAAATGGTTTTAGATGGATTTATGGATTACCTTCCCGAAGATATAAAGATATCAACTTGTCTTGTGAATTTAATCTTTAGCCTCAGTTTTTGAGATTGCCCCCATTATTTGTAATTCCTACTTCAAACTAAAATCCCTCTAGCTTTGTGACTTATGCTAATTAACAAGGAAAAAATGTTTTCCCTGTTCTCCATTCCCTTGAAGCTTGTTTTTAGATACAGGGCACTGCAAGTGTGTGCGGTTGGGCAAAATGTTATTGCTAATTGTACTGTTCTGGCTGATTACATGCCATTTGCTTGATGTCAGTTTTTTCCCCCAGCAACTACTTCCAGGCAGTGGTATCACTCTTATGTATTATGCTTCCAAAAAAAAATTGCAAAAATACGTTTCTAAAATAAAGGAATGACACATACATTTAACATCATTCATTAACATACGAAATGGGGGCACATCAGTTGTAGAGTAAAACCAGTTTTCAAAGGATTTTGATTTAATGGTTGTGAATTCAAATGTTTATTCTTCCCCTTAAATAGGAGACATAGTCATATAAATTTCCTGTCAGTTATTTTAAAGGAAAACAAACATTTATTTTTTAAAATGTAAAATACAATTACTGTTTACTTAAAATGTTTATGAATGTGAGAAAATAGTTCAAAATGAATATGGCCTTTTCTTCCCTATGGTGCCTCCATCTTTTCATTCCCAGCCCTCTTGGGGAACAGGGTCTCTCCTCTTCCCCCTCAGGTCATCCCTCTCATTGTGCCAAATCAGGACAGAGAAACAACCACTCCAGGACCCATGGGACATGAGCACAGTCCCCTGTAATAATGAGAGACCTTCCAGAGGTCACATCCCACATTCTGGCCTTTTCCCTTTAGATTTTATCTTCAAATTGGACCTTACGTATAATAAGTGACATTTGAACAGCATTTTGCAGCATTTAAACCACAGGCATTATCTCATGGGCCTTGCAAAAACAGGACAGGGACTTCCTGAACCATCATTTTCAACATAAGTCAGCATTTCACATGGCAACTTCTGTAGAGCTGCCCAGAATGGGCCAATAGCACACAGCTAGACAGATGGTTAACTTTAGGCAAATTTGATGACTTGACTAAAGCGATTTAGTTGCTTGCAGAGTGGAACAGAACTCTAGGGTAGGAGTGGCCAGGAGCAGACAGGCTATGATCCCTGCCTGCCTTCCTCACTTATTCTGCAGATGTAAATGTAAATAGCTCAGAGCGGAAGGGGTAGGTACACACCAAATGAACTCTTTTATTGTGTTCTTTAGTAGGAAAAAACAGTTGTTTCCTAAATAAAGGATATTTGGGAAAAGACCAACTGTAGCTGCTTTATTGAGTGATTACTACATGTCAGGCATTCTCCTAAGTGCTTTGCAAGTATTGTTTTTCATTTAATTCTTATGCCTCCCACAAACCTGTGAAGTAGATAGCATTTTTTTTCTTTTTGTAATCACTTAAAAGAGATGAGGTAATTGAGTCATGGAGAAGTCCCTTGTCCTAAGATCTTTTCTCCCCAGCTTTGAGATATAATTGACATATAACATTGTGTAAGTTTAAGGTGTACAGTGTGATGATTTGATACACATATATATTGCGAAATGACTACCACAATAAGATTAGGTAAGATTGGGTAGCACATCTATCCTTGGCTAAGTTCTAAAGTTAGGATTCAGTCCTAAACAATCTGATTGCCGAGAGCAGTCCTTAACAGCTAAATGTACTGCCTTGTGATAAAATTTACTTAAAATATTAAAGGAAATGAGAGCATTTTAAATTGTTTTCTGAATATATTTTTTTGAAAATCGAAAAACCAAGAGCCTTTACTTATATGCCAATGATTTTGTTTGCCAGTACCTGGGCTCAAGTAATTCAGAATGGCTCTGGGTCCATACACTGGACCATGCCAGACTCCGCCTACTCAGTACTGGAAAAGACCTGAAGCTTCATACCAAGCACTGCTCAGGAGTCTCTGGGAGAAGAATTGGAAAATAGAATTTCAGAGCTGGGAGGAAACTTATAGATAGTTTAATCTCACCTTTTCATTTTATAAATGAGAATACTGAAGCTCAGAGAGATTACGTGACTTTACCAGGTTATACATTGCTAACTAGTAGCAGAGCCAGGATTTGAGCCTGGGCTTTTTGTCTGCATTCTTTCAGTTACACTAAGCTGCCGCCAAATCCGTGAGATAGAATTTTCCATTTCCTTTTCCAGTGTTTCAGGAAATGTCAAAAGCTAATATCCATTATTTAAATACATTTATCTAAATTTATTTTTGCCTCGATTATATACATTGGTAAATGAAAATGTGTTTGGATTTCCCAAGAGTACTTGAATTTCATGAGTGTTACATTTCCTACAAAGGGGCCAGGCTCAGCAATTTAATTTTCATGGGCTAAGAGCTCTGATTAAAAGCCTTTACCTTGACAAATAATTGGTTTTGAGAGCAGGGGCTGGAGATAATTCAGAGACATGATGAGCATTCATTCATTTACTCAGACATGTATTGCATGCCTATTATGTTTTAGGCACTGTGCTAGCTACAGGTCATACAAATATAATTACGACATAACTTCTTCCCCTTTAGGAATCATTTTCCCCTTTCTTTCCTATTAGCAAAGGATCTGATATAATCTTGCTGCTCTTAAATTAGGTTGATGTTTCCCAAGGTGTATTAAGGGTACTCCTTGTGGTATGCCACATGATTTTAGATGGTAACAGACAAGCATTTAAAAAGAACAGTTATGAGTCCATTTCAATGTAATATTTTAGAAAAATGAAAACAGCTCACAAACCCATATTCAATGGATGTGATGGCTTAGAACATGGCTAATTATGCTGGTGACTACTTTCTGCAGACCGCGTGCACCACAGCATGACGCTCAGGCCCGTTATGTAAACCTTCTGCCATAACATTTAGAAAGTACGACAATATGGTTTTTTGAAAGTACAGCTGATATGGATTAATAGCATGGATTCTGCAGGTACTGAATTTCTGTGTTCATCACTGTGTTCTTTTAAAAGATACATCAAAATGTCACCTCTGAAGGTTGACAGTCATTTAGCATGTCAAGTATAATACATAACTTTATTAAGCTGATCACTCATAGTGGCCGTTCTAAGGAAATTATTTTTAGGTAAATGTGTTAGAAATTGATTAGGGTTATTATTTATACTGTTTGCTTTAAAATGTTTTACTTGTAAAATACATTACTTTTTTATTATAACTTTACGGTTACCTTCTACTTACGGCAAATAATTATTCACTTTTTTATTTTTAATTCAAAGATGTGCAACTGTGTTCATATTACAAACGGTAAACACCAACACTAATCAGTAAAAACGTCATGTTAAACTCGTTTAATGAGATGGTTTTTAGTAAGCATCTGTAGCCTCACCCTACATATTTGGGTGATAGGCTTTCTCCTATATTAAAACTACCTTACACACCTACATCACTGCCAAGTACTGGGCTGTGAAGGATGGGGCAACGTGCAAAGGCTACAACAGTCCGGAGGAAGCTAGCAACTCAGCTTTCCTAAAAAACCCTGATACTACATATGATTAAAACAGAAAGAGAGCAAGAGAGAGGAGGAGGGAAACAACAGCGGAGTTTCAGGCCCAATCTTCAGAGAGTTTGATTTAGTAGATCTGGGACTGATAAATCTTCATTTAAAAAAACACTGTTCATCATCAAAAAATTCAAACTGACAGAAAAATATTGTAAACAAAAATCCCCATATATCCCATTATTTAGATTGAACAGTTATTAATATTTTGCCATATTTGTTTCCTCTATTTTTTGAAATTTTGTTTGTTTGTTTGTTTGTTTGTTTTTTGGCTGCCCCACATGGCTTGCAGGATCTTTGTTCCCTGACCAGGGATTGAAACCGAGCCCCTCGGCAGTGAACGCACGGAGTCCTAGCCACTGGACTGCCAGGGAATTCCCTGAATTATTTTAAAGCCAATCCTAAACATCATGATATTTCACACTAAACACTTGAGTGTATGTCCTTAGATAACCAGATACAATTATCTGGTTACACAGCTAATAATAATTCCTTAGCCTCCAAACTTTCCACTTATCCCCAAAATATCTTCTTATAGTTGGTTTGTTAGAATACAGGTCCAAACAAGTTCCATGCACTGCATGTAGTTATTACACAAGTTAGTGTTTGTTTGTTTGTTTTTTAGTTTTTTTTAACGAAGAATTCCCCTTTCACGTGAAACCACCATTAATCAGTGTCTCAATCAGGCTGGCTCTCTAGGCTTTTAGAAGATAATTCAGATTTAGAAAGCGTCATAGATATCATTCCTCTTTCAACATCTTTCTGTGCTCTATGGGTTTACCAATCTGGGTCCTGGTTGGAGATATTAGACAGAAGATGGGTGAAATGGAGAGTTGCCTGGATATGTGAACTTTGGGTAGGACAAGAAAATATACTCCTAAAGCAATTGCAAATTTTCTGTGTCATCTTTCCCCAAAGTGTTTCAGGAAATGTTTCTGTGATTACAAGTTTTTCTTTTCAAGCAGCTCAGAAAATCCCCCTCTAGCATACCCCTCTTGAAAGCTGATAATGCACATTTAACATATTAAAGTCTTTTTGGTGTTACACAAATTTCACTCCGTGTTTCCCAAATGTATCTGATTATGGAGTTGGGGTTGTTTTTCCCCACCACAGATCACCTGTTAACATGTTTTAGAACGTAGTTTGGGAAGTTTGCATTGATCTATTGTACTATTATTACCGCTTTCATTAGGTACACCAATAAACATTTGTTCTGGCAAAGCACCTTGTAATCACTTCTGCTAGTTTTTCCCCTCACTCTGAGATCCTGTGGTGTAAACTGGTATTTTTATTCCCATTGAAAAATAAGAGCTATTAAGTACGTAACATGAGCTGAGTAACAAGTTTGCTGCCAGAGTCAGGATTTAATTTAAAGTCCTAAAATTTGAAGACTTAATTGGCAAAAATCCAAATAGTCCCCAAATACTAGAGTTTGTGTTGCTTGTTAGAGAAAAAGTAATTTCACAGAATATTACTCATATTCTCATCTCTCATCCCCTGTCCCTCTTACCACATTCCCAACCTAAGCATGAACAACCCCTAACTTAATGCTCTGAGGACTAGAAAAACTAAAGGGAGACAGTGCTATTTCCCCTGAAACTAGGCATCCTAAAGATGAGTTACCACTTTTTCTTTCATGATGACCATATAAACATTTATGGAAAAAAATGGAGTAAGAGACACATATATCAAATACTCCTAAAGACAGAGATTAAGGAGGCCTTCACTGTGGAATCTGTAAATGTGTTTCTTTGAGACAGCTCCTGCAAGTAACCTCTTCTAAATGCTCCACCCTATTTCTCTACTGCTATGACCACCACCTCTCAGGGATGCCAGGTGATGGTGGGTGGTGATGGCATCAGCAAAGGTTCCGCTTACCCGCGGGAAGCAGAACTATTACTCAAAAAATGTACCAGGTTAATTCTGGAACTTCTCAGTTTCTCACCCTGGGTGGTAAAAATGTCTCTGCGGTTTTTCTCTGCACTATCTGGGCAAGTGCTCAGAATGAACAATCTTTTTTCAGCTGGGAGAAAATCAAATAATCAGGAATACCACTCCTCCCCATCCTTCCTGAAGCTTCGAGTTTGATCCCTAGTCCCCAGGATGTGAACTTTGTATACGCATAGGCACCAAAGTGTGGAAATAATAGAAGCCCTGCACCACAAGCTAATTGTTGGCTGTATAATTTAGACCATTGTAAATCTCACTGTTATATTTTCTCACTAGTTAACATTTACATGACCTTTTTTTCTCCCTGTTTCTTAGAATTTTCCTCCCTTATTTATTTCTTCTCAGTTGGCATACTGACATAAAATTGGCTCAGAACTACTTGACCTGGGCTTGAATCCCAGCTTTACTCGCTGTGTGACCTTACACAATCTACCTAACCTCTCTGAGCTTTCACTTCTTCACCCGTGAGATAGTGATCATAAAATTATATCAAAGATTATGAAAATTTCATGATGTGAAAAATATGAAAACGCTTATCTCATTTCCAGTGTTTGGGCAGTTGACAAATGTTGGGTTCTCTGCTTTCTTCTCTTCTCCTCTGCTTGCATTATTTATCACCCAATCTCACCATTTGGGGAAGAAAATAAAGAATAAATTACTTCCCTGAATTTGTTTGTTTGCTTGTTTTCTTTGAAATAACACCATGGGCTATGAGAGGGTTATCCTAAAGGGACCTGCTTCAATTTGCTGGAGCAGAGGAGTTGTATAGGAGAAGCAGCTGGCCCACTGGCCCGGGGGAGAAGACAGTCCGTGCTGAGCCTCCGCCCCTGCCCACATAAAGTGCTAGGTGTGTGTGTATGTGTTTGAACTTATTCTACTTGTTTGGCCAAAACAAGAAATAGCAAATAAGCATTCCTTTTATGTTTGTACAGACATCAAAGGGTCTGTTTCAAGTTGGTAAATGACCTCTGGTCATTTTAGGATGCTTATGATCCTATTGAATGGGTATAATTAAAAAGACAGAAAATAGTAAGTGTTGACAATGATGTGGAGAAACTGTAACCCTCTTACATTGCTGGTGGGAATGTAAAATATTTTTTCACTTTGAAAAATCATTTGGCAGTTTCTTAAGAAGTTAAACCTCACCAGTAATTTTGCTCTTAGGAATCAACCCAAGAGAAATGAAAACATATATTTACACGAAGACATATATATGAATGTTCATAGCAGCATTATTTATAATAGCAAAAGACTGGAAACAATTCAAATGTCTATCAATTGTGTATGGACAATGGAATACTATTCAGCACTAAAAAGGAACAAACTACTGAAGCTTGCTACAAACAAGGATAACACTCAAAAACATTACACTAAGTGAAAGAAGCCAGGTGCAAAGGACATACTGGATGCTTTTGTGCACATGCCTAGAAAAGGCAAATATATAGGAACAGATTTGGTGGTCACCTAGTGTTAGGGGTGGAAATAAGGATTAATTGAAAACAAGCATAAGAGATCTTTTGGGGATGTTGGAAATGTTCTCAAACTGGATTGTGGTGATGATTACACAATTCTATGAATTTATTAAAAAGTCATTACATTGTACATTTAAAAGAGATGATATATCAATTATACTTCAATAAAGCTGTTTAAAAAGAATGCTTATTGTTATGCAATTCAAGAAATGATCTCCTTATCAAAAGTAACATTCAGAGATTGTGGAGAATATGATAATCAGGGTGTATTCTTAGAAATAGGGACACATCTGTCTTCCAGCTCACGTATTCATTATTCTCTGATTCTAACAGTAAACAACCCCAATGCTCCAACTTTCCAACTGGGTAAGCTGTGAGCAGAGGAGGGAAGCAGGATTGGGTGATGTCAGCCACAGAAGAGAAGGTGCAGAGGGCAAATAAGCAGAATGGAACTACTTCTGTACATTGATGTCAGGAATGGGGGTGGTAGCACACACCTGCATGGCCTGATCTTTGGCAAACCAGCACCCAGTATGCGCATGCTGCCACTTCCTATCTTGGCCAGCAGTCTCTCTTTGCCCCACCCTATCCCACTCCTGCTTTTCGATTTCCAACTTCCTCTGAGCTGTGCTTCTCCATCTATTAGTCCCTCAGTCATCTGCGCACCAGGGTGTCCTATCTGGCTAGATCCTCTGAACTGTCTTAACCCCTGTATGTAACAGTCCAAACCAAGGAAAACCCTATCTTCCAATTATTATTTTTCGGTTACTTATCAAACTTCTTTCTAGGTCTCATCCACAAACATATACCTAAGAAGCTAAGATTATTAATTTGCAATTTACATTATTGAAGAAGTGAATGTGGGTGAGAATCTCAAAAAATAGTGAAGTTTACTAGTTCAGGACTTGATAATTTAATAATTCTCCCTTTTACTTCATCCAGTTCCAGTATTTCACAGGAAAATAATCACGAGGGAGCAGTGTTACACAGATGAAAGTGATGCCCTCCTAATCTTGATGGTTGTAATTCTACAGGCCTATGAAAAATAATCAGGCATATAAAAAATTTCTACAGGTATATAAAAGAAATCAGAAATTGTGTGAATTTCACACAGAAAATATGAGATAATTTGGCATACAGTACTTATTTAAAGTGGAAGCCTATTTAAATCTACTTAAAATTAAAAATGCCCTCCCAAACCTATCTGCCAATTGAATAGTTTGGATTTTGAATTATATGGCTTTTTTTTTCCATAAGAAGCTTAGAGTACTCCACAAATAATAGCTAATAATTATTGAGTTATTGTGATGTTCTACGCACCTTATTTAATCTTCATAATGACCCTATGAGATAGGAACAATAATTACCCCAATTTTACAAATGAGGAAAGTAAGACATAAAGAGGTTCTCTGCTCAAAGTGGCCGTTGATAGCTAGTACAACCAAGATTCAAGTCCAGGTCTTTCCGACTCCAAAGCCAGAGCCCTCAGTCACTACGTTATACATCCAAGTAGACCTCATGATAATATCTTGTAAAAATTGTCACCCTCATTTTTACAAATGGAGACGCCACAAGGGGCCAAGGACATATGACTCACTCAAGAATAGGCATCAAGTCGGTTTCTATAGATTTCTGTCCTTGAGCCGTGCGGGCCTCCTCTTCAGTGTTTTATAAATTGTTCACCAGGTTGTAAGACTCTCCTGAACAGGACTCTCTTCTTCTAGGGTACTCACCTGACTTTCAGCTATAGGTTCTCCAGACAGCCAGAACATTTCAGACTCTTCATTTGCTGAAAATCACTGGAGTGGCTGAAAATAAAAGGACCATTTGTGTTCAGGTTACCAGGTCATTAGAACTAATTAAGTAGCAACTTTGGTTTACATTCAATGCAAAGATTTTGGCATCCATTCCACTGAGGAAAAGACAGGAGATTATGGATCAAGAACGTTATCACACGGTGGATACATGCACACATTTTAAGTAATTAAAACTAGTCATTTGACTAAAGGTAAATCACTGCATCTCAAATTCCTTTAAAATCTCCCTTTGGTGTGTTTCAGAATTGTTTATCTTCTTAATCTGACATCAGGCAAGAGTAGCAGAGAAGACTGACAAATCCTGAGAACAGAGTGAATGATTTGCAGAGGAATATGCTTTAAAACCTTTCATTGTGAAGATGTGACTCCTGCTATATTCACTGCAGAAAACCCCAGTTCTGAGTCTGATGCTGATAAGTAAAAAAAATATTCACACAGCCTGTAACATGCTGTAACCTTTTCCATTTTCCCTACAGACTTCTCTGATCATGAGTTCAAACAATATTACTCAATAATTTTTATTTTCCCTCAGTAAGAGAAATCTCAAAACTCTTTCATCTGTTTGGCAAACGAATACAAAATAGAATCCTTATTTTCCAGGTCTTGGTACATAACCAATAACAGCTTCCATTTATTGAGAGCCTACTATATAGAAGGCACTGTACTTGGCAATTCACAGTATTTCTAATCCAGACAACTTGGCAAGTTAGGTCTTCTTATTCCTGTTTACAGGGGAAAAAAAGAAAAAAACAGAACCAAGGGAGATTAAAAAAATTCTGTCTGACTCAAAATTCATGTGCTTTCCATCATGCTTTCTCATTCTTCATCAAGCCTTGGAGTACCACTAAGGATCAGATGATTTGGGGGGCTGCTTGAACAACCATTTATAAGTTGCCTATTTGATGCCTAACAAGTGTAGGAAATGAGAATCCTCCAAAGTAAGACATGGACCTTGTTCTCCAGAAGCTCACAATTCAGTAAAGAGAGGAGAAGAGAATGAAATTCTAAGAAGAATGATTCAGACAGTAAGTGCTAGAGGAATTTAGAGAGGGGCCTAGTTATGAGCTGATGAGAATAGCGGGGAGCCTCCTCGAATGACGTGAGGCCTCGCTGAACCTGATAGAAGACACAGTTTGGATGAGCAGAGAAGAGAGGGAAGAGCATCCTTGGAACTAGGAATGAGCTTGCCGAATCCCAGAACAGTGAGGACACCTACCCAGTTGGTGTGATGGGGCTTGTGCCAGGGAGCAAAAAGACTCAAACGCTAGAGTGATTTATCCTACGGCAGTTCATTATGACACTAAAGAAGTTACGTTCCAGTCCGGGTCCAGGGAATAGTTATCCAGGTACCGCTTCCTGTCATGGGTAGAGCTTTGTCTATTTTTTGCCATCATTCAGGGAAAAAAGAAAAAAAAAGTAAGGGGAATCCCAGAAAGGTCATGGGACAAATATGGGTTTAGAAATCAGAATTTCTGGGTTCTGTTTTCAGTTTCAGTCATTTCTTCTCTGAAAATGCAACAGTAGAAATTACTGAACCTCTTCTGAATTAGTTTCTGCTAAATGGGAAAAATATATATCACCACCTCTCCCAACACAGACAAATTCATCCCATTCTAAATATGCAGATTGTTGGAGGTATGATACCAAGTGTTTCAAGTACCGATTTTGGTAATGAAAGTGCCCCCAAACTGCCCTGCTTCACTCCCATATCCCTATACCTATTTCACAGCTTATACTATGCTGGACACACGGTGGGCAGTAAATGACGTGGTTTTAAAATTACAACAGTGTTGGCATCTTTTAGTGAAACAGGAGAAATAGCTTTAACTGTCTTTATAGTCTTCAAGCATAGTTTCTAGATACAATGTAATTATTGTCATTACGATTTTCCTACTACCTGGACAACTTGAAAACTTTCCAATGTGTATAATTACACAGTTTTTAATTTGTGCAAGATTGGGGTGAGCAATTCTGTTAGTGAGTTTTAACAAAGCAAGTTAGGCTTCCAGACAAATTTTCCCAAGCTCCCTTGGCTCTAATTTGGACTTTAAAAATTCATTTTACTAACTTGCTGAGCATAAAATATTTGGTGCTGATGTTTAGCTATCTCAGTGCTGCAGTTTAGAAGGGCAAGTGAAAAACATCCCTCGGGGCTCTTGAGGCTGGACAGAAGCAGCTTCGGACTCTGCTCGCATTCACTGGCTAAGCTGTGCCTAGCAGAGGCTGTTTTAAAAATACAGAGCAATGGGAGAGACATATATTCCATTGTGGGATAATACACCATACACACTCACCCTACAAATCCATCTTGCTTTTAGGAGGCCAACAATATTAAAAGCCAGGAAAGAGAGTCCAATTTACCCTTTTATATATCACTCAAAGTCTCCCAGACCGTTGAAATTTTCTTTTATCCAAATCTGTGAATATTTTGCCCATACGGTGTTCCCAAAAAAGGGCTACAGTCTCTTAAGTTGGGAAACATCAAAATAAGGCTCATAGGAAATTCTTTGAATCTATTTCCAGAGTCACTAAATCACAGTTCATGCCTTATTAATGATCTACAATACCTTCTTGCTTTCATTCATTTGCTCATTTATTCAACATTTATTGACTGTCTACTACAACTATAGTAAACACAGTCCTTACACCCAGACTGCTCCTGGTCCAGTGGAGTAGACAGATAATAAATGCAGTGTAGAGCCCTATGATGTGTTCAGGAACTAAGTGCTAAAGGTGATGGGCGGAGGGCAGCAGTGCTCAGGAAATCTTCCTGGAAACAGGGAAACTGTGAAGGAAGGAGGAGTGGCCCAGATGGAGAAGTTGTAAAGAGGCATTCTAACTGGAAAAACAGCATGTCCAGAGGCATGAGAAAATGTGTATGACCTTTGCAAAAATATGAAAGATGACAGAGCTGGAAGAGGGCTGAGAGATGTGCAGAATTATAGCTTTCAGAGTCACCAGCCAGCCTCTAGTTTTCACAATCTAATCAATTTGAGTGTTTGGATCTGTGGAATACAGGAGCCCAAAAGGACATTTCCTTGATTGGCAGTCAGGAAACATGATGGCAGACTGGTTCAAAATGCCTAACTCCTTGGGGCAAAGATTCTGCAATGTATCCAGCTGGTGATAAAACAAGAGTATCTCACTTCATTTCTTGCAGTATGATCAGGAAGTCCATCAAGATCATTTTTGTGTTGTTTTAACAATCACCTATTCTTTTCTCATACTCCATGCACCTAAGGTGTTGCTTTAACACATAGAGGTCAGCTGATTTTAAATTTTGATCTATTTTTTTCAAGGAGCTGCTGGCATTATTTACTTTCATTGCACATCCAAGAAAACTGAGGATCTTGTGACAAATGGCAGAGCCAAAAAATAAGTCAGTGCAGAGAAAGAATTAGATTGAAGGATTCCCAAAGCTTCGTTTGGGATGAATCTTTAGGGTACTGTGAATAGAAGCAAATACCCTGGAACAGGAACAGAGCTTGTGTGAGCTGGGGGTTGGGCAGCAACCCAGAAGCCGGGTCAGGGACTGACTCTGAGTGAAGCTCTAGGGCGAGAAATAACTCTACTAATGGGGACTATAAAAAGACTTGAAGCTCACAAACATACGATAAATCATTTTCTTCTGTATTTCTTCCTATAACTAAGGATTAGGAGTCAAGACTACTGCTACCCCTTTTCTATCAGCTGTGACCCTCAGCTCCACCTGGGAGATTGATTTTCTTCTCTTGAGCTGCCCTTAATGATCATTTTATCCTAATTTCATTAGTATAAACGTGGTGAGGGTAAGAAATAGCCTATTTGCACCCTGTGGGATGATGTTGATCCCTACTTCTCTCCCCAGACTGCCCCACCTCAGGTGCCCTTAGCACGAGGTATGAAACCTGAGGCTTAGATAACTTGGGTGGAGGTGAAGGGGTGGAAAGGGGGATACTCTTGAAGAAAAAAATTATGTATTATGCAAAATTAAGTACAGAAATGAATAATGATTTAGGAAAGCAATCGTAACAGGTAACTGAGGCCTCGGAGATCTGGGACTTTTCCTAAAATATCTTTAGGGGAGTTACCAGCATTGCTTCCATAGAGACGCTTCCAGATTGTGTCTGGCTTTCCCTTCACACCTGCAACGCTACAGGCTTGGTCCACTCCCAGCACTCACAGGGACCAATGCAAGTGAGGGACTCGAAGCTTATGCTTCATTGGCCTCATGGTTCACCCAGATGCAGTACCACTGATAAAGGCTGCTGGAGAATGACTTGGATGTACGTCCTGGTTTGCTAGAAAGTCCCAGGTAATGCCTGTGATTCTTGTTTACGTTTTTTTTCCAGTTTTATTGAGAAATAATTGACATACATGGCTGTATAAGTTTAAGGCTTACAGCATGATGGTTTGATTTACATAAATTGTGAAATGATTACCACAATAGGTTCAGCTAACATCCATCTTCTCCTCTAGCTACAATAAAGAGAAAAGGAGGAAGAAAATCATAAAGGAAAAAAAATACTTCTCCTTGTGATGAGAACTCTTAGGATCTTCTTATAACAACTCTTCTATATAACAGGCAGCGGTGTTAGCTGTAGTCATCACGTTGCACATTACAGTTCTTAGAACTTGTTCATCGTATAACTGGAACTTTGTATCTTTTGACCACCTTCCTCCAATTCCCCCTCCCCGTGGCCACAAGCCTGATCTCTTTTTCTCTGAGTTTGATTTGTTGTTGTTATTGTTTTCAGATTCCACATATAAGTGAGATCATACAGTATTTGTCTTTCTCTAACTTATTTCACTTAACATAATGCCTTCGAGGTCCCTCCACGTTGTCGCAAATGTTAGGATTTCTTCAATTTTTGTAGCCGAATAACATTCCATTGTGTATATATATATATATATATATATACCACAACTTCTTTATCCATTCATACATCGATGGGCACTTAGGTTGTTTCTATGTCTTGGCTATTGTAAATAATGCTACTATGAACACAGGGGTGCAGATATCTTTTTGAGTTAGTGTTTTTGTTACCTTTAGATATATTCCCAGAAGGGGAGTTACTGAATCATATATGGTAGATCTGTTTTTGATTTTTTGAGAATCCTCCATGCTGTTTTCCATAGTGGCTACGCCAATTTACATTGTGCACCAACAGTGCACAAGGGTTTCCTTTTCTCCGCATCCACACCAGCACTTGTATATCTTGTCTTTTTGATGATGGCCATTCTAACAGATGTGAGGTGATATCTCATTGTAGCTTTAATTTGCATTTCCCTGATGGCTAGTGGTGTTGAGCATCTTTTCATGCACCTGTTGACATTTCATAGATCTTCTTTGGAGAAATGTTTATTCCGGTCCTTTCCCTATTTTTAAATCGGGTTATTTGGGGTTTTGAGTTCTTTATATGCTTTGGACATTAACCCCTTATCAGATATATGGTTTGCAATTTTTTTTTTGAATTTTTAGGTTGCCTTTTCATTTTGTTGATGGCTATGCAGAAGCTGTTTAGTTTGACGTAGCCCCTTTGTTTATTTTTTATTTTGTTGCTTGTGCTTCAGGTGTCAAATCCAAAAAATCATTACCAAGACCCATGTCAAAGAGCTTCAGTGTTCCAGCGTTTTCTTCCGGGAGTTCCATGGTTTCAGATCTTACATTTAAGTCTTTAATCCATTTCAAGTTAATTTTTGTGAGTGATGTGAGATACTGGTCCAGGTTTAAATTTTAATAATTTCCTTTTCTTTCTGAAAAAACAGTCCTGGTTTGCCTTATAAAGTGTATGGTCACCCTATTTATGTTGGACACCTCTGTGACCACACAAGCTGGTCCCAGGTGGGAGCTTTCAGTTCTGACTTTAGCATCTTCATTGCCTTTCTGCCCCAAGTAGGTCTGGTAGAATCCCAGTTTCCCAGTCTTAAAGTCTTAATCACATTGACCTACTTATTGTGCGTTACAAGGAAGGTTCCTGTTTTGTGTTTTTCTATCTTCTTAAGAGTCATCGTTTTGATATTATATAAATTCACACTTTAAAAAATTTGTCAGAGGTGTGTAAGGCCTCTTTCATTTAGACATCCAAGAATCTGTAAGTAAGACCATCTAATCCAGTAGCTTTAGTTCTCTCGGTTATGCTTTCATGAAGATCCACCCACCTTCTTGAACAGCCTACAGGGTGGAGCAGCAGGACATTCAGGCCTAGTTAAAAAGATAGGTCAGTGCCTATCCTTTGGGTGAAACACTGCGTCTGAATGTGCTGGTGGAGTTAAGGAAGTGTTATCCCGGCAACAGCTTGGCCTTGGTGGGTCACACTGTGTCAGTTCATCGTTATTAGAGAAAGACAAGCAAGGCAGGAAATCTCTGCCCCCATGTGAAGCTGGTTTGCAGGCTGGACCAGTAAGAACGACAACACAGCTCCGTTGTGGGCAGGCTACCAGATCCAACACACCACTTCAGAGCCTTTGAGTCAGACGTCAAGCGCAAATAACCAGGCTTATTTTCCCTGCCAAAGTCACATGCAATGTCGAGGTAACATCAAAAAGTTTCCTCTGAGTGCTGATTTGGGCACATAAACAGTGGCATGGTTAGATGCCACTTTGTGTTTAAAGTAATTATACTACAGTGCTGGAATGTGGCGATGTGAAAGCCCCATTGCAGCAAAGTTGATTCTATCAGCAAACTGGCAAGTCAGCTGGCCCGGATCCTGCTTCTCCCTGAATTTACTACTTCCTACTTGGGAACTCTCTCTGGGAAAGTCAGAACTCGTGGGTGCACTGCCCAGCTCTCTAAGGCTGAGGCCAGCTTGCAACCAACAATATGTCTGGGACACGGCTTGCAGACGTTGGCCCATAGCAGCTGTGGTCACTCATGTTCAGTGGGAGCCCTTGGAAAATTGCTGAGGCCGATGGGAGTGACAGTGGCCGTGGCCTGGGTCTGTGTCTCACCTTGTCTTGCCAGATCTTGCTGGGGCTGGACAGTTACTGCTCAGCAAGCTGGAGAAATCCAGCTAGAGAAAGGCTGGTGGTGTGGGCAAGGCTTCCTGGGAAGGTGACATCCCTAGAAGTGAAGACAATGTCTCCCAGCTGCTGGCTGCAGAAGCCCTGACCTCACGGGCCCAGGCAAATGTCTGACCGGTGAAGTCTAACTTCATCCTAAATACAGGGACACAGGGCCTCTTTTATCCCTTTCCACTTTGGAATCCTGCCTTTCTCAGGGAAAAAGACCTAGTAATCACCCCTCTGCCCTATGTCCTGGCACCCAATCCCCCACCGTGTGCCAAATCAGTGGAACTTTTCTTGTGTCTGAGGTGAATCATTTCCCTTTATCCTCACAGAACTTCCTTCATAAGTTAGTGCTGGCAACTATATTCATGCTAATTAGCCGCCCTTGATGGATTTATTTCATCCAGTTGTAAATTTTAGAGGAGAAGTTCCCAGGCCAACTTAAAAGTAGAAGTCACAGGACAAGCTGAGTGGAAATCAGGTTTGGATGACCTCCACAGAGCAAGTTAAGCCAATTCCCATGGGGTTTAAACACAGTGTTCCCAGGGAGGCAAGTTAAAGTCGAAGGAAGACCTGGAAGAAATCTCATGGAGACCATTTAGTTCAGGCACTTTGCTTTACAATGAGGGACTTGGGGCTCATAAAGGTGAATTAACCTGCCCAATCACATAGCTATTTACCAGTCACCACTGAAAGTGCAAAGGGCATGGGTGACACTACTGACTACAGGGGAAATATGTTTGTCTTCTGGGGCAAATTAAATACAGTTGTCACAAGCAAAGGCCTTGTCTATTTTTCTCAAGTTCGTCTTTCTTTTCACTTGTTTTCATGGAGTAATGTTGTATCCCTAAAGAAAGCATGTGGAATCCAGCTGATGAGATATTTCAGACTTTCTGAAAAGTATACAAAGTTGCTGATGTAATTTTGGTAGGTACAGGACCAGCTGTTGGAAAGTATGAACTCCCCAAACATCTGGACTGATCTGTGTCCTAGGCTCCAGTCATAAACTGTGCATTAGCTATAAACCTTTATGCTCTGAGTCTGGAATATTCTCTGACTCCCCATCTGTCTCTGGCGCTTTAAGAGTAGTTAGGCAAGGTAGTGATGGTAGGGAGGTTTGTTTTATGGCGTATTTGGGAAGAAATCTTTCTTGTCATGTTTATGATAACTCTTCCAAATGGTATTTTTTCTTTATGTACTGGCATCAGATAGAAGTGGAAGTCAAGATTTTCTCTTATTTTTTCTTTTCTTTTTTCTTTCTCCTTTCCCTCCCTTCCTTCCTTCTCTCCCTTCCTCCCTCCCTCTCTCCCTACTTTCCATTCCTCCTCTCTCCCTCCCCCTTCCCTACTTGTCTTCCTTATTCTTCTCTTTCTTTTCTCTTCCTCCTCCTCCTTTTCCTCCTTGTACCTCAAAGCTCAACTGTGCGATTTAATAAACAGTCACTCATAGTCACAGCTTGTGGAAGGGATACTGTATCAGTCGGTCACTTGTTGAGCCTTGGCCTCCTGTGCACATATGAAAGATAAGGGCTCCTTCATGTTGCTCAGCTTTCGTATAGATACTATGAATATTCATCTTTTAATATAAATACAAGAAGACTCTTCATTTTATAGATAATCAAGACCAGGAAGTTTTAGTACAGAACTTCTGTCATGAGAAATTTCTGTTTTGTGCACAGAGCTGTAATCTTTAACTTTAAATGATTCCAGAATAACAGTCAAGGGGGTACTAAAACACCAGATGACCGATCATATTTTTTGCCTCACAACCAATTACTTGAGGTTCTTTAAACATAGGGAGTGCAAGAATCATCCAGATTTCCTTACTATGATAACTATATATATATATCAGATGAAACTTTGTCAGTTTTTCATAAAATATACATCATAATTGTATTATAATTCTTTACTGATTGCAATGGATTACAATAATTTGCATTTCAATGAAATGATTTTGAAAACAAATCACAAGTACTAATCATCTTCCCCACCAGATCTGTTCCTCCAACAGACTTCCTCATTTCCATTGGTGGCTGCACCATCTAGCCAACATCTCAGGCTAGAAACCCGAGACCCATTCTCGGCACCTCTCAGCCCTCACCCTTCACATTCAATCCATTCACCAAGTCCTGCCAATTTCACTTCCACAATATATTTCAACTCTGCCTAATTTGCTTCTCATCTCCATCTACTCCAGTCTTCCCAGGCCACCATCATTTCTTTGCCTTCCACCTGGTCTCTCTTCTTCCACCCTTGCCTCTCTCCAATCTGTTCTGCTCACAACAACCATGGTGACCTTTTAGAGAAGTAAACAGGAGCAAGTTGTGCTTTGGTTCCAGATTCCTTAATGCAGGTCTAGATCTCTTGCCACTTTTCCCTTGGCTCCCTAAACCCTAACTGCCTTTACTCTTCTTTTGGTGTGTAAACTGATCTGGAACATTTCCTCCTCCTCCCCTCCACCTCCACCCCCATCTCTACTTTCTTTATCAGGCAGGTCTTAACTAAACATCAATCCTCAGCAAAGGTTTGTACCCAGACTAACATAGTTCCCATTGTAATGCTCAAACATAACAACTGGTTCTTCTCTTTCAGAACCCTCACTGCAATTGTAAATTTTTATAATATAATACATATTATAACATATACTATATTGTATTATTCTATCATATATAATGTCTAGCTTCTCCTGCAGACTTTAAGCCCTGTGTGGGCAGACATCATGCGTGTCCTGGCTCAGTGCAGGCATATAATAAATGTTCAATAACTATTTGTGAATAAACAGATCGTCATTATAATGCATTTGTACACTGCATGTTTTATTTTACTTTAAGGTGCATGAGCATTCTAATTCCCTTAAATGTATGTACCTATTGACCAGATGATTTTATCCCCCTTTTACAGATAGTAAAAAACAGGTTTCAAGAAGAAAAATAAGTTAGGAAAGGTGACTTAACGTCCTCAAGTTCAGAGCTGCCTAATACATAGAAAAAACATATTAACAACAGCAATGATTACCATTTATTGTTGTCTTATGATGTTCCAGGAGTGCTCCAATAATATTAACTCATTTAATCCCTATAACAACCCTGTGAGGTAGGTAATATCTCTTTTTTTTTGAGAAAATGGAGGTTAGGTAACTTGCCCAGGGTCTTAAACATATATATATATGTGCATCATGTTAAATGTTTTTTACATACGTATTCATGTTGGTTATCTCACTGACATTGAGCTTTACTCAGTCAGGGTTCTCATTAGTGAGGAATACTGCAGGTAGCATGATTTATTTTCTTTTCTTTTTTTTTTTAACATCTTTATTGGAGTACAATTGCTTTACAATGTTGTGCTAGCTTCTGCTGTATAACAAAGTGAATCAGCTATACGTATACATATATCCCCAAATCCCCTCCCTCTTGCGACTCCCTCCCACCCTCCCTATCCCACCCCTCTAGGTGGTCACTAGCTGATCTCCCTGTGCTATGCGGCTGCTTCCCACTAGCTATCTATTTTACATTTGGTAGTGTATATATGTCCATGCCACTCTCTCACTTCGTCCCAGCTTACCCTTCCCCCTCCCCATGTCCTCAAGTCCATTCTCTATGTCTGCATCTTTATTCCTGTCCTGCCCCTAGGTTCATCAGAACCATTTTTTTTTTTAAGATTCCATATATATGCGTTAGCATATGGTATTCTTTTTCTCTTTCTGACTTACTTCACTCTGTATGACAGACCCTAGGTCCATCCACCTCACTACAAACAACTCAATTTCTTTTTATGGCTGAGTAATATTCCATTGTATATATATGTGCCACATCTTCTTTATCCATTCATCTATCGATGGACACAGGTTGCTTCCATGCCCTGGCTATTATAAATAGTGCTGCAATGAATATTGTGGTACATGTCTCTTTTTGAATTATGGTTTTCTCAGGGTATATGCCCAGTAGTGGGATTGCTGGGTCATATGGTAGTTCTATTTTTAGTTTTTTAAGGAACCTCCATACTGTTCTCCATAGTGGCTGTAATCAATTTACATTCCCACCAAAAGTGCAAGAGGGTTCCCTTTTCTCCACACCCTCTCCAGCATTTACTGTTTGTAGATTTTTTGATGATGGCCATTCTGACCCGTGTGAGGTGATACCTCATTGTGGTTTTGATTTGCATTTCTCTAATGATTAGTGATGTTGAGCATCTTTTCATGTGTTGTTGGTAATCTGTATATCTTCTTTGGAGAAATGTCTATTTAGGTCTTTTGACCATTTTTGGATTGGGTTGTTTGTTTTTTTGATATTGAGCTGCATGAGCTGCTTGTATATTTTGGAGATTAATCCTTTGTCAGTTGCTTCATTTGCAAATATTTTCTCCCATTCTGAGGGTTGTCTTTTTGTCTTGTTTATGGTTTCCTTTGCTGTGTAAAAGCTCTGAAGTTTCATTCGGTCCCATTTGTTTATTTTTGTTTTTATTTCCATTACTCTAGGAGATGGGTCAAAAAAGATCTTGCTGTGATTTATGTAGTAGACTGTTCTGCCTATGTTTTCCTCTAAGAGTTTTATAGTGTCTGGCCTTACATTTAGGTCTTTAATCCATTTTGAGTTTATTTTTGTATATGGTGTTAGGGAGTGTTCTAATTTCACTCTTCTACATGGTAACATGGTTTCTGGTCCCTCTTGAAATTTCTCTTTCTCTCTATGTCCCCTGCCACTGCTCTCCCTACCCTCCCTCTTCCTTTCCCTTCTCCTGTTCCTGGCTTCCCCTCCTGCTGTTCAGTAGGAAAATCTCTGCAGAGCCACTTTTCTGCCAGGCTATTATATACATAGTCAGTGTTCCCACATTCCAAAGGTGGGTAAAAATGTGTGTGGAGAGCGGGGAATTCTGCCAGAACAATGACTCACTGTGCACATGCAAAATGGTTCAATAATAGGTCACTGCCTTAGCGAGAGCGATGCTGTCCGTCCCCAGGGGAAAAAAGGGGGCTAGTAAACAGCCCTCCTGTGATCTGGGACAAGCCTTCTATGACAAATGGAAGAGCCATACCCACCATCAACCACATCCTGGTTTTTTATTTCACGGGCATGAAAGGTGATTTTCAAATAGGGATGGGGATGAAATGAGTTCCTGACATGCAGTGGCACACATATTTATAGTAAGCGTGTACACTCACCTCTAGGTTATTCAGCAATTAGTTATGTAAGTGCTGGAGTGTCCGGTTCCCTGGCTTTTCCCAGCGGGGTTGTTTACTTGTTGGTTTTTTTGGTCTAAATTCCTGCTGAGAAGAACTCCCACTAGTAGAAATATAGGATTATGGTGGAATTGGGCTGGGCTGCTCCCTGCCTCGCTTTCTTCAAAGCCCAGCCTAAATTGCAGGAAATGACCTGACCCCTTTCTCACGCCTCTGTTCCCTGGAGACTGTGTAAAGCCCACCTTGGGACCAGTCCCGCAAATAGCCTCCTTGGCTGACGTAACACTGCCGTTGGGGGAAGAAATCAGCCCGTGTGGATTGGGGCTCTTATACAGATATGATCTTAAGACTCACCTGGCTTTAAGATTGCCTCACAATTATTTTGCTTCTCCTCAGCTCCCTTTTCCAGACCTCAGCAGCTGTTCTAGACCTCTTCACTACTTTCCTCAGCCCCCTTACTCTAGTCTGAGCCAGGAGTTCTCAACTGTGGCAACCCATTAAAATCACCCCAGGACTTTTAAAAAATCCCAGTGCCTAGGCCGCATCCCAGGCCAATTATATTAGATTCTCTGGCAGTGGATCCAAGCATCAGTTGTTTTTTTTTTTTAAAGCACCCCAGATGATTCCAGTGTACAGCTAAGGATTAGAACCATTGCCTTAAAGCAGAGAACTTTCCAAATTCATCAGAAAATGTGAGGCAGTAAACACCAAAGATCTCAAATTCCTATCTGCTCACAATCTTCTCTACATGTGCCGCCACCCTGTTGTCCTGCCCTCTGGTCTTACTGGTTGAGTCATCCCTCTATTTCAGGAAAACTATGTCCTTTATACCCATATCTTCCAAGATCTTCCAGGACCTGCTTGTATCTCTAATCTCTTCCCCTCTACTGGATCTTTTCTTTTAGATTATAAGCAAGATTAAATCTCCCTCATCTTTGAAAAGGTATCCATGGAGCTTGTCATCTCTCTGTTTCCAGCCTCATGCCCATCTACTCTCCACTTAGTTCTTTGTATGCTGGTAATATTCTTCCTGAATACCAGGCTTTCTTAGCTGGACTCGTCCTCATCTTTCATAATTGGGCCCAGCTGCTGCATACACCCTCCATGAAAGAGTCCCAGATTCGCTGCCTGGATCAAGACTCTTCCATAGCGTGTAGTACCTTCAATTGACATTCTCTATTTGTATTCTCTCCTCTCCCCTCAAATGTAAGCGACTTGAGAACAGAAATCATGTCATTTTCATCTTTGTTAACATCGGCACCTGGTTTTTTGTAGGAATTCACCTATGCTTATTGAAATGAATTGCAAAACAATTTTCTACCTAGCTTCTTGGGCAGAATGACGTGGTCTAACTGACTGTAGGTGAATTTCATTTAACCAGGCCCCCATGCTTTTCTCCCGTGAATAACTATCATAGAAATGACCTAGGGCAATTATTGAGACATTCTTCTGGATTTCACATTATGCCACAGAATAATGTCATATTCACTTGTTTAGGATGAATTTCTAAACAAATCCAGTATAGGAATCCTCTCCTCAGAATTTCCACACTTTCCAAGGCCATTGCCCAAACAATAATGATCATGAGAAATCAGAAGAAAGAAGAATAAACAGTGTGGCTTGTACTCTAGACACAGTTTTCGAAATTAAAATTCATACCCTGATACAGCCACTTTTAGAATCCAGCACCATTTCTTTGCAGAGGCAGAGCTGATCCAGCTCTGCAAAGCAGCCAGAATAGGCTACGCCACCACTCTGAGCTCTCACCGGCAGCAGCTTACTGAAGTGTTTCTGTTTCCTTTTGTTTTCCTTTTAAACTCTCCTTCAAAAATACAGGTTACTTCTCAGTCATACTCCAAACGCTTAGCTCCCTCAACAGAATAGCCAAATCCCTACCCTGCCTGATTAATCAGCTGAGTAAATCTAAGAAACTCCTTGGCCGCACGGCCCTTCCTTCTGCCAAGTTTTGTAAAATTCATAGACTGCGTGTATTCATAAGCACAGGAAAACACCTGTGAGCAATTAACCAAATAACCTTGATTTAGAGGGCTTGGAAATATGCTGATGGCCCTCAGACCCTTGGCACGGGTCTGTAATTATGTGAGACCACAACCAAATCATCCCAACAGGCCAATTACAGGAAGGGTCATTCTTTCAAATACAACATGATGCTTTCTCTAAAAATACTTCTGCCTGAGACTCAGAAAGAAGTCTCCTTTATAATGGTGCTGCTTTAAAGCGACTACACATAGGAGTTTGGAAAAGGAGTGATGTCTCAGGCCATTTCTCTGCAATATGTCTATAACCACGATGAGGGGAAAGGAAACCATCTAAACCAATTTTTAAAATTCACTGAATTAAAAAGCGTGTTTAAAATGATTCACCTAGAAAGTGTTGCATTTAACCCTTTGTTTCTGTCCAGCCTAGAAACAATATCCACAGAGTTAACAAATCAAGTCTGCAACCAATAGTATGTCCTGTGAAAATGTAAAAATCCAACTTTTAGAGTAGACAGTCCACTGCAGAATTTTAAAATAATAAGTTTTGTTTAATCCTTTCTTTTATGTGCAAGAATGAATTCTTATCACTCTGCACTGTACCTTACTTTATATTCTACACGCCTATAATATTTAAAATTAACCTCACAATATTGAAGAAAGCCATCTATTTTCAGAATCAGTCTCAAAAAACTCAAAGACCTGAAAAACAAGAGTTCTTAACCAAACATGGATATGCTTCAGGAGCTATGAGCATCCTTAGAAATTCTAGAAAAATTCTGTGTGTATGTATTTTTTTCCAAAGCAGGGGAGTGGGAGGTATTTGTAACTACACGGTCTAGTGCAGTAGCCATTGCTACATGGCTATTGAGTGCCTGATATATTATAGCCTCAATTGTAGTGTACTGTGTTAAAATCCCTACTGGATTTTAAAGACTTAGAGTGATAAAAAAAATGCAAAATATCTCATTAATAATTATTTTACTGATTAATGTTGAAATTATAATATTTGTATGTATTTGACTAAATAAAAATATTATTAAAATTAATCTTACCTGATTATTTTTATTTTTTTAAACCTGGTTACTAGAAAAACCAAGACTACCTACTTAGCTCACATTATATTTCTGTTGGATGGTACTGTGTCCATAGCTTTCATCAGTATTTAAAGGGCTATTTTTCTTAGAGCAAAGAGAGACTTGCTGAGATATAAATGCTCATCTCTCATCCTGCAGATTCTGTCTCAGTGGGCCTTGACAGAGCCTTGACAGAGCACCAGGGGTCTGTGATGCTGGTAAGGCTGTCCTTGGTCCACATTAGAGACAGGCTGCCTTGGAAACCCCTAACACTGCTGGTGTTTCCAGAGACAAACATTGACGCACCCGTCACTTCACCACTGACACACAGATCCTGTAACCTCTCTTCTTCCAGTCTTAGAGGGACACATATCCACGAATCTGCCCTGTCTTCGTGGATTCTCCATCTAATGTATCCATAGTAGCACTTCTCACACCAACCTTGCCCTCCTGATTTTCTATCTGGGTCACAGGCATCTTCGAATTCCTCTTCTCATTCCCTGCCCACACCAGCACACGCAAACAATCATTAAGGCCTATCAATCTTTCTAATACACCCTTTTGTGTTTCTCTGTTACCCCTGCCTGGATTATTGTCATAACCTCCCACTTGCCTCCCTTTTTCAAGATCATCTTCCTCACCACCGTTAGAGTTTATTTTAAAATCACAAATCTGATTATATTACTCCCTAGTTCAAAGAGTAAGTCATAAAGTCCTCATTGTAGCCAAAAAGGTGCTCCATAAACTGTCTCAATCCAGATTTCATCCTTATTTCCCAACCCCCTACCCCACCCATATACACTCCAGCCACACCAGACACACAATCTTCTTTCATGTCTCCAAGCCTTTGAACATGTGCGTCCTTCTGCCTGAATGCCTTTTCCTCCCCTTGCCTTTCAAGACCCACGTTAT
Source organism: Eschrichtius robustus (assembly GCF_028021215.1). NCBI lineage: Eukaryota > Metazoa > Chordata > Mammalia > Artiodactyla > Eschrichtiidae > Eschrichtius > Eschrichtius robustus. The sequence continues at coordinate 48,775,179 of NC_090824.1, forward strand.
CACCATCTCTACTACATCTACTTTGAGACGCTCAAAGCACTTTGTATACGTCTCCGTTATGACACACATCATACTGTATTGAATTGTTTGACTGTGAGCTCCTCTTAGTTATTCACTTTTTGTCCTTGCTGCCTAGTACAGTGCTAAGAACGGTAAGAACTTATTTGACACCCAGAGCAATTCCAAGTAATCTTGTTTCTATAAATCTTCCAAAAGTAGAGCTCTCCAGCCTCGCAAGTTAGAGTTTGAGGAACCTTAGGAAACTTCTAGTCTACTCTCTCATTCCCTGATGAGCAAATCAAGATGCTTAGATGAGTCATCACTTATTGAGTGCCTGCTATCTCATTTCATCTTTATGATGTTCCAGGAAGTAGGCATTTCTATTAATACCCATTTTACAAAAGGGAAAAATGAGGCCCCACTGCATTTAAGCAATGTGCCCAAGGTCACATCGTTAGCTAGTTACCTGGTGAGATTACACAAGAATTTGTCCTGGTACTTGCCCTAGCCATCTTTCTCCTGTCTCATATGACTACCTACAATTTGAGGTGCTCCCTGAGTTATTCAACAGACATGAAGATGGTATTTTACACAGAGAGATAGAATGTTTTAGTGGGAAGAACCACATTATGACAATGATGCACTTTTTCTCTGTTTGACATATTTGTGAGCATATAACATTTTAATCTGCCATCATTTTTTCATTTTCCATTATGACATAAACATTCCTCCATTATTAGTGTATAATCTTCATAAGCATAACTTTTCATGGCTGCATAATAGTCCATCAGCTACTTATACCATCATGCTCAGACTTGTTTGAGTCCTAACTGAGTGATATATAAAAGCATGAAATCCACAACTTGGTAGAATAATACCTCAAAAGGACCTCAGAGATCTCTAGTCCATTGTTTCTCAAAGTCTTGGCCTCAGACCAGCAGCCTCTGCATCACCTGGGAGCTTGTTAGCAATGCAGACTCTTGAGCCCCGCTCCAGACCTACTGAATTCAAATCTGCATTTTAACTAGAAACCCAGGTGATTTGTGTTCACGTAATATATAAGAGATAGTAACTAAAAACAGTAGTTCTCAACCTTGGTTGCACTTTAGAATCACTTGGAAAGATCTTCAAAATCCTGATGTCCAGGTCACACTCATGACTAAATCAGAATCTCTAGGAGACAGACACAAGCATCCATCTTTTTTAATGCCTCCCTGGTGATTCCAATATCCTGGAAAGCCACAGAAGAAGGCACTGAAACCGACCATAGTTGATGAGATGTTTAAGCAGTCCTCTCTCCCTAGTGCTGGAGTTCTTTTTACAGGTCATTCTATACATTCCTATGGGAAATTCTGGTAAAACTAGACAAAACAGAACAAAAGAGAACAACAACAATGGAAACAAAATAAGACCTCATAAAGCTTTTAAGAAAATTTAAATTTTAAAAGTTCTTAAAATTTCCCATTTGTGTTTTCCTTTCCACCCCTCCCTAGCCTCCTTCTCGCTTTTTGCCCCTCTCCCAAGAGATTCCTGGCCATGACAGACTCTGGCGATCCTGCTCAGAGACCACAAAAAGTGAGTTTCCTATACCACAGAGACAAGAAGCAGTAGAAAGACTACTCGATTTCTTCTTAATAATTTTCTTTGTCCCGGCACCTTCTCCTACCTTCACGCCCCAAATCCACTTTCTCCTATATGTCTGTATTTAGGCAAGCAGAGGATTTGGGGACTCCAATTCTCTCTACACAATGCCACAACCATAGGTTGATAGAAAAGTCAAGGTCACAGCCATGAATCGTTTTCCTCAATTTTCTTTTCAATGACTTGACCGCTTTAAAAACAAACACCTGGGTTAACCTGGAAGCCCTTGGCCTCCTAGTCCTGCAGAGTGTTGAACCATCTCGAACACTGGGACCAGGAGGAGGACGCACTTTTTCAAAACTAGGACTCAGCACTATTTCCCTCTTTACATAACCTAGGACCATAGCACATACTCCGAATATTTTGCCTTTTGTAGAGAATGTTGTAGTGGAACTCTGAGCACATGGCATTATACTTGGTCAATGAAAAGTGATTTTTAAATGTTTTCATCTTTAATCCCCTTTTAGGGATTTTAGCCATTCTGGTTCTAATTTATTTCAATGTTTAACCCCTATTTGATACTTGTTTTAAATTTAAACATGTATTTTAAAGGCTTATATTTTAAACTTTTTACTCTGAGTAGTACAAAAATTTTTAAACAGATGTCTCATTAGTCATTGTCAACTGAGTACAAGCACTTCTTTTTCCTCCTGATAATCACAATACGTTAAAGACTTTCTTTTAAAGAAAAAGGTATAGAAAGAGAATGGGATAGGTTTATCAAATCATCAGCTTATGAGATATTTTGGAATTTTCTGGAAGAAAGAAAGTGATTGGAAGGACGGTGACCTGGAAAAAAGGAAGTTGGGGCATTTATGCATGGATACCCCTCTCCCTTAGGCCTCTAGGTCAGGAGCTGCCCTGGGACAGAGGCTTTGTGTGGGTCACCAGAGTCGCAACTGCCAACGTGAGGACATGTCCAAGCTTGCACAGAACCGCCCACCTCAATTGCCACTGCAACCCGAGGTGGGCTTCAGGGCTGCTGCCACCACACACAGCTGGAAATGGAAGAGCCAGAACTCAATCCGATATCTGAACAGGACATTCCTGCTTAAAATTGTCAGGGGCTTCCCTGCTGCCTTAGTAGAGGAATGGGAATGGGTTTCAGATCCCTTAAGCCCTAAAACTTTGGGTGTATGTGCATTTTGGGGGGTGAGAAGGCCTGTAATTTTCATCATATTTTCAAAAGGGTCCATGATAAGTGTTTAAGAACCACACACACACAAAAAAAAAAAGAAACAGAAAAAAGCCCCAGAACATGACAGGCGAGACTGCACAGTTCAGACTCACCGACCTCTCCGGAGCCTCGTCTCCTCCGAGTGTTGTCTCCCCATCCATTCTCCCCGACTCAGTGAACACCGGGTTCTGGTCAGAGAACTTCTCGCCAGTCTCAAGGGCCATAAGACCTTTAATACCTCTTTGATTTAATATATGCCTTTCTCTCTGCCAGGAATGCCATTCCCCCTTTGCTACTTCCTCTGTCCCTTCTCTGCCTGGTGAATTACTTCTTATCCTTTAAGACTCAACAATAAAATCGTCTCTTCTGCTGTGGGCACCCCGCCAGCAGCCCCAGCCCAGTCTCTTCCTCAGTGGCTTCCTAATCAACCCATACACTGATGAACGTGGTGCTTACCCCCTTGGTGTTACAACTCTTCACATGCTAGTCTCCTCCACTCAACAGTGAACTCTCGAAAGCACAGACCATGCCCTCACTACCCAAACCATAACCTGCAACGCCAGACAACAATAACGTCGATGCAACGAATTGACTGGATTGAATGCATGAAGGAATGAATGACTGCATTTATCAGCTTGGTTCCTTGTCTCCCTGGATGTTACAGAGACCCTGACCTTGGGAGATGGGGATATTCATAACCAGGTTTCCTGCTCAGGTTGTTAGAATCTGTCCTGGTCCAAATACACATTTCTGGCTGATTCCTACTCACTTTTTAAGAACTACTATGAAAAAAGAATAATCAGGACAAGGAAGGAGACTTGGGAATTAAGAATGTAACTGATGACATAAAAATCTTCAGTAGGAGATTTGGAAGGGAGAGTTAGAGAAACTGTCAGAAATTGGAGAAGGCACCCAAGCCTGGTGTGCACGTCCCTCCTTGAAGCAGCCTGGACACACCTTCCCACCAGAGCACGGATTTGTCACCCCACATTGTAATGGCCAGTTGATTGGTCTGTAACCCCCAGTAGACTGGGCTTCCTTCAGAGCTGGGACTGTGTCTTTTCCTACCTCTGTCACCTCTCATAGTGCCTGGCACAGAGTAGGTGCTAATGTACATGTGTACTGAAAGAATGAACGATGAACGCGTGAGGGAGTGAAGATAAGCTGTAGCTGGGCCCAGGGTTGAGCGAGGCTCTGTCGTAACTAGCTCTGTGGGTTTTGGAAAAGCTGAGTGACGGCAGATCCCAGGGGGCACCCCCCAGGGGAAGGGCCAGGCTGGGGCAGCAGGCAGGTTCCTAGCTATTGTGAGCTTGCCTGAACCGGGAAAGGGTGATGAGCTGGGCAGACACAAGCGGATGGAACCGCCGAGAAGAACTGGAAGAGAAGGAAGGGGAGGGGAGAGCTCAGCCAGCAGGCAATACTTCGTGAGGAATTACTACATGCCAGACCCTGTGTTAAGGACTTTTCATGCATTCCCTCACTTACACTTCACGAAACCCCCTGTAATTTTTACTACACCCATTTTCTAGATGATAAGGATGAGATGTACAGATAAGTATCTAACCCAAGGTTCTAGAGCTAGTAAGTGATGGAAACGGGATCTGGGGGAAAGAAAAGTCTGGTCACGTCTGCGTGGCTCTAATACTGGGCTGGTGTTCCTGGAAAAAGGTCCCATTTGCCAGGGGTTGGCTCTCCTGGGAGCCCAGAGTGCTCGCTGGGTATCACGGCTCTGCGACCTCGCTGAGGATGGCGGCCGATCCTTTTCCCAGATGACTGCAGTCTCCCTTTCCCAGAAAACACTGTGTGGGAGGGAGTAAATAGCTGGGTTTGGGGCATAATGGTTTTCTTCTGTTTTGTGTTACTGGATTTGATGCACAGAAAACTGCCCAGAACCTCAAATAATTACAGTAAGACGACTCTGCTTCCTTCACGTGGCCGCAGCAGACAGGCAGGAGCCCAGAGACACTGCAAAGCGAGTGTTGTAACCATCAGATGGGAAAAGGCAGGAGCCCAGGATCGGGAATTTCGGACAAAACCGCAAGCACAGCGTGGCACTTGGCAGAAATGGGGAAAGCTCCCACCCCTTGAAGTTTATTGACTTGTTTGATTAAAAAAATCACTTAATAAAAAGACCTTTAAGACGTATAATTAAGGGGGGAAAAGGCAAGTCATAAGACAATTTATACAGTGGGTACCATTTGTGTCAGGAAAAAATTCCACCAGACATTCTACAGTCTGGACGACCATACACTGCCTGCTAACACAGGCTGTCTTAGGGGAGGGGGCCAGATGCCAGAGAGATGTTGGCTTAACCCGTATTTCTGGAAGTTTTCACAATACTATGATAATCATGTATTATCGGGTAATGAAAACTAGAAAAATAAGTTAAGTAGGTTTACAAAAGAGAAAAAGAAAGTGAGAGATGACCCCTGTTGTCTCTTTGTCCGTCAGGATTAGAACCAGTGCTTCAGTGACACTGCCAATTCCTTCTTTGATCGTCATGAGAAATGCCTCAGTTGCCCCAGTCAATTTTAAACCGGATGCATAATGCACCTCCTACCACAAGGTGCCTACTGAACATTGATAGTTGTAGAGTTTGTCCTGAGCCAGAGAGATGGAAGAGATCATCAGGGCCAACATTTTTATAGATGAAGGAAGGAAAGGCACTGCCTTCCTCTGCCCTCCTGGTTTTCCCTGACTTTAGCCTTCTCAGTCTTCAGCATTGGTTTCAGAGACTCAACCCTAGAGCTACCGGGATAGGGATAATTCACGGAGTGAGCCCAGGAGAGCCAGGGTCACTTGGACACTAGCTCAAGGCCAGTGTGTCATGAGGGCAGAGGTGGTGGGTAAGGGCTGCGGGTTAGAGATAGTTCTATGGAGAGGGCTTGCACAGTACCCAGCTGGTGTCTGCATACGTGTGCATAGTATGTGTGCATCTGAGTGTTTATGTGTGTATTTGTATGGGTGACTGTGTATATGTGTGAGTGTGTGTGGGTGCACTGTGTATTTGTGAATGTTTATGTGTGTGTATTACTGAATGTGTGTGAGTCTGTGTGTGTATGTGTGAGTGTGACTATGTGTGTGGAATGGAGGATCTTTCTTTCCCGGAGCCCGAAGCCCAAGGAGATGTTGCAAGGTATCGAAGACCTCATAACACAGTCTTGATTCCTCTGCAGAGGACTTCCAGGTACCCCGCTGTGATTCAAGGATGTGGCCCAGGATAGTCTTTACCTTACCCTGGAGGGAACGCACTTGCCCTAGCCTCTGGAAACTGACCCATCACCCTTCAGGCTATATTGTCAATATTCAATGAAGACACCACTTTCTCTGGCCCTCTGGAGACAACGGTGTGGAAACTGGGTAATTTACAGTCACCCTGGAGTGGATCAGATTATCCAGCTTCAGCGGTGGGAAGGACGCAAGTTCCGGGACTCAGAGGATCTAGCTCCTTCTGACAGGCTCACCTTAATCCCCTTTACAGATGAATTAACTATTTTGTGACTCTAGGTACCTTCCTTTTCAACAGGTTTCCGGATATATAATATAACTTACATTACATTACCAATGCTTGCAAGGTCCACATACCACCTCCAATCACAGAGGGGGCCCAGCTGATAGAAAGAGCCTTCTCCCGGATCCTGTAGAACATAAATAAATCCTACATAGTCTTGGTCTACTGGGTGCCTTTCCTGAAGATGGGGGTACGGCACCTCACTGGGGTGCCTTTTACAACATGATATACATATCCTCTCTCTGCATCCTCAAGAGATGCAGAGAGAGAATATATATTTAAGAAGAACATACATCTTTTGGAGTAAGACATGAGCAATATAATTATACAGACTCTAAATACTTCAGGCATGAACACATTAAGTGAGAATGATTTATTTCTCTTTGATGTAGCAAAGGCCTGCCTGACCCATCCTAAAATTAGAATAAGTAACATAATGCAAATATATGTTAAAAAAAAACCTGCAGAGAAGTATACAGCATAGAAAAAATAATGACTGCGCAATGCATTATATGAGTGGCAAGGCAGGACAGGGAGAGACAGAGTGAACTTTATGAAAAAACGGTTGTGTTTTTGACAGGTTTTGCTTTGTTTTACCCCCAGGTATCTTGAGATTGCAGCTCACACAGGCCATTGACGCTTCGAGGATATAATCTCAAGGACTGAGATTCACATGCCATATTCACATGCCAGTGTTAACAGTAAGCACCAGTCTAGGAGGTTGGGAATGTATGGATATGGAGAGGGCCTGGGAGAGAGTAAAAGTGGAAAGTGAGCTTTTCCCTGGAAAACAAGAAGGACAAAGAGGACGAGAAGAACATGGCACACTGAAGAGTTTCCATTTGGTGTTATCCCACCCAAGGGTTGCTCCTTGATGTTTGCTGAAGTACAATGGGCCCTAGAATCTTCCCTTCACCTTTTCCCATTCTCTTAAGCTCTTGACATCTAGACCCCTAACTTATCTTTAGATGTTTTTAGTGACTCTTCTTATTCCTGGCCCAATCATTTCCTCAAAACAAGGTAATTTTAAGAATACTGTTGTAATAATCTTCATTCTTGCTAAGCCCGAGTGTGCAAGCACTCCTTGGAATGCTATTTACTTGAACTAGAAAATGTGGTAGACGCACAAGTGATCAATTGCCCAAAATCTCTCCCCAGAGTCCCCTCTCTCAACCCACCATGAGGGACTGTAGCTTCCTCTGGAGTTGTGTTTTTTGCATCTCAGAATGCCTGGCACTTTCCTCCTAACAGACACTCAAAACCGTCGAGCTCAACTGTGAACCGTTGGAACAATTTTCCTCCAAGACCCACTCCGTCACACACATGCACACATTCTGCCCACGCCCACCCTCCCTCCCCCCAGCAATCTAGCTGTCCCCAACTGCTGCGGGTTGTAATGGAAGCTTCCTAACCAAAGGGAAAAACCAATGGCTCTTCTGAACCACTCCATTTCCCTCGTCCTCAGGAGAGCTGGCATTCTTGTGCCCTTGCTGCCCTCCTGCCCACACCTCCCCTTCCCCTGCTCCTTGATCCACACATCTCAATTTAGGGGCTTGTCACAAAAGACACTGCTGCAAAAGGTAGGACATCTTTATAGCAAATATTCTCCATGAAGTATGTTGGAAACTGGCAGATTTTTTTTTTTTAATTAATTAATTAATTTATTTATTTATGGCTGTGTTGGGTCTTCGTTTCTGTGCGAGGGCTTTCTCTAGTTGTGGCAAGCGGGGGCCACTCTTCATCGCGGTGCACGGGCCTCTTGCTATCACGGCCTCTCTTGTTGCGGAGCACAGGCTCCAGACGCGCAGGCTCAGTAATTGTGGCTCACGGGCCTAGCTGCTCTGCGGCTTGTGGGATCTTCCCAGACCAGGGCTCGAACCCGTGTCTCCTGCATTGGCAGGCAGATTCTCAACCACTGCGCCACCAGGGAAGCCCTGGCAGCTTTTTAATGCTGATGTGCCTGTCACTACATGTGTTGCTACTTGCTTTGAAAGCACTGTCTTATTTAATGCTTGAAAAAGCCCCAAGAGGATATTTTTTCTTCACTAGAGAAAAACCGAGGCTCGGAGAGAGTGAGCAGTTCACTCCCGATTACAGAACTAGTGACCCACAGACTTGGTTTCTGAACCCCAGTGGGCGTTTGATGCCAAGGCCCTTGCTTCAATATCTCCCAGGAAAACTCAATTTTTTTCCCTTAGGGAAGGATGAAAAATACCTAATGTATTAATAGCCTGTTCTATTTTTCTATCCATCAGATGACAAAGAGTTTTTCATTACATATTTTTCTTTTTTATAAAAGTAATATTTGTTCACTGAAAATCGTGTAGGAAATACAGAGAAGCAAAAAGAAGAAAAAAGATCACTTGTAATCCCACCACTTGGATATAACATGTCTAAATTTTGGTATGGATCTTTGAAGATATTTTTGATTGGAACCTTTTTTATGGATTATGCTGTACAAAGAGTTAAGGTTGGACACATAGTTCTATGCCAATAAATAATTCTAGAACATTCAATTGCATAGATGTACCATACTTAAACCAATACCAAATGGTTAGCCATGAAAAGGAAGAAATATTGTTTGCTCACTTTATGAGTGATAAAAGGCTGCCACCCAAAAGCGTTAAAGCTAAAAAGGAACCAACCAGAAAACTTTATCTAAATCAAGAGCTGGCAGACTTTGCGTGTAAAGGGGCAGGCAGTAACTAGCTTAGCTTTGTAGGCCATGCGGTCTGTTGTAACTTGTCAGCTCTGCGTTACCGCACAAAAGCAGTCACAGACCACACATAAATGAATCAGTGTGGCTGTGTGTCAACCACATTATTTATAGACACTGAAATTGGAACTTTGTATGATTTGCATGCGTCATAAAATAGTATTCTTCTTTTGATTTAAAAAAATTATTTAAAAATGTAAAAACAACCCTTGATCTGTGAGCCACACAAAAACAGGTGACAGGCGGCAGTTTGCCCACCCTTGCTCCAAATCATCCATTCAGGCTTGGAGCACATCACCAGAGCCACAGACCAAGTTACAGAATCAATGAGAATTCTCTTTCCAACCCTTCCTTCTCCTGGATATCCATTCTCTCTCTCAATCCCTCTCTCTCTCTCTCTCTCTCTCTCTCACACACACAAACACACGCACACACACACACACACACACACACACACACATCTGGTTGCCCCAAAGTCCTTCCTTTATAGGCTGGCCACCTTCTCCCTGAGTCCCACAGGTTTAAAAATTACTTCCATTTTCCTCGATTCTCTTTCTGGGAGCATCTGATTATCTGACCGAAGTAGTTCACATTAAGAAGTGATTGGCAGGGACCAATCCGCCCTCTGGGAATTTTCATTTGAAAGAAAACATACAGATGTAGGTAACTGGATGTCAGGGAAGACATTTTTGAGTAGCAGGATATCCAGTTCTTTATTCAGGAAGTTGATTTTGGTGTTATGAGGCTGACCAAGAAGGCTAAGATGATGCGTCTACTGGGTACTTAGTATCTGCAGTAGACCCTTGAGAAGCACAGGTTTGAACTGCGAGGGTCCACTTACACGTGGATTATTTTCCATAGTAAATACTACAGTCCTACACAACCCACAGTTGGTTGAATCTGAGGATGGAACTGTGAATATGGAGAAACCGTGAATGTGGCACGTGGATGTGGAGGGCTGACTATAAGGGTTGGCACCCCTGTACCACCCCTCCCCTTTGTTCAAGGGTCAACTGTTATTGGGGAAGCAGGACAAAGAAAATTAAAAAGTCAAATCAGAGGCTATTAACTGTCAAGAACTGATGAATAAATTCAATGGCTAAGCTCTGGTGGAGACTATTAAAAACTGCCCAGTGGTATCAAGCCCAGGCATTTGGGGACATTTCTCTGTATGCTCTGTATACTGGCAGACATAGGGCCTTACCCTTTGCCTTTTGTGGCTAATGGCTTCACGACATCCTCAGGGGCCCAAGGCTTTTCTCCAGTTAGAACCCCTGCTTTATGGTTTTACCTGTGCTGTTGTATTAGGCAGCAACACAAGCTTGGAGGCAGTTCTTGAGCCTTTTCTTAAATAGCCAGAGATGTGTGAAGGGCTGAACAAAATGCCTTCACGAGTGCTTTAGTGACTGGGCCAGGGAGTTTCACCACTAACTCTAAGGCAACCATTGGACAAGCAACGGGAAACAGGGCAACAGGTGTGGATGTGAAAACATCTCCTGCAAAGGTCTCCTCTCACCAAAGAGGCGGAGGAAGGTAGGTTACTCAGAGTGAAGTCACAAGAACCTTCTTTCCTGAAGGACACGCCCTAAACTCCAAGGCAGTGACAGCCTCCTCACAGGTATCAAGAAAGGGGGAGCAAAAAGGTGGCCTCGGGAAACAAAACCAAGCTTGGACCGAGGTGCTCTACTCCAGCGGTTTCCCTTTGCAGCGATGTTTGCCTGCCATCCGCCCAACTTCAACGCTGGCCACAAGCTGGAATTCAGCTCTACCCCAGTTCCGGGAAGGCTGAGGCGGGGTCCGCCCAGGAAATTCCAGGAGAAGCGCCAGGGCTAGGAGAGGCAGCTTGAAGGTCGACATCTGGGTGTCAGACTGCTTCTGAAAGCAAAGGGTAAAAAAATACACCTTCCCTCTATGTTCTAAAAATCGCCCAGATACCCTTTTTTTAAAAAATCACCCAATTTTCACTTCAATGACAAGTGCTAATAGGTCGTTAAAATAATATGCGTATTACTAACCCAGGCTATTGGAAACTGGGGTTCACTGCAAACCCTTGACATTGCCTTCCTGTATCTGACCGTGGGTTCCACTTCATCTGGCTCCCTGCCTGTGGCAATGGCCAGGGTTTGAAGAGACATGCAAATTGCCTAGCTAATTAAACTCTGTACTTTTAAAAACAATTTTCTCTCATGCCAGGCAGAGTTAAATGGGTACAACTTTCTTTGAGAAAGCCAAAAATGAATTCTGGGCTTAGATATTGTAGATAAATTTGCTGTCTTAAATTCTAAATTTCAGGAAAATAAAGGCTTATCATGGAAACTGTTATTTAGCTGTAACTGTGGAGATGTAGGTATGATGCTATTATTAACCTGCTTTACAAATGGATGTGTCAGGAGCTGGGAAGAAAGACTCAGAGTTTGGTTGCCAAATGCCAGTGTGGGTAAATATCCATGGTGAACTCTTCTCCCTTTGGTAATCATAATGCTAGGTCTGTTTCTAGCCTTTCTCACTTTGGTTATAGCACTCGGCAAGAGTCAGATGGATTTCAGAGTCAACTACAAGGGAGTAATCCAGAACCCTGTTGATAAATAAATTGTGTTCCAATCACTGGTGCTCTTTTGAAATATGTTACTGAATGAAGCAAAAAATTAAGCCCCTAAGCTTTAGCATATCTTATTTTGCTATTCACCATAATAACTCTGTGTCTCTGTTCAAGTAACTCATTCCCTTTGGCAATTTAAAGGAGAGCTTGAGGTAAGAAAGTGAAAAAAATACAAACCAAATTGTCTTCTTGTTTATACCTTTTCTGGAAAAAAAATGAGAGTGCTGTAATGAAAATTAGAACGGTAACAATGTCACCTTGTATTTATAAAATGTAGGGGGTTTCAGATTGGGGCTTTCAAGTCTTCTGACAGCTTTATTTTTCAGGTGAGAATAGTCGGGAATCTGTGTGATGGAGATCAGGTTGGCCACGGGAGCTGAAATGGAGACCAGAACTCCCAACTCCCTCCCTGAAGCCTGAGGACCTGGCAGTCACTCAGAGTGGAGACCAGACTCCAAAGGGAACCATGCCCAGTGAAGTAGGAGGGTCTCAGGGGCGTTTCTTTCAGCATTTAACATAGAGAATTTTACCTGGGAGATCATTTATCATTTAAAACCTGACTCCCAAGCTTGGAGTAAAAAGGTCAAGGAGTGACTGAGGAAGCCCATGCTTGCCTTGGAAAGGCAATGAGCTACCACAACAAGGGACAACAGGTGAGGGAGGGGAGAGAGCCTCCCACCCTGCACCCAACAACCTGCCTCAGTTACTCTTCGTGGGCTTCTGCCATGGACGTGAAGGGGGTGGCTAGAGGTTTGGCTCTTGGGGCCACTTTCTGTGTCCGTGAGTACAGATTATAACGATGATTTCTGTTTGTTTTGTTTTTTCATTTTGGTTTGGTTGTTTTTCTTATATTTTTTCTCCTCTCTATGGCAAAGCTGTTTTTCTCTCACTCTCTTTTTTAAAAAAATCCTTCATTTGCCAAAGAAGACACAAAAGAAGAGCCAAAGGAAATTAAAATAGGGAATTTTCCACTGAGAGGGAAGGCTATGACCTAACAGGGCTTCTTTCCTTTTCTTTCAACCCCATATTAATATTAACAGCAAAAGTCAGATGCAGCAGCCCTCTGTTTTCAGAGCCTTCTCTGTTCCCAGGTCTGTCTCTTCCCACACTGTTCTCCCAAATTGTCGTCAGGTTCAGTGGTGCAGTAGCCTTGGGAAGCTGGCCTCCTCCCTCAGGAGGCCACTCAAAACTCTTAGCAGGTATGCGTGCTGGGTCCTTAGAATTAGAAGACCTTACAGCCATCTGGTCTTGAAATCTCTTTACCCCTCTCGTTAATAATAACTCAGATCTAACATTTTAACTCTATAACATTTATAGAACACTGTGTACCAAGGAATGTTCTAAGTATTTTCCATATATTAACTCATTTGTTTCTCACCTAGCCTCATGAAGGAGGTGCTATTATCATCCCCATCTTACAGATGAAGAAACTGGGCCCAGAGAGGTTCAGTAACTTACCCAAGAGGGCCTTCTAGAAGGTGTCAGAGGTGCCTCTTTGCACATTCTGGCCAAATTTGCTGTATGTGCCCTAGATCTTCTGTCTCCTGCCTGGAAATCTGCCCAGCTGCCACTCCGCCAAGCCAGGTATTGTCTAAATCCCACCTAACCCTCATGGTCCAGGGCTATCTCCTCCAAACAGCCTCTCCTAATTGCCTTCAGCTAGAGTCAGTCTCCTTATTCTGAATCAGCAAAGAATTGTAACTGTGCTGTGTGCCATGTGCCATGTTCTGCCCTTTATAAGCACCTTTTATCTTTAAAACCATAAGATAAGCACTCTAAGATCTGATGCATATCTGATTTATCTCTGTGCTCGCACATTTCGTAGCTTATGTTTTGAGCTCATATCTGTTGCAGTATTTATCACATATCAGAGAAAATGGCTGAATGAATATGCACACTATACATTATGTTACTTCATGAACCAATGCCCTCTTTTACATATTGCAATTAGGCTCACTGGATATATTAAATGCATACTCACAAGAGGAATCTTTACAACATCTGTCAAATACTATGCAATTTTTCCTGAAGGAGAAAGCATTTGTATAGTGTATAAACTTGAACCAACAGAGCAAGAAATCTGAGGACCCCCGTGTATACATGCAGGGCACTGTCTGCCCAGACGAACCAGGAGTCACATTGCTTCTCTGCATTCCCTTGTGTGAAAGAAAGCATTTCTGTCTGGCCTCTACTCTACCACCGCCCTTTCTGGGCCCATGAACTTTTGAACCAGGGCAGTGGGGCTCCGCTCCAGGCAACTCTCTCATCTACCAATGTGTCCACACAGCGAGCTACGTTCACAGGCCACAGAAGCATCACTGCTTAACCGTGAGGCTTGGGGCTCAGCCACAGCTCAGGCCACCACCCTCAGGGTGCAAAACAATTCCTCCCTTGTATAAAGTAGTACATTTAAAAAGTCATTCTCGACACTTTATATTTATACCTTCAGCCACAGGGGTAACCTATAAAGGAGTTTAGATCTCCAACTTTTGTGTAAGCAGCAGGAGAAACAACCAGGCAGAGAGAGGAGCACACACAAAATATTTTGATCTGATCATTTGGCAGGATCTTACATGGTAAGTATCAGTTTAAAATAGAGGTTTAAATCAACTCCCAACCCCAGACTTAAACAGTTTGCAAATATTCACTGACGTCAATAAAGTGAGAGTTCTTGACTCTGGCTGTGCATCAGATTCCCTGTGGAATTTAAAACATACGTGCACGCACGCACACACACACACACACACCAGTCAGGCTCTCCCCCTGGAAATACCACAATTTGAAAAAGCTGCATAGTTCAGTCTGATGTGAAGTCTGGGTTGAGAATTACTGTGACAAGAGAAGACATAAAAATAATGGGCAACTCTCAGTCCCATGCCTTGTCTCCTGCTGTTGCTGCTTTTTAATCAAAAGGGTGAGGAGGGAAAATCAGTAAGAACATTAGTTCTGCAAGCAACAAGACATAATATTTCATAGCTACAGAAAACAGTAGGTGGCTATGATTTCAAAACTAGTAGAAGTAAAACATTTTTCACAAGTATGAATCAAACCAAAATATAAACAAAACCCTGCAAAGTCTAAAAAAAAACTATAAACTCAAGATTGGGAACTTATATTTCATTCACATTCAAATACCATTAATTAATATAATGTTCCTAGAAATGTACAATCTCCCAAGACTGAACCAGGAAAAACCAGAAAATATGAATAGACAAATTACCTGTAATGAAATTGAATCAGTAACTTAAAAACTCCCAATAAACAAAAGTCCAGGACCAGATGGCTTCACAGGTGAATTCCACCAAAAATTTAGAGAAGAGTTAACACCTACTCTTATCAAACTATTCCAAAAATTACAGAGGAAGGAATGCTTCTGAACTCCTTATATGAGGCCAGCATCACCCTGGAACTAAAACCAAACAAAGATATCACACAAAAAAGAAAATTACAGGTCCAAATAACTGATAAACATAGATGCAAAAATCCCCACAAAATAATCACAAACTGAATCCAACAATACATTAAAAGAATCATACACCATGATCAAGTGGAATTTATCCCAGGGGTGCAAGGATGGTTCAATGTCTCAAAATTAATCAATGTGTTATACCATATTAACAAACTGAAGAATAAAAATCATATCATCATCTCAAAAGTTGCTGAAAAAGCTTTTGACAAAATTCAGCATCCATTCATGATAAAAACTCTCAATAAAGTGGGTATAGAGGGAACATACCTCAACATAATAAAGGTCATATATGACAAGCTCACAGCTAACATCATACTCAATGGTGAAAAGCTAAAAGCATTTCCTCTAACATCAGGAACAAGACAAGGATGTTCACTCTTGCCACTTTTAGTCAACATAATATTGGAAGTCCTAGCCACATCAATCAAACAAGAAAAATAAATAAAAGGAATCCTAACTGGAAAGAAAGAAGTAAAACTGTCACTGTTTGTGGGTGACATGGTACTACACATAGAAAATCCTAAAGACACCATCAAAAAACTGCTAAAACTCATCAATGAATTCAGTAAAGTTGCAGGACACAAAATTAATATACAGAAATCTGCTGCATTTCTATACATTAACAATGAACTGTTAGAAAGAGAAAAAAGAAAGTAACCCCACTTATAATTCACATGAAAAAGAATAAAATAACTCGGAATAAATTGAAGGAGGTAAAGACCTGTACTTGGAAAATTATAAGACGCTGATGAAGGAAATTAAAGACAACATAGATGGAAAGATATACCATGTTCATGGGCTGGAAGAATTAATATTGTTAAAATAACCGTACTACCCAAGTCAATCTACAGATTCAGTGCAATCTCTATCAAAATATTGATGGGATTTTTAAATAGAACTAGAACAAATAATTCTAAAATCTGTATGGAAACACAAAAGACCCCCAGATAGCTGAAACAATATTGAGAAAGAAGAACAAAGCTGGAGATACCACACTCCCTGATTTCAAACTATACTACAAGGCTACAGTCATCAAAACTGTATTGTACTGGCACAAAAAAACGACACATAGATCAATGGAACAGAATAGAGAGCCCAGAAATGAACCCACATTTACGTGGGCAATTAATCTATGACAAAGGAGTTAAAAATATACAATGGTGAAACGACAGGCTCTTCAGTAAATGGTGCTGGGAAAACTGGACAGCTACATGCAAAAGAATAAAACTGGACTACTCTCTCACACCATGCACAAAAATAAATTCAAAATGGATTAAAGACTTAAATGTAAGAACTGTAACCTCAAAAATTCTAGAAGAAAACATAGGCAGTACACTCTTTGACATCAGTCTTAGTAATATTTTTTTTGGATGTGTCTCCTCAGGCAAGGAAAACAAAAGCAAAAGTAAACAAATGGGACTACATTAAACCAAAAAGCTTTTGCACAGGGAAGGAAACTATCAGAAAATGAAAAGGCCACATACAGAATGGGAGAAGATATTTGCAAAAGATATATCCGATAAGGGGTTAATATCCAAAATAATACAAAAAACTAATACAACTCAACATCAGAAAAACAAACAACCCAATTAAAAAATGGGCAGAAGATCTGAACAGACATTTTCCCCAAGAGGACATAGAGATGGCCAAAATGTACATGAAGGGATGCTCAATAGCACTAATCATCAGGGAAATGGAAATCAAAACCACAATGAGATATCACCTCACACTTGTCAGAATGGCTATTATAAACACGACAACAAGTAACAAGTATTATCTTCAATTCATTCTGATCAATTGCCTTTTCCATGAAACAGCAGGATCAAACAGCAGCCTTCTTTGATTTGGCAGATAGAGCTGGATTTGATGTTGTCAGGCTTCACCCTTTGCTCTCCTCTCTAAACATTATTTTTCTTTCTGACACTTCACTCCAGGGGCAAATATTCACACTGTTAAAGATACTTTCATATTTCTGTTCACTCCGGAAGCAGGTTTTCTTCTCATTCTTTCTGATATAATCAAAATTTACCAGTCTCCTGTTCCATTATTCCAGAGTCCCTTTTTCTCCAGTCTCTGTTAAGGGAAAGTGCAAGTGTTTTATAAACTAATCTGGAGAAATGGGAGCTAATAATATACATTATGTTCCTAGGGAACAAATTTGAGTTCAAAAGGATCTTCTGGCAATAATTCCTGAGCCTAAAACTGGAACTCTAAAAGGTAAAATTTCAGGCCCTCGGAGTGATGGGACTGATGTAGCTTTGGCAAGTTAGGTCTTTCAGAAACTCTCAAAATCATATTTTATAAGCATCTATCTAGTCCATCTATTCAAAGAACCTTGGTTCACTGGTCCACATGGCCTCCAGGGATATAATGGGGATGGGGATACTAAGGCTGCAAGAACACCCCCATACTCCCTCTTTCCATTTCTGGCACAGTTCCAGACTCCCTCTTCTGTTGAGGCTGGATTATCCAGAGTTAACCCAATGGGGTATCACTCAGCTATCTCTTCCATACAAGTTCTGGCAGTTAATCTGACGGCAACTTCTCCAATGGAAGGAATGAAAATTCAAAGCAGTTAACTTTGCTTTTGCTTACCAGCTCTGACCCAAGTCCTGCCACCTCTAAATAGCAGGGACCTTCCCCACCCTATTTCCCATATCCAACTGTAATGGGGAGTTGGGTTCCTGCTGTGGAAGAGGGTTACAATGCGTACTCACTTTCTGTTCTTATTAAGTCTCTGGAAGAGGTACAAGAAATGCCCTGAGTTCATCTAGGCTCCATCAATCATGCAGTCTGTTATTTCCACTTCACACACCCTGGTTTTCTGTCCCCAAAAGTACACCTGTGAATGCCAAGCTCTTTGGCCCTCTCTTCAGTTCAGAAAGTATGAGGATTCTATTCCTGGGAAGAAGGAATGGAAATTTCACAGAGGTGGAGAGGTGGGCTTCATAAATGTATGTTAAATACATTTCAAATTGCCATCTTCAGTTTTGTACTTAAAATATCAAACAAGTGTCCTGGTATCCAGCAGTGGGAGTCCTGGTTAACCTAGATTATTCTCTTTGGGAACGAAACCCACAAGCTCTGGCAGGGAAGACAGAATCAACTGGATTTGCCATTGGAAAGCAGGAGTTCCCCCTGTCCGGTACATCTGTGTGCTGCCACCCAAGACTGAGGGCAGGGACCTGAAGAAACAGCCCTGAGAGGCACTGGAATTTATGTGCAGCAGCCAACTGTCAGCTGGTACAGACACAACTCTACAAACAGTCATTTATTTCCAAATTGTGACAGGTAAAATTTAGTAAGCCTGGGAGGAGGCGGGTGTTTATTAAAAAGGCTGGGGGTGAGGAAAGCTAAAAATTCTGGATATATTTTGAAATGAGAATTTGTCTTTGCTTTCACTTGTTCACATTCTTTAGGAAAAGGTGAATGATACAGTCTTGGATGGAAGATGGAGTTTCTTTGGCTGGGGTTAGAGGCTATACTACAAAAACCTCTTTGTCAAAAGGGAAAATCTGGAGTGATTTGCTGGCAGCACGTTAGAGCCCCTCTGCCTGCTCTCCTCTGCCCAGTTCACCTCCTTCTGGAGGTGGCGGTGTAGTGACACAGGCCTCAGTGATGTCCCACTAAGTTGAGGGCAATGCGGTGAAATACAGTGTATCTATGAGAAACGAAAAGGTGTTTTAGGTAGAAACCACAAAATGCACTGTGTGCTAACCTGAGTGACAGAAATGGCATTATGTACCTGCCACCTCTGCCTACATCCCTCAGCTCTTATGCCTGAGCCTGAACTAACTTGGAGGGTGAAATCTGAAAAAAAAAAAAAAGTCAGGTACTGCAACCAGGAAGGCACAAATTTTGTCTTCCATTGCACTTCATATATAAACAAAGGACATACATTTAAAAAAATTATTTGTGTGATAGTTTGTTAGTTTTTAATGAACAATATTTAAGAAATAGAAATTGTGGTTTCCACAACAATCATAACTTTGCTTTTCTATGCATACATAGATAAAAAACTTAACCCCATTTGCTGCAATCCAAAGAAATGTGTCAAGACTCTGAGGCTGAATTAAAGTTACTATGGAAACCAAAACTGGAACCATCATGATTTAGAGTCCTCTAGATTCTCAACTATTATGTTGTTTGAAGAAAAATTTAATTTTTAACTATATGAGCAGAACACCTAAAGACTTTTATATGAAATTTCTTAACATGTGTTTAAATATCATCTAATGTGTTCCTTGCTGCTTTGGGGGTAATTTTCCCCCAGCAATTGCTGGCAGGTTTTTGAGAGATGGGTTAGAAATATTACTGAGCACCTATTAGGTATTCACAACACTGTTCACGGATCCAGGGGATAGGAGGGTAACACCTTATATATCTAATGTGTTCCTTGCTGCTTTTGGGGTAATTTTCCCCCAGCAATTGCTGGCAGGTTTTTGAGAGATGGGTTAGAAATATTATTGAGCACCTATTAGGTATTCAGAACACTGTTCAGGGCTCCAGGGGATAGGAGGGTAACACCTTATATACGCAGGAAATGTCTATTTTGTTGAGATCATTAAAAATATCATAGACAATAACCCAAATGCCTTTATAGAATTAATCAGCAGCAAGGCACCTTATATTTTGATCAAATGGCCCTGAGCCAAGGGCAGAGAGGGCCAATCAAGGGTGCCTTATACTCCCAATGGAGCTGAATTTTAAAACAATTTTTTTGTTAATAATTTCTTCTCTGCTTATAAAAGTAATCTGTGCTAGTTGTAGAACAATTGGAAAATATTGAAAATTTCAGAGAAGAAAGTTAAAATCAGTTATAGTTCTAATACCAATGTTCACTTTTTGGTGCACTTTCATCTAGTCATTCTTTTCTGTGGAGATATAAGTACAGGCAGTTGTCACTTTGCATGATAGTATATGACTGTAACAGTGACCACGCAAGTTGAAACCATGCAAGGTCATTTTCATAATCAATGGAGAAAACTCAAGTGTTCTGTGACCTTTAGCATTTTTTGTCAAAACATTAAAAACTCTCTTACTGTTGGCTATAAATGTACAGGGAAATAGAAATAGTAAAATCTGTATTTAGTACTCTGTAATTTAAAATATTAGAAACACAGAATTGAAGTGTTTTATTTCTTTGCAAAAGCAGTTTGAGTAGTGGTTGTCTATCTTTCATTGTGTCAGTTATGATATAGAGCAGTCATTTTTTTCTATGCCTTGGCAAATTGTCATACTCTTTTCTAAGTTTAAATCAGCTTCCAACATTTTATCCTTTGCACTGTCAATAATGTGAAATATCTCTTAGAATTCCTTTAGTGTAAAGTTTTGTTATCGGTTTTTTTTTTTTTTTTTTTTTTGCCAGCATCACTTCCTCTGGGACATTTCCATCCTTTTTCTCCCACTTGTACACTTCTGTCAGTTTCACCTTCCCTAAGTTCCTCTGGCTGGGGCCATATCTACAGTCTCTTAAACAGCATCAGTGTCAACATCCCATGGTTAAACATTTCTTCTATAACTCCAGTTACACTGATATAAGTTTTATCCACTGTTACCACTTTTCATTTCTGTGCTGCACTTGCATCATTTTTAACCAGTTCCCTCTTCAATTTTTCACTTTTAAAAAATGCCATGTAAGTCTATCATTGGGAGATAAGGAAGCAACACAACCACACACTTTGCTGTCTGTACGTGAACTGAATAACAGATGTGCAGTGGCCAGTGATGGACAGACTTGGAAAGAATTGATATGATTGGTTTCTGATCTTGAAATATATGCATCATTTACACAGTGATTTGTGGACTAAATTGCTAGCAGTGAAGTTACACTTTATGCAATTACTCACAGATAATATGCTGAAGTAACTGAAATCTGAACTGGGTTGCTGAGAGACTGTTGTTATTTAACCAGCCCATGGTAACTGAAATTCATGTATGTTAAGCTTGTGTAAGGAATGGACTGCCTGGGTACATATTTTTTTAATTATTTTTTTTATAAAATTGAGGTCATGAATATACAATTTTGTACCTTGCTTTTTAAAATTTAGCATTATATCATGAGATATTAACTAGTCTCTAACAATACTGTAGAATAATGTATGTGATTGGGAAAATACCAAGGGAATGGTAAAAGGAGAGCTATGGATTCACAGAGTGACTTGCTTCCAGTAAGAAGCAGCATAGGGAAAGGCGCAGATTGGCCAATGTACATTGTTACATAGAGAAGAAGATTAATTTGTCTAGAATGTAGGATCTATGTTAGAATAAAAATGACAGTAATGTCCAAAAGTCCATTTTTCTATGCTTTAAATAATAATAACAGTAATAGCGTTTATTGAGTACTTACTATCTTCTGGGTACTTTTCAAGCATGATCTCACTTAATCTTCAAATCTTAGATGCTGTCATCCCCATTCTTACACATGAGGACACTGGAGCTCAGAGAGGTCACTGAGTTTGCCCAGGTCACACAGCTATTGTGGCAGAGCCAGCAGTGAACCCAGATCCTTGTGGTCTTGCCCCTGACTGCTCTATAACACTGTCCGATGAAAGCACTTTTCAGTTTACATAATTCTTTTGCATTTATGGATAAAAGGTGTACAATTGGGCAGGTTGTACAAGATTTCTGAGGTGCATGGGGCTGAAATCTAGCCTATGTCACTAGCCAAGCCTGAGCCAGCAGGCTGCTGACTTCCAGAGGGGATGCCTTTTTCTAATTAGCACAAAGGTGTAGTAGAGGCTAGTCTTGGTCCTGATCAACATGATTGATTCTCAACACAACCTCAGAATTGACAGCTGACAGAGCAGTTAGGATTATTCCAATTTTATACTAAAAACAAAACCCTGAGGCTCACATTAGGTAGGTGATTTATCTAAGGTAAGAAATGAATTGGTGAGATAAAGATGTGGTTGAGGAAGGGATAAGATTCCAGGCTGAGCAGGTTTCATCTGAAGCAAAAGGCATAGGGGACTGTAGACATTTATAAATCAGGCTACACATTTGACTTCAAGGAAGTAAAAAGATAAGTCACAGACGTCCACCTGGAATAGATTGCCCTGGGCAGCTCAATGCCTTCCACCTGGCTAAATCATTTCTTTTCCAGAATTCTGGTTCCTTCTTGCATTTGAATCAGACCTTTGGCGACACCTCCATTTCCTCTGAGGGATAAATAATCACCAGGATTTAAAAACACTGAATCTGAAAGCAAATTTCCCTTCACCTCACTGCCTTTCATAATTGCACTTTACAGACCTCTGTTAATTAGCAAATTGTAATAACTGTTGTTACTATCTTGAGAGTATCCAGGCCTAAGATTTTTCTGAGTGTTTCTGAGCTACTGTCTTCACCCTTACCTGACAGAGAAATGCTGATACCTAAACCAGTTCCTTCAGACATAAGGGATCAAATAGGTGTCTACCTTTCCTGAGTGAATTTAGCAATTCCTCTGGGATTTACAAACTTTACAAGAATTCTTCTAAGAAAAATGGCTGGGTAAGAACCAACTCATCCTGCTTCCAAAAATAGCCAGATGTTTAGTAGGCATTAAAAGATAAAACTGAGTCAAAAAATTTCCAGAGGCTGGTCCTAAGAAATGCAATTCAAAAAAATAGGTTTCTGGTCAAATATTTGGAAAATTCTAGACACTGTACCTCCTCTTTGGAGTGTCACAATACTGTCTGAGAGTCCTTCCTCGTAGGTAAGAAACATTTGAAATTTGTTATTGTTTTCAATACATTTAGCTAAGGTGAGAGATTCAACATTGACAAAACGTTTTTATTTTTCTCAGTTATTATTTATTAATATCCCGACGAACAAGAGTTCTATGGAACATGTTTTGAGAAATGCTGGACCACAGCCATGGACAAATTTGGGTATGAACAGTTACTTCTCTATTTAAACTCAGAGCTGTTTCCTGCCCCTGAGTCCGGGGCTAGAGGGGCAGGGACAGGAAATGGACTAGAAATGACCGACCTCTCTCACTGAGGGAAGCAACAGCAGTTTTCAAACCTCTGTGGTGCTTTGTGTGTTTGAAACTAGTATTGTGAGTCTCAGCAGACGGTCTTCCGTTCTCCTTTACTCTTCAACCCAAGCAGCTCTGCTTTTCTCTGCCTTAGAAATTGAGATTTCTTGTAAGTTTCGCTAGAAAAATTTTTAAAGGTTCCATTGGCAAAACAAAAACAAAAAAGCTTCTAAACCAACAATGAAAGACAAAACAAAATGGGTAGTAGTGTTTTAAAACCCAAACATGGAACAAAAATCTACAAGTGATAAATGCTGTTCTATGAACCTCTACAGTCACTTAACCTCTCTGAGGCTTGGTACTGTGAACTGAATGTTTGTGGCCCCCTAAAATCCAAAACAAACAAAAAACCATATATGAAGCACTAATCGCCCATGTGATGGTATTTGGAGGTGGGTCCCTTGGGAGGTAATTAGCTTTAGATGAGGTCCTGAGAATGGAGCCCCTTTTAAGAAGATAAAGAGGCCAGAGCTCTCTCTGCCTTGTGAGGATACAGGAAGAAGGTGGTCATCTATAAACCAAGAAGTGGGTTCTCACTAGATACTGGATCTTCTGGCACCTTGATCTTGGACTTGCCAGCCTCCAAAACTGTGAGAAATAAATGCTTCTTGTTTAAGCCACCCAGTTTATGGCATTTTGTTATTGGCAGTTCTAATTAAGATGCTTGGTTTTCCCATCTGTGAAATGGGAATAATAACGCTATAAAGATGAAAAAAAGATTTTTTGAAAAAAAAGTTTACCTTACTAAATTTAAGGTAGAATGGGAGCAGGCAGAGGAAGATGGAAGGCAAAGTGAACATCATTTTTTGGCTGCCCATCGTCTGAATCCCTTTCCTGTGTTTGGGGACATCACCACTGTGTGTTTGGTGGGAGGCCAATTGGGTGTTCCCACTGGGCGCTTCGATACTGGAGTGAATGGCGCAGAGAAGCCTGGAAAGTTTAGGGTTCCTTCTGTTCAGTGAATAGTACCAGCCACGGTGTGTAGTCCCTAGTGATGACGGTGATGACTGAGCCAAGCTGTTTATGTGACATGAGAGTTGGGCTGTGAGCTTCCTTTGTTCCCTATCTGGGTTCTGTCTGGTTCTCTGGCTTTTCGGTAGAGTCTGTGAGCTTCTCTACACCCTTCCACTTAGTTCCTTACAGCTTAGCTTGGTCAGAACCCTTTCAAGTGAGAGCTGTGACAGGCACAGACATGGCAAATCAGAGCGTGGGGATGGGGGGCAGCCTGGGGCAGTAGTAGCTTTAGAAGATCTAAGGCTCTCCACTAAAATTTGACTTAAAAGGGAATGCAAGAACTAGAATCCCTGTTTGGGTCCTATTCTTGCAGATCTTAGAAAATATTTCATCAGAGGGCAGCTTTTCTGCCCCCTGTATTTATAATTTATAATTTTTGTTACATAACCAAGTAGAGACCTGTAGAACATCTTTATTTTAAACTTCTCCCTGTGCTTAGTTTTGTGAGGATCTAATGCAACTTCATCTTTTAAAATGTTTAAGATCAAATCAGATGAGAACAGAGTAATATAGACAGTAAAAATGCCAGAGAACATAGTAAAAAAGAAAGATACTCTGCATGAAAAATAGAGCACTAGTATTCTAACCCAAACAGCCCTTGACTAGCAGGGACCAGGGGAGTTGACTTCCATTTTGCTGCAAACCTAAACTTTGCCTTTTTCTGTTGACTGCACAGAGGAGGGATAAGAATGCCACTGCAGTTCAAGTTGGTTAGAAGGACCCTCACGTTTATCTTCATGGACAGGGGCAGGTATCATTTGCACAGGGCCCCCGAGGGATTTGGGGGTGTCACTGCCCCACCATCTGTATTTCTAGAGAGGTCATCTCACTCTACTTTTAAAATTCAGTGGCAGGGGAAACCAAAAGGCTTTAAATTTTCATGTCTAGCTTGTTCATGTACCTCAGGGAGCTCTCAGAAATGCCTAAAACTACTATGTGGTCTATGATATCTTTATAAAGACTATGGAAAAATAAGGTAGGCAGTAGTATCACCATATTGACTTGAGACCTCATAGTAGCAATGAGTCTCCTCAAACAGCTCTTTCTGCACTAGCCCAGCACCCCATGGCACTGAAGTTCTCTGGCCGCACAGAGAAGCCTGAAATTCTGGGCTGGTGGCCCTGCCACTGGCACCTCCAGCCTAAAGAGCCAACGTTCAAGATGAAATCAAAACAAAGAGATTCTGGTTTTGCTGCCACTTTACTCTGACGCCTTCTAATGTTGGACATTGCCTGTCATCACCAGGCACAACTTGGTTGAGTTATGAAAGCCAAAAAACAAGATCTCACTTTGTTGAAAAATCTTTACATTTTCAAACATTGGGTATACTCATAATTGGGGGATGATGAAGTCATGGCAGTAATAATAATAATAATAATAATAATAGTGTCAAGAGTCAGAGTTGATTGAGCATTTACTATGTGCCAGGTACTGCACTTTCCAAAAGTTTATAACTTTTAATCCTTACAAGAAGCAAAATAGGTACTAATAGTCCTATTTTTATAAGTGAGGAAACCGAGAGTCAGAGGTACTATATGATCCAAAGTCACACAGCTAGTAAGCCTGGATTTGAGTCTCAGTCCAGCAGCCTCTCTCTTTGCTTTTTTTTTCCAACAAAAAAATTGCTTTATTTTTTATTTATTTATTTTTTAAACATCTTTATTGGCGTATAATTGCTTTACAATGGTGTGTTAGTTTTTGCTTTATAACAAAGTGAATCAGCTATACATATACATACATCCCCATATCTCCTCCCTCTTGAGTCTCCCTCCCACCCTCCCTATCCCACCCCTCTAGGCGGACACAAAGCACCGAGCTGATCTCCCTGTGCTATGCGGCTGCTTCCCACTAGCTATCGGTTTTCCACGTGGTAGTGTGTATATGTCCATGCCACTCTCTCACTTCGTCCCAGCTTCCCCTTCCCCCTCCCCGTGTCCTGAAGTCCATTCTCTAGTAGGTCTGCGTCTTTATTCCCTTCCTGCCCCTAGGTTAATTCCTTCTCAGTCCTGCTTCAGAAACAGAGAATTTACTTTTGAACCTTTAGCTAGATGAACTCCAGAACAGCGTGATCTGCTGAATCTGAGAGATCTTTGGTAAAAGCTGGATGGGCCTAATCACAATTTTACGTTGTGAGATTGCATGAGAATGGAGAAAGGGGTCCTTGTCACCACCCCACCCCCCCTTCTGGGAACAAACTTGAGTTGTATCTGTGTGAGGGGAAAACGTGGTTTATTGGATGGGGGACTTAGATGTGGTAAAGATGCAGGGGGCCTAGGGTGACCTTTGCTGGAGAAGCAGAGGGCGATGCCTGGGATGAATGAAACATGCTAAGGTTACAACAGCAGCCACAGAGAACGAGGTACCAGGTGGGAAGGCAGAACTCCAGCCCTCCAGGCTATTGTAGAGAAAAAAAAACCCTACGGGACTGTAATGGAGCAGAGATGAATCACGGAATAGCCACTATCAGAGCTACTGTTTATTGAGTGTTTGCCGCATGTTGAGTTCTATTCTAAGTGCTTTACCTGTATTAATTCATTTAATAACTCACATTGCTAGAAGGTAAGTACTGATCACAGTGTCATTTTAGGGATGAGGCAACTGAGTCACCAAGAAGTGAAGCAATTTGCCCAAATCACACAAGGAAAGAGTTGTAGAGCAGGATTCAAACACAGGCCATCTGTGTTTAGAGCTGACCCTATTTACCACTCTGCTGTTCAGCCTCTGGGGGAAGTGAACACACAGGAGGCTGATTGGCAGTAGAAGAAACCACCAAATAGAAGCAAAACTGAGTTCAATGTCATCTCACAGTCTTGGCAAGGACTTGCTCACATGCTAATGACGGTGGCAAGTGCTTAACGGAGAAATTGCAGACGGCCTTGGAATCTGATCATCACGTTACAGAAGATCCCACATGGACTGGGTATAACAGGTCACCCTGCTCTCACAGGTACTAAATCTGAACTGGTGATCTCTATGCCCAAGAGACATCTCTGTCCAATTTCTCTATTTCTTTCAAATTTATGCCAATGTGGAGGCACCTTGGCATTTTCCATCCCTTTATTAGTGATACCCAATCAAATTCCCTCAATCCTTTCTCAAAAAGTTTACCATCTCCACTGAGCCTCTTGTGCTTCACCTGAATTTTGCAATACTGCTTCACAGGTCGTCCTGCCTCCTTCTCTTCTGAGAGAACCAAATGCCTGAGTTGAACCAAATGCCTCTGAGTTGAACCAAATGCCTCTGCCCCGTGAACTTCCCAGAGTGGCCTGAAACATTGGAAATGACGTTAAATGAGGAATCCGGACAGCTGTGCTCTGTTCTAGCCCTACCACTAGGTAAGTGACACTGGGAGTGACCTCTGGATCTTTAGATTCTACACTGATACAAGGAGGAGTTGGAATGGATGCTCACCAAGGTCCCTTCCAGTGCTGTAATTATATGAATGCACGAATGAGTCAATTCTTTGCTTTTATACTTGTCTCTGGATTTTTGTTTGAACTTTTCAGTCTGGTGCTCAAGGCCCCCTATAAAAGTTTTCTCACACTATTGTGCAAGACAGTCATTCCTCCTATCAGGCTATAATCATTTCCAAATCCCAGATTTTCTTCCTGCTGTTCTTGCTTCCCAGAAAGTCCAGTTCTACCGTCTTCATAGCCTAAACCTTACACCATCACTAAGGTTCTGCTCAAGAACCGTATCTTCTCCCACTGAGAGCTTCCCTGAGGGACCTCTGGCTACAACATTTTCATTCTACATAAAATGCATGTGCACGGTTCCCCCTAAATAAAAATGTGATTTATATGTACTCTTAACAGTCACAGACTATAAAAACAGAGGCAAAAAGAAATAAGTAAAATTCTGATGGCTTGATTTATATGTTCTATATAGAGCCTGAGCATCTCGTACCTTACTTCTTTTCCACAAATGTTAATCACAATAAAATGTGAAAACAGTGTTAACTAGAAGCTTAAAAACTAAAAATTCATGACTAACATGATGTATATTTATACATCCTTCAGGTTGAAATTTTAAATATAATCAACGCCTCTCTGCGGATGATTCAGAGAAATGATTTAAAAATGATTAAATAATGAGTTGTTCCTATTTCAAAAAAAAATGTATGTGCATGGTAGGCAGTGGCCAAAGAGCCTAGACTCTGGAGCCAGATTACCTGGATTCAGATCCTGGCTCTGCTACTTACTAGCTGCTAGTTAGTCAACATCTCTATGCCTCAGTTTCACCACGTGTAAAATGGGATCATTATAGAAGCTACTTGGCAAGATTGTTGTGAGGATTAATATACATATTAATATATAAAAAACACGAAGAGTTTCAGGCACACAGTAAACACTATATAAATGTCATCTATTATTATTTTTACAAGTAAATTTCACACACTTTAAATAAATCTTAGAATTAAATTGTTTCGTGCACGTAGATATTGTCTCCCCAAGGAAATAGCAAGGATCGTCAGTATTTTCTATTTTTTTCATGTTCTGGCAAACAATTGGTTCTTAGTTAGAACTTTGAATGGATGTATAAATTAAGTAAATGAGTGAAAAAATGCATGAGTTACCATCCAGCCTTAACAGGAAGGAGAAGCAGGTATAAAGATCAGTTTTATATAATTCTGGAGGAATAAGCCCAAATACACCTGACGTCTTTCATGTACCGCATGCCAGTTTACTTAGTTTCTATCTTACTGTAACTTGTTTTGCAGGAGGATCAGGAAAAACAAGAGGAGAACAAAAATCAATCCAATACCAGCTCTATATTTATGGGTATTTTTTACTTTTAGGAAGAGTTGGCTTGTAGGAGGCATCTAATCATGACTCTCAGAATGGACAGTATATTTCTTCTACTGTTCGGGAAGAAAAACCACATTTATTCCCTGTGATGGACCAAAAAATAGGAAAACAGAAATAATGTATAAGCAGGAACTAGAAAACTACAACTCTTGAGTATGTGATATACATCTTTAACAACACATTTCTTTAAAAAAAAAAATGCCTTCCTTTTACCACCGAATGCCTAAGTTTAAAAGTGAGTCTGTTTCAGATGAATAAGGGCTCCTTTGTCACTATGTCATTAGAAGAACATTGGCATAGAGATGATGCGGCAGTCCCCACCTGCCCTGGTGGATGACAGGGTAGAATTCAGAGGATTTGGTGCCTGGGTGGAGAAAGGAACTCAGAGCATGGCCACCCTACGATGCTCTTCCAAACACACACTTGAAGGCAGTCAGCGAGGACCAACATGATATACCGCAAGTTTAAACAATTTTGGTTTGGCAAATGAAGAAGTTTATGACATAAACAAATATAAGACCTCGCAGCTGTAGCCCCTGGCTTCTCCTTAATGTCTTGGTTTCTTTCTGAATCTTTATAGCCAAATTGTAAGAGCTGGGGATGAGAATTTCTATGGATTTACTGGCACTATGTAATTCAATACATAATAAAATGAAAATCCTCTAAAAATGTATATGAGTGCCATTATGTTAAAAAGTTATTACAGGAAAGGGGAGAAAGTGAAAAATATGTGTGGAATATAAAGATAAAAATTTCCTTATTTCATCAACTTATCTTTTTACTCCTTTTTATTGTGAGTTCTAAATATGGTCAAAATGAAATGTGTTTATTTTGCCTTGAACCTTCTCACTAATGGACTGAAGAGACATTTCACAGATGCTAAGCAATACGAATTTCCCGTAAGCAACCAAGCTCCCTTAACAAGTGCTCTGGAAGGAAAATTTCACAAAGTGTTTTTATGTTTCTCACCACCAAGTCAAACAAAATGCCAATGCCAAGTTGGACAGGAAGAGGGTTGTGACATTACAGATTACATTCTATTGAAGGTGAGATGACATATATATTGTGTTCTTCAGACCAAGCATGGCTTCAGAAGCCACTTCCTGTTTGTACGTGGATCTCACAGGGAATCCAGACCAGGGCATAGCGCTGCAGTAGTACAGGGTGGTGAGAAGGCTTGTAGCTTTTGCACAGCCTTTAGAAGAGATGTGAGGCCCAGAGCCGTAGAAGGGGTTGGTTACAATTCCTGAGTTGAAAGTACAGCAAAACTTTAAGGTAATACGTGTACTACAGTTGGGAATACAATTATTTTGAGTGCTGATCACAGGGAAGATAAGATCATTTAATGGCCCTACTCATCAAATGGGATGATCAGTGGGTCAATATCTAAACTATCCTGATAGACAAGGTCATTGATTTCATCCTGGTCTCCACCGGACTATGACATAGCTCAAAAATAAAACATTGACAGATGAATGAAGAAGATGTGGTATGTGTGTGTGCATATACACACACACACAATGGAATACTACTCAGCCATAAAAAGAATGAGATAATGCCATTTGCAGCAACATGGATGGACCTAGAGATGATCATACTAAGTGAAGTAAGTCAGACAGAGAAAGACAAATATCATATGATATCACTTATAGGTGGAATCTAAAAAAATGATACAAATGAACTTATTTACAAAACAGAAATAGACTCACAGTCATAGAAAACTTATAAAGGGGAAAGCAATAGGTGGGAAAATTAGGAGTTTGGGATTAACAGATACATATTTCTATATATAAAATAAACAACAAGGTCCTACTATATAGCACAGGGAACTATATTCAATATCTTGTAATAACCTATAATAGAAAAGAATATGAAAAAGAATCATTCTACTATACACCTGAAACTAACACAACATTGTAAATCAACTATACTTCAATTGAAAAAAATAAAGCAAAACAATTCCCTTTCTGCTCGCTAACCCCACCCCTGCAAAAAAAAAAAAACCCAAACAGGAAAAACTCTAATGCCACTTACTCCAGAATATTAGGGAGTCTGACAAGACATCAGAGAATGACACAGACTTCCATTTTGATCAGTAGTATAACATATTCACAGATACTTACTGAGCCCTAAGCTGAATGCTTGGGCTAGACAAATAAATAAGACACAGCTCCTGCTCTAAAGGAGCTTACAGTCTATTAAGACAAGCCTTCTAGTCTCAAATGGAACACGTATGGCCAGCTGGGATTTCATATTCATAGCAGAGGATTTTTTTTTAAAAAGTCTTTTGCTTGCTATGGTTCCATAGATAATTTGTTACTTTATGTCTTTGGGGATGAAATTATTTTCACACTATGTATAGCTGTCTAGTTCAAGCCTCACACATTTAATGAAAAAATAAGAATCATTTGCAGGCTAGAATGGAGCATAAGTTTCTTTTGCTCAACTGACTTCCTGAAGCCTGGAAACACAGTAGCATGTGATGTCAAAAATTTGGCAAGTATCTGGAGAAAATCAAATTGAGCTTTAACTTAGCATTTTATTGCCTCTTTACAAAATGAACCAAGAAGAGACGCAGACATATAAACTACTGATTTACAGCTTTCACAATATTTTCTCTGTTTCTCTACAATGTATTTGTTTTGCTTTAAGTGTTTCAAATTGTTACTTAATCCATAAGGATATGCACAATAAATGCTTCCAAAACATGAGAATTCCTCTAGCTGGGGGGAAAAAAAAAGAGAGAATGATTATAAAACTTCCTGGAGAGAATTTGCTTTATTTGTTTAACTCCCCCTCTAAACTGGGAGCAGCCCGACGGTGAGGATGCCATACTCATCTCTGTCACTCTGCATCTACTTGAGGACCCAGGGTATGGCAGGTGCTCCAAAAATGTTTGTTGAATGAACGGATGAATGATGGATGGGTGCATGTCTAGGTCTTGAAGAAGAGGGTAGTAAGTAAAGATGGGGGAGAGGTTGAGGAGGAAGGAGAAACATTTATGCAGCCTGGGCAGTACGGAAGGATGTGTGTGGGACACAGTGTCAGGTTAAGTGGTACATTGGTATAGCAGCTGAATGGGAAGGCGTGGTGGCAGAGAGACCCTGCAGCCACTGTGGGATAGACATCTGCTTTTCATGGTCCTGTGACAGTCGGTTTACCATTTCCACATTTTCTTTTATTTCGTTTTTTAAGTCCACACTAGCTCAAGCCCCATAATAGGCTTTCATTTGGCCCCTATATTAATGTATGGGCATTGGGGGCCCACCATGTAAGGCTGATCAGTGTGTGCACTGAACAATTGCAGGGAACACCTTCTGCATGCAGGACAATGTGTGGCAGCCCGGTGCTCCACGGTTCTCCCTATATGTATAATGGAATGCATTTACAGATTTATAAACATGCTGAGAAGTGCAGCCTGTTGAGAGATACTTTTTTTAACTATCCTTTCTCTTTATTCATTTCATATTCTTTAAGACCTAACGAGCCTTCCATTTTCCCCAGTTGTGAGAGTTATATTGTAAAAACAAATTGTGTTTGTGTGTATGTGTGTGTTGCTTCCACATTCTAACTCTCAGTGATCATGGGGCACCTGCTTTGAACGATTCCATACTGAATGGAGTTCCCGTGTTGGAATGTTTGGGTTCAAATCCTGGCTCTGTCACTTACTGTGTGATCCTGTGCAGGCTACTTAGCTTCTCTGTACCTCAGCTTCTTTACCTATAAAATAGGAGTAATAAGAGCTCCCAACTTATTGGGTTGATGTGAGAAATAGTTGATCAAACCTATGTAAAGAACTTAGCACAGTGATTGGAACACAGGGAGTGCACATAGGTGATAGCAATTAGGCTGTTAACATTATTATTGCTAGTGTTAGACTATCAGGTTTGGTCTGCTGGGCAGAACTCCTGAGACCCTACAGCTGGGACTGCCCATCTAGGGCCTGTCCCTTTCCAATGGGCAGGCAGATGTATCCACATTCTTCCCAGGCTATTCATTCCATGAGACTGAGCCAGACCATTCCCAGCTGTGGGTCATTATATCACAAACACACACACATACTATAAGCACACACATCCCAGACTTCCCTGGTGGCGGAGTGGTTAAGAATCCACCTGCCAATGCAGGGGACACGGTTCGATCCCTGGTCCGGGAAGATCCCACATGCCGCGGAGCAACTAAGCCCGGGTGCCACAACTACTGAAGCCCATGCACCTAGAGCCCGTACTCTGCAACAAGAGAAGCCACCACAATGAGAAGCCCGTGCACCGCAAGGAAGAGTACCCTAGTAGCTCGCCGCAACTAGAGAAAGCCTGTGTGCGGCAACGAAGACCCAA
This sequence comes from Eschrichtius robustus, assembly GCF_028021215.1. Classification (NCBI taxonomy): domain Eukaryota; kingdom Metazoa; phylum Chordata; class Mammalia; order Artiodactyla; family Eschrichtiidae; genus Eschrichtius; species Eschrichtius robustus. The sequence goes on from NC_090824.1 coordinate 48,808,474, forward strand.
CACAGCCAAAAATAAAAAATAAAATTAAAAAAAAAAAGATATTGTTAGGGTTCCCTTCCTTTTATCTTTTTTCCAGTCGAGTCCATTGAAACGTAATCATTGGATTTAAGAGGGAAATGGGATCTGTGAGACCAAGGAACAGTTCGTGGGTAATAGAACTCTGACAGGTAACAACGGGTTTTGGCAAAGGGAGGCGACCAGAAAGGAGACAGAAGACAAGTTTTGTTGTCGTTTTTGGTGGTGGTGAGTGTGTGCATGTGTCAGATTGTGAATGGGGTGGGGAATACATTAGACTGAGAGAGTGACGTGGAAATCAGTGACCAAGCTGGTGGTGTGGTCTAGGGACAGGTAGACAGTTAGAGAAGGAAAAGCCACTAACAAGCTGAAGACCAGAGTCCCACAGTGAGTAAGGACCAGGGGATTAGAACACTTCTTCTCTCATTTAATCATTTACTCATTCATTGACAAACTGCTGTTGAGCATTGACTATGTGCTTGGATGTCAGATGCAGGAATCAGTAGAGAGCAAGGGTCTCTACCGTCAAGGAGTTTATGGTCTAAAGTAGACAAAAAACACATTTCCAGTGAGAAGTCATACCCCGAAGTGCAAAGCATTATGGAGATTAGGGGGTGGTGTGTGGCATGATGAAGATTTTTTTTTTTTGCAGAAAATTTGGCTTAGTAGGATCAGTATGGTTGGGATACGTCATGGGAGTGGAGGGAGTTGAGGGTGGAGAGGTAATCAGGAGCAACATCATGAAGAACTTCTTGGAACCAAAGGTTAAGGAATGTGTTCTTGATTTTGAGGGCACTCTGCAGTGTAAGGCTTAAGCATCAGATCTCAAGGATTGGAACCCAGGGAGGGAAGCTGGGTGGTCACTTTTTTAAAATGATATAAATATATGAAGAAAACTCAACTGAGAATATTTACTGGAAGGTCCCTCCTCCCTTATGTTGGCATGAGAGGTGAAGAACTGTCCCTGCGTATAGTGGGGCATTTTCCAAAGAGAAACGAACATCTTCAAGACTTCCTGGCACTCCTCCCACTTCAGAGTGAACCCTGTGGTAGCCTATATATTTGTTGTGAGTGAGTTTTCATAAAGCAGTAAAGAAGAAAAGGAAACCTATCATTTATTAGCTTCCTGTAGCCACATTCAAATTCCTAAGCCTGGTATTCAAGGTCATCCAACCACTTCCACCTAAACTCATACTACTCCCCTACATGGATCCTCCTTTCCAGCAGAACGGGTCTCAGAGCAAGTCATGCACTTTCCTGCTTTATTGCCTCTGATCCTGTCCTTCTTTAAAGGCTTAACCTCTCTTTGACTCAAGTTTCCTCACCCAAAGACTGGGGACAGTCATACCTCATTTAGAATGTTATATAGATCATGTGTCTGTAAGCACCTAGCACAGAGCCTGGCATGAAAACATCGTTCAACAAATGTGAGCAATTGCCAAACTCAAGTTCTAGATTCTTGTTAGCATGTCACAAATGTTCTCACGGCTGGGCATGAGATGAGTGGTGAGAAGTGAAGCAAATTGTAAAGGGTACTCCTTGCTTAGAGGCAATGAACATACAAAGAAACAATGAAAATTACAAAGCAAAAATGAAAACAAACAAAAACAAACTCATGCCAGGGACCTCATTTGGCTTAAACCCACCATTTTGAAATCCCTTTGACTTTTGCCTCCTTATGTTAAGTTATTAATATCCCTTCTTAAGTAATTCTCTTTCACCCACCCTTTGTGAATTTATTTTTCATTTCATATTCTTTATGGTGCTATTGATATTTCAGTGTAAACTTTTTGATTCTCAGGATTATCACAAGAATTAAGTCAAGCTACATAGATATAAAGTGTCTAGGGCATGGCATTTAAATTTTAGCTTTATTCTTATTAATAATAATAATGATGATCATGAATGATAATGAATCTTGTCAATTAAGAGACTAAGTCTCTAAGAGCTCCAGGAATCTCTTTCTTGCTTGTTCACTTAGTAAAGAACAATAATAACAACAATAATGGCTATTACTCTTTGAGTGATTAATAATATGACAGAATTTGCTCGGAGCGCTCCCTGTGCCTTACCTCATTTCTGCTCATGATAACCCTTGAGGTAGGCTCTATTTGTATCATACCTATTGTAGAGGTGAGGAAACTGAGGCATCAAAAGGTAAGTCCATAAGTCAAGTTATGTAGCTGGGAAGTGGCAGAGTCAGGATCTGAACCAGTCAGGGTGGACCCACAGCTCCTGTACTGAACAACTGCATCATACTCATTTCAACCAACTTCCACTCATCCTTGAAGCACCAACTCACGTTACCTCTTCTGCAACTTTCCATACAGTTAGTTGAGTTGCTCCCTCTTCTACACCCCAACAGCACTTTGAATATACCTCCCCTATAGCAAAGATCACATTGAACATTATTTTTTTTACATGTGTGTTTATCTGTATGTGAGTTTCTTAAGGAAGAATCTGTAAATTACTCACCGTTATACACTTAGCATAGGGCTTGGCACATATTTGATAGGCAAAAATATGTGTTGAAATTTAATCAAACTAGTAGGACCTCAGTTAAATTTGATGTTCATGATGATGGTGCCTACGAGACGGAACATGGATGAGTGGAAATTTCAAATGATAAGAACCACGGTGCTAGGCTCTTGGCTGTTTCTACTATGGGTTTTGTCATACTTGTGGTTGTTCTTTTCTGGGTTGGAGGAGTCAAAATGACTCCTAAGACGTCTCATTTAATCAGAGGCCCCAAATCTTTTTAGGTATATGTCTTTCCACCCCATCCCTTCTGAGAAGTATCAGTTCATGGCAGATGCGACTGCCTTGTGAAAGCCAAAGAAGAAACAAAGGATGTGCTGAAACCTATGCCACTTAGCGACAATGGTTACTGTTTCACCAGGGGTTACACCAACCAGCTGAAAGAATGACTGGAGGAGGCTCAGCTCCACCACAACGTGAGCCAAGGATCCACATTTTATTGTAAGAATGACTTCTGTGGTGCTTTAAAATTTATAATCCTCCCCCTTCCATTACTTCATTTGATTCTTACAACAGCTCAAAGGAGTAGTCAGGAGAAGCTCAGGGAAAGGAAGGGATTTGCCTAACATGGCCAGTGAAAGATGGAATCAGGACCAGGACCCGTTTTCCACACGACATTTCCATATGACAACATACCAGACACGATGGTCAGAGTAACTAATTTGCTATGGGGCAGTTCCTGTCTGCAGTGCACCCAGATCAGGACTATGAAGACAGAGGAGGTTTTTCCAGAATGAGGGAAAAAGGAAACCCTGAGGACTGGGCCAAGGGACAACATGCTGAGCGTCAAAGAAAAGATGGAGGACACGAGTTCAGGGCTGGAAGGACATACTGGGTGATGCTCACTTATGGAGACCAGAAAAGCTCTGTCATAAAAGGAGGCCATATGTTGAATTTTATAGGATAAAAACATTTTGAAAGCATTCTACTTCAAAAAAAGAGATGAGATAGGCATGTGTGAGGCTAGAAGACAGAGGAATTTTCAGTCAGCGTGAATTGCCTTGGCAAACTACGTTAATGTTCATGTTGTGCTTTTAAAGACCTCTTCTTTCTCTGTTGTCATGATGTCGCTAAGAGATACATTCAACACCTCGTGCCTGTGCTCCCCATCCCAGTTCCTGTTCCCACCTATACTGGGTTTGCTGTCCGCACTACAGGAAAGAGGAGAAATCCTGAAGCAGGAAATGATTAGAACGCCGTCATCAATGTTGGCACATAAGCTTGCTTTGTGCTTCCTTATGCCTTGTCCCTCTGGTTCCTGCAGACCCTGAGGGCCCTGGTCTCGGATACTCTTCCTATGGACCATTCTCCTTGGTCTTGGATACCAGGCTTGCTCAGACCCTTGGCTTGTTCTGACTCCCCTTGGTCTCCAGTCTGTGGGCCGCTCTTCTCCTCACTGCTGACCACAGGGCTCAAGCTGGACTTGCTCTGCCTCATGGCCGCACCCACTTGCTGCCAGCTGCCTGGTGCTGGCAGGTGTCTCCGATGGACATCTACTTTCTTATAGAATGTGGGACCAGACCAGAAACTGCCTGAAATAAGGTGACATTTGCTCCCTTTGGGAATACCTACTGATTGGTCCATGTTCATAAAGATGCAGCTCATGTCCATGAGCTTTTGCTGGGTGTGACACAGAGAGAGAGACAGAGAGAGAGAGAGAGAGAGACAGAGAGAGAGAGGGAGTGTTAGTTCCTGGCATCTGCAAATGAAAAATGAGGCAGAGACATAGCTGAAGGCACTGCAGTTTGGGCAGCTGAATCCCATTAAAAAATCATGGGAAAGCTCTGCGTTCCTGCCATCGTGGTGAAGAGGGAAAGCAAATCTCTGAGGGTTTCACAAAGAAAATATTTTATGACCAAAAGTTCTGTAAAATCTCTAAGTTCTGTAAATCTGGTGAACAAGGAAACAGTTTGGTAGGCATCCCGCAAGTCCATGTAGGACACTTTCCTACAGCCCTCACCTCTGGAGGCCCCAGAAGGGAAATCCCACTGCCCTCCACAGCGGAGCACCTTGGGAGAAAGTGAAAGCCACGTGCCTCCACCACCACCCCGAGCTGATGCAAAAACTCCTGATGCCCTAGGAGTGCAGACAAGGTCACCTTTATAGTCACAGCCTTCTTTTAAAAAATCATCTCGTTAGATAAGGTAGAATCACTAATCCACCTTAATTCTTTTCCTCCAATTTTTTACTTTAGACTGTCTCTGGATCCTAAAATTAAAATGTGAGCTGTATTTTAAAATGTAAATAATAAATTGAATCTTAAAATTAAAATTTAAGCCATTCTCAGCAATAAAGTAGAACTAATAAGCCTGTTCCTGGTAGCCATTCAGGGTGACCAATGGGGTACCACCTCTCCAGGCATAAAAGAGTTATTTTTATATGCTCTGGACCATGATGAAAAAAATCCAAATTGGCCTTACATAAAAGCAACAGGTTTACATTTTATTTTAGTAATAAAAAATGCATATAAATCTAAAAAGAGAGATTTTTAGATCTCTTTTTCTGGGGTATTTTTAAAGGCTCTGTGAATATTTATATTCTATTTTTGCATATACTCTGTTCCATGCTTGGAATACTTTGGGCAATAAACTCCAGGGCATGTCCAGAAGAGGGAACTAGATAGGACCTGTGGTGAGGGAGGACTTATGGCACCTTTCAGTCTGAAAAAATGAAGGCTGAAAGCAGAAAGGACTGATGTTTACAAAACCATAAAGGATATGGCAGGGTGAGCACAGCACAGACCTTCCCCAAAGATTAGTAAAGGTAGCTTTTGCATAAGTGAAAAAAATCATGAAGTCACACAGTGGCTAGTAATTCTATGGAAACTGTTATCCAAAGAGATGTTCCGATTAGAAAAAAAAAAAAAAAATAGGTTGAAGAGGATATGAAGTTAACAATAGCTAAATATTGTGGGATTCTGGGAATGCCTCATAGAAAGCAACCTTATCTCCCCTCTCCCTCCCTCCCCGCCCCCAACAACTGTCCCTAGTTGTCATTTTAGGGTCAGGCTACTTGGCTAGAGAAACAGCCAGGCCTGTGGTCTGATGCACAAATGGTTTCCCTTTGCTTCTTTTATGAGGATGATGGTCTTGGCAAGTGGTCATCTGCCCTCCACCTTGTCTCCTATAAAGTAAGGGCGTCCACACTCCTGAATTTAATAACTTGGGTATAAAAAAATAGGAGACATGGGGACTGCCTTTATTACCGTAACTTGAATACAAAGACCAGCGCAAGGCTAGCTCAGCAGCACCATCCTGGGAATTCAGTACAACACCAGAATTTCATTATCACAGCTTGTGATGCCAAATGTACAATTCCATTCTATGGCCTCCCTGAGATCTGCCTCCTCACAACATTTCCTTTTTTGAAAAGTACATGAGGAGAGTAGCAAATTGATGAGGGAGGTGAGTATTCCTGGAATATACACCTCAAGACATTTCCTCTGTCCCTTTTCACCATTCCTCCCTCCCTCCTTCTCCCTTGCCTCGCACAGGCAGAAGGGGTGATAGAAGACATGGCAGGGCATCGGCAGGAAATAATTCGGAGAGGTGGTCCCCTCAGAATTCCAACATAAGATCACCTCATTGGCCTGGAACACCTGCTTGCCTTCTAGTGAGTGACTAGTTATGGCCCCAGCAAGGGCACATGAGACCATCATCTGAGAACATAGTGGGGTTTAACCTGTAACCCCTTGCTGTACTCCCTGGTCTGCCTTGGCTAGAAGCCTCTCCATAGAACTAATCTTCCTCAGAAACCAAAGAGGGAAACAACCTCATTTGTAAATCTCAGCTGTGTCCATTAATAAAAGTAAGGGCCAGCATCTAGGTAGATCCCCTTTTCTTAGATATGTATTTGTATGGGGGAGGGAGGGGGTGGCTATGGAAGAATCATATAAGATAACTGAAGAATATGAAGAAAACGAGTCCCCTTTCTCTCTCCAAAAATTTACTATTAAATTTCAAATGTGTCTGTAAGCCTTTGACTCTTCAAGTGTGTGTTGAAATGGAACAAAAGGATTCACTTGAGGAGACAGCATTAAGCTTTAGCTGATGGCAAGTAAAAACTCTTCGAAATGGAGGCGTTCCCTTTAAGGACTTTGTGTTCCGAATTCAACTATGTTCTCTTCTCAGTCACCTTAGGCATTTGTTTTTAATAAGTCTTTACAAAGTCAACAATTCAACAAAGGACCTCAAAACAGTGTGTCTGACCAGCAAAATAAGTACAGATTCCAGATGTTTCTCATTTCTCCATGTCACTAATTCAAACTCAGAAATCTCTTGTTTATTGGACGTTCACGTAATACTAATGTTTTACATACCTCTCTTCCAAGAATCTCCTCTCCTATCTCTGCATCCCTTCTCTCGCCAAAGCCATCTAAGGGGTAATTTGTCATAGATGGAACTGGGTCTTTCTAGCATAGTCTAAGAAATATTTAAACTTATGCCAAAATGAGATTTCATAATTATATATAACTTTTATCTATCTATATTAGCATTTAATGAGAGGTTAGGGAAATTCCCTTCTCCTGAAATCTATAAAAATTGGATGCATCCTTTGCTTTGTATGTTAAACAGAGGTTAGGGAGGTAAATCACCTTTCAAGGTCCTCTTCAAGTCCTTTGATTTTCTGATGCATATACATGGGTCATCCAGCTGGACTTTTGGATTTTGCTCCAAAGGGCTGGTGGGTATTAGAAGAACTAATAGCAAACACTATTCTGTGCTCTCCTAGTCCTACAGGTGGGGTATGGATGATGGATTTCTACACTTAATCGTGTTCCTAATTCTCCCTGGCCCCATGCTAGAGTCCCAGCACTGGCCAAGGAACTAGGAGAACAGAAAACAGGGAGCTGAAAACAACAGCAACAAATCTCCACGGAAAATACAATGTAGTTGTGGTAGAGTCATGCAAGGGAGAGACAGTTGATCTCTTCCCTATGTGCTTGTTTTTAATGGGATGAGGTCTGATGTGACATTTTTGAACTTACGATTCTATTAATAAAATTGCCTTTAATCATGGCTGAGATTTATTGTCAGGCACTGTGTGCTAAGTGCTCCTGAATTATCTTCATTATTTCTTACAACAATACTAACAAGTAATTGGATTATTATCTCCACTTTACAAATAAGGAAACTGAGTCTTAGAGACTCTGCTGCCTACTTGCTGAAGAAATTACATGCTATAGAGGAGAAACCATGTGTATCTTTGCAAATGAAGAGTATCTTAAGCAAAGGCATTATGGGGGCAGCATTTAGCAATGATTTCAGAATGACAGCATCCTCCTTCACATTTTTTTAGATTTAGCAGATAATTCATAAGTATTCCCAGGGTTACACCAAATTATAGTAAGGTTGGACATGAAAGAGCTGCTGGGCAGCTATCTAGACTGGCTACTGGAATTAGAGATAATGGATAATGTATAGACCTCAAACATATTCTGAACACTGCATGAGAACATGAGCTCCTTCTGGACAACACAATCCTTTGCAAATGACTCCAGTGATAACAATTCAACACCTTCAGCCCACATAAAAATATTAATTTTCCTTGTAAAGAGAATGTCCTATGGATACCAGGTATAAAAGGCAACCACCTTAGAAAATGGGCACCCTTTTATAACTCTGTCTTCTGTGACTTACAAAAGCTTTCCTTCTCAAAGCTAAACTAGGATTTAAATCAGTTAATTAGTTGATAACTTCTACTGAATACTTAGTTTGATGGAGTCCCATACTAGCATTTAAGTTGTCATAAAGACAGTGTGTTTGTAATGAAAGTATGATTTTGCAGAGCCAACTTTGGCTTGCTAAATGAGGAATGGATAAACCTGCAGGAAGGAGGAAAAGGCAATGGCGAAAAGAAAGGAAGAAGAGATATCAAATCCATCAAATTCCAACAATCCAGAGGAGACATTTTCTGTACCTTTGGTCCATGACACCTATCTCAGACAGTGGTTCTCAAACTTGTAGGTGCATCAGAATCACCTAGAAGGTTTGTTAAAGCATAAGAGAGGGCCTGAGAGTCTGCACTTCTAACAAGTTCCCCAGGTGATGCTGATGTTGTTGGTCTGGAGACCCCACTTTCAGAACCACTGCTCCAAAATGATTGGGAATCCTGATGGATCTTTCCCACCTTGTATTCTAGATATTTGTCCAAAGCTGAGACCATCTTTGGATTTCCTAAAGTTGGGTTCTTTTGAAACAAGGTTTACAGGTTCACACTTAGTACTTCTTACCTGGTGAAATTTGGTAAATTTCCAACCAGAAGAAGCTTCATGAGAAAAGAAATGGATGGAAAGGCTGTTGAGAGAAAGATAAGAGGCAATCAAGAGAGGAAATGTAAATTACTCTATCATTATAATTAATATTCACTTTGGACAGAGTAAACACCATTACCCCAAGGATACATGACTTGTATTTTCTACCTCACTTTTTATTAGCAACTCAAATTTGCAGATGAAGAAGATGCAACTGGATCGACATAGTGACTAGTACAAAAGGAAATTTCGTGATTTAGCAATAAATTTTACTGAATAGAAGGTGACAATATCAGAGTTACAACTAAACATTCTGAACAACGTTAATTAATGTTTATTTTGACCCAAGTATTGTTTGTTTAAGTGAAGGCGCTCATTTTAGTAACCAAAGCATTACATTTTTTTTTTGCACGCCAAAGTCTGCTTCCTAATGTAATAATGTGATCTATTTATTCGATGATTTATTTCTTTTTTTAGATTACCAAATAATAGGGAGAAATAATAAGAACTGTAAAGAAGTGTCTGAGAGGCCCAAGTGTGTGGTGTTTGTGAGCATAAGGAGTATGGAGACAGGGCTTTTCCAGTAAAAGCACTTTTATCAGTACTTATCAGTATTTACAAGTAAGCGAGCGAATATAATGTTTTTCTTTGGCCAGGGAGTCAGTGCCCATCAGAGCTGGTCTCTTCACCTCCGCCTTTGCATTGCCCATCATAACAAGCTCAGGGGACTTAGGGATCCAAAGCGGATCCATACTTCTTCCAGCTTCTTCCCTTTCAAGCAGTGTTGGCCAATTCAAACCAAATGCTAGGCCCATTCCCAGACACATTTACGGGCCTCCTGGCGCACATGTCCAGAGGTTGTGGCTTTGTAGCCTGCTCTTGGTAATGCAGAGATAACTTTAATGTCCAGGACACTTCAAAAAGTTACCTGAGGTGTATGCCATTTCTCAGCCACGCCAACCTCACTTCCATGTGGGTACAAAGGTAGTTGCCAGTCATTTCTAGAGCTTCAATGCTAGCTCCACTTCTTCCCCCGCCACACCCATTTCTGGATTAAGGCCGATTATAGATCGTGCCTCTGCTCCTCCAAATCGCTCTAAAACGGCCCAGAGGGTTCTGACTTGTGAATGCAAAACGTTAAGTCTGACCTTCTTTAACTGAGCCTACCATTCTCTGAATGCCTAAATTGAGAGAAGGTTTCCTACAGATAAGATTTGGCTCAGAAAATTTCACACTCAAAGTCATACTTGTAAAGGACCATGTCACCTCCATGGAACTAAACACATCCTACAATATTTTCATTCTAGAAGAGGCATGATGAACTCATAGCTATTTTGCCAAGTGCTTTCTTCTTAAAAATTTAGGGCAAGCCACTGCTTCTCAGCTCGGCAGGGCAAGGTGCCCACGGACTTGAACTTGTTAGCCTGCCTAGGCTAGAAATTCAGGAACTTCAAGACACTAAGCTCGTTTCTAGTATAACTATGTACTTGCGTGCCAACAAAAACTATTCTCTTTTTCCCTTATTGAAAAAAGTATCAACTACAAACATTTATTGAGCTTTGAGGTTGGCATAAAAGAAGTATTAGATATGATTCTTGCCCTGGAAGTGTTTACAATGAAGTCTAAATGCAAGAATGAAGTCTGCACATGTGAAATCAGAAACGATGAAAGAATGCATAGAGTTAAGCATGAACTGTGCAGTGCAGACAGTACAGATGTATGATGTCAGAGAGTTGGGGAGAGCTTTAGGAAAGAAGTGAATAAGGTAAAGATTAAAGGACGCATATGATTTCTATAAAAAGATGGGTGGTCTCTCTCTGTGTTTTATTTATAAAATAAATACACAAGTTTACACAATTTAATACCACTCACTAAATATCACTGTAGGAGTCTGGAAGTCTCAAACTGGTAACCAATGGGCCAAAGGATTTTTTTGTTCTACCAACATTTGCAGTGTTTTAATACAAATTTGAACTAGCTGTCAACATTAACAAGTTGGAAGTTTTTACATTAAAATGTGTAATTTCTATTTCCCCTTAAAAAAATTGGAGAGTCTACCAAGACCCAGCCTACATTTCTACATGGTAACAGTGAACTAGAGCTGAGTAAAACCCACCCCCATTACATGGGGCACTAGCTGTCCAGTCTCCACTGCCCGTACCGATCCCAATCCCTATTGCTTCTCCCACTGAACCTGCTTTGCTCATGTGTATCACCTACTTGGCCCCTGTGGGCATCTGAGCTTGTGAACCCTGCTGCACATCGACAGGGCCTCCTGTGTGGTGGGCGGGGGAGGCTGTGACAGATGCTCCACTCCAACTAATTCCATCAAAGCAGCAAGTGATCCTGCCCTCTCAGCCTTGCAAGGGAAAGCAACTGACACACAGAAGGGTACCTTATAAAATATTATGCTCGGTCTACAGAGGAAAACATCGTGGACAACACATGCAAAGAGTTGAGCTTTGCTTCTGCAAGTGCATTGGTAATCACCACTCAGAATGCACATTCTACAGTGGGGCGGCCAGGCTGTGTTTGCACAGGAGGGAAGGGTACTCCATTAACTCTTTCAGTTCACTTAGTGTAGGGAGACCCATGCAAAGCCAATTTTAGGTATGAAAATTTAATATAGCAGAGAAATTGGATTGTTCTATCTTTCAGAAAATTAACCTATTTTATTTAAAAAGAGCTGTTCTTATATATTTGAAATCTAGTCAAATCTACCTGTAAAGTAGCTCTGTACGTCCTATAAACTGAGGCACACCTCTATGAATATTTATCGTGAGCAATCAATTCCTTATTGTGTGACTGAGAAAATGTATGGACCATCCAAATGATGCTAGTATTGGAATAGTCATTCATTTGTTCATTCGGCCATCCCAAATGTATTTATTTAGCCCAATGGGCTTTGCCTAGGCCCTTCTATTCATCAGCTCTGTGAACTCGGGCAGATTCATCAACCTCTGCTGGTTTTGGTTCTTCAAATGAGGAAATCATATTAAATCATCTCTAAGTTCCCTAAAGATGAAACAGGCCAAGTTTTCACATGAGGTGCCTGGAATAAAGGGAGACCAATTTGTTCTGACTTTGGGATTGACCGGCAGGACATTGGACATTTCTGTCCAGCCTGGTCAGTGTGCAGTGTTCAGCTCGCAGCCACCAGGAAGACTACTCTGGTTTTCCACATCCGGTTTCCCTTCTGTTTGGTCCTATTGTCCACTGGTAGATCCCCAGGGCTTTCTGGTCGTTAAATACTTTATCATCTCTGTTCATAATCCCCTAAGAAGTCTTCATTCTCTTTTTAGTTCTAATCTCTTCTTGCTGGCTTAGAGGATGAGATTTCACCATCTTTGTTTGCGGACATTGGAAGAGAAGAGGGGCCAATTGGTAACACCCCTTAAAATGGAAAAGTTGTAGAAAACATTGCACGAAGTATTTGAGTTGCTCACTGTTGTAAGAAAAAGGAAAGGAGATTCTGCATTCTGTACTTTTTTTTCTTTTCAAAGTTTACCTTGTCTTAGAGCACAGAGGGAGATTCTATTGTAAAATTTTGTTGGGGGAAGAGAGCATGAAAGGGGAGGGTTTTTTTTGTTTGTTTGTTTGTTTTTATTAAATAAAAGTCCAGAGGCAGGGGCAGCTACATGTAGCTATATCAGCCTATTATTTAGAGCAGAAGTCAGTCCCTGAAAGGTCCTGGGCAGCTTTCGGCAGTGCTACCTCACTTGGCCCCCACAGACCTTTCCTTTTACTCTCTTTTTCCCAAAAGTAATGGATTATAATATTTCAAAACATAAATATATTCAGTTATAATTATAATATAAATATAAATAAATCCTCCAAATGTCTACCAACCAGAGTTATACAGTTAACATTTTGATATATATACTTCCAGCAAATATAAACATGTATATTATGTACAGTTTAAAAAATGAGATTGTAAAAAATGGGAAGGGGGAGGGGCACTATAGGGGTAGGAAATTAAGAGGTACAAACTATTATGTATAAAATAAGCTACAAGGTTATATTGTACAACACAGGGAATATAGTCAATAGTTTATAATAACTATAAATGAGGTATAATCTTTAAAAATTATAAACCACTATATTGTATACCTGTAACATATAATATTGTACATCAACTATACTTCAGTAAAATATAATAATTTAAAAAATGGGATTGTAAATATTCATATACATACATGAATATACATATTATATATGCATGTCATATGCATACTATATACACATATATACCATATACTGTATACACACATGTATACATATTGTATCATACGTATATTCATATATATGTACTGTATAGGTATACACACACACACATATACATATATGTGCTTGTTTGTGAACTCCTTATTTCACTTAATATGTTATAAACATTTGTCTACTTCAGTAAATATGGAACTTCAGATAATTTGTAATGACTGTAGATTTCTCCATTGTATTTGCATACAATAATTTACTTAACCAATTCACTATAATTGGACATTTAGACTTTTCCCCCCTATTTCTAGTGTAAAGTGGTTGGGGAAAAAGATTTTTTTTAAGCTGCTGGCAGAATTCCACAAGGCAGGAGAAACAAAAATGGATTGCCCTCCATGACAAAGGAGCAGCCATCCTAAGGTTCTAGAGAGTGTCAGTAAAGAAAGGGTGCTGGGAAGGCTCTGAGTTACAAAGGGTCTGAGACAAGGTAGGAATCTGCATATTAGAGGAAAATAGGTTTCTAAGAAATTCCCCCAAACTTTCAAAACCAGAGCAATTTGATATCTAATGTTGGCCATCTACTGTGACATGCTAGGAGGTAACTTTCTCCTGCAACCAATTACTTTTTGTGAGAGACTCTGAGGGAGAAATAAAAATAAATAACAGGCTGTGTTACACATTTGAGTTGGCAAAGGGCAGGAAGACACAAAACTATAGGATAAACTATGCAAGTGAAACCTGGAAATAGAGCAAGAAGTGCATAGTAGAAATGTTTTCCCCCTCAAATCCTTGGATGTGGGGAAGCTGAGCTTCCCTCTACAATGGGAGGAGGACTTGAGTTGTTAAAATGGCTTCATGAACCTGCCACCCAGGCAGCTAACACAACACCAAAACGAAAATCTTTGCATGTTTAGTGACTAAATTCCAACTTGGAAGTGAATTTTGAATTTGCAAGCTAGAATTTCAAAACTAGAAATTCTAGTTTGTAAATTTCCAAACTAGAAGTACAAACTAGAAGTATAACTCATGTGCTTTTCTATATGCTTCTCCCTCGTACTCTTTTCTTTTGGCCATTTTCTCTTAACTAAAATCAAATAACTTTTCATTAGGTGATCCATTCACATTGTACGAAATTCAAAAGTTACAAAAGGATATGGAGTGCACAGTAAATTATGGCTACTTAAGCCTACCAGTGACCACTTACTTTTCATTAGAGCCAATGAATGTTCCCTAGTTGTATGCTCTTCCAGATGTTTGAAGCATACACAGCATGTATGAAAAAAAGAGCCCCTCCCTTTTGTTTCTACAAATGGTAGCATACTCTAGCACACGCTACAAAGAGTTTATAGCTTACTTGTCTCATTTAGCATACCTCGGCGATTGTTCTAATACATTAGTACTCTAGAGCTGTCTGATGACTGTATTCGTAATCCAGTGTAAATGGATATATACAATAATTTATTCAGCCAGTTTCTTTCTGATGGGAATTAAGGTTGTTTCCCTTTTTTTCTTTTTTTTGGCAACAAACAATTCTACAATAGTATTGGATGTATGTCTTTTGATTATGTGTGAGCATATCTATCTGACAAATTCCTAAAAATGGAATTTCTGGGTCACATTATATGTATATTTTTAATCTTTATAGATACTGTTAAATTACCCTCCATAGAGGTTGTATCAATTTGTACACCCACTACAAATGAGTATCCCTTTCCTTACACCTTAATCAAGATAGTGCTACTGATTTTTTAATCTTTGCCAGTCAACCTGATAACTGATAAATCTGATAATGTCTATCCCATTTTAACTTGCATTTTCCTATAAGTGAATATGGCATATTTAAAAGACCTTTAATTCACATGTATTTGTTCATTTTTATATCAGATTATTGTTTCTTTCCTTTCTGTTTACAGGAGTTCCTTACGTATTACAGAAATTAGCCCTTTTACTTCATAATGTGTAGTAAACATTTTTCATAGTTTGTTTTTTTATTTTAACATTGTTTTAACATTCACTTAATAAAATAGAAAATTTTATTTTTGAGTAGTTGAAATTACTGACTTTTTCTTTTATGCTTTCTTTTTATTGTTTTGGTTTTGGGTGGGGCACCATTATTTTTACCCTTCAAGAATTTTTACGCAAAAACCCTATTCATATTTTCTTCCAGTACATTTATGGTTTCATCTTTTATGTTGAAATCTTTGGATCCATCTGGAATTATTTTGGTATACTCTTCTGCTCCTCCTCCATTTCCCCTCTCCTTTTTTAAACCTTAGGCAAATCACCAAGGAGCTGTAACAGGCTGGGCAAAGCCCTTCCCTATCTGGCAGGCTTCTCTCTCCTTGAGAGGCCCAAGTAGAGAACTAGTTGCTCCGAGTTTGGTTTGAAAGGTGATGTGGGACATGGAGATTGGAGGAAACTGAGACTAGGAATGGGATAGTGCCAGGAGTCTCGAAGCAGTTCTTCCCAGAAATATCCACAGCTGTTGGTTTAAATGTGAGAATAAAATATCTGGATTTCTGGGCATAGTCTTCAAGCTCTATTGCTTATCCAATAAGCACAGACTTGATGACAAAGCCGATTTGGCAAATACCAGACTGTCCAGACCAGGAACAAACGGCTGGCAAAGAGAATTTAAAAAATTTTTATAGTGACCCTCAGAAAGACATAAATTTTACACTGTGATCCAGAATAACACTTTCATATCTACACATGAGACTAAAATTAGTTACATGTAACAGTATTCACCTCTACTATATGCATTCTGGTATTTTCCGTTTTATTATGTTTCATGCCATTCCATCCTATTCTGTTTCTCTTTTTTAAACTATTGATCAAAACACACTAAACATTGTTGCTTCAAATAATTAATGTTGGTATCCAGAAAACAAACTTGATGACTGTGGTGAAAGGAAGAGTAACTCAGCAATAATCATGCTTCCTCTTACTCTGTCTTCTTAAACTACACACGCTCCAGACAAGTTACTTGCTTTTGCTATAAGACTGGTTTTATAAGAAAATCTGATGTAATCTGACTTGTCTATTAGACAGTTGTTTATTGTAAATAGAGAAAAAGGTATACGTGTGTATAACCATGTAATTGCAGTAGTTTTTAAAAAGTGCTTAAAGTTTTTGCTATTAATATTTTTGGTAGTTTTCAATGTATGATACAGTTTAAAATAGTCCATCTTCCAAATCATATTTGTTTTTGTATAAAAAGTATCTTAAATAAAATGTTTATTTGTTCAAAAACAAAAAACAAACAAAAAAACCCACACTAAACAAATTAGTCAATGCTTTGACCCTTAGTTTGAAGAATATAGGCTAAAGGAAAATGAACATTCACCTTCCCTGACACACAAATGTACGTAAGCATCATACATTATTCCCTTGTAATTCGTGTAAATAAGGTTTATAAATCATTGTATAAATGTCATATATTTTCAGCTACATTTTAAAAGAATACAGTGTATTTGGGAGCATTTCAATTGTAGACTCCAAATAATAATTCAGAATAAATTAAAACTCAGAACCAGTGAAAAATATAAAATCCACATATGATTGCCTCACAGCAACAGCTGTTATAACTTAGGAATGAGTGATTTTCAGACCAACGGGAAGACAAGTAAATTCAACTAACTAGAACTCAGCAATGCTTCCATCATTTGATGATCCCATGTAATTGTTCATACATGGGACTAAAACTCAGAAACTAAACTTTAGCAGTAACTGAGGTCAACTGAAAAGTTGATTTTTCCTGGCTATTGTTTAAATATAAGCTAAGATTTTGCTTATTTTAAAAAAAGTCTATCATAAAAGAGAATATGACACAGAAAAATTAGTCATGTTAGACATAATACTAACATGTGCCTTACTCATGACTTCCATCTAAGGTCTTGTTACTTCCAGAGCTGCCGCTGCTCCCAAGGCTTCTCTCCCTTCATTGTTAACACATGGGGTTGGCCTAAGTCCTCAGGGTGCCTTCCCACCATGACATTCTCTGGTTCTTGGTGATTCATCCAAACAAAACAAGGACAACCATCCCACCATGATCCCTACCACCATCAAGAAAAACTGTCCATTTCTGAAGACAAAAAACAATAAGTGTTGTTTCTTTCTAAGTATTTAAAAATAAACCTCAAACTTCCCTTGAGCGGGAAGCCTACAAGAGTATCCCTCACCTCACACCATCCATTACTGAACTTGGTGGGCTAATTCTAATACTGTTCCAGCAGCACCTGGAAACTTAATATAGCTCAACTACAGCTGCCGCCCATTGGGTTACAGTGGTGTTTGGCAAGTTTACCCCAAGTATAAGCACCTCTGGTGAAGAAGTCATTTCAGTTTGGGAAAAGTGAGTAATTTGGCCATTTAATTTGCATTGTTCTGGAAGTTGCCAGACTTGTCCTGCCGGGCATTAGTGTCAGAAACTTTCATCTTCCTTGGCTGCACCTCCCCTCTCTGCGTGCAGAGCAGAACAAAGGGAGGAGGTCCCAAGGCAGTGCCATCCAAGGAGCCAGAGCGAGGTCTGGGTTTTGAATGAATGATGACTTTTGAATTATAAATGCCTTTCCATGGAAGTTTTCACTCAAGATTTTTACTGACTTTACAAAAGGAATGAATCCAAGCTGGGGAGTATACCACTGGAAGTTCAGTGATAAGAACAGGTCTGCGAATATTCTTCCTATGAAAGATAATTTCCCTGTGCTTCTTATTCTCTACAAACACACACACAGGGGACATACACACATATTTTTTCCTATATTCTTACTTTTTAAAATATCGCACCTGTTGATAAACTTGTTTCTGTAAGTAACTCAGTACCTGATTTTAGCAAACTCCTACATGTAAGTGAAGTCACTCTGTAACTAGGAGGTGAACTGCTTACTTAAACATTTGCTTTCCCTTATGCTTGGAAGAAGGTTGGTGCCCTGGGGCCTTTTTTTTTTTTTTTAACATCTTTATTGGAGTATAATTGCTTTACAATCGTGTGTTAGTTTCTGCTTTATAACAAAGTGAATCAGCTATACATATACATATATCCCCATATCTCCTCCTTCTTGTGTCTCCCTCCCACCCTCCCTATCCCACCCCTCTAGGTGGTCACAAAGCACTGAGCTGATCTATCTCCCTGTGCTATGCGGCTGCTTCCCACTAGCTATCTATTTTACATTTGGTAGTGTATTTATGTCCATGCCACTCTCTCACTTTGTCACAGCTTACCCTTCCCCCTCCCCGTGTCCTCAAGTCCATTCTGTACGTCTGTGTCTTTATTCCTGTCCTGCCCCTTAAAAAGGGCCCTTGACCTCTCTTTCTAAGGCTGTTGTTCTGCCCTTCAGAGGAAGGTTGTTAATTATATCCTTTAAACCACCTATTATTCTGAGCTGCTGCGGTCCATAATCTCTCTGTCAGACTTGTCCTCCATCAGCTCTCCTCAGACCCCGCTTCATCTCCCGGGGTCCCTGCAGGTCACTCCGTTTTACCTCCTCTCTTCACCAAGGGGCCAATTTCTTTTTCATCTCATCATTTGAAAACCATAAGAAAGAGATTTTTGTCTAAAACAAGGTTATGCTGGTTTCTTCCCAAATTCATTATTGTAGAGAGGAAACTGAGGACCTGAGACAAACTGGACTCATGTACTGCCTCAAAGATCAAAGACACCAATACAAATGCATTTTCTCTTGCTCTGATGAGAAGACTATACTGGCTTAGGAATTTAAATGTTTAAAAGTGATGGCAGATATGAGTATGGTACAGAGAGAGACTCAATAAAATAGAGTGTAAACCTTGAACATGACCAAATAAGACTTGTAGAGAAATGAGGGTCTTTCTGTGGAGTGTGAGGTAATACCGAGTATGTAGTACAAATAGTCAACAGAGCTATAATAATGCAATCAGTACACAGGTGCATTCCAAGAAGAAATTTTCCGCAATCAAAAGTTTAAAAATCGGTTATAAAACAATGGTTTTCAAGAGATAAAGGTGATTAGAACCTAGAAAGTTTATAACTTGCAATTGTAAGTTATTTTATCTTGTAGGAATTCTGAAAATAGAGCTGCTTTAAAATGCTGTATCGCTAAGTGTATAGTTATAAAACCTTAATATCGGTGAACAAGCCTGGACTTTCGCAAGCTTGATTTATCAAGCACTTCCAGTGGCCGTCAGTATTATCAAAGACCATTTCATAGACTTTCCTCACCTTAATCTTCCTTATCACCTATCGTTACTGAGATACATTTTTTAAAATAAATTTATTTATTTATTTACTTATTTTTAGCTGTGTTGGGTCTTCGTTTCTGCGCGAGGGCTTCCTCTAGTGGCGGCGAGTGGGGGCCACTCTTCATCGCGGTGCGCGGGCCTCTCACTATCGCGGCCTCTCTTGTTACGGAGCACAGGCTCCAGACGCGCAGGCTCAGTAGTTGTGGCTCACGGGCCCAGTTGCTCCGCGGCATGTAGGATCTTCCCAGACCAGGGCTCGAACCCGTGTCCCCCGCATTGGCAGGCAGACTCTCAACCACTGCGCCACCAGGGAAGCCCTGAGATACATTTTTGATCAAAGTTGTATTGCAACCACTATAGCTTTTTTTCCTACTATGACTCTAGCTCTTGATAGTTATGATTTATATGAATTAAGTAATTTTAAAACATATCTAAATTTCTTTGACACTTCGAGACGTGAGGTCTTTGACTCTACCCCTTGAGTCTGGGCTGTAAGCAATAATCCCATGACTGTGGAATAGATGCTGTATAAGGCTGCATCAGAAAAGGCAATGCAGCTTCCTCCTGTCACTCTTGGAGGAGCTCACCACCATGTCAGAAGTCTGGCTATTGTGAGACTGTCATGCTGGAGGGGCTACTTGTTAGCACTTTGGTCAGCAGCCCTACTGAGCTCCCAGCCCACAGTCAACATCAACCACCAGACATGTCAGAAAGAAGCCTCAGGATCATTTCAGCCCACAGTCATCGAGTCCCTCCCAGCTCTTAAGTCTCCCTAGCTGAGGTCCCAGACATTGTGGAAAGAGACACACTAACTTTACTGTGTCTTATATGAATTCCTAACCCATAGAATCCAAGAGTGCAATAAATGGTTGTATGCCACCAAGTTTTGGGGTTGTTTGTGATGCAGCAATAGTAAGTAGAACAATCCATAATCACTATAATGCAAATTATGTTTCTTAATTAATCCACCATGTTTAATCCAATTCAGGTTATAAAACCTTATGCTGGAAGAAAGTCTGTACTGACTCCAATCTTCTTTGTAGTATATTTTCCCAACCCAGTATGATTTAGCCACCGCACAGAAATTGCGCTTAGTTTGGAGAGAGAGAGAGAGAGAGAGAGAGAGAGAGAGAATGATTTGGATGATCTTTTCTAAAAAGTAAAATGAATAAGCTTCATCTAGGCTAACACTTCAGGTGTCTCATGCAGTCACCATGTACAATTAACTTACACTCCTACTTATTCTGAACTACTTTGGCACCAGAGGTTTCATGAAATTATGTCCCAGAATATATATACCTGGACCAGCTTGAAGATCCCAGGGTGCCGTGTGGCCTGAATGCTCCTGCCATCTTTCACTATTTGATGAATGACATTATGCATGACTCCTGGACAGAGATGTGTCTGTCCACCTGGCTGAGATCTAGATCCAATCTCCTGACCTATTTCCACTAGTCCCCAGATCCAGGCAATTCCTGGTTAATACTTACATTCTGATCAAGAAAGCAAGATATTCATTTTTAGATCATGGAGCCTATGGATGTCGGGATGGGGCAGGATAGAGATGTGGAGGTGAGTGATGGATATTTACTTTGCAGTGGTCTATGCTTCTCAAATTGTCATTTCTCAGCTCATCTTGAAATTGAAGGAGCATTTGGTACCAAACTTGGAGCCCAGCCAATAAAATAGACCAAACTGGACATCTTTGATTGTGGTCAAATTCTACAGAATAGGAAAGTAAAGTGAATTGGCAATGCTTGAAACATAGTTTTATTAAATGGTTTAACACCAGGATATTTCTACAAGATCAGATTTCCCAGGAAAGATGAACTGAATATATTATTAATTTTTTTTTTTCAATTGGAATAAGGTTAAAAATGAGTCTATGCTGGTTTCTTCTTATTTCAATGAATCATGATACTGAAAAGCTCAATTAAAACAGCCTGAAAGGACTATAGGCGTCATTCAGAAGCCTTTGACCTTCATTTTCACTAAATGACGTTGGCATATCCATTAACACGGAAACCTTCCCTCCTGGGAAGTGAGCGCTCTTTGGTTCAAGACTATTTTTCTGAAGCTCATCAGGTCAATGTTAGGTTGAAGTCATTAAAAAACCACCTAAGCCTATTGTCAAATTCAACATTATCTCTCCTTACAAGTCTGCTGCTATTCGCCTACAGCTCTGTTACTTAAATGCATGATTCATAGCTTCTGACTCTGTGTCTACAGAAGGTAATTTTTTTTTTCCTGCTCTCTAAGCACTGGTGGTTTACAACACATTCCTAGCTCTGGGCCACAGCAGGCTCTAGTACAAAGGAGGTCCCTTCCAATGTTGAAGGGACCTTCAAATTGAATTGTTTGCTTTCACTTAATTTCATAGTCTAGCCCTCAATGATTAAACATGCCTTCTTTGTAACAGGGTTAGGGTTAGAGGCTATAATAGAAAGGCCATACTGATAGCCTGAGAAATTGATGCTGTCATTTATATAAAGGAATTACAGTCACATTAATTTCTTTCCTCTGTAGTCATGCATGGCTAGCTAGATTCATCTGAGTCCTCCTGACTCACTCTTGGAAGGCAGCCGGTATAAACGGCTCTTACA
This sequence comes from Eschrichtius robustus, assembly GCF_028021215.1. NCBI lineage: Eukaryota > Metazoa > Chordata > Mammalia > Artiodactyla > Eschrichtiidae > Eschrichtius > Eschrichtius robustus. The sequence goes on from NC_090824.1 coordinate 48,830,317, forward strand.
GAAGGATTTCATCTGAAAAGAATTATCTAGATTCAGAGGGAAGATATTCTGTACCCAGAATTTAGCTAAATCTTCCCCCAAACTGTGACATTTCTAAGTGGAATGGCAAGTTGCCGACCTGTAGTCTTCTGATGGTAGAGAAAGGGGCTTAAGAATATGACCTTCATAGATGCCAACATGCAAAATTCCATTTAGTAAACTTTGTTTTTTAAAGTGCAAACATCAGATTGCTTTCTCCCCAATACCAACCTGATGGATTGGAAGCTTTTATTATGGAGGGACCAAGAGTATTTGGAGTTTGAAGAAATTCACAGGAGGACAAGTCAGGGTAGGATATTGTAAGGACCCCTTTTGGAGGACTCCAGATACTTAAACAACAGAGGGATCAAGGCCAAGCAGTCGGATTCATCAGAGATCACCTGCCCACTTGGCCATTATACCAAGCCCATCAGGGTTGAAACTCTCTCCCATGCTGCTTCTAACACACTGCTCCCTGCCTCCGTGGATATTACTACATCGCTATTACCATTCCATTCAGTACGTAGTTTACCATACAAATATGTAGGACATTGATATGAAAGTTTTAAGAGTTTCTTATCAGAGGCTATTTAAATAAGTACAGAATGACACTTGGTTTTGTGGTGGGTTATGCCTATTTCATTGTAATAGGTGAGTCTGCTTTCTCACACCTAGATTAGGATATAGAAAACCATGATGCAAAATACAGATCAACACATACTTACCCCATGTTGATAAGTGTATTGCAGATTGCTAGTGACCACTATAATGTGAGATACAAAAGGATTATAAAACATAGTCCTAAGACAAAAAGAACTTCACAATATAAAGACAAAAGATTAGCAGAAATGTCATAAAGGGGAGAGGACAGAAAAATAATAAATTATTATTTACAATGAAAAGACTATAGATAAGCCTGGTTCTTTCTACCTTTGAACAAGAATGTGCTTCAACTCACTTCTTAAAACCTTCCAGAAAAGGTGTTTCCAACACTCTGTGTAACCCATTTACACATTCAGGCTCAGGAAAGTGGTCAAGCAGATGGCAGGAATTCCATGTGCAGAAAGAAAATGGTTACCTCAGGCTTCCCTGGTGGCACAGTGGTTAAGAATCCGCCTACCAATGCAGAGGACATGGGTTCGAGCCCTGGTCCGGGAAGATCCCACATGCTGCAGAACAACTAAGCCCGTGCGCCACAACTACCGAGCCTGCGCTCTAGGGCCCGCGACCCACAACTACTGAGCCCGCATGCCTAAAGCCCGTGCTCTGCAACAAGAGAAGCCACCACAATGAGAAGCCCGGGCACTGCAACGAAGAGTAGCCCCCACTCGCTGCAACTAGAGAAAGCCCGCGTGCAGCAACGAAGACCCAATGCAGCCAAAAATAAATAAATTAAATAAATAAATTTAAAAAAAAAGAAAATGGTTACCTCGTTTATTCTTGATTAGAGAGAGATTAATTAAGAAGATAGAGGATGTTCAGAGGAAGATACTTGAGGGTACTGAAAGTGCAGGGTCTGGAGAGCAGAAAATTCAAGATAAAGTGGACAAGCAAAATGTATGAAACAGGAAAAGAAAGCTCAGAGGTAGGAGGAAGGTTGGCGGGGGAGAATTGTGAAGCATGCAAGGGAGATGAGAGCTTGGCATGTAAACTCCAGTATGTCTGAGAATCAATCACCAGGGGAACTTGTTTTGTTCTCTGTTTTTTGGTTTTTTAGAAAAACAAATACTTGGAACCCACTACCGAATGATTCTGAATGGATTGGCTGGGACTAAGAATCGGCACAATAACATGCAATCTGAGTGTTTCTGATGCAGTTGGTCCAAGGACCACACTTGGAGACACGCTGGAAAAAATGATTGTTGAAGTCTCACAGAAGAAGGCAAAAATCATAACCTTTAAACAGAAAAGGAAGGAATAAATCATATTTTCTTGGGGAATTTACTGACCTTATTTCTTTTCTGAGTGAGGGTTGGCATCTGCTCTAGGATCAGAGAGTAGGTCCCAAACCAAATGAAGTACTACTTGCTGTGCCATATTTATATGCAACTGCCTCTTGTCTATCAACCTCGTTTATCTAGAACACAGCTAAGCTAAGAAATGTGAAAAAAAAAAAAATGCTGCAGAGTGCAAAAAACTGACTTAAGCAAATCTACACACTGTTCTAATAAAATAACTCCTTGGGGTCTTACTTCAAGCTTGTTTAGCTTTGTTTTAGAAATGTCTAAAAGCTTAGCTATTGGGTTTCTTAACTCATAGCAGTTTAAATCATAAAATTTGGCAAGGAGAGGTACAGTAGGGGGTCAAGGACTGGGGGATGGATGCTGGGGGCACAGATACAGGCAGCAGCAAGAGATGATGGCTGACATCCTAACAGTGAAGAATATGAGAGGCAGACAGAAGGATTCACTTAGAGAAGGGGCAAATTCTCTCAAATGATTAATAACACCTAAGGGCTAAGTGTTCCTGTATGTTATAGCGACTGATATGCATAATGGTGATCTCTACGTTTAAAAAAAAGGTTAAATTATTTTTAGTATATTTTGTTGAAACAGGCGTGGAATTATTGAAGGTTTCCAATTTTAAATGGCTGAAATTTTTAGTGGATGAGAAAATCAGCTTTGGTTTTCCCTATTATATATTCATTTATTCATTTGCTTATTTATTACTTTCCTTATAGCATGCAAGGCATCACATTAAGTTCCAGGAGAAAATAATATGGTCTCTCCAAAAGCAAAATGTGAGAATCTGGAAATGTAAGCATTTGGAGTTTAGAATAAAGGTCAGAGATCTAGATTTGGATTTGGGAGCCACTTGTGTAGAAGTTTCATTTGAAGCCATGTGAGTACAGTGAAGAGGGTAGAGAAGGAGAAAGGGCAGCTGAGGATGGAACTAGGGAGAGACCTCATTCTTCAATTATAAATAAGGCATTACTATGTTACATACAAGATGCACATTAATCCTCATAACAACTAGGATGGATTATGAACTGGGAAAACTTAGTTCCTTGTGTTAATTAGGAACTAACTCTCCTTTGGAACGGAAGTGTTGCCCACCAAGGACTTGGTCTAATTGCATAATAGAATCAAAAATAAGAGCTGCTGAGAAAGACAAGCTTCACTGAGCCTCCATCTGGTAAAGCAATTAAGCAAATATCACCACAGAGCAAATTTCAGCATTTCAGGTTTGACTCTGATCATTAAGATCACCTATTCATGACGTAAAATTCTGCAAAGTAAACTGGCGCTATGAAATGTTTTGACACTTGTTAAGAAAAAGAAATACCTTCTAAGTATTCAATGATTGATATGAAAAATGAACAAAGGACATTAAAAGACATAATGGATAGTGCTTTAAGATACATCAATCTGTTAAGCCAAGCAAACAAAAGCCTTCTAAATTTTACCATTGATGTTTGTGAGTGAGAAGTGGTATATTCTGAGTTTGCTGTGATTTCCCGTCATGTCTCCTGCTAAGTTATAGGAGCAGCAGAGGTAAACATTGTTTAATTCATTCACCAAAATGAATAAAACATTTACCATATGCAAGACCCTTTGGTAGTTACATGGGAGATACAAAAGTGGATAATGTTTAGTCCCGGCTTGGAAGGAGCTTATGAGTAGCTGAGGCAAGTACAAATGACTACATCAGAAGGCAGGGGATGATTATAAAGTGTCTTTGCATATCTCTTGTTCCAACCTTCCAACAAGTCATCCAAAGAATTTGGGACCTTCCATAGGAAGTAAACCGAACTCAGCATGTGGTTAAGTAATCAGCAACTTCAACAGTATTATCTCTTCTTTAATATATCGCTATTATTTATCAGTTGCCTTTCTAACCAGGGACAGACCATATCAGTATCTAAGTAAAGCTACAAATTTATAAGAGCTTGGAATTAATCAGTTCCAAAGGCAATTTCTACATGACCTAGTTGTAAGAATCAGTCATATGATTTATATACATATTTACATGTTTATATATTTACATATAATAAAATGAATATAATAATATATAATTATACAATATAATAACTAAATAAATGTTTGTTTATGTACGTATTGGGTTGGCCAAAAAGTTCCTTTGGTTTTCACGTAAAAATAAAAGACACATTTTTCATTCTCACCAAGAACTTTATTGAACTACGTATTCACCCTTTTGCTCCACTACCTTCTGCCATTTTTCAGGCAACTTCATAATTCCATCTTCCCAAAACTTTTTATCTTTTTGAGCAGAGAACTGTTCCAGGTGCCTTTTACAGTATTCCAGGGAATGGAAATTTTTTCCATTAAGAGAATTTTGTGAAGACTGAAATAAATGGAAATCCGAAAGTGCAATGTCTTGTGAATATGGCAGATGAATCAGAACTTCCCAGCCAAGCTGTAACAGTTTTTGCCTGGTCATCAAGGAGACATGTGGTCTTGTGTTATCCTGATGGAAGATTATGTGTTTTCTGTTGACTAATTCTGGATGCTTTTCGTTGAATGTTGCTTTCAGTTGTTCTAATTGGGAGTGGTACTCGTTGGAATTAATTGTTTGGTTTTCTGGAAGGAACTCATAATAGAGGACTCCCTTCCAATCCCACCATATTCACAACATCACCTTCTTTTGATGAAGACTGGCTTTCTGTGTGGTTGGTGGTTGTTCATTTTGCTTGCCCCACGATCTCTTCCCATTCCACATTGTTGTACAGTATCCACTTTTCATCGCCCGTCACAATTTGTTTTAAAAACAGAACGCTTTTGTTACCTTTAAGTAGAGAATCACATGCAGATATACAGTCAAGAAGGTTTTTTTCGCTTAATTTATGTGGAACCCAAACATCAAAGTGATGAACATAACCAAGCTGGTGCAAGTGACTTTCAACACTTGATTTGGATATTGTGAGTATGTCGGCTATCTGCCGCGTGGTATAACACTGATTGTTCTCAATTACTGTCTCGATTTGCTCGCTATCAACTTCAACTGGTCTACCCGACCGTGGAGTATCATCCAGCGAGAAACCTCCAGCACAAAACTTCGCAAACCACTTGTGACATGTTCAATCAGTCACAGCACCTTCTCCATACACTGCACAAATCTTTTTTTTGCGTTTCAGTCGCGTTTTTACCTCTCTTGAAATAATAAAGCATAAGAAGCTGAAAAATGTTGTTTTTCTTCCATCTTCAATATTAAAATGGCTACACAAAAATTCACCAACTTTGATAAGTTTGTTTTTAAATGCACGCTAATATGACAGCTGCCACAATACAATCTAAAAAAATTGTTTTGAACGAAGTTAAAGACAACTAAGTGCTACTAGAGCCATCTTACAGAAAAACTCAAATGAACTTTTGGGCCAACCCAATATATATAAATATATTATATACTATATATATAAAAATATATGTATATACTTATATATATAATATACTAGATACTTACAATATATATAAATATACTTTATATATAAATATATTATATACTTATAATTATATATTTATATAAATTCGTATTGCCTGGCACATAGTAGGCAATCATTGTTTGTTGAATGAAAAATAGTTAGAACATAAAACTTGCTATAAACTCTCTGAGTTGTATATTTATGATGTGCACTACCTTATCACTTGAAACTGTTAAACTTATCACATTATTTAGATAGACATAATCAGTAGCACTCTTCCTTGGAGGTTAAATGCTCCCCTACATGTATCTAAAGATCATGTATTCAACTAGAAAGTCAAGAGGATATGCCTTTGCCAGATGACAGCCATCTGGTAGCCCTTAAGTAAAATTATTCCTAAGTTTTCACATTACTGCCCTTTTAACCAAGAAAGTTACTTGAGAAATCTTGCACTGGAAAGAAGAGCCCACAGTACGTGGACTATTAAGTGTTAGAATTTTCTAGTGCAGTCCAGGGAGCTATTTTTAAAATAAATTTTATTTTTAGGATAGTTTTAGATTTACAGAAAAACTGTGAAAATAATATTCCCATATGTGCTATGCCCAGTTTCCCCTACTGTTAATCTCTTACATTAGTATGTAAGTATATTTATCATAATTAAAGAACCAATATTGATACATTATTATTAACTAAAGTCCATACTTTATTCAGATTTCCTTATTTTTTTACTTAATCCGTTCCAGGATCTCATCCTAGATGCCACATTACATTTAGTTTTCCTGTCTCTTTAGGCTCCTCTTAGCTGTGGCAGTTTCTTAGACTTTCCTTGTTTCTAATGACCTTGACAGTCATTTTTTAGAATGCCCCTTTTTTGGGCTTTGTCTGATGTTTTTCTCATGATTAGACTGTGGTCATGGGTGTTGGGGAAGAACACCATAAATGTGGTGTCATTTTCATTGCATCATATCAAGGATACATAGTATCAAGACAACATCACTGTTGATGTTGATCTTGATCACTTGGCTGAGGCAGTGTTTGTAAGGCTTCTCCATGGTAAAGTTATTCTTTTTCCCTCTTTTCATACTGTACTCTTTGGAAAGAAGTCACTACGCAGAGCTCCCACTTAAGGAGTGGGGAATTATGCACCTCCTTGAGGCTGGAGTATTTACATAAAATGCATGGAATTTTTCAGCATGGGAAATTGTTTCTTCTCTCCTACTTATTTATTTATCCAATCATATATTTATATCAGTATGTATTCATGGATATTTATTTTATATTTTGCATTATAATTTAAATACTACTTTATTTATTTTGTTGTCAAATTGTCCCAGCCTTGGTCATTGGGAACTCTTTTAATTGGCTCCTTTGTTCTTTTGACCTACTCTAACCATTGTCAGCTTTTTATTTTGTTTTATTTTATTATTTTAGCACTTTCTTAATTCCTGGTTCTATAAGATACCTAGGTTCATCTTGTATATTTTTACCCCCATTCTAGAATTACTAATTTCTCTAAGGATCCCTGGTTCCTTTTATTGGAGAATGGTCTTAGAAACCAACATCTGGGCACTAGGTGTGCTTGCTGCTAATGGGTTATTAATGGGTGCCATGTGATGTTCTTGTAGTCCTACCTCTCCTTTCCTACTCTCTAAGTTCACAGCCTGCCCCTCTTCCTCCTGGTAAACCTCACTCCTTTTCTTCTCTTAGCTATTCATTAATAGCAGCTCCTTCAGGGCCAAAGTGGCATTAGAAAGAGTCACCAGGAAAATGGTGTCCTCCAGAAATTTTTGTATCTCTTAGAAGTAGTTAGTAGGTGTCCCTAGAGAAAATATGATCCATTCTTCTACCATTAGGTAGGTGTTCCAGTTCTGATGTTTTTGGCTGCAGCATCAGGTATCCACCCCTAGGTAAGGTAATCTTTTCACTAACAGAAAACTCAGTTTAAAATATATGGCTAAAACAATAAGGAAATTGTTAGCAAATTCAGTGATCCAATAATGTCATCAAAGATCCAAGATCTTCTGAACTTTCTGCCATGCTATCTTAGTCCTTGTCCTTAAGCTAGATACCCTCATGACACTGGTCTAGGTGTCATATCTAGATACAGAGAGAGTCTACTTCTTGCCTTTGGAGTATGAGAAAAAATCTTCTAGAATGCCCAGCAGATTTCTTATGTCTCAAAAGCACAAAATGGGTCACACGTTGACCTCTAGATCAATCATTGGTAATTTAAATGGGATTATCATAATTGGTTTAGACCAAATAGAGTATATCTCTGAGCTTCCCTGGGTGGTGGTGGTGGGGAGGGGAGATATCTGAATAAAATCAACATTCTATTAGCAGGGAAGAAGATAACTATTGGGTAGGTAACCAGAAATGTGTAGTAACAGAGCAGGGAAAGCATTATTATATTCCCTTATAATCCAGATTAAGTTAGGTTCACACACACACACACACACACACACACACACACACACACACACTCTCAGAGTCATGCTTCTTCTTCATAGCATGTCTTAACTTTGCAAGCAGAGCCTGAGAAAGGCTTACATGAAGGTAGTTTAATTGGAGACTGATCTTAGAAAGCAGAAATGAGGGACTAGGGGAATGAACCAGGGAGGGAGAAAAGCCAGTACAAGCATATATTACTACTGATTCAACCACTGCTCTGGGCAACTGATACTTGACACTGCTGGAACATTTTCAGGAGACTTATGAAAAACATCTCAGAACTGCCCACCCATGGGATAAAAAGGCATTAATTTATTAGCCTTAGTCTCCCACTGATTAAAGGTGTCCCCATGGGTATTAACTTACCCCCACCCTAGGCTGGATAATTGTGAGCTCTGAGCAGGTTCTCACACTTTATTTAGCATTAGAGAAGCTGTAGGGCAAGAAGCAAGAAGTGGCCATTGGCTGAGGACAGACGCTGTCAAATTATACCTCTGTGAAGCTAGTCAAAGGCTGTCTGGAATGTGTTGCCACAGCAATGGTTGAATAAGAGGTGGGACTGAGAGGATATGAAAGAGAGATGAAAAAGAAGTGTTGGATGCATAGCATTTATCCTGATTATAATTATTCACCACCTGTGGGAGTATTTAACATGTCTCCTCCACTAGACTGTAAGCGCTAAAAGGACAGGAATTGCATGTGTCTGGGTTACTTTTTCTATCCCTGTCACCTAGCACAGTGCCTGGAACATTGTAGTCAATTGCTAAAAGTATACTGAAAGAACAGACAGATGGAGGGATGTCACAAAATGAAGGAAAATGTTAGAGTCTGTCATACAGAGTGAAGTAAGTCAGAAAGAGAAAAACAAATACAGTATGCTAACACATATATATGGAATCTAAGGAAAAAAAAAAAAAGGTCATGAAGAACCTAGTGGCAAGACGGGAATAAAGACACAGACCTACTAGAGAATGGACTTGAGGATATGGGGAGGGGGAGGGGTAAGATGTGACAGGGTGAGAGAGTGGCATGGACATATATACACTATCAAATGTAAAACAGATAGCTAGTGGGAAGCAGCCGCATAGCACAGGGAGATCAGCTCGGTGCTTTGTGACCACCTAGAGGGCTGGGATAGGGAGGGTGGGAGGGAGGGAGACGTAAGAGGGAAGAGATATGGGAACATATGTATATGTATAACTGATTCACTTTGTTATAAAGCAGAAACTAACACACCATTGTAAAGCAATTATACTCCAATAAAGATGTTAAAAAAAAAAAAAGAAATTCAATCATCAGATCCATCATTTCTAAAACAAAGTGTCCAATAATAAACTAAAAATCAGCCCCACCTCCCCCAGTACAGGACAAAATTAACTGGGACTCCCTAGGTTCCTGAGGCCTTCAAGGGGTTGGTTTAGGAATGGGCTAGGTCAGAAGGAATACACTACAGATCCTAACTAGGGCTCAGTTTAGAGAATACCTAAGGGAAGGCAACCCTTCCTGCCTCATTCAGCATGTATTTGGTGTGGTTCTGGAAGATCCACAGGAGTGCTCCTTCAGGCACATTTCCTATGGAGTAACTCCTAGCATCTCTTGCATATAGGAAAGGTCAGTTCCTGAGGTTTCCCCAGTCTTGTGGGATCAGCCTAATTCTGACCTGGCCTCACCAAGGAGCCAAGGACTATGGTGCATGAAGTGGCCACCTGATCAGGCTTGAACCCCAATAGGCTAGCCAGTACCCCTGCCACTTCAGGACCGGGAGCAGAGTCAGGTGTACTCATTGCCCCCAAAGTGGCCACTCCATTGAGTATCACTTTACTTGGGGTGCACCTTTCTTGTGCCTGTTTTCTTATAGTTGTGGATTGATGACCCTTTGTCCCTTGAAATTAAATTCAGAGTTTCCAGGACAGTGACTGTGTCAACCTCCATTCTTCAATCAACTCCAGTACTTGCAGATGCTGAATAATAAGATAACTGACTATCCATTTCCTTCGTAAGACATTTTAACTGTGAAAGAAAGCGTTCTGGATTCCTTTCCCATGTTGATCAGGCAGCACATAATAACCCTGCTTGTATCTTGACATAACCTGATCTAAGAACCAGTCTGATTAAAGCCATGTCTCCATCCTGTGGAGTTAAGGGCATTTATAGGAAAGAATATATTTGAATGACCATTGTGCAAATGCTATTAAGGCTATTACCCGAAATGGCATTTCCCATCACTTGGCTGTAATTTGTCTGTTTTTGACATTTGCTTCCTCTTCGAAATGCTCTATATAGACTTTTAATTCTAGTAGACCTCCTAGAGAAGGTAAATCGGAGGGTTTTTATGAGGTAGTGCCAGAGACCTTTTCTGAAATGAGAAGAGCTTATTCACAATATATTAAGACCTCTCTCTGATCCACTTGCCAATTCACTGAGCCAGGTAAAAAATGTTGGCAGTCTCCTCTATTTGGATTCTCACTACCTACGGTACATGCCCAGCAGAACTGGTGTCTATGGATTCCTTCCATCTGCTACGACTTCCTGCAAGAGCCACTGAGAATCTAGGTCTGGTTTACAAGAATGACATGTTGAACCCCTTGCTGTTGGCAGGTACAGCCAGTCTTTTAAAGCAGTCTTACACCTGGCATTCAAATATCTGAGGTATTTCTGATAATTTAAACAGCTCCCTAGCCTAATCCTAAGGCTTAAAGTTCCCAGGTAGATATTGTTTGACTTGTATATGTTAAGTGGTTTTACTACAAATAATAATAATAACAACAACAACAATAAATTAAAAGGATAGGAGGAAAATTTAGGAGGTTTGGATATGTTTACGGCACAGATCGTAGTGATCATTTCATGGAAACATATTATTTCCAAACTCATCAAGCTGTATATTTTGTACAGCTTTTTGCATGTCAATCATACCTCAATAAAGTAGTTTAAAAAATAAATGTAAACTAAATGAGTTTCCATTATTTTAGAATTAGGAACTTCACATAAATATTCAAATTTTTGGCTCCTTTTGAAGAAATCAGAAGCTCTGGCACCACTGGGTCTCCCATCAGTACCTGAGTGGGGTTCAGCAGTGGCTGCCCTTTGGAAGTGAGTGGACACTCCATTTCGGCAGAGTGTCTATTATGGGTTTACATCTGCATCATGTCCAGTCCAATCCTTGTGTAAAATCCCGGCCTGGTCCCTAGGGGCATCAGGGTTTGTGCCTATTGGCAGGGGATCCAAGTAACATTCGTCACCCTTGTAACTGCCCAATCCCTGAAAACACTGCACTTAAAACCTCCAAATTTCAGACAAAATAGTTTTTAGATTTACAGTGCAGAGCTAGTCCAAATAGGATACCAATTCTAAATCTGTGTGCAGTTCTGGGACGAACAGTTACAATAGACAGGAGTCCACCAATTCATGCTAGTAAAGACCCACCTTTATTGGTGGTCCACCTTAGTGAATGAGGGTTTTTCTTTCATGTAAAACTTTTCTTGACAATTTATCAACAAATTTACCCCACTTAAAGGAAATCCAACATAGAAAACTCAAAATTTACACTAAAAATACACTAGGATATGTTCGCTCATTTATCCCATATATATTTATCGAGCAGTCCTGTGGGCTAAGCAATGGTCTAGGCACTGACTTGTTTAAGCTATAATTTATATTCAATAGCACCATGAGTGATAGTCAAGGGAAAAAAGAGCAGGTCATAAAATCCCAAGTACATTAAGAGCATGTGTGTGTACTCTTTGAGCTAAATCGCAGCAATGTTTTCTTGTATCTGTCTTCTAAAGTAAAGGAAATAAAAGCAAAAATAAACAAATGGGACCTAAGGAAACTTAAAAGTTTTGTACAGCAAAGGAAACCAAAATGAAAAGACAGCCTACTGAATGGGAGAAAATATTTGCAAATGATATGACAGATAAGGGGTTAATATCCAACATATATAAACAGCTCATACAATTCAACTTCAAAAAAAACCCCAACAACTCATTGAAAAATGGGCAGAAGAACTGAATAGAAATTTTTCCAAAGAGGAAATGCAGATGGCCAATAGGCACATGAAACCATGCTCAACATCATTAATCACCGGGGAAATGCAAATCAAAACCACAATGAGATAGCACCTCACATCTATCAGAATGGCAATCATCAAAAAGAACACAAATAAATGTGTTGGCGAGGGTGTGGAGAAAAGGGAATCTTTGTACACTGTTGGTGGGAATGTAAATCTGTGCAGCCACTGTGGAAAACAGTATGGAGGTTCCTCAAAAAACTAAAAGTAGAACTACCATATGACCCAGCAATTCCATTCCTGGGTATATATCTGAAAAAAAACAAAAACACTAACTGGAAAAGATACATGTACCCCAATGTTCGTAGTAGCATTATTTACTATTGCCAAGATATGGAAGCAACCTAAGTGTCCATCAACAGATGAATGGATAAAGAAGATGTGGTGTCCACATATACAATGGAATACTACTCAGCCACAAAAACGAATGAAATTTTGCCATTTGCAGCAACATGGATGGACTTGGAAGGCACTACGCTAAGTGAAATAAGTCAGACAGAGAAATACTGTATGATATCACTTATACAGAGAAAGAAATACTGTATGATATCACTTATATGTGGAATCTGAAAAATACAACAAACTAGTGAATATGACAAGAAGCAGACTCTCAGATACAGAGAACAAACTAGTGGTTACCAGTAGGGAGAGGCGGGAAGGGTAAATACAGAGGTCGGGGAGTGGGAGGTACAAACTATTGGGTTTAAGATAGGCTCAAGGATGTATTACTGTACAACATGGGAAATATAGCCAATATTTTGTAATAACTGTAAATTAAAACAACCTTTAAAAATTGTATAAAATTAAAAAAAAATTTTAAGTAAATAATAATGAAAAAAAAGATCATGTATGTGTGTGTGAGTGTGTGTGTGTGTGTTTTTGTGTGTGTGTGGTTTTCGATAGTTTTTATAGAACAGTTAGTGGCAAATGGAGCAAGTATATACATATATACTCAAAGTACATTAACATATATTTACATGATATATGTTAATATATTTTATATTATATGAATTTATTTGTGAATTTATTTATATAAAGTAGATTTATTTGTATATTACAGTATATGTTCATTTATATAAATATTTCAAAGTTTATTCAGTATCACCAAGGTGCCAGTAATGATTCTCTGTGTGTGATAGAATTACGATTGGTCTTTTGCTTCCTTTTGATGATCTGTATTTTTAAAAATTTTTCTTCTATAATGAACTTATATACGGCTTTGAGTTATTTTTAAAGAAAATTATTTATAAAAATTATATGTGTTTCAAGAGTGCCAAAAGTATTGAAGTTTGGAGAAGAAGTATCCCAAGAATAAAGCCTTCTGGTGCTGATATTTGTCTACAGGTCAGTTAGCAGTGGCAAATGGGACAAGTTTCTTACTTGGGAGAAGGCAAGTTCTGGATCTAGATACAGTTGCCAGGGTACACCAGGGATGTAGCAGTAGTCAAGGGTGGGCAGAAACTACTGTAGGTGTTGAAAGAAAGTCTGCTTGATAGATAGACCATGATTTCAGACCATTTCAGTGAGGGACAAATGGAAGTCATCCAATAGAACACGTGACTCCAAGGAGGTCCAGCACAGGGGTGCCAGATAGTGTGGGTAAAACCAGCTAACTGGGAGGGAATTCAAAGCATCCATTATGCACGTTCAATGTGCTAAGTACTGAAGATTGCAATATGCATCACAGTGAGGAAACTGAGGCTCAGAGTAGTGGAGGGAACTAGCATTTGGTGAACACAGCCTGCCTGCCAGGCCATTTTACCGTGCGCTTTCATAAACATTATGAAAACTGCTCAAGGTCATACAAGTAGTAAGTGGGAGAGTTGAAATTCAAACCCAGGTTTTCTGATTTCATGACCAGTGCTTTTTCCATTCACTCTACTGCCCTGCTGTACCTCCTCATCATGAAGCACTGTCTCAGGAATCCATCTGAGCTGGAGTCGTGGGATTGCCCCCTCCTCCGCTGCTCTTTGCTGAGGCCAGCACTAGCAATGCTACTCAGACAGAACACTGTCCTGAGGGCAGCGTCGACACACAGGCACAAATGCCATTTTCCTCCTATGTCAGGGAAGCAGGAGCCACTCACTGTTTCTATCATTTTGCTGGCTCTAATTTCCAACAATGTTTTGCAAGGAAAAAAATGAACCAATTTAAAAGAACATTATTCCTACTTCCAAAGGAAATGGTACCAGTGAACAGGTGAATTTAAGGACAAGGAAGGGCAGACACAGATTGTTCCTCTTGGAGTGAATGCCTTCGTGTTATCATATGGCTCCCCTCATTAGCAGCACCAGGTTCAGGTCAGCGGACATGTGCTGGGTGCAGGGGGTCAGTGGTGAAGGCATGGTCCTTGTCTCTAAAAGGTTTATACTCTAGCTGTGGAGATAGGGCATAGCCAGTGAAAAGGAACATAGCAAAAGAGGGCACAGATGCAGAGTGTCAGATGAGTTCAGGCAAGAGACAATGTTCTTCTTTTCTGGAAGACACCCTTCCAAACCTGGCTCCCTAGTTTAATAGAGGCCTAGAACTGTCTAGTCCCTAAAAGAAGACTTTTTTGGCCAGACATGTTATACTATACTATGATCATAATATTCAGCAAGCCATTATTAAGTAATAACAAAAGCCAAATTCTGCTTTGACTTGATTTTATACTCAAGACTGGGGATGGTATCATGGTTTTCATCCATCCATCTTTCCATCTATCCATCCGTTCATCCATTCTCTATCCATTCATCCATCCTTCCATCCATCCACTAGCCCATCCATTCAACCAACCATCCACCTCAATATGTCATACACTGAGCTATGTGCTGGGAATCCAAAGACCATGGGGGCATGGCCCCTGCCTTCAGAGCACCCACTTTCATCTGGGTCTACTTGGCAACCATACCTGGAATATAAGCACCTCCTACACACAGTGATAAGCTCTTTAAATGACTAAATATCACAAGCATAAGTACATCAGTGGTTCTCAGATATTAACGTCAATACAAACCACCTGGGGTTCTTGTTAAACTGCAGATTCTGATTCAGAGCTGGGCAGCGAGAGTCCCCACTTCTAATTACCTCCCAGGCAATGCTGATGTTCCCAGCCCTTGGACCACACTTTGAAAGCCAAGGTTTTATAGTACATTGAGATGACATTGAAGTCTGGACTTCTGAACACCAGAAAGCGTCAATCTTCATAAATTCAGGGGTAAATACCCCACCACCAAATTCACTTTTCTTATCCTGCTTCAGGGAAACGTCTTTACAGAAATGGTTTAGGCTTTAACTTACTATATAACCCCTATCTTTCCCCCACAATTTCCCTTCCAAAAATTAAGAGTTCAGTTGATTTTTTTTTCTATTTCATAGAGCTTCTTCAATTTTCTCTCAAGAAAGGCAAACTGTGGCTTCAGAAATCCACTGAGAATTAGAAGCACTTCAGAACAAGGGGGAGG
This sequence comes from Eschrichtius robustus, assembly GCF_028021215.1. NCBI lineage: Eukaryota > Metazoa > Chordata > Mammalia > Artiodactyla > Eschrichtiidae > Eschrichtius > Eschrichtius robustus. Next base: position 48,845,678 of record NC_090824.1, read on the forward strand.
GGATCCAGAGCTAATTACCCTAAACCTGCAGGTTGTGTTAGGAAGACATCACGATCACGTTTGCCTTGTAGTGCAGACCCACAGAGGCACCTGCAATTAATTCTGATGGCTACAAGCCACAGGGTACCTAACAGCTTATGGGGGCTTAAGAATGAATTAGGGATCTTCCATTTAAAAGGTCCCAGGAAAAAATGGGGACAGATGCCAGATATGTTTACATTACTTATAGGGCTTAGCAATCATGAGGACTCCCATTTATTTTCTGGCAATGCCACTTTTTAATTTTGCCATGTTTTTAAGTGGCACTTGTCCTTTGGTGCCACAGTTGCACTGCCTTAATGCTACTTTCGCAAATAATGAGAATTCCTTTCTTTCTAAGATCCAGAAATCTTTGCGTGTCATTCTTTCCTAGGAGAAAAGAAATTGGTAATGATCTTCACCATTTGATGTTGGGCACACATTTTATTTTTTAGTAAGAGATGATTTCACAGCAACACCTCATTAACATTCTGTGTATTTCAAAATGAATACTATATGATACTGTTTACAAAGCTGGATTGGTACACAGTTTCTAGTTCAATTACAAAAGACACAAGATATATTTTTTCAGGGCCACACAGAGTGCAATGTAAACTCAAAATCTTTGGGAAATATGACCACACTCCAAAATGCTTACAGATGTGCCTCTTTTTGGTAAAATAAACTCTTCTTATGTTTGGTGTTTCCTTGGCACTGTCACAAGATGATTACATCATATTTAATGGCGAATGCATACATGTATATGCATCTGTGTGTGTGTATATATATATATATGGAATATACTCAGCCATAAAAAGGAATGAAATAATGCCATCTGCAGCAACATGGATGGACCTAGAGATTATCACACTAAGTGAAGTAAGCCAGACAAAGACAAATATCATATCGATATCACCTATATGTGGATCTAAAAAAAATGATTAAAATGGACTTATATACAAAACAGAAATAGACCCACAGAAACAGGAAACAAACTTATGGTTACCAAAGGGGAAAGGGGGAGAGGGATCACTTAGGAGTTTGGGATTTATATATATATATATATAAAATAGATAACCAACAAGGACCTACTATATAGCACAGGGGACACAGGGAACTATACTCAGTATTTTGTAATAACCTACAAGGGAAAAGAATCTGAAAAAGAATATATATATATATGTATATGTATAAAACTGAATCATTTTACTATATACCTGAAACTAACACATTATAAATCCACTATACTTCAATTAAAAAAATTTTCTAATTTAATGGTGAGGATAAAGGTGAGCACCACAGTGATTAAAAACAAATCGCATCTGAGCACGACACCATACGAAAGAAAGTTCTCAGAGGATAGAAAAACGGTTTACTTAAATCACTCCATACTAATAAACACTGTGGGGTTCTCAGTGTCCATTGCCAGAAGATGCATTTTGTTAGGGTACATCAGGCTGGGATATGACTCATGGAATGTCACTTCAAGACTATTACAGAATGTGCATAAGATATAAACCAGAAAAGGCTGCATTTTAACCTCTGTGACTCATGCATTATGGACTGTGGTTTCAAGAAAGGGTTAGGAATCAGGATGCCACCGGGTGCAGGCTGAACAAACTTTCAGCCAAGAGAAACAGAAGCATCAGCTTTCCAGGAGAGACCACGATGCAGAGCCCCACACATTACCTTAAATACTAGAACTATGTAACTCTCTGGAGTTACAACTCTATGTAACTATGGATAATTTCTGAGGGTAGAGGGTTTTGTGCTTTTCTCTCTCTCTCCCTCTCTCTTTTTTTTTTTTTCTGGTGTAAATATTTAAACTTCTCCATAACATTAGAGTTACAACTTACTTTCCTGGAATGAAATTCTAAAACTAATTGACAGCCAAACACTCTGTGGGATTTCTACAAGCCAACAGGTTTGTTTCCATTACAGAACACCCAGAGTTTTTAAGTCTCTCAATTTTCACTATGTTACTGTTTCCCAGACCTCTAAGAACAGAGGGGCTCTAGTTCTTAGCTAACAAGGAAGGCACCAAGAGCATACTAGGAAGATTCACCTATTATCTGAACTGTCAACTTGAAATCTGCCTGACAGGCGGTGTTATAAAAATTTTTGCTAGCATTTGCTTTTGAACACTCTTTCACCTGGGTTTTTCAAAATCAGTTCCCTATGGAGATGCTATCTCTATTTATGCTTCTTTACAACTAAAGTCTTTAATGGCATCAGAAGTACTCAAGGCTGAAACCCAGCCTGAGAAGGTTATTGTCAAGAAGTGTACTCAGGCTCTACATGTAGACATGAGTTATTGTCAATATCTGTTCAATTATAGTGAAGATGATTTATAGTGGACAATTGGTTTTTTCTTGCCTAACATTTTTTTGTTGCCTCCATCTCATCTTTCTAGTGTAATACCACTGCAATTTTTTGGAGGATGAATTATCTCCATCCTATTATGTCCTGTCTGTTAGGGCTCTCAAACTGGATCAGGCATGTGATAGTTCAATCAGAGTGAACGTCAGGAGTTTTGCAGGAACTATAAGAAAAGTGGTATTCTCTTTCCCGGTGGGCATGATTTTGGAAAGATCTTTCCACTTTAAAGGTGGAGTTTGGACCTGCCGGGATGCCGCATGGAGACTGCGAATGGGGCTAACACAGTAGAAGGCAGAGAAATTCAGCATCGTGAGCTGGTAAGAGCCCTGCAGTAAGCTGTGTTTGAAAACAGACCCATCCCCGGATTCTTACTTCTGGAACCAATAATTCACTTTTTGGCTTAAGATGCTTTGGACCAGGAATTCCATTGTTTGTTACAGAAATCCAGAATTGTCAGATTTTTCTACCAAGTGTTAAGAATTGTTCATTATTTTGTCACTTGCTACTTATAATGAAATTTCAATGAGCTGTCTCAAGGAAGACAGAAGGGGGGGGCAAACATTTTGAATTTAGATATATTCCCCTGTTTTCACTTTTTCACAACTTTCGTCCTTTTCTTTTTCTCTCTCATCAAATATTTTGTCAGGATTAAGATGCTAATAAGCACTTCAGTGAGTTGATTAGGTTTTCACTGCTTTTTTTTCTTTTTTTTTTTAATGTGTCTCAGCATAGTTCCTGGTGTGCTGTTAGTGAAATTGTCAAATTGGGGCAAGAGAAAAAGAACACAGATGATTTATTGATTTGATAAGTAAACAACTGAGAGTTGGTGGAATTTGTTTTTAATAGAATGATGATGATGATGATAAAAATAATAATAATAGCTAGCCTTTCTTGAATGCTTTCTGCATGGGGAACACAATGCAAAGTGCTTGACATAACTCATTTTATCCTTAAACCTACTTAGGAGGCAGTGGTGTGCTGACAAACCAATGCTGGGGGATGGGGAGTGTGATATTTTGATTTATGACACGAGATATATATTTGGTCTTTGTCCTTGTTTCCAGCACAGAGCTCCTAAAACCCTTGGAATTTCTAAAGTGCTGAGAGTGATAAAGGTGTCTTTTGTTATGTTAATGAGGTGACTTTTGGAATGCTCCTAGATCACTTAAGGATGAGGACTGGTCAGCAGAGGAACCAGCCACTTAATTAGAGAGTCGGAATTTTCAGTCCCATCCCCCTGACCTCTGGGGATGGGGGAGAGCCCGGAAGTTGAATCAATCACAACAGTGCCAATGAGTTAATCAACCATGGCTATATAATGAAGCCTCCACAAACACCTAAAAGGACTGGGTTCAAAGAGCTTCCAAGTTGGTGAACACACAGGGATTTGGGGAGAATGGCCCACTCCAAGAGGGCAGGGAAGCTCCGCGCCCCTTCCCACATACCTTGCCCTGTGCATCAATTCTATCCTGCTGTTCCAGAGTTATATCCTTCTGTAATAAACCAGTAATCCGGTAAGTATAATGTTTCTCTGGGTTCTGTGAACCACTCTAGCAAATTAATCAAAACTGAGGAAGGGGTCTTGGAAACCCCTGACTAAGTCAGTCGGTCAGAAGTAGGTGGGGCGGGGAGGGGAGGAAGGCAGTCTTGTTGGACTAAACCCTTAACCTGCGGAAACTGATGCTATCTCCGGTAGATAGTATCAGAATCAAGTTGAATTGTAGGACACCCAACTGGTGTCCCAAGCATTGCTTATTGGTATGAGGGAAACCCCCCCCCCCATCACAAACACATACACATTAGAATTGGGTCCAGGAACCTAATTTAGGGAGGGAACCCTGGTTTACAGAGTTTGCCAATTTCTGTGGTATAAATACTCTCACCAAGGCTGATTTCAAGCAGCCAATGGTTTAAACATTGGCTTAAAAAATTCTTGCATACTTCACAATTAGGCCTTGGCAGCTAGTCTAATAGACTCCAATACAACACTGGAGGAACCAGAATCCCAGAGACTATGCAGCTTACCCAAACCCAGCAGTTTGTAAACCCTGGTTTGTGCTACTCCAGAGCCCACACTCAATCTCTACATCCCTTTCTCATCATGGGGCAGGTTTTCACTGTCTATTTGAGAAAAGCATATGGGAAAGTATTTCAAATATCCTTTGCATTTAGATAAATTATATTTAGTGGGACCATTTAAAGAGCATTTGAGTTATCTGTATTTTACGGATAAAGGGAAAGACTTTATATTAAATATGGCATTTGTATTAACCACTATGTGTAACAGTCACCAAGCTCTTCTGCTACAGAATGTTTTGAAGATAACTTTTCTATGTCTAGTATGTCTGGGAATGTTAACGAAAATTGAAGAAATGATTAAAAAAGAATGGAGCACCGATTAAGGATGATTTATCAGCATGTTTCAGCTCTAAACCCTATCCTAATTCAAGTGTTGCATGTTTCTTAATCTTACTACAAGCCTTTCCAAGAGGTTTCCAGGAAATTTATGTGTGGGTTTTGAGCCCATGAAAAATACTGAGTTAAAACCATGGATTTAAAATCATTGTACTTGTGTGTGTGTGTATGCGTATGTCTATGTGTGTACATCAGTACCAAATATTCCCATACTGTGGAAAATTAAGTAAATTATAACTGATAAGATATAACCCACAGTACTTCCCTTTCATCACCCACGCAGGCCTGACTAGTCTTTCTTGACTCACAAGTAAAGGATTTTACATATATTGTTTATTATTTCAATCTAAGTCTGAAAACCACAACAAAGTAAAATTGATAACAATTATAAATATTAGATAATTGACATCTTAGCACAGCAGAGCTATTAGGGTTCACTAGATAACAGGCGTGAAAGCACTTTGGAAAATTCAAGGCACTGTACAAATGTGAGGAATTAGTATTGAGTTAAAAAAAAAAACAAAACTCAAAGATAATTTCTCCACAGCTCAATTTATACACCTTATTTTCAAACTGTAAATTTATAACAAAGTAGAAACTTCCCTACTAAATACACGTAATAGAAGAACTAATAACTAAATGTGGCTCTAGGAGCTACATATTTTGTGTATTTTTAAGAAGCATCATTTTAGTGTCGACTGAAAAAATGCACAATGTGAGAGTTGTGAGTTAAGTTTTATTTGGGGCAAAATGAGGGCTATAGCCCGGGAGACAGCATTTCAGAGAGCTCTGAGAAACTGCTCCAAAGAGGTAGGGGGGAAGGTCAGTATACATGTGATTTTGGTGAAGGGGGGTACATGCAATCAAGCACATATTTTTGCAGAAGGTTGCTGTTAGTCTCGTGAAGGTTACTGCTAGTCACAAGGAGCAGTTGTCACCATGAAGGATTTTAGTGCTTTTCTAGATATGAGGAGATGCAAGAATTGGGCTCATAAAATCTTCTCCTGAATATATCTAACTATCTGAAGGTCTGTTCTGCCGGTTTTTCCCAGAGCACAGAATGCCGCATTCCTGGTCTCCACCCTGAACTCCTTTCAGGGTGTGTTGAAGGTCAGCGCTCGCAGCAGCTTGTGATTTAATCCTCGTAGCGGCAGCTGGCAAGTGCCAATTTTTAGCTGGCATTAGTTTTTAGGAATCTTGATCATACCTCTATCCCTTAATAAAGGTATTATTTCTCTATAGAAAATAAGATAGAATTTTATATGTGAATATTTAGGTCAATTGTTGAGTTTTAAAGACCTCATACCGTTAAGAAATTATTGTTAACTTTATTTAGGTAGGATAATCACATTGAGATTATATTTTTAAAACAGTTCTTATCTGTTGGAATTACATAATAAAATATTTATAGATGAAATAATATGATGTCTGGAATTTGCCTCAAAATATCTGGGAAGGGAGATGTGAGTGGAGGGCATAGATAAAATGAGATTGGCCATGTGTTGATAAAAGTTGAATCTGTGCTGATGGGCACATGGAGTCTGCTTACTAGTGAAAGAGTTTTTATATGTTTGAAGCTTTCCATGATAACAGTTTAAGAAAACCCACCTTATACCAATATTTCAAACACTGTAGAACGTTTCTAAGGGCTGAATAAAAGGATATGGGAAGAATTCACTACCAAAATCCCCACTTTTACTGACCTTACTGACCGACTTTTGTCCATTCTAGTCCCTACTCTCACATTGCTTCCAGAATTATATTTCTAAAAATTAAATTTATGCATGGAATCTCCTTGCTCAGAAGACTCTTGAGACCCCGTTGCCTCAAGGATACAGTTAGTCATTCTTTCTTTTGTAACTCCATCACACTTTGGTCTTCATTCTCTTATAGAAACTTCCTATGTGGTATGAGCTTTTTCTGCTCTCATGTTTTTATCTCCTGCAAGACTCTAAGATCCACAGGGACAGAGAACGTATCTTTTTATCTTCCTATCTTCAGTACTTGGCACATTGTCTGGCATACGATAGATGCTCAAGAAATTTTTGGTTAATGAAATGGATGTGAAATACAAACAGATTATATCAAAGTAAATGTTTAGAACAATGGAACTTGGATAGGTAAGTAATAATGACTAGATAGTACTTAGTTGTTTGTTGTGTTTTTGTCTCTAACCCTTCTAAATAATGCATGGAAGTTATTTATAATCAAAATTAAAGGTGAAACAATACTATATAAAAGATATTTATCTTTTAGCTGAAAAAAGCACAGGGTAATAAAATGTGTATAATTTATTTGCTACTTTTATATATATACATCTAAAAAAACTATTAGGAATAGACTATCCTCAACAGATAGTAATACTATCTGGTAATTCTCTCAGTACAAGATTGTATTGCTTTAGTGTACAACCGTAATCAAAAAATCATAATCAACTTGGGTGCTTTCCCACAAGCAAAAAAAGAAAGAAGTAGATAAATTGGATTTCATTAAAATTAAAAACTTTTGTTCATTAAAGGATACTATCAAGAGGGTAAAAAGACCACTCACAGCATGGGAGAAACTATTTGCAAATCATATTTTGGACAAGGGTCTAACACGTAGAAAATATAACTTCTACAACTCAACAACAAAAAGGCAAACAACACAATTAAAAAAATGAGCATAGGACCTGAATAGACTTTTCTCCAAAGAAGATATACGAATGGCCAGCAAATACATGAAAAGATGCTCAACATCATTAGTCATTAGGGAAATGCAAGTCAAAACTACAAGGAAATATCACTTCACACCCTGTAGCATGGCTATAAGAAAAACAATGACAACAACATAACAAGAGCTGATGAAGATGTGGAGCAATTAGAACGTGCATATGTTGCCAATAGGAATGTAAAATGGTGCGACCACTGCGTGCAATAATTTGGCAGTTCCTTAAAAAGTTAACAGAGAGTTACCACGTGACCCAGTAATTCCATTTCTAGGGTTATACTCAAAAGAATTGTAAAAATTGTTCAAACAAAAACTTGCACACTAATGTTCATAGAGACACTGCTCACAATAGCCAAAGGAGGAAACACCCAAATGTCTACTAATGACTGGATAAAAAAAAAATGTAGTATATCATACAAAGGAGGATTATTCAGCCATGAAAAGGAATGAAGCACTGATACATTCTACAACATGGGTGAAACTTGAAAGCATGCTAAGTGAAAGAAGCCAGACACAAAAGGTCACATATTGTATGATTCCATTTATAGGAAATATCTAGAACAGTTAAATCCACAAAAACAGAAAGCAGATCAGTGGTTGTCAGAAACTTGGGGAATGTGCTTAATGGGTGTGGGGTTTCCTTTTGGGGTGATAAAAATGTTTTAGAAATAGATAGTGATGCTGGTTGCATGACATAGTGAATGTACTAAATGTTACTGAATTCACACTTTTAAATGGTAACAATGGTAAAGTTTATGTTATGTGTATTTTACCAAAATAAAAAATGATGTTTTCCAAGTCCACTTCCAGATATTATATTTTGGGGCACCTGGAATGGGGCCTAGGTGTATGTAATTTTCATACATACCCAGGCAATCTGGTGCAGGTGGCCTTGGGAACATAGTCTGAGAAACACTGACATACTGTTTCTCCAGTTATTTAATTACTTCCATGATAAAAAGCCTCATACCACATAATTTAGCATGGAAAATGCCTGAGACATCACACACTACTCTTCCAAAGTTCTTACTTCTTAAGATGGAAAACAGTTAACAACTTTAAATGATATTTCTCCAGGGCCTGGTTACATAAGCATGTGGACAGTCTCCACACTCAAAATGTCCCATGACATCTGGAATCACAGTCCTGTTACATGATCAAGGCTCTCTCTCCTATGCCCCTGATATCCTTTTCCTCTCTCTCATGTTTCAATACTTTTTCCTACTGTTTCCTTCCTCACAGCCTAAAACCATGCAGAGGTTTCTGCATCTTAATAAGGGACCTTCCTTGATCTCTGCTCAAATCCATACAGAGCCAAGATCCTTGAAAAGCCACTGGGTGTCTTCTCTCTCCACTTCCCTCTGCCTTCCACCTCCCAACCTGTATCCTGATTTAATCCTCAGAGCAACCCTAGGAGACTTGTACTATCTTTATTCCATTCTACTACAAAGAAAATGAGTCCTAGAATGATTAAGTGACTATTCAAGTTCATACAACCAGCAAATGTTAAAGAAAAAAAAAAATCAAATCAAATCTCTAGATCCCAAGCTCTTAAACAAATCAGGGTTATAATAAGCTCTACCAGGGTATAAGCTCCATGAGAACAGGAACTTTGTGCCTTAAAAAAAAAAAAAAAAACAACAACAACAGTGAATACTATTCTTTCCCTTGAATCTATAAGAGTACCTTAATCGATGCTCAATGAATACTTATGAACTCAAAACAGCATATAAATGATACGCAAAGCTTTGAGAGTGGAGGATATTTAAGGAAGAAAATCCAAGTTTAATAGGTCTTGATCCATTTAGAGATGTAACAGTTTGCAAATGGTTAAACTCAAGTAAAGTCATCCTGATTTGGAAGTCTGCCACCATTTTTGTCCCAGGGAATTTTGTTGGGTAGCAACTGGAAACTTGCCCATGAACATTCAAAAACCTCTGGTCTGAGACACTTGCATCTACATTAGCGACAGAGATGGGAAAAGTTCAGAAGAAAGGACTCTCAATTGTGACTTAGTTCTTTTTATTAAAGATGTAATCTGAAATAGGAAGGAAGATAAGAGAGGGTAGCTTCTTAACATATATATATGTTAAGATATCTTAACATATCAGTCTAAGAAAGTATATAAACGCATTTGAGTGTTGTGCTTTTACAAACTACCTCTTTCATTTTTGTTTCAATGTAAATGCCTAGTATTTTAAAATTTCCTTTGATAAGCCTTTTAAAAACCACAGCTAGTAAGATGTATTTTTCACTTTTGAATTATTTTCCTTTAAATATTATTTTATTGACAGTAAAACAATGATTTGATTTATTTACCTATGGAATTTATCCATAATTAATTAATTACCTATTCTAAACAACTAAAATTAAATATTTGCACCCTGTGGTATAGGAGACAGAATGGAGGTGTGAGCATCAGGATGAAATAAAAAACATAGGAAAGGAGCTTAGTTCATTGGCCTGTAAAATCAATCTAATTTGCAAAACTGATTTGGCTTGCATTGTCTTATTTAAGATGGTCTAATTTTCACTGAGCCCTACACTCTGAGCCAGGCATTGTGCTAGATGACATAGATAAAAACACAAAGCAGAGTGTTCCCTACCATGATGGTCTTGCAGCTTCATAAGGTAGTGTTTCACTATAGCTAAAAGATCTCAAAACCCCTAGAACAAAACCCAATTTCAGATGTGTAAGGATCATCCAAAATACAGCCTAAAGTGAAAAATCTCTATTTCCCAACCTTCTTTCACTACATGCAAATATTTTCCTTCCGTGTCACCTGACAACTGGAATATGGATTTCAAGAATAGGACAGGAAGGCTATCCCACACTGACAGAGCTGCAAGCTCTCCTCATCTTTGTTTCATTTTTCAGACCCTTAGCTACGTTTCCCTCTGTTCTCTATTACCCTTAACCTTAATACTTCCATCTGAAGCACCACAGTTGAACCCAGACTTTGAGGAGAATTCCAACTAAGGAACAAAACCATGTTCTAACTATTGTCAGTGATATCTTGAAACACTCAGAGTGGGCAGTGATTGGAAGGCTCCAGAGCACTGTCTCAGGACGCCAGCACATAAAGTGTGTTTTCTGTTGCAGTGTTCCAAGGAAATATTTTTCTTGCTAGTCACCGGAACAGCTGGTTGGGGATTTCCCTATTTTGTTAGACTGAATTAACTTGGCAAGAAAAATAGATGAATCTTTTAAACCCTCTTCCCCTCCTTCCCCTTACAAGTCAGCTGTACCTCAGGAAAGGTAAAAAGCAAATAAGAAGTTAGACTGTGGTTATTCATCTACAAATGACTCAGATGACTGGGTCTCCCTTTCTGGGTTTCCCACCACCATGTAAAGAGGTTAAACAGGAAAAAAAAAAAAACAAAATCCATGTCACCAGCTACATACTCAATGCTTCTGCTCTCCAAAGATAATGAAATTCCATTCCAGAACTTAACTCCCCAAAAGGAAGCCAGATTGGTTATACAGATGGTATGTGCCCTACCTTCAATTTGTTCCTCCCCCCCGCTTCACCCCACTCAAAGTTCTTAATGATGGCCATATTTCTCCAATGCTAACCACTCATTCATTTTTTTCATTCAACAAGTAGTTTAGTTGTTAACATCCACTATAAGCCAGGCATAGTGATGAGAATTATAATACTGAGAAAAATCAAACAGGGGCTTATAGTCTGTTGGAGAAGAATGACATTGGTTAATGTGTAACACAAATGAGAACATAAGCTGTGTTGGTCAAGGAAAAATACAGTGTTATGACAACTTACATAAAAGGACCAGATATGGACTGAGGTGGGGGTAGCTCAAGCAGGCAGAGCTGAAGGATGAGTCAACCATGTGGAAGCATGCAGGAGAAGGGTGAGATCTAGGCAGAGGAAACAGCATGTGCTAAGGCCCTGTGCCGTGAGGGAGACTGGCATGTTAGAGGAACTGAAAGATCAGAGAGGGTAGAATTCAGAGGATAAGGGGGAGAATAATGCAAAATGGAGCTAGATCTACCAAAACAGAGACATATTAGAACTAATAGGTGAGTTCAGCCAGGTTTCAGGATATAAGATCAATGTATAATATTCAATTGAATTTCTACACACTAGCGATGAACAATATGAAAATGAAATTAAGAAAATTTCATTTACAATAACATCAGAAAGAAAAAGATACTTAAGAATAAATTTAACAAAAGAAGTGTAAGACTTGTACATTGAAAACTGGGAAACGTTGTTGAAAATTTAAAGAAAACCCAAGTAAATGGAAAGGCATCCCACGTTCATGAATTGGAAGATTTAGTATCAAGATGGAAATATTCTCCAAACTGATCCAGATTCAACACAATCCCTACCAATATCCTAGATGATATCTTTGCAGAAATTGACAAGCTGATCCTAAGATTCATATGGAAAATCAAGGAACTCAGAATAACCAAAACAATGGAAAAGGAAAACAAGTTGAGAGACACATACTTTCCAATTTCAAAACTTACTACAAAGCTATAGTAATCAAAACAGTGTGGTACTGATATGAAGATAGACATATAGATCAATGAAACAGAGTTGCAAATCCAGAAATAAATCCTTTTACCTTTATGGTTAATTGATTTTTGACAAGGGTACCAAGACAATTAATATGAAAGGATAGTCTTTTCAATAAATTGTGCCATAGCAACTGGATATCCACATGAAAAAGAAGGAAGTTGGACCTCTACCTCACACCATATACAAAAATTAACTCAAAATATATCATCAACCTAAACAAAGAGCTAAAACTGTAAAACTATGAGAAGAAAACATGGGAGTGAACCTTTTTAACCTTAGATTAGGCGATAGTTTCTCAGATATGACACCAAATTCACAGGTGACAAAAGGAAAAATAGATAAATTGGACTTCATCAAAATTACAAACTTTTGTGTTCCAAAGTACAAAGGAAAGTAAAAAGGCAACTCACAGAATGGGAGAAAAGATTCTCAAATCATGTATCAGATGAGGGACTTATATCTAAATATACTCTTACAACCCAACAATAAAAAAAGACCAACAATCCAATTTAAAAATAGGCACAGTCCACACTGAAAAAAAATAAATAAAAACGAATCTAGACACAGATTTTACACCCTTTACAAAAATTAACTCAAAATGGATCATAGACCTAAATGTAAATGCAAAAGTATAAAAGTCCTGGAAAATAACATAGGAGAAATTCCTAGGCATAGCAATGACTTTTTAGATATAACAACAAAGGTATACTCTATGAAAGAAATAACTGATAAGCTGAACTTCATTAAAATTTAAAACTTCTGCTCTGCAAAAGGCAGTGTCTAGAAAATGAGAAGACAAACCACAGATTGGGAGAAAATATTTGCAAATGATGTAGCTGATAAAGGTCTGTTCTCTAAAATATACAAAAAACTCTTAAAATATACACACACACATACATATTCTTTATATTCTTAAAAAATATTTTATTAAATATGGGAAACCTTAAAAAAGAAAGGCTGTTTAGAATAAAATGAGGGTTTATTCAAGAACAGGAGTGCTAAGTCTACAACTTTGGTTTTCATCTTTTTTTTTTTTTTCGCTTTTTAAAATTGAGATACATACAGGTAAGTGCATGGATCTTAAGCATACCGTTCAATGACAGATTCACACATCTGTATGACCCAGATTATACAGGTATTATTATTTTTCTTTCTGAGGTGATGAAAATGTTCTAAAATTGACTGTGGTAATGGTCACACCTATCCGTAAATATACTAAAAAACCACTCTACTGAATACTTTAAAGGGATGAATTTTATGTATATAAATTATATCTCAATTGTTTAAGTGGGGTTAGAAAGGTGGGGAGATACTAGACCTTTTCAGGCCCTGGAAGTGCAGAGGTACTGAGTTTCCCTGCCTCAACCAAAAGATGACCGAGCAGGCTCAAAACGTCCTTGCAGCAACCTGAGCCTTGGAAGAGAGAACTGTCCAGAATATCTAAATGGTGCAGTTCACGTATGGTGGGGAAAGGCTGGGTTTCCATTGCCTGTGGATGGACCGTCCACTGCTCTTCTCTTCCCGGAAGTAGGATCTTCACTTCCTTGTGAGGTTCACCCTGGGTCAGTGAGACTGCATCCGGCAGCACGGCGGCTCCCGGGGCCGCGTTCTCCACCGGAGAGTACCTGGCACACGCTTCTTGTCTTATCTGGGATCTTGTTCCTCTGCCCGGCTCATCGATTTTTCGTAAAACAAGCGGGAAAGCATAACCTTTTGGGTCACACACGTGACCCTGCTACTCGGCTGAAGTGCAGGTCTTTGTCCAGCTGCCCCCTGCCCGGCTTCCTGGGGTGGCAGATATTGATTTTTCTCACGATAAAGCAAGTATTCACCCGTTCTGGAAGGCTGAGAATTTTTAATCCCCTGTTTCCGGGGAAGTACTGTGATACTGACAACCCCTTTAAGTAAAATGTCATAGAAGGAAAAACTAAATAAAGTGACTGTTGTCTGGGCAGAGGAGAGAGAGAGAAAAAGATGGTGATATTTACATAGACCTGATAGGTATCCAAAATAGAAAAAGTAGAAAGAAGGTTTTAAAAAGCAAGCATCTCAGATGGTCCCTCCAGGGAAGGAATTCCCTGTAGCCAGGCTCTAGGTACTTTTCCAGTAAAAATCCAACCACCACAAGAAACAACTCATTGTCCGATCATCTGACACTGTTGTGACCGACCTTGAAGTACTGGTGACTAAATCACACACTGCCGTGGGCAGAAGGAGAAAATCTTCCCTTTCTTTAGCAGTGATATTGAATGTGTAATGGCTGCTTATGTGGAGGAAGTTGGTTTAAGCAAGTGGTTCGGGGAAAAAAGAAACAGTTAGTAGCCTTCGGAATGAACGGATCTGCAGCCGTTTGAACGGTGTGAACAAGTCTGTGCAGGCAGACAGGAATGGGGTGAGGTCTCTGTGTGCCCTCACCCTCCACTGACTTGCCTCCTTGGTTGTGCAAGGAGCTGGCAGACTTGCCTCACCTCAGCACAGCACCAGTCAACCCAAGGCTGCAAATTTAGCTCTCTCCCCACCCTCCCGGGAGCGGCAATCTGCTGGTCCTCAGAATGTTCTCCTCCTATTGGTCTCACTGCGATTGACAGAGATAAAGGGATCAGCGCTGAAGAAAGACACCTGCAATGAACACTGAAAATGAAGGGAGTGGACCAGTGTACAGTGACACAAGGTGTGGCCTCAGCCAGGACCCAGAGACGCTCTCTGAACGTGGCGTAGAGGAGATGAATGGCACCCTAGCAAAGAGCAGGAAACCTGGGCCCGAGGACCCGGCAATGTCCTCGTTTTGAGACCATGACATTTTACTGATAGAGTTCAAGGGGATGCTCTTTTTTTTAAAGATGGGATTAGCAGGTATGACAAACTGGGTACAAATACCTGAAGATGATTATTTCAAAGTTTCCAGTTTGGTGAATGGGTTGAAGATCATCAGCATTTGGTGACACTGAGTAGCAGGTCAGGCAGTATGCAGACAGAGGCAGGCATGAGCTCCCTGCATTCGGCTCCCATAAAATACCAGTGTCTTACTCAGACTCTGAGCTAATAGCCTCAGGAAAAATAATTTATGCCATTCAGGACAACTCATACAGATGAAATGTGGAACCTGTTTTAGCCAGCTTTTTTTTTTTTTTTAAGGCAACTTTTCTGTAAATCAAACTACCTTGAGAAATAAATCCTGTAAACACTGTTAAGTAATTGCCAAAGGCTCTTAAGCAGAGCAGTTCCCCACACCACCAACCTGCCCTTTCCCAGAACAACTTCACACTCTTCTTGAAGCACAATGAATACCTAAGTGGGTCTTGCCTTTGGTCATGTGGCATTGTGATTCCTCTGAGTGGCACTCTCTTCGTCACTGGGTTACACCGAGGAAAAATCAAGAGAGCTGCAAAACGTGTGCAACCCAAGCATTGGCAAACATGGAAGAGGCAACACAGTCAGTGTTTGTAGGACATACCACTTTCCAAGCTGTTCTAGGGGAACATTCTTCAGTGACTTCAAAGGGCTAAATGTTTACAACATTTACTGAGGGCCTACTAAGAGCTGGCCAGTGTGACAAAAGATTTACAAAATGAGGTTGACAAAGATTTATAAAATGAGGTTGAGTGGGCTTTAGGATAACCTAAGGCTGAGCTCTGTCTTCTTATTGCTGTCACTGTTAGAAGGTTAACAGTGGTTTTCAGTACTGAAACCAATGGATGACAGGTTCTATACAAATATGGCATAATGATGTTGATACTTCTATCTGAAAAACTCAGAAATAAAAAGTTCCTAGAGACGAGTAATTTGCTTAAAGATTAAAGTTTAACATTGAAGAAAGCAACAAAATCTAGAACTTTAGTGGTGGTGTCTGTCATTTGTTTTTAAAAGCAGCCAACAAATATTTACTGAATACATACTAAGTTTCTGGAATGATTTATAGAAGCATATGAAGCAGTTAGTCTCTGCTATTAGGGGCTTAAAGTCATGTTGGAGGATTTCACATAAACACACACAAACACAGTCCAACAATCCACACAATCCAACAATCCAAAATATCATGTAATCTCCAAATGAATGGCACTGTAGGAAATAATAATACAGGAAGTAATATAGGAGTTGCGAGAGGGAAGATTGTGGAGACCTTCATGGAGCGTTCCATGTAAGAGAAAGAAAGAATGGACATTGTACCTGCTAAAGGGGCAGGATTCACGTGAGCAGAGATGAAGGGAGAAATTATTCCAGGCAGGAGTGGAGTGATGGCCAGGCATAAAAGGCAGGAAAGTAAAAAGTGGGTCCAGGCAACAGTGAGCCAGCGGACTAGCCATGGCAAAGGGGGTGAGGATGCAAATGGTGGCTCTTATGCCTGGAAAAGTAGGTTGGGTCAGACTGAGGACATCAAGGGGTACATAATATACATATATCTTATTGCTGGTGATGTTAACCTTAATCCCATTGTTAGGGTGGTGTCTTCCTGGTCTCTACATTGTAAAGTTACAAAAATTAATAGGTATTTTGTGGTAGATGCAACACAATTTTAAGTTTAATCTGTATTATTACTATTTTCCCATTATTAACTCTACCTAATCAACAAAACAAGAAGTCAAATCCGGATTTGTAGCATTTGCCAGTTTCTGTGGTGTAAATACCCGCACCATGGCTGGTAATGAGCTTCCAACGTGACACCACTGAAAGGGGAGCTGGGAAGGGACACACGGTGCACATCATTATGTAGTACGCCCATCAGCCAGATGCAATAGATGTACGTAACCTCCAGAGCATAGATAATAGTGACACGTAGCGCAATAAGTAGGAAGTGATGAGTATGTATGACCTTTGTTTAGAAGAAAATTTGTGAGGTTACAGAATTTAATTTTTAGTAGTGGCTGTGTTTAACAACTGCCTCACAAAATTCCTGAAAATGTCACAGTTGGCTTTCATGACCTAGTAGGAGCGACTCCAGACACCACTGCAGGCACTGTTACCTGTACCCAGGTGGCCCTCCCAGGGCATCTTGTCGCAAAGTTGAAAGTGAGCAGCAAAATCTCTCTTATATCCTTGTGGTCTGGCATTTGTTCCAACCACAGGAAATGTGTGCTTTAGCTAGAAAGAAGAGTAAAAATGGTTGTGTTGGTTCTTCATTCTAAGATACGGCTGCCAGGTACCTTTGCCAGACGAGGTGTTTAAGACGTATGTCTCTCAGTGTAGAAGGATCTGTGGTGAGATGTTGGGACTAGGAAACAAAACCCCAGTTTTATACCTACTACTTGCTTGGGGAGAAATTTCAGTTCTTTTTTTTTAACTGTTTGTTACTGTGGTAAAATATACATAATACAATATTTACCATTTTAACCATTTGTAAGTGTACAATTCTGTGACATTAAATACACTCGCAATGTTTTCAAGTCCCATCTATGTTGTAGCATATAAAAAAAGTTATTACTTTTTATAACTGAATATGATTCCACCACATTTTATTTATCCAGTCAACTGTGGATGGAGACTTGGGTTTTTCCCCACCTTTTGGCTGTTGTGAATATGTGAATAGATATTGCTTCTATGAACGCTGGTGTACAGAAATCTATTCAAGTTCGTGCTTTCAATTCTTTTGGATTATATACCTAAGAGTAGAATTGCTGGATCTTATGGTAATTCTGTTTAACTTTTTAAGGAACAGTGAGAAATTTCAGTTCTTTATCCTCATCCATAAGGGTGAGATGATTGCTAGTAGGTATATAATAAATACACAGACATAAGCAATGTTGATAAAAATGCCCAGCCTAGTATCTGGACAAAGTAGTAGGTACCCTTTTATATTTGTCTATCAATCGATCGAGCGATATAGATATAGATATATAACACAGATATATGTATGTATATGTGCATTTGTATTTTTTAAATTAGCAGACACTTCTGGAATGCTTACTAAATGGCAGTACTTTACATGCATTAATACATATTAATTCATTTAATTGTCATAACAATCCTGAATGGTCGGTAGGTGTTACTGTTATTATTGTTGTTACTATTATCCTTGTTTTTTTATAGACGTGTAGACTAAAACATAGGGAAGTTATGTAACTTGCCCAAGGCCAAAAAGCTACTAGGAAGTGTAGTAGCCAGGATTAACCCCAAGTTGTCTACCACCATAATTAACACGTGTTTTCAGACACTATAAAGTGTTACTTTTCTCCCTCATTTAGAGAAGAGGCATGAAAAAGAAACACAAAACACCATGTTTCTAGGTCTACGGCTCTTCTGCCAGCACATCCCACAAAGCAGACTATTGAAAGACTGGACTGTGATGGTTACAGTGAGTTTCTGAATAGCAGGTGTGGGGACTACGGAACGAGAGAGCCCTTACGATGAAGTCGACAGAGGAGGAAGCAGCACCCTTTGCTGGGAAAGCTCTGCCGAGCCCTTCATGGCACCTGGGGACTCGTGGCCGTGGAGGGTTGACTCGATGAAGCTTCCTCATTGCTCCTCCACTGACTGACCGGATTTGCTGGCAGGTCTCTCTGCCCTGACATGATTCAATTCCATTCTACTATGATATAAAGGAACCATAGGATATCAGATCAAATGACTTCCTTTATGTTTTCAAAATTAGGAAAAGCAGATATCAGAACCAGTGGTTTTCAAACTTTCTGAGGGGGACCAAGAAGCCTCTTTTTGTTCTTTTGGTGGTGCTCTGCCTTTGGGGACTTTTTCAGTGGCTCCTGAAAAATCTCCTAAAATGCAGGGGTTTCATGGTACAGATGGAAAATTACAGTTCCATTTTAAATGCCTCATCATATAGCTGAGGACCTGAAAAACAGAAAGGGAAAGTGATTTTCCCAAAACCACACAGCAGGTACAACCAGGCTGCGAATCTTCCAGTTCCTAGCACTCCTAGTGCTTTGTGCCTCACATCCTGGTGTTATCGACTTTGGTGCTCACATAGTGTCTGTGAGCCAGGGAGTCCCTGACACCTCTCAGCTGGTGACCCACTGGCCAAAGTGGGAATTTGCCCGCCAATCCCAGGGCACAAGCAGGAGGAACTGGCAATTCCTGGTCAGCAATTGCCAGCCTTAATGAAAGGTCCCTGCTCTGTTTGCAGAACAGATGCTGAGACAGAGGGATCATATCTTATTGTAATGGAAGCCATTTTAATGTATGCCTCACCCATCTGTCTTCCATAAAGGTGCAACAGCCTTCCCTCTATCTGGCTGGAAGGTACAGTTATATTTACTGTCAGGCACATAAAACATATAGAGCCACTTGAATGGGCTTCTTTGGAATGCGCAGAGAGTAGCTGCTCAGCACAAAGCAACTCAAATATTCTGTAAAGTTTTCATAATTCATGAAACCTGTTTTTCGTGGAGGTTTTTCTTGAGACCCCATCAATAATCCCAGATTGCTTCTATGAGGAGCAGAGAAAGAAGACAGTGCTAGTTTCCTTATGGGTCTGCCTATCTGATCTATTTGTCTCATCCAACCAAATATGTACACAGGGCTCTCTCTTGATTGCTAACTCTCCTAGTGGTAACCTGTTTCTTGCCCCGGATTCTGGGTGTTTTGGAACAAGCTGTTTAACTATCTCGGGTCTCGGTTTATCAATTCACGCAAAGGACAAGTCTGGGTGTTGTCATGAGGACGACGTTCAGTTAATGTTTATAAACCATGGTGATGTTCTCAGATGAAAGATGTTCAGTGAACATAAAAATACTCAGCTATGATGATTAATGCATGGTCTTTGCCAATGAGATTATTTAAATGATGGAACAGTGGCTACTATTTTAATCTATAGACTCTCACTAAAGTTTCAAAGCGCTTTCCCGACAATAAATCATGGCAAGTGTTATTTAATCCTCACTTTAGAGACCAAGAAGTTGAAGCGCCATAATGCATGTGCTTTCCTCACGGGCAGGGGTTAAATTTAACCGTGAAAAATTATCAGTGTTGCTTCTCTTCCAGGACACTGTGCCCCGGACTAGGGAGTTTTGTAAAATATCCTGAGCTGATGCATTCTCCCTGGAGGAGGATGGAAGAGCCCACAGGAAATCCACTTAGCAAGCATGTATTGAGTCCTGGAGATACAAAGATGAGGGACTTAATGTACATTCTCAAAGCCCTTAAGATACAGAGAGAGGTGGAGGAGTAAGCACGCATGATCAGACATTTAGAGCCACACGTGCAAACGGAGAAGAGAGGGTCCAATGGACAGTAAAGGGAGTGTAGGGACAATATTGAAAGTGATGTTTTGTTTGTTTGCAAATGTGCTTTGTTCATGAGTCTTCATTTAGGTTCCCTCAGAAGCAGATGCGGGGGCAAGGATTTGAGGTTTATCAGCGGTTTATTTGGAAGGTGAAGAAAGCATCACTGGGTGACGGGAGAGTGAGACAGGGACGGGAAGGCAGCTATCATTGCTGGCAACCAGGATGGTTTCTGGGGAAACACACACCTCAGAGCCATCCCCGGAAGGGGCAAGGTTGCTGGAGTGTTTATACTCCAACTCCTATCAGCTACTGAAGGGGGACTGTTCCTGGGGGTCAGTAATTCTTGCCTGGAGTGTGTAGCAAAGTGGGCTGCAGACACCAGAGAAAGTCTCTGAATAAAGAAGCGGTGGCTATTGGGAGTCCTGTGCACTTAGGGATAAGGGTGAGGGGTACCAGCGGGGCATAGTGACTGCTCCACCTTTCAAAGAAAACCACCACTGGAATGCAAAGTACTATATTCTCTAGCACATGCCCTTGACTCTCTGGTTTAGAGGTAATCATTTAACTGTCCATTTCAGTCGGTAGAGCACAGTTGCTATTAAGAGCAGGGACAGCCCTGGGGGAGGACTGGTTAAGAAGGGAAGACCGAGTTATGACTTACTGCTCATACTTGGACAAAAGATCCAGCTCTCTCCTCCTGTCCTTCACATCTCAGAATAGGCATCACCTCCTCAGCCTTCTTCCTGACCCTCCTGGGTCCCCCGGGGGATGCAGAGCTCACTCCTTTCATGGTGGTTATAACATCTACTCGCACTTTTGTATTTACTCATCCTTCTCCTTCAAAAGAATCAACTTCCTGAAGGCAGAGTCTGAGCCTAACAGAGAATCTTTCAAGTGATGCATGTGACCTTTTAAAGGAACAAAAATAATAAATCTTTTCTATTTTACAACTTTCCCTTTAGAACAAGGGTATGGGAGAGTGTGCCCTGCTCCAGAAGAAATGTAAGATGAGACGAAACTCATAGGTGGGCCATCGTGACACAATGAGCACAAAAGGAGACAGAAGGAAGGGAGATCCACCGGAATGATATGCGCTAGGGGTTAAAAATCAAGCAGTGATTTTTTAATACTGAGTTGCATGAGCTCTTTGTGTATTTTGGAGATTAATTCCTTGTTGGTTGCTTCATTTGCAAATATTTTCTCCCATTCAGAGAGTTGTCTTTTCATTTTGTTTATGGTTTCCTTTGCTGTGCAAAAGCTTTTAAGTTTCATTAGGTCCCATTTGTTTATTTTTGTTTTTATTTTCATTACTCTAGGAGGTGGTTCAAAAAAGATCTTGCTACAATTTATGTCAAAGAGTGTTCTGCCTATGTTTTCCTCTAAGAGCTTTATAGTGTCTGGCTTTACATTTAGGTCTTTAATCCATTTTGAGTTTATTTTTGTGGGTAGTGTTAGGGAGTGTTCTAATTTCATTCTTTTACAAGTAGCTGTCCAGTTTTCCCTGCACCACTTATTGAAGAGGCTGTCTTTTCCCCACTGTATGTTCTTGCCTCCTTTGTCATAGATTAGGTGACCATAGGTGCGTGGGTTTACCTCTTGGCTTTCTATCCTGTTCCATTGATCTATGTTTCTGTTTTTGTGCCAGTACCATATTGTCTTGATTACTGTAGCTTTGTAGTATAGTTTGAAGTCAGGGAGCTTGATTCCTCCAGGTCCGTTTTTCTTTCTCAAGATTGCTTTGGCTACTCAGGGTCTTTTCTGTTTCCATAAAAATTGTAAAAATTTTTTGTTCTAATTCTTTGAAAAATGCCATTGGTAATTTGATAGGAATTGCATTGAAAAAACAAACAACCTAATGAAAAAATGGGTGGAAGACCTAAATAGACATTTCTCCAAAGAAGACATACAGATGGCCAACAAACACATGAAAAGATGCTCAACATCACTGATTATTAGAGAAATGCAAGTCAAAACTACAGTGAGGTATCACCTCACACTGGTCATAACGGCCATCATCAAAAAAATCTATAAAAAATAAATGCTGGAGAGGATGTGGAGAAAAGGGAACCCTTCTACACTGTTGGTGGGAATGTAAATTGGTACAGCCACTACAGAGAACAGTATGAAGGTTCCTCAGAAAACTAAAGGTAGAACTACTATGTGACCTACCAATCCCACTCCTATGGTATATACCAGGAGAAAACCATAATTCAAAAAGATACATGCACCCCAATGTTCACTGAAGCACTATTACAATAGCCAGGACATGGAAGCAGCCTAAGTGTCCATCTACAGAGGAATGGATAAAGAAGATGTGGTACATATATACAATGGAATATTACTCGGCCATAAAAAGGAATGAAATATTGTCATCTGCAGAGACATGGATAGACCTAGAGACTGTCATACAGAGTGAAGTGAGTCAGAAAGAGAAAAACAAATATCATATAATATCGCTTATATGTGGACTCTAGAAAAATGGTACAGATGAACTTATTTGCAAAGCAGAAATAGAGACACAGATGTAGAGAACAAACTTATGGATACCAAGGGGGGAAGGGGTGTAGGATGAGTTGGGAGATTGGGATTGACATATATACACTACTATGTATAAAACAGACAACTGATGAGAACCTACTGTATAGCACAGGGAACTCTACTCAATGCTCTGTGGTGACCTAGACGGAAAGGAAAACTAAAAAAGAGGGGATATATGCATATGTATAACTGATTCACTTTGCTGTACAGCAGAAACTAACACAACATTGTAAAGCAACTATACTCCAATAAAAATTTAAAAAGAAAAGAAAAATCAAGCAGTGAAAAGTGTAACATCACGTGAAGAAAGACAGGTTCTTAAAATCAAGCCTAAGGCTCATTTCCTCTTCCATTTGCACTTTAAAAAATCTGTATTTATCTATCATCTATCTAGCTATGTATTTATTGATCTATCCATCCTAGATTGTGTGTTCTTTAATAGAGGGATATAAAAGAAGAAAAAGTAAAAATCTTCCTGTACCATAACCCCTGCTGTAATTAAAAATAAAAGTAATCCATATAGAAGACCATCAAATCCAATGATAGAGAACAATACAGGGTGTAAAGGACCTCTCCAGGACCACAGCAGACCTTCTCCCCCAAGAAACACTTATCAAAGTTCTGTATAATTCCTTCCAGAAAATAAACATGATATAATGATAAAATGATAACAGGTAACATTTATTGTGTGACTACTATGTGTCTGGAACTATTCTAAGACCTTGCTATATATTAAATTTTAAATCTATAACATAGTTATATTTTCATCCACAATTTATAGAAGAAAAAACTGAGGCACAGAGAAGTAAACTCACTTACCCAAAGTGACATGCTTAGTCAGAGGCAGAGGCAAGATTTGAACTCAAGAAGTCTGAATTCAGAATCCAGGCTCTTAACCACTACATTGTGTTGGCAAACCACATGTGTTAATTTGTATATTTTAGTACATAAAATGCTAATTTGTGTGCATGCGTGTGTATACAAAAACGGGCAACTCTAAAATGGCAAGAAGCATGCATGGTCTAAGCAGCTGAGCTCTTTCCCCAACTCCACATCTTTCTGGAGGCTTTACCCCTGACCTTGCCAGCACAAAATAATCCGCAAAGCACATTTACATCATCTTTGTAATAAGCATCTGCTTCCCACCATATGCATTTTATTGTGCACAATTCCGTCAACAGCATTGTCACGTAACACACTTCCAGACATTGAATACAGGCAACTTTAGTAAGTCTGCTTTTACACTTAGGTGGAGCCTAAATTGCAGGTGTGCATGTGTTCAGCAGTTCACTTCGTGACCAGGACTTGAGGCTCTAAATGCAGGAGTCATCAGGTGCTAGGGGAGTTCCAAGGCAAACAATTTGGGAAGGACCTTGAAGTTGTCACCATCCTATTCTACATCACAAAGGCCAGATGGCCAATGAAAATAAGCTGGCTGGGCAGCCACGCAATAAACATTTAGTGAAGACCAACCATAACAAGAGCATTGTGTTAGGCGCCAAAGACATCAAGTATGTGGGTTCTATATTGAGAGTTGATCGCCTAGTTCACAAGCCATGGCCATAGCCAGTGGTTTTCCAGGTCTGAGTGCCCCAGGTTCTGTGCAGGTGCTTTCCAGGGCCATGGAATGCTGAAGGGATGGCTCAGCTGGTCCTCCACTCTTACCCTACCCCACCAGAGGTTCCTCTCCTGCCTGTTTCGTGTGCTGGGCGTCAGCATAACATTTTATACTTACAAAAGCTTTCAGTACTCAAAATAACTTGAAAGTCATTTCCCTAAGGTATTAGGTTTGCTTAAAGTAAAAAAAAAGCAAAACATTTAATTCACTTTTGGTCAATTCTGCTTTTATCTTCAGGTAGTCATATAGCTTGAATGAACATATCATTTAATATCTAAATGCTTATTTTATTTTTTTCTGATTCTGTATTTATATACCCCTACTGTTCAAAATGTTTAAAATACAGAGAGGTTTCAAAACTGTAGTCCTAATTCCCTGAGACAATTACTTGTTTACATTGTGTTGTATTTCTGTGTGGTTTTTATCCTATGCAGATCACATCTTTAGCTTACATTTTTATAAAGTGAGAAGCATACAAGAATTTGCATGCCATCTTTGCACAGGTGTCATGCTAATGTCCCCTTATTGTTCCAGTCTGAGTACACGTGCTGCTGAAATAGTGTACATTAATTTTATATTATGTATTGCATTTTCAATTTCAATTATATTTTAACTTTGCCCACAGCAGGATTTCTTTTTGGTCTGAGTCCTCCAGGCCAAATCTAATTTGTTCTAGCTGCTGGAGAAATTTCTGGCATAGGAAGTATTTTCAGTCCAGAGGGACATGCAACACTCTCTTTCCAAATCCCTAAAGGGGTGCACTTGTGCAAATTTGTCAAATCCATGATTTTATGATGATGCTAAAACGCAGATACTTGTGACTGAATTTTAAATTCACGTTCCATTTCCTAGAGCCCTTTCTAAAAAAGTAGAAGGGAAAAGCAGCCATTCTCATTATGGTGCTACTACTCCTGAAACACGGTACTGAAGGATTTTATAACAGCAGTATGATGGACAGACACCTAAACAACAAAGCTAACTGAAACATGTAAAGCCTGTCTGCAAAGGCTAAGTTTAAATTGCCCATCATTTGTTGTATTACTCTTGTCCCTGCTTTCTAGATTTATGTCTTCACATAAAAATAGCCACACATAAAATATGCAACTAAAATGATATTGTTTGCATGTCATTCATAACCTAAAATTTTCTAGGTTAAGACCAGATTATTTTCTGGCATTTAGAAATAAGACATTTTATATAAGAACCCATTTTTGATTTCATGAATGGTCTTGGATAAATCAGTATGAGGTATATTTTAGCCACTTTCAAAATTCTGCTAAAGAACAAATCTAAGAAACAACTAAATTAAGAATGTCATCTTTTCACTTTATATTTCCACAGATGAGTCATTTAAATGACCGTTAATCCTGGTACATTTAAAATGATTACTACAATCAAAGGTATTCATTCTATACACCACATTTTCAATTGCATATTAAGTGAGTTCTCAACACTGCTCAGAAAAAGGTCTACATAAATAAGTAGGTTTAAACCAGCTGCTACCAAAAATATGATTTGTTCAGAGATAATCATTTATGGTACACAAGCATCACTTCCGCTCTTTACAAATTTGTCTTGGCGAGTTAAAGAAAAGTAGGGAAACAGAATCTTAGGGATGAAATAAGACCTGATCATTTCAGAATATGTATTAAGCTCCCCACATGCCACTTCCAATGCCAAGATTCCAGTGAGAAAGGTGGGAAGGCCGTGGGTCTCTATCTTGTACTGGCTCATGTCTGAGCAGAATCTCAGTGTCTTCTATAGAATAGGTGTGAGACTTGGACCCAAGATGTACTCCAGGGAAAAGGAATAGATGGGGCCAAGACTGAAATCTGTGTCTACAAAGTACACAGAGCAATTCACTGAAATTGGCGACCCTGGGAGACTAATCTGTCATATCAGAGCATCTCTTTAGTGGAAATTTATTATTTCAAAACACTTGGCCCCTGCAAGTCTCTTTTATTTCTTCTTCTTCTTCTTCTTTTGGTTGAGGTTAAGACCAACTTCTTAGCTAGGGTTTTTGCACTTAAGTTTCTTAACCTGCCCACCTCTATCAACAAATCAATGCTTCTCTGCCGTGAATTTAAATAAAAATGATACCAGTCCCTGCTTTTAAGGCTATACATTCTCTACTGGAAGATAAAAGACATAAATATGTAAATGTTTCCTGAAGAGTCAAGTATCTTGTGTTTCATATTCTCTGAGACGTATCACAGTATGATTGTTGGAAGAATATGGTGGTAATATTTCTTTCAAGTTATGTACTCCAATCTTATTTTAGCTCTTTACATTCTACCATACCAAAAATATTTACTACTGGACCTTCAAGATGGTGGAGGAGTAAGACGTGAAGATCACCTTCCTCCCCACTATACATCAAAAATACATCTACATGTGGAACAACTCCTACAGAACCTCTACTGAACACTGGCAGAAGACCTCAGAACAAGAAAACAAGGCAAGAAAACAAGGCAAGAAAATCCCCACGAACCTGGGTAGGGCAAAAGAAAAATGAAAAAAAAAACCAGACAAAGGAATAGGGATGGGACCAGCCCCTCTGGGAGGGAGCTGTGAAGGAGGACAAGTTTCCACACACTAGGAAGCCCCTTCGCGGGCGGAGACTGCTGGTGGCGGAGGGGGGACGCTTCGGAGCCACGGAGGAGAGCGCAGCAACAGGGGTGCGGAGGGCAAAGCGGAGAGATTCCCACACAGAGGATCGGTGCTGACCAGCGCTCACCAGCCTGAGACGCTAGTCTGCTCCCTCGCTGGGGCAGGTGGGGGCTGGGAGCTGCAGCTCAGGCTTTGGAGGTCGGATCCCAGGGAGAGAACTGGGGTTGGCTGCGTGAACACAGCCTGAAGGGGGCTAGTGCGCCACAGCAAGCCGGGGGGGAGTCCGGGAAAAAAGTCTGAACCTGCCAAAGAGGCAAGAGACCATTGTCTCAGGGTGCACAAGGAGAGGGGATTCAGAGCACCACCTAAACAAGCTCCAGAGATGGGGCGTGAGCCGTGGCTATCATCTTGGACCCCAGAGGTGGGCATGGACCACTACTGCTGCTGCCACTGTCACCAAGGGTCCTGTGTGCAAACACAGGTCACTCCCCACACCCTCCCAGAAGCCTGTGCAGCCCGCCACTGCCAGGGTCCTGTGATTCAGGGCCAACTTCCCCAGGAGAACACACAGCATGCCTCAGGCTGTTGCAACTTCACACTGGCCTCTGCCACTGCAGGCCCGCCCCACACATCCCAACTGTGACTGCGGTATCCCTCCCTCTCCCCGGCCTGAGTGAGCAAGTAAGCCCTAATCAGCTGCTGCTTTAACCCTCTCCTGTCTGGGCAGGGAACAGACACCTGAGGGTGGTCTACATGCAGAGGCGGGGCCAAAACCAAAGGTGAACCCCAGGAGCTGTGCGAACAAAGAAGAGAAAGGGAAATCTCTCCCAGCAGCCTCAGGAGTAGCAGATTAAATCCCCTCAATCAGCTTGGTGAACCCTGAATCTGTGGAATATCTCAGTAGACAAGGGATGTTCCCAAAATTGAGGCAGTGGACTTCAGGGGCAACTGTGGACTTCGGGTTTGCTTTCTGTGGTTTGATTTGGTTTTGGTTTTTTGTTTATCTTAGTTTAGTTCTTAGTGATTGTTTTCAGTTGTGGGTTTCTTTATTGGTTTCATTGCTCTCTTACTTTTTTTTTTTCCTTCTCTTTTTGTAAGTGTCTGTGTGTATGTTTCTTTGTGTGATTTTCTCTACATAGTTTTGCTTTTACCATTTGTTTTGGGATAGATCATATCTTCGGTCACAAATCAAGCCTTGGTAAATTTAAGAAAATTGAAATCGTATTAAGTATCTTTTCTGACCACAATGCTATGAGACTAGAGGGGAAAAAAACTGTAAAAAATACAAACACATGGAGGCTAAACAATATGCTACTAAATAACCAAAAGATCACTGAAGAAATCAAGGAGGAAATCAAAAAATACCTAGAGACAAATGACAATGAAAAGGATTAATCTCCAAAATTTACAAGCAGCTCATGCAGCTCAATATCAAAATAACAAACAACCCAATCCAAAAATTGGAAGAAGACCTAAATAGACATTTCTCCAAAGAAGATATACAGATTGCCAACAAACAGATGAATGGATGCTCAACATCACTAATCATTAGAGAAATGCAAATCAAAACTACAGTGAGGTATCACCTCACACCGGTCAGAATGGCCATCATCAAAAAATCTACAAACAATAAATGCTGGAGAGAGTGTGGAGAAAAGGGAACACTCTTGCACTGTTGGTGGGAATGTAAATTGATACAGCCGCTATGGAGAACAGTATGGAGGTTCCTTATAAAACTAAAAATAGAATTACCATATGACCCAGCAATCCCACTACTGGGCATATACCCTGAGAAAACCATAATTCAAAAAGAGACATGTACCACAATATTCATTGCAGCACTATTTACAATAGCCAGGACATGGAAGCAAACTAAGTGTCCATCGACTGATGAATGGATAAAGAAGATGTGGCACATATACACAATGGAATATTACTCAGCCATAAAAAGAAACGGAATTGAGTTATTTGTAGTGAGGTGGATGGACCTAGAGTCTGTCATACAGAGTGAAGTAAGTCAGAAAGAGAAAAAAAAATACCATATGTTAACGCATATATATGCAATCTAAAAAAAAAAAAAAATGGTTCTGATGAACCTAGGGACAGGACAGGAATAAAGACACAGTCGTAGAGAATGGACTTGAGGACACGGGGGGTGGGGGGAGGGGAAGCTGGGACAAAGTGAGAGAGTGGCATGGACTTATATATACTACCGAATGTAAAATAGATAGCTAGTGGGAAGCAGCTGCATAGCACAGGGAGATCAGTTTGGTGCTTTGTGACCACCTAGAGGGGTGGGATAGGGAGGGTGGGAGGGAGGCTCAAGAGGGAGGAGATATGGGGATATACGTATACATGTAGCTGATTCACTTTGTTATAGAGCAGAAACTAACACAACATTGTAAAGCAATTATATTCCAATAAAGATGTTAAAAAAAATACTTACTTTACTACAAATTATATGTAATACAAATACTTTGAATGTTAGTTCTACTTTAGTACATTTATGTATGTCCTTCCATTATGTCAGTTTTAAAATACAACCTTATGGAACCCTAACTTACATATAACAAAATGCACCTACATTAGTGTACAGTTTCACCAAATGTAAATTTGTGTAACCACCTCCACGGTCAAGATACAGAACATTTCCATCACCTCAGAAAGTTCCTCAAATCCCTCTGCAATACCATCCTCCTCACCCCCAACCCCAGACGACCATTGAGCTACTTTCCGTTACTGTAGATTATATATGTCTTTTTTGGCATCATGAAATCCATATTCTTTTGCATCTATCTTTTTTTGATCAGCATAATGTTTTTGCGATTTATCCATGTTGTTGCATAGGTGAATAGTTCACTCCTTTTAAATGCTGAGTTTAAGTCCATTGTATGGCTGTATCACACTTTGTATACTCATTTACCTCTTGATGGGTATTTGGCTTGTTTCTAGTTCCTGCCTATTAAGGAAAAAGCTGCTGTGAACACCCACATACAAATATTTGTGTAGACATATATTTTAAATTATATCGAGCATAATACCTAACAGTGGAATTGGTGGGTTATAGAGTACTATGTGATTAACTTTATTAGAAATGGCCTAACTTTTCCAAAGTGGTTGCACTAATTTACCTTCCCATTAGTCATGTATAAGAGCACTAGTTGCTCCACATCTTTTCTAATTTTAGCCATTCCAGTGGGTGTATAGTGGTATTTCATTGTGGCATATAATTTGTATTTCTCTGATGACTAATAAGGTTGAACATTTTTTCATGTGGTTTTTGGCCATTCACATATCTCTTTGGTGATATGTTTGCTCAAATCTCTTGCCCATTTTTAAATTAGGTTGTTTGTCCTTTTGTTATTTAGTTATAGAAGTTCTTTATGTATCTGGAGAAAAATTCTTTGACAGATACACGTATTGTGAATATTTTTTCCCATCCTGTGGTTGGCCTTTTTATTTTCTTAATGCTGTCTTTGAAAGAGCAGAAGTGTTTGACAATACCATTCCTTAGGACAGAGTAGGCACATCTGTTCACAAATAAGCTTTGCTAATGAGTGCAGGGATATCTCTTAAAATACTGTGCCAAGGCAAATCATGTTGCCTATTTCACAGTTATTGATAATGTATCTGTGGCCAAGAACCCCAGGGTTTATCAAGCCCAGACTCACCAGCAGTATATCTCCCTAGATTTTGTGCTACCAGAAGTTCCTGTCTCAATGACCCCTTCATTCCTTTTTTCTTTCTCTGATACATCTCCAAGGAAAATCTTCTTCACAACACAGGATGAGTTGGCAGTGAGTACAAACACCATTTCATTGCCGTGAGAGGGTCACAATGACCTCCTTTTGCACTGGAAAAGTAACTTAAAAGTTGGGTTTTGTTCTAGATTTCAGGAAGAGAAATCTCTGATATATTGACTCAGAAAACTCAAGACTCCTGTTGGCTCTCAAAATTGGAACTCAGTGAGTTTGTCCTTTCATCTAAGAAAACTGGTAGCCTATGTTTTATTCATTTCTTTCAGCAAATATTTGTTAAAATGTACCATATCCCCAGAATTGGTATTAGGAAAGCAAGAAATGTCTAGGGTACCACGTATCAAATATTTTAATTTATTGTTAATGAAACAGTGAGCATCTTGAGAACAGAAATCTTTTTCACTCTCCTGAGCTTGGTGTTGGCACACAGGTACTTACCAAATGTAGTTAATGTATGAATGACTGTATGCATGCGTGCATGAACAAAGTGTCAAAGAGAGTTGCCTTGCTTGAGTATTCTATTTTCTATGATGGGAGTGGTTTTTTTGATGGGAGAGCTATAACCAAATAGCCATAGCCACTCAAGGGAAAACGATACTATGGTAGCAATACGATAATCCAGACCTCCCAGCAACATCCCAGGCAGGAAGCCAATTAATACTCGGAATAAGGCTTGTATCATTTTGATTCCTAATGGCTAAGATTTCCCAAAGTGGGAGATAATGCACCAGACCTCAGACATGAGAAGGGTCACAAGGAAATTATTTTCTTCTTAGATTATATCAGAAGTAAGATCAATAATAAAAAGATTTACTACCACTGTAACAAATAGTATTTAGTACACTTCATAAAAAAGTTTCAAATACATTTTCCCACTGGATCCTTCCAACACCCCTGGGAGATAGCCACAAGTAGTATTAGTACACTTATCCTGACTATATACTGCTACAAATGAGGTTCAGAGAAGGTTAAGTGTTTTGCCCAAGATTTCACAGCTACTCAGCAGCAAAACGGAGTAGCTGAAATCTAGTACTCTTTTTTGCTGCCTTTGGAGGACATGCCCCACCCTGACGGGGTACCATGTATGGTAGTCTCTCTTCCCCTTGATTTTAAAATAATGTTCCTTTGCTGTACCATAAATGAGATAAATTATCCTTACTACAGTGTATCTTTATGGTACACTCTACATGGTATTAAAGAAAACTCAATTGTCAAACAAAGCTTTAACTGAACACTTCACCTAATTCCACGGGGAAGAGCCCCACGGAAGCCATAACTCTGTGAACCCTCAAATTCCTTTTCCTATGTAAACCCTATTTCATAAGGAGTTAACTGGAACATGCTGAGATGATTGTTTTCTCTTACCCAGATGAAATTTCCTTAATTGTTTTTATGGTATACTTGTCCAGGAGGAATTTCTTAGCTTAGACACATCTATTCAGGAATTTCATCGCTTTGGCTTGATAGCTGTAGACAGGAGCTTGGGAGGAAGGACTGTAGAGCTACTAATCACCCCTGTTCAACCCTCCAAGGAACAAAGTGAGGCAGTACTACGTGTGAGCTACCACATCAGGACTTACTGGAGAACTGCTCACATTTGGAGAACGGTCTTCACTTGCAAACATGGCCACCACTGAAATAACTGTAGCTTGACGTTAATCTTGTAGCAGGATTACATTTCAGGCCATTGTTTTGCAGAAGATGAAGTGTGCCTGCCTCTGCCTCAATGACAATGGGGCAATTGTATGCTTTGCAATTGGGTCCTAAGGAAGGAAAACTCAACTTTGTTCAGGATCAGGGCTGGGTAATTGAACAACATTTGAGATTCTGTTATTCCCACCAACAGTTGAGAGCTATGACTGAGAAAAATTCAATTCATCCCTATAATCAAACATCCCTCTTTGTCAAACAGCTATACTTCTACATTCTTACTGGCCTCTATAATAGCTTATGAAGGATAAACAGCTCTATTTATTAATGCTTCATTAAGAATTTTTATAACTATGTGACAAGTGGTGCATTCTTTGCACAGAATAAAGTACTTGGAGCCTTGATTCCAGCTAGTCTGGATTGGAAAACTCACTACTGCTCTTAGCCTGACTGCCAGAAAACTCCTCAGGGGAGAAATATGGCCTTGTATGTATGGAAACACTCAAACCAGATTGGTCAACTTTTATAAATAAACCATTGGAAAATATAATTTAGAGGGAGGAGTATATCAATTGCAGATTGTTTCCTTAATTGTTCCTGTTATTTCCCAGTTTCAAATTTTTCGTAACAAAAATAATAATTAAAAGTATGCAACAAAGCTCATCATTCAGTCTTTTAAAATAATATCTTTCTGTAATGACAAAGGGAATTATAAATGACATTACAATTTGGAGGTAAAATTACAAGATCCCTTATAGTTAAGCAATTGATAGTCATCTTGACCAAGTTCTAGATTAAAGTCACCATCTCTTGACTCAAAGATTGGCAGAATCAGGTTAGAATAGACAAGGAATTGTTTCCAGTGGAGAAGATTAAAACACAATTATGAATACATTCATCTTCCTTTGCCCAGGGACTCTCCATCCCATAATACCATTTGCATAATGGGTTACTTTGTTTGTTCCCTTTTACATGTTAAATTTGGAATATATTATTCCAAGTGCCATCATAAAAATAAACATACCGAGTTCTAAGCCCACAGCTTTTCATAAGTATCTGAGACTAAAAATCAGTCTATTTTGCCTGTATTTAGAGAAGGACAAGCACTTTCTACTTTGTTTACACACCCAAGATGATCTGGCTCTAAAGCTCTAAAGGGTTGTAAATATAGACAAATGAGAGTTAGTGTTTCACTTCATCTACCCCACTCTCAACAAGACACACACACACACACACACACACACACACCCTCCCTCTGCTCCTTTCCGAAGGCATCTGGAGGTGCCATTTTGTTTGTGTGTTGGCTTCTGACTGCCCCAGCTCCCCTCCCTGTCTCTGATGTCTTCTACTCTGGAGCACTATTACTCAGTGGACATTTATCCGTCCACACCTGCACTCTTCCTTCCCCCTGGTCCCCAGTGCAGATGGACCTGACCTATGTCTAACTGCCTGGATGGCAAAGAGCTAACTTAAAAACCAGTCCCTCACATGGAGGATCTATTATTCAACTCAAATGGAACATATTTTGCTTTTTAAGAGGGTGCCTTGAGGTACGTAACAGCTGAGTTTAGCCAGATCTTTGGCAGGAGGAAAAAATCCCATGTTCTCCCATATACCACGTATAAGCACTTTCTGCTGTCCCCAGTTCAGCCCTACACAGGGTTAGGAGATGAAGTTAAGAAGCACTACAGCCAACCTGTCCTGATATTTGGCAGTGGCGATCAGCACAGCAACCTGCCAGAGGGTTAGAAAGCACCCCCTTCCAGCCTGCAATCCCTCTGAATTACTATAGTAACTACTTTGAAACATCTCAGCCTCCTAGAGTGTAAAGCTCTGCTTTTCTAAAGCTTCTCACATTCTATGTGTATTAGCACTGGCTTTTTTTTTTTTTTCAGATTCAAACTTTGCTGGCTAGGCTCTAGGTAAAGAGATTTTATGCTTTTTAATGGTAGAAATTCAGCCTCCCTGATGGTTTTCCTCAACACAGCTATTCACGTAGCCAGTGGATGGGTCTCCTTGGAAACAGTGGTGGCTCAGTTACTCTGTCTCCTGATGACAATCTCTCTGTACCATTGGCTGCTTATTCCCAGCAGCTGGTGCCCTGACTAGAGCAGGACACTGAGGACCATGAGTGAAGAGGAGCAAATTTATGATCAAGGGGCAAGACAGGGGGTGGGAGGTGGGCTTAGGTGACAGTGGAGGTTTTGCCAGACGAAGATACTGTCCAGGGAGAATGGGTAGCTCTGTACAAGGTGCCAACAAAGGGGGGCACCCATTGCTCTAAAACTGGGGGCCCAACAGGTAGGTGGAGCCCAGCCATGAGAAATTTGACAGCATATATGTTGAAGTTCAGGCAGTTAGGCAGTGGTGCATCACAAGGTGGAGGATGGGGCTCTACCACTAGGCAGAGGGACTAGTAAGAGATAGGCAAGTCTGAGTGATAGAAGGGGGGCAGAGGAATGTTCCAGAACCAGCACTCAGATACAGGGAAGGCAGAGCCAATATCTGGGTTTGGGGAACATGGGTGGGGTGAAGTGCCTGGGAATTTGGGAACAAGGGGCAGAGCTTCATTATCAGAACTGGACCACTGAAGGAAGGGGCTGGATGAAGGGAAGTGTATGGTATGCATCTAGTTCTATCTTATAGCACACTCTAGGAAAAGTCATAACAAGGTTCTAGAATGAGGGTGGAGACACCACCATGGTTGAATCAGAGGGTCAGGAACTCAAGAGTATGTGTGAAAACTCTGCTGTTGGTTGATGGGAGAGAAAACAGGTTAAAAAAAAAAGCAATACCCACAACTACCTTCTTTAGCTATCTTGCATCTTCTATTGCTTCCTCCCTCTCTCTTCTTGTCATCATAGTCTTAATAACTGCTCTTATGAATATCTTAAAGATTGTTGAGAGGGATTACTTTTGAAGAACGTGCTGGGGTAGGGGAAAGCTTTGAGAATTATTCCCTTCCCTCTGCCCAGCTACACTGTGTTCGGGAGTCCGTTGCCCAGTATTGGCTGCATCCGGGGTTCAATAAGCAGGGAAAGACACATGGGGGAGGCAATCCAAGAGCCCAGAGATGACAACAGTGACTTTATACCCCATATGGAGCCCCTTCCATGTGCCAGGTACAAGACATCTGGGGACCCTGTGAAAGTGCAGAGTCCCAGGCCCCCAGATTGAGGGTGTTCTTCAGGTGGTTCTGAGGTAGATGGTCCTGTAGGGACACTTTGGGAAAGTCTAGCATAGAGCTCCACTCCCTACCTCCACCGCACCACCAACCTTACTGTGCCTGTCTGGGCAGAATTGATATTGGACACTTCTCATTTTGAGAGCATGCCGGTAGAAAGCCTCCCCACCTAACTTCGAGTAGCCGCTTTTCCTACACACACCAACACCCAGTGCTGGGAAGGAGGAGGCCCTCCAGGTGCTCAGTGGCCGAGGCCATGTGGTCAATCCCAGGAGATGCTGAAGCAGCAGGAGAGGAACTCCCTCAGGGCCAGCTACCGTTGCCCCACTGCTGAGCTCTAAGCCTTGCTTTTCTTCCATTCTAATCACGTGATCAGAACTAAGTTAGGTTCCAGAAATGAGGGACAAAGGAGGGGACTTAAAGCCGGTCCTTTCTCCCAGTTGCTCTCCTTCGTGGCTACCAGAACCCACCAATTTGTGTTGTATCCTGAAGACTATAGTTCTTTTTTATCCATCTCGAGGAAAAAAGGAAACATGAGAGCCACCATCAGAAGGAGGTTGTGATTTCCTTGCGTGGGCCAGCTTTAAGGACAAGGAGTTGCTGAGGCAGAAAATTCCCCAGTGGCAGGCTTGATGGATGATATGACATTGTCTCCTGAGGACACAGTGATTTGCTGCAGTATTGCAGCAAACCAAAATAAACCATCACTCTGCACAAGGGCTGACAAGCTTCATGTCTATGCTTTTCATCATAATTCTGGTAGCAGAGCTTCCCAGATTCTAGGTTAACCCCTTTCACTTTGGACCAAAAATCCAGAGCAGGAACATGGGCGGGATCATAAGATAATTTTTCTTTGGATTAGCACCTTTCATCTGAGGATCTCCAAGTGCTTAAAAATATTAATTAAATTGCCACAACACCTTCGTATGCATAATTATTATCCATCCACCACCCCCAGCTCCATGTCAACCCCTTAAAAATGAGAAACTTGAAGGACAGCCTGGCTAGACTTCAATGGCTGAGCTTATCACAGAGGCAAAACCCAAATTCAATGCCCTTCATTTCAGGTCTCGTACTGAAGAGGACTAAGATGGTGGAGATGATCACACAATACCTATGCATATATACTCTGTGAAGTACTATTAGTAGAAGAGAAGAAGAAAATATGTATATTGAATTTATCATTTAATTAAACAAGCTACTGTATTAATCCTAGAAACTTAGCTACTTTCTGTTTCAGTTTTTCTATCAGTAAAATAGTGATTTAACAGGGTTCCCTAATCTCTTACCTTACTCCATCAGAAGCACTGATGGCTTGTCAAGTGTAGTGTTCTACAACCTATGAAAGGGATTCATGTTTCCCTGTGAGAGAGCATCCCCTCACAATTTGAAACGGATTATCCAAATACAGGATCTAACACTGAAGAATTTTTATGATCAAAGCTGTTATTCATATTATCAGAATTTCCTTCCTCTTCATGTTAGTTCATGGCCACTGGCTTGTATGATACTATCTTATCTGAGTCAGCCACAATCCCTCTTTTTTGGAAAGCTGGTACTAAAACCACCACCAAGGTTATAAGTAAGAAACTGTAGTTCAGACCAAAAATTGTTGGTGATTCTAAACATGGATCTCAGCCTCTATTCTGTTCTTACTTAATATGTGTAACTGGAAGTAGCCAACTGGGGGTAGGTTAGAAAGTAGCAGGGCTACTTAGAGGGACTTGAGACAGAGTTGCAGGTGAATAAAGCAGCTAAGTTAACAGTCTTTGCCAAGCAGCCCTCCAGGTTCACTCTGAGCTGTGGGCCAGGCATGAGGTCAAAAGAAAGAGAAGATCCAGACACAACCTCAAGACGAGCCAAACAGAGAGGGGCACACATATGGAAAGGTCAGAGATAATGTTGCCACCGTAAAGGTCTATGGGAAAATGAGGAAACTAAAGAAGGCAGCCGAGGTGGGTCCCTCAGGTGTTAGCCATGGGGGTTTACTTCCTGAGGGAAAGGCAGATTTGCAAATTCTGAATGCAGAGACCAATTACCAGGCATATTTGATGGAGCTAGTGAACATGTGATATAATATGTTTATGTACTGAGATTTCTTATAAGGTTTACAAAGAAAATAATGTATGCTGCTTAGAGTATGTCAGTGATAAATATTTCTACAGAGATCTCTTTTATGAGGCAAGTGGCAAACATCTACAAACGTCTAGGGAGAAAATCTGTAGAAATAAAATATTCTTGGGATTTCTTTTAGAAATCACTAATAACATTCTAGGAGAAAAATAGAGAAATAAGTTCCTGGAAAAAATATATATATAAATAATGGAAATACTGAGAGTTAAGGAGAAACAGCCACACAAGAAAGGCATGACACTCATGTAACACCAAGCAATGTATGATGTGCTTTCATGTGGTGTCTTATTTAAGGCTCTAAACAACCAGAAGTGTTAGGAGCACAAAGGAAACAAGTGACCTGACTGAGGTTGGTGAGTGGGTAAACTGGGCCCTGGAGTCAGCAAAACAAGCGCAAGTCCTGGGTCTGCCACTCCCTAGCTGTGTGACCTTGGTCAGTCCCCTGCCTCTGAAGGTCTCAGCTTTCTCATGGGGCTGCTGGGAGAATTAAATGGGGGCGCTGCACAGAATATGCTCAGCACACAGCCTGGTACATCACAGAATGCACGCAATAAATACGAGCGCACATCACAGATCACAACAGTCTCCCTACACAGCAAAAAGACTGATGAAAACTAAACAACACTCAACCTCTCTGAACTGATATTTGGAAGAGAGTGAACCACTCTCTTCCAAAATGTCCTCTCTGGGTGCTATGCCTGACTCCAAGGTTGCTCTACTTTCACAAAATAATTTTGGACCATCTCTGTTGGGAATGTCCTCAAGGCTTATTTAAAATATACATACGTATGTGTATTGTTATTGGTAGCAAATCTTGTCCACGAATAACAATTTATTTTTTCATTTTTTTAATTTAGAATTTGTTATTTAGAGCCAAATCTGATGAAGAAGAAACATAATCAAGGGGGGACAAAATTAAAGTATTGAGATTGCTTTTGTGTGTGTGCACCTTGCAAACATCCCCAAAGGCAATTCCAAATGATGACTTGTATAAGCATCTCGAACAATGTAGACAGTGACATTAAGTACACAACT
This sequence comes from Eschrichtius robustus, assembly GCF_028021215.1. NCBI lineage: Eukaryota > Metazoa > Chordata > Mammalia > Artiodactyla > Eschrichtiidae > Eschrichtius > Eschrichtius robustus. The sequence goes on from NC_090824.1 coordinate 48,884,446, forward strand.
TCCTGAACTCGTTACCTGAAGGACGTCCCTCATCTAAGCTTGACTTTTTAAATATTTTTTTAAACATAAAAGTCTCATCCTTTCATAGTCATACTTGCACTGTTGGCCTCTATTCACTTTTGAAATAGGAAACACTGGGAAGGAAAGGAAGCAGGCAAGACCAAAGGTAGAAAGAAAAGGATGGGAAGAGAGAGAAAAGCCAAAAGTGAAAGGGCAAGACAAGGCAGAGAAAATCAAACCAGCTTAGAAACATCACAGAGAAATCAACCTTGTAGACAAGAGACCTTAATTACAGTTTGCTTTTTAAGACATAACTCATACTACTCCTATTTGTTTTGTGGCAGGGGGAGAGAGGGCTTATAATGGGCTGCAATAAACTTCCCAGTCAAGGCTAGATCATTTTTTTCTTCTGCCCTGGGAGAATGTGTTGAGTAAAATACCTTAGCCTTTCGAGAAGTCTAACCTTTTCTAAAAACAGTTATTTTGCTTTTTCCTTCATATTTTGGATGATCGTTCACCACCTGTTCATCTCTTTGCTCTTGTCTCCTCAAGGCTCCCGGACAAGCAGGGGCTTGAGGATGAGGACTTGTGGGAAAGGAAGGAAACACCCAGAGCTCTCTTATGTGAACAACGTGATTAGCAGAAAATATAAGAGAGGCTTCTTCCCCTGGTCATAAAGCAGGTTTTCTTCAGAAGCTGGCAGAGCTCCCAGACAATTTGCTCTGGGGACAGAATCTGGCTAAAGTGCCACCAGTGTCAGCCTCAGGTGCCTCCAGATTGATGGGTTTGGGCAGCCACGCGGAAGGAGCACTACAGAGGCAGGAGGAGGGGGAGGACTCGGCACAGCACCGGGCAGGGCCAGCACAGGTCATGCACAGAGCAGGCTGGGTGCTCTCCCCACACCATCACTGCCCAGCCCTCCTGGCCACTGACACAGCTATGGATGCGCTGAGGGGCTGGAGATGGGAGAAGCTGGCTCCAGGGTCCAAGAGGGAGGCGCCTGAGTGGTCACAATGTAGGGAAGGAGCAGTGAAGGATGAGGTGGCCCCCATGAGCTGGCCCAGGGCACAGGCCGTTTCAAGCTGCACAGAGCAGCTCGGAGGGCAGAGCAATCCTGTCTTCCGGCACCAAGCAAACAGTGTCTCCTGACTTCCTGCCTGGCCCGGGGGTCTGAGCAAGCCACCGTGTGGGTTTGTGGAATGATCCAGAGGCAAAGGTTCCTGCCACCCTCCCTGGATCCTGCATTCAGCATTGTCACCACAGCAATGCCCAGCCTACCCCTTTCAGCTTCCCTTGTGTAGTGTTTTCAACAAACACGCACTCTGGAGTACTTCTAATTGAACTGGAAGTCAGCAGGTACTCTATAAATTATCATATGAGTTGATGGGGAAAGGAGAGGGGGACGGGGACCAAGGTCCTCAGCTTCTGAAGCTACTGCCTGATTCCCTGCTAGGTTTTAGCTCAGCCAGACTAGGATTCCTGATGGGGAAACTTTAAAAAACGATTTTCCCCTATAGTAGTATTTGGAAAAGGTCTATGGCCATGAATTATTCGTGGTCACTATCTGATTTCGCCCCCAGTGTCTTCCAGATACCCTCACATGGATTCTTGGCTAGCTTGCATATTAACAGAAAAGGTATGGGACACATTTGCCTCTCTGTTGCCTTAAATGTCTACCAGCCAGGCTGCCCTGAGTCTATTAATGAAGCTGGGAACTGGTGGTCAAGGTAAGTGGGCTGGCCTGCTGCTTTCTGCTTTCTCTGCTCTTTCCCCTAATGGAATAGCCTGTGTGTGTGTGTGTGTGTGTGTGTGTGTGTGTGTACAACTCATTCCTGATCATTTCAAAAAATTCAGAAAATACAGAAAAATGTAAAGAATGTCACCAACTGGGAATAAGAATGGTTGACATGATAGCACACATTCTTCATGATTTTTTATGCTAATATTTTGAAGGGAGATTAAAGGATGCATATATTTTTATAACCAACTTTTTCGCTCTACGATATATCACAAATATTATCCTTCCACGTTCATATGTATAGAGCCATATTATCATTTTTAATGGCTGTCTAATAACCCAGGATAAAAATGTGCTGTGATCTAAATATTTAATCAATTGCCTGTAGTTAGATGACTTCAGTTGTCACTAGATTATTGCTGATGGAAACAAGGGTCTTTACATAAACATCACTGAATCCTTGTCAGGTCATTCTCTTAAGATGAATTCTGCAGTGTGGAATTGCTGGGTCAAATCTTCTCATCTTTTTAATGGCATTGATGCATCCTTTCAAAATTTTCCTATAGCAAGCAAAGCTCTACTAATATTCCATCCTTCCAAGAACAAATGAAACCGCCCATTTTCCTCCCTCACCCTGGACACTCAGCATGATGAGTCTTTTTCATCTTTTCCATTTTGCTGGTTGTAAATAATGGATCTCATTTGCTGTTCTAATTCGGTGTTCAGTGTTTCCTCTCCTCCCTCTGTCATCTCCTGGAGCTCCTTGTCCACCAGTGTCCCCCTCATTCAATGATAAGCGTTAGCAGAGCACCTCCTGTGCGTGGGCACCAACCGTGCTGAACATCAGCGCTACTGGAGTGGCACCGTCTCAAGTGCTCCGGGGTGGAGGGGCGACCTGGGGGAGCTGCAGAGCTTCATGGAGGAGGGGATAGTTATGCTTGATTTGATGGAATGGTGACAGCAGGATGGATAGAAAAAGGTCATTTCATGCAGAGAAAAGAGCACAAGCAAAGTCACTAAGGCCTGTGTTCCAGGGCAGCCGGGAGGTGGGCCAGGCTGAGACGGGCTCTGTGTGCTGTACTGTGGAGTTTAGATTATTCTATAGCAATGACAGAGTTAAAGGAAGGGTTTTAGAGGAGAGTAATGATCAAATCTGTGCTTACAAAGTTAATTTTGACAGTGGTGTGAAGGAGGAAACAAAGTGGGAGAGGGTGATGGAAGCAGGAAAACCAATACAAAGGCTGCTGTGATGGTCTGTGTGAAGACGCTGAGAGCTGGAGAGAAGATGGGGCAGCCAGATAGGGAGCGGGGGAATGGCTGACATACAATTTCCAGGACAAGTGACTGGGTAGGGGAAATGGGGGAGAAGTTCAGGAAGAATTGGAGCAGAAGACAAGGTATGAGTTTGGGCAAAAAAAGAAGAAAAGATGGATTCAGTTTTGAACATGCTACACTTAAAGTGCCCATTGGCCTTTAGATAGCTGCAGCCAAAGGGAAACTGTAAATATGGATTTGGGACCCTGGAGAGAGGCTGTGGCTATGGATACAGATGTGGGAATCATCAGCATTCAGCATCCACACAATGATAGCCAGGAGCCCTTCCCCACATCCCTCCACCCCCATCCAGGCCTGACATCCATATGACTCCTTTGTCCTTGTCCCCTACTTGTGAGCCCCTTTACCTTCTCCCAGAGGTGCCCAGCTTTTATGAGAAAGAACGGATCAAATGTAGCCAATTCACACAAAAATTGGAAAAATAAGCTATTTCTCTTATGGTGCAAACAATAAGCATTTGTTTAAAAGGTGTTTCTTAACACAAAGAAATGACTCCTTCATGCTGTGACAAATGGGTGGGAGAGATCTGGGGGACAAGAAGCCTTTCTGAGCTCTGTCAAGTCATGTCAATAAACGACCCCATCCAACCCTGCCCTGGGCTGGGGGCTCTGCTCCGCTGTTAAAGATGCAAAATGCAAAGGTTCTGTTGGCCTCTGAAGGAAGCATTCATAACTCCAGTGTGCCTTAAGACAGAGCTTTGCAACCAGAGACCTACTCCCAGGAGCAAGGTTTAAGCCCCGGGACCTGAAAAGGAACAGGGGGTGTGGTCTCATGCCAACAGCTGGGTGGCTTCTCAGCTATGGTTTGAACAGCTCAATTAAAAGGACAGGCAGCGGCTGTCTAAGTAGAAACACAATAAAAACAAGTCTGGGTCATTTTAGCCTACTTTGTTCTCTTCAGCATCTTAATAAATGTTGATCTAGAAAAACAAAAAGTGCTTTTGAGAGCATGCTGGGATGGAGAGGAGAGTGAATATCAGCTCTCAGCTTCATTTTTCAGCAGCTGACGTTCCGGCTGGCTTGTCTCCAGACCCAGAAAACCTTACTCTGACCCAACTAGAAATTGCTCTCTTTTCCTTTAATCCTGTCTACTTTTCTCACTGGCTCCCTTCGAACCCTCTTTCTCCGTTGCGTCAAATCAGGGATGCCTACTGCATCTGGTGACACAGCTCTGGCTGGGCCCGGGGAATCAGACAGGAACTGCCAACCACACCCGCTGCTTCAGTGTACATCATTTCACGCACATCAGGAATGAGTCTGCAATGGATGCACCTCACTCACCAAAACCAATGAATGAACAAAGCCTCTATTATTTCAAGAATAAGGACTTAACTAGAAAGGATGTATCTCAAAAACAATATTTTGCTCCACGATAAGTATCACTTCATGGCTTTCCCTGTTACAAATATGCATGTAATTAACTACAAGTCAAAAAATTAAAGGTTTCTTAGATAAACTAGACATCTGAGGTGTAGAGTGATGCACAGAGAACATATCCCACGTGCTCGCGCAGGGAACCAACAATGCAGAACGTGGGAATAAACGGCTCTTATCAAGTGCTGAAACTACACAAGATAAATCATAACTAATGCTCTAGAATGTTTCCTGCTGGAAATATCCAGAAGACGTTCATTTAAAATGACATAAACACCTCAAACGAGGAGGCAAGGCAGGAGGGGACAGGGCACAGAGAGATTCCAAACTCTTATTCAGTCCATAGCATGATTCTAAGCCCAAATTTTTAGTTTCTGGGCAGAGGAAATGATTTCTACTATGAAGGAGGAAGAGGGAAGCTCCCCAGAGCACCAATTTCCTTAATGACAGGCCACCCTGAGAAGCTGGCAAGTTTCCTTCAAATATTTACGGCAAAAATCCCTGCAGTATCAAAGATCAAAATGGCTTCCTAATTTAAGCCAACACTTTTGAGTCTGTTGATAACGGCAATAGAAATTAACCTCGAAACAGCTCACTTCATCGCTCACTGTATGGGCTTCCAAGTTCAGGGCACTGAAGGTGCATGACTCACACCCATCTACGTAAATGTAGCATCTTCTAGGGCCTCCATGTTGCTTTATCTTCATAAATCTTCTTCCTCTTTTAACTGAAGACACGTTAATTACCCAGGCCTTTCTGTGCTCACATAAACAAAAACTAATCTAAAAACAGTGCTTCCACCTTACTTTATTTCTTTAACATTTCCCCATTTTCCCCCCAAATGTGTAACTACCAAAACCCTTTAAAGTGCAACTCCAGCCACATTTGGGCAGATCTTAAGAGACACAGTTGTGAATGTGAGCTGCTGTTCTTCTCACCCTGCAAACTTGGCACCTTCATGTGTCATAAATCTTGATATGGAAGCAGGAGAACCAGAGTGACTATTTTCTGTTGGGACCTGTGTGTTCTCCACCCGGGATGGCAGGAGTCCTGCCATGGTCTTCTGAGACACAGCACGCTCTCTGGCAAGCGTTCAGGGCCACCAAGCCATAATTTTCACAACACATCGGAAGATTTTCAACTTAACAAGCTTGGTTCAGATATGAGAATCAAGTGAGCTCAACTAGGAAAAAAAAAAATCCCTCCCTATACATCTGCCCCGAATGCGAAAGCTGATTGCCAAAGAAAAGTCAGGGTTCTAGAAGAACAGTTTCTACAGAAAACCCAAAAGGCCAAACACTGGAAAAAAATACACACAGGCTCTGGAATGCTGCCCTGATTTCTTCTGCACCCCAGGCCTTGTTTTCCCCCACTTTCATTGTCTCTCCTGCTGTCCCTGTGTGTACACAGCTGTGGGACAGTGATTACAAGTGATGACAAGCACAGCCCTCAGAGCCAGGCTGCCTGGACCCAGGCCCTTAGGCCATTAACTAGTTTCTCTGTGCCTCATTTCTTCATCTGTAAAATGGGCTGCTTTGAGGATTAAATGAGATAATACAGTTGATGCCTTTTGCACAATGACTGACACATGACATAACCTGTCCCCTCTGCTCAACCCCTCTTCCTTGTTAGGCTGTGACTAGAGCAAGCATGGATGGATCTTTCCAAACATAAGGTAAAGGCAACTTCAGAACCGAATTCCAGTATCTACCTGTGGGACTTTGGGCAGATTCAGAGCAGTAGTACTATGCTAAAAAGTGCCTTATGTATATATAAATCAACTCATGTAATCCGTAAGATACTTATAAGAGATTTACACTAGTTATTCCTCAACTAATCATTCCTCTCAGGACCCAGGCCCTTGTGTAGTTCCCTCCCATATTGACTCTGCGCTTGGTCATGTGCTTACTCTGGCCAATGGCACCAAAAAAATGAGATTAGTAGACGCTTGATAAGCGCTTGCACACTAAAGCTTGTACCTTTAGACTGCTACCGCCGCCATGTCAAAAAGTCCAGCCTCCTTAAGGATGCAAGAGCACAGGGAGAGAGAAGCCCAGCTGATCCCCACCCCTCGTTGGTCTTCCAGCCGAAGGTAGCTATCTGAATAAGCCTGGGTAACACCAGTAATTAAAATAGCCAGTCGACTCACAAAATCATGAGAAATAATAAATTATTGTTAAGTCACCAAGCTTTAGGGTTGTTTGCTACTCTGCAATGAGTAACTAAAACAGAAATTGGTGAGTAGGGTGCTTCCATAACACAAACTTGAAACATGAGTTATTGGCTTTAGGACCAGATGGTTGGCAGAGGCTGAAAGGGCAGTTAGGAAATACTTTTTGGAGGCTGGAAAAAGGGCCACCCATATTGCTGAAACAATCAGCAGAACTGTCATCTCTAGTCATTTGTAAGGCAAAAAACATATGTAATAAATTTGTGGGTCTGAGCTAAAGAAATTTCCAGACAGAATGCTGGAAGCATCAATAGATTTTTCTTTTAGCTTTGCATAATGAGGTACAGGAAGAGAGAAGGATGAGTTAAAGAAGGAACCACTGACTTTGCAAGCAGAATTTAGAGGAAATTAAGGAGGGCCCAGAACTTGCTAGGGTGGCAAATAAAACTATTCCTCATTTCCATCCTCTACAGCAGGCAAAGGATTCTCAAAGTAAGAAATGGTCTCAGGGTAAAGATTATCGAGGATGTGGCTGTAAGACCCTTTATTAAAACCTCTAAAAGACTTTAGGAAGTGCTGAGTAGACCTTCTCAAGTGGACAAAAGCACTTCTAAGATTCATGGAAGCCTAATCCCAAAATAGCTCTGAGTAATCTGGAGCTGGGTTGCCCAACAGAGTAGCCACTAACCACACATAATTACTGAACACAAATTGATATGTAGTATAACTGTAAAATACACAAGGGATTTAAAAGACTCAGTATAAAAAATGTAAATTATCTTATTAATGATTTTTATATTGATTACATATTAAAATAATAATATTCTAGATATATTGAGCTAAACAAAATATGTTACTAAAATAACTTTCATCTGTTTTTTTTATTATTATTTAAATCGTGGCTCTTAGAACTTTAAAAAGTACATACGTGGTTCACATTTGTGGCTTGCATTATATTTCTATTAGACAGCACTAGTATAGAGAAAGGCCTATCACAAAAAGAATTGCGGGCATAGATTTTGTCTACATTTTTTACAGAACTAGAACAAAAAATCTTAAAATTTGTGTAGAGACACAAAAGACCCCGAGTAGCCAAAGCAATCTTGAGAAAGAAAAACGGAGCTGGGGGAAACAGACTCCCTGACTTCAGACTATACTACAAAGCTAAAGTAATCAAGACAATATGGTACTGGCACAGAAACAGAAATATAGATCAATGGAACAGGATAGAAAACCCAGAGATAAACCCACACACATATGGTCACCTTATTTTTGACAAAGGAGGCAAGAATATAGAATGGAGAAAAGACAGCCTCTTCAAGAAGTGGTGCTGGGAAAACTGGACAGCTACATGTAAAAGAATGAAATTACAACACTCCTTAATACCATACACAAAAATAAACTCAAAATGGATTAAAGACCTAAATGTAAGGCAAGACTATAAAACTCGAAGAAGAAAACATAGGAAGAACACTCTTTGACATAAATCACAGCAAGATCTTTTTTGACCCCCCTCCCAGAGTAATGGAAATAAAAACAAAAATAAACAAATGGGACCTAATGAAACTTAAAAGCTTTTGTACAGCAAAGGAAACCATAAACAAGACGAACAGACAACCCTCAGAATGCGAGAAAATATTTACAAACGAATCAACACACAAAGGATTAATCTCCAAAATATATAAACAGCACATGCAGTTCAATATTAAAAAAACAAACAACCCAATCAAAAAATGGGCAGAAGATCTAAATAGACAGTTCTCCAAAGAAGACATACAGATGGCCAAGAAGCAAATGAAAAGCTGCTCAACATCACTAATTATTAGAGAAATGCACATCAAAACTACAATGAGGTATCACCTCACACCAGTTAGAATGGGCATCCTCAGAAAATCTACAAACAACAAATGCTGGAGAGGGTGTGGAGAAAAGGGAACCCTCTTGCACTGTTGGTGGGAATGTAAATTGATACAACCACTATGGAGGACAGTATGGAGGTTCCTTGAAAAACTAAAAATAGAATTACCATATGACCCAGCAATCCCACTACTGGGCATATACCCAGAGAAAACCATAATTCAAAAAGACACATGCACCCCAATGTTCATTGCAGCACTATTTACAATAGCCAGGACATGGAACCAACCTAAATGCCCATCGACAGATGAATGGATAAAGAAGTTGTGGTACATATATGCAATGGAATATTACTCAGCCATAAAACAGAACGAAACTGGGTAATTTGTAGAGACGTGGATGGACCTAGAGACTGTCATACAGAGTGAAGTAAGTCAGAAAGAGAAAAACAAATATCATATATTAACACATATATGTGGAGTCCAGAAAAATGGTACGGATGAACTGGTTTGCAAGGCAGAAATAGAGACACAGATGTAGAGAACTAACGTATGGACCCCAAGGGGGGAAAGTGGGAGGGGGGTTGTTGGTGGTGGTGGGATGAATTGGGAGATTGGGATTGACATATATACACTAATATGTATAAAATCGATAACTAATAAGAACCTGCTCTATAAAAAATAAATAGAGACACCTTCAAGATGGCAGAGGAGTAAGACGTGGAGATCACCTTCCTCCCCACAAATACATCAGAAATACATCTACATGTGGAACAACTCTTACAGAACAGCTACTGAACACTGGCAGAAGACCTCAGACTCCCCCAAAGATGCCTTCAGGTGACCTATATGCAGAGGTGGGGCCAAATCCAAAGCTGAACCCCAGGAGCTGTGTGAACAAAGAGAGAAAGGGAAATCTCTCCCAGCAGCCTCAGGAGCAGCGGATTAAATCTCCACAATCAACGTGATGTACCCTGCATCTCTGAATAACTGAATAGACAACGAATCATCCCAAAATTGAGGCAATGAACTTTGGGAGCAACTGTAGACTTGGGGTATGCTTTCTGCATCTAATTTCCTTCTGGTTTTATGTTTATCTTAGTTTAGTATTTAGAGTTTATTATCATTGGTAGATTTGTTTATTGATTTGGTTGCTTTCTTCCTTTTTTTTTTAATATATAGATATATTTTTTTTCCTTTTTCTCTTTTTGTGAGTGTGTATGTGTATGCTTCTTTTTTTTGAATTTTATTTTATTTTTTTATACAGCAGGTTCTTATTAGTTATCCATTTTATACATATTAGTGTACAGACGTCAATCTCAATCTCCCAATTCATCACACCACCACCACCACCCACCCTGGCACTTTCCCCCCTTGGTGTCCATACGTTTGTTCTCTGCATCTGTGTCTCAATTTCTGCCCTGCAAACCGGTTCATCTATACCATTTTTCTAGGTTCCACATATATGCGTTAATACACGATATTTGTTTTACTCTTTCTGACTTACTTCACTCTGTATGACAGTCTCTAGATCCATCCATGTCTCTACAAATGACCCAATTTCGTTCCTTTTTATGGCTGAGTAACATTCCATTGTATATATGTACCACAACTTCTTTATCCATTCATCTGTCGATGGGCATTTAGGTTGGTTCCATGTCCTGGCTATTGTAAATAGTGCTGCAATGAACATTGGGGTGCATGTGTCTTTTTGAATTATGGTTTTCTCTGGGTATATGCCCAGTAGTGGGATTGCTGGGTCATATGGTAATTCTATTTTTAGTTTTTCAAGGAACCTCCATACTGTCCTCCATAGTGGTTGTATCAATTTACATTCCCACCAACAGTGCAAGAGGGTTCCCTTTTCTCCACACCCTCTCCAGCATTTGTTGTTTGTAGATTTTCTGAGGATGCCCATTCTAACTGGTGTGAGGTGATACCTCATTGTAGTTTTGATGTGCATTTCTCTAATAATTAGTGATGTTGAGCAGCTTTTCATTTGCTTCTTGGCCATCTGTATGTCTTCTTTGGAGAAATGTCTACTTAGGTCTTCTGCCCATATTTGGATTGGGCTGTTTGTTTTTTTAATATTGAGCTGCATGAGCTGCTTATATATTTTGGAGATTAGTCCTTTGTCCGATGATTCATTTACAAATATTTTCTCGCATTCTGAGGGTTGTCTGTTCGTCTTGTTTATGGTTTCCTTTGCTGTACAAAAGCTTTTAAGTTTCATTAGGTCCCATTTGTTTATTTTTGTTTTTATTTCCATTACTCTAGGAGGTGGGTCAAAAAAGATCTTGCTGTGATTGATGTCAGAGTGTTCTTCCTATGTTTTCCTCTAAGAGTTTTATAGTGCCCGCTCTTACATTTAGGTCTCTAATCCATTTTGAGTTTATTTTTGTGTATGGTATTAAGGAGTGTTGTAATTTCATTCTTTTACATGTAGCTGTCCAGTTTTCCCAGCACCACTTATTGAAGAGGCTGTCTTTCTCCATTGTATATCCTTGCCTCCTTTGTCATAGATTAGTTGACCATAGGTGCGTGGGTTTATCTCTGGGCTTTCTATCCTCTTCCATTGATCTATATTTCTGTTTTTGTGCCACTGCCATATTGTCTTGATTACTGTAGCTTTGTAGTATAGTCTGAAGACAGGGAGTCTGATTCCTACAGCTCCGTTTTTTTCCCTCAAGACTGCTTTGGCTATTCAGGGTCTTTTGTGTCTCCATACAAATTTTGAGACTTCTTGTTCTAGTTCTGTAAAAAATGCCATTGGTAATTTGATAGGGATTGCATTGAATCTGTAGATTGCTTTGGTAGTATAGTCATTGTCACAATATTAATTCTTCCAATCCAAGAACACGGTATATCTCTCCATCTATTGGTATCATCTTTAATTTCTTTCATCACTGTCTTATAGTTTTCTGCATACAGGTCTTTTGTCTCCCTAGGTAGTTTTATTCCTAAGTATTTTATTCTTTTTGTTGCAATGGTAAATGGGAGTGTTTCCTTAACTTCTCTTTCAGATTTTTCCTCATTAGTGTATAGGAATGCAAAAGATTTCTGTGCGTTGATTTTGTATCCTGCTACTTTACCAAATTCATCGATTAGCTCTAGTAGTTTTCTGGTGACATTTTTAGGATTCTCTTTCTATAGTATCATGTCATCTGCAAACAGTGACAGTTTTACTTCTTCTCTTCCAATTTGTATTCCTTTTATTTCTTTTTCTTCTCTGATTGCCAGGGCTAGGACTTCCAAAACTATGTTGAATAATAGTGGTGAGAGTGGACATCCTTGTCTTGTTCCTGATCTTAGAGGAAATGGTTTCAGTTTTTCACCATTGAGAATGATGTTTGCTGTGGGTTTGTCGTATATGGCCTTTATTATGTTGAAGTAAGTTCCCTCTATGCCCACTTTCTGGAGAGTTTTTACCGTAAATCGGTGTTGAATTTTGTCAAAAGCGTTTTCTCCATCTATTGAGATGATCATATGGTTTTTATTCTTCAATTTGTTAATATGGTGTATCACATTGATTGATTTGCGTATATTGAAGAATCCTTGCATCTCTGGATAAATTCCACTTGATCATGGTGTACGATCCTTTTAATGTACTGTTGGATTCTGTTTGCTAGTATTTTGTTGAGGATTTTTGCATCTATATTCATCAGTGATATTGGTCTGTAATTTTCTTTTTTTGTAGTACCTTTGCCTGGTTTTGGTATCAGGGTGATGGTGGCCTCATAGAATCAGTTTGGGAGTGTTCCTTGCTCAGCAATTTTTTGGAAGCGCTTGAGAAGGATGGGTGTTAGCTCTTCTCTAAATGTTTGATAGAATTCACCTGTGAAGCCATCTGGTCCTGGACTTTTGTTTGTTGGAAGATTTTTAATCACAGTTTCAATTTCATTACTTGTGATTGGTCTGTTCATATTTTCTGTTTCTTCCTGGTTCAGTCTTGGAAGGTTATACCTTTCTAAGAATTTGTCCATTTCTTCCAGGTTGTCCATTTTATTGGCATAGAGTTGCTTGTAGTAGTCTCTTAGGATGCTTTGTATTTCTGTGGTGTCTGTTGTAACTTCTCCTTTATCATTTCTAATTTTAATGATTTGAGTCCTCTCCCTCGTTTTCTTGATGAGTCTGGCTAATTGTTTATCAATTTTGTTTATCTTTTCAAAGAACCAGCTTTTGGTTTTATTGATCTTTGCTACTGTTTTCTTTGTTTCTATTTCACTTATTTCTGCTCTGATCTTTATGATTTGTTTCCTTCTACTAACTTGGAGTTTTGTTTGTCCTTCTTTCTCTAGTTCTTTTAGGTGTAAGGTTAGATTGTTTATTTGAGATGTTTGTTGTTTCTTGAGGTAGGATTGTATTGCTATAAACTTCCCTCTTAGAACTGCTTTTGTTGCATCCTATAGGTTTTGTATCATCGTGTTTTCATTGTCATTTTTGTCTAGATATTTTTCGATTTCTTCTTAGATTTCTTCAGTGATCTGTTGGTAACTTAGTAACATATTGTTTACCCTCCGTGTGTTTGTGTTTTTTATGTTTTATTCCCTGTAATTGATTTCTAATCTCATAGCATTGTGGTCAGAAAAGATGCTTGATATGATTTCTATTTTCTTAAACTTACTGAGGCTTGATTTGTGACCCAAGATGTGATCTATCCTGGAGAATGTTCTGTGCGCGCTTGAGAAGAAAGTGTAATCTGCTGTTTTTGGATGGAATGTCCCATAAATATCAGTTAAGCCCATCTTGTCTAATATGTCATTTAAAACTTGTTTTTCCTTATTAATATTCTGTTTGGATGATCTGTCCATTGGTGTAAGTGAGGTGTTAAAGTCCCCCACTATTATTTACTGTCGATTTCCTCTTTTATAGCTGTTAGTAGTTTCCTTATGTATTGAGGTGCTCCTATGTTGGGTGCATATATATTTATAATTGTTATATCTTCTTTTTGCATTGATCCCTTGATCATTATGTAGTGTCCTTCCTTGTCTCTTGTAACTTTCTTTATTTAAAAGTGTATTTTGCTTGATATGAGTATTGCTACTCCAGCTTTCTTTTGATTTCCATTTGCATGGAATATCTTTTTCCATCCCCTCACTTTCAGTCTGTATGTGTCCCTAGGTCTGAAGTGGGTCTCTTGTAGATAGCAAAAATATGTGGGTCTTGTTTTTGTATCCATTCAGTGAGCCTGCGTCTTTTGGTTGGAGCATTTAATCCATTCATGTTTAAGGTGATTATCGATATGTATGTTCCTATGACCATTTTCTTAATTGTTATGGGTTTGTTTTTGTAGGTCCTTTTCTTCTCTTCTGTTGCCCATTTAGATAAGTTCCTTTAGCATTTGTTGTAGAGCTGGTTTTGTGGTGCTGAATTCTCTTAGCTTTTGCTCGTCTGTAAAGCTTTTGATTTCTCCGTCAAATCTGAATGAGATCCTTGCCGGGTAGAATAATCTTGGCTGCAGGTTCTTCCCTTTCATCACTTTAAATATGTCATGCCACTCCCTTCTGGCTTGTAGAGTTTCTGCTGAGAAATCAGCTGTTAACCTTATGGGAGTTCCCTTGTATGTTATTTGTCATTTTTCCCTTGTTGCTTTCAAAAATTTTTCTTTGTCTTTAATTTTTGACAGTTTGATTACTATGTGTCTCAGCATATTTCTCCTTGTGTTTATCCTATCTAGGACTCTCTGTGCTTCCTGGACTTGGATGGCTATTTCCTTTCCCATGTTAGGGAAGTTTTTGGCTATAATCTCTTCAAATATTTTCTCTGGTCCTTTCTCTCTCTCTTCTCCTTCTGGGACCCCTATAATGCGACTGTTGGTGCATTTAATGTTGACCCAGAGGTCTCTTAGGCTGTCTTCATTTCTTTTCATTCTTTTTTCTTTATTCAGTTCTGCAGCAGTGAATTCCACCATTCTGTCTTCCAGGTCACTTATCTGTTCTTCTGCCTCAGTTATTCTGCTATTGATTCCTTCTAGTGTATTTTTCATTTCAGTTATTGTATTGTCATCTCTGTTTGTTCTTTAATTCTTCTAGGTGTTTGTTCTTTAATTCTTCTAGGTCTTTGTTAAACATTTCTTGCATCTTCTCGATCTTTGCCTCCATTCTTTTTCTGAGGTCCTGGATCATCTTCACTATCATTATTCAGAATTCTTTTTCTGGAAGGTTGCCTATCTCCACTTCATTTAGTTGTTTTTCTGGGGTTTTATCTTGTTCCTTCATCTGGTACGTAGCCCCCTGCCTTTTCATCTTGTCTATCTTTCTGTGAATGTGGTTTTTGTTCCACAGACTGCAGGATTGTAGTTCTTCTTGCTTCTGCTGTCTGCCCTCTGGTGGTTGAGGCTATCTATGAGGCTTGTGCAAGTTTCCTGATGGGAGGGACTGGTAGTGGGTAGAGCTGACTGTTGCTCTGGTGGGCAGCACTCAGTAAGACTTTAATCCGCTTGTCTGCTGATGGGTGGGGCTGGGTTCCCTCCCTGTTGGTTGTTTGGCCTGAGGCGACCCAACACTGGAGCCTACCTGGGCTCTTTGGTGGGGCTAATGGCGGACTCTGGGAGGGCTCACGCCAAGTATTACTTCCCAGAACTTCTGCTGCCAGTGTCCTTGTCCTCACAGTGAGACAGAGCCACCCCCCGCCTCTGCAGGAGGCTCTCCAACACTAGCAGGTAGGTCTGGTTCAGTCTCCCATGGGGTCACTGCTCCTTACCCTGGGTCCTGATGCGCACACTACTTTGTGTGTGCCCTCCAAGAGTGGAGTCTCGGTTTCCCCCAGTCCTGTCAAGCTCCTGTAATCAAATCCCGCTAGCCTTCAAAGTCTGATTCTCTAGGAATTCCTCCTCCCGTTGCTGGACCCCCAGGTGGAAGCCTGATGTGGGGCTCAGAACCTTCACTCTAGTGGGTGGACTTCTGTGGTATAAGTGTTCTCCAGTTTGTGAGTCACCCACCCAGCAGTTATGGGATTTGATTTTATTGTGATTGCGCCCCTCCTACCATCTCACTGTGGCTTCTCCTTTGTCTTTGGATGTGCGGTATCTGTTTTGGTGAGTTCCAGTGTCTTCCCATTGATGACTGTTCAGCATTTAGTTGTGATTCCGGTGCTCTCGCAAGAGGGAGTACCTTCCCAGATCGTATCTCACCCGGACCCACTGGAAAACCTCTGTGTATGCTTCTTTGTGTAATTTTGTCTGTATAGCTTTGCTTTTACCATTTGTCCTGGGTTCTGTCTGTCCAGTTTTTTTTTGTTTGTATTTTTTTTTTTTAGTGTAGTTTTTAGCACTTGTTATCATAGGTGGATTTGTTTTTTGCTTTGGCTACTCTCTTCTTTCTTTCTTTCTTTTTAAATATTACTTCTAATTTTTTTTATTTATTTATTTTCATAACTTTATGTTATTTTCTTTCTTTCTTTCTTTTTTTCTCCATTTTCTACTGAGCCGTGTGGCTGACAGGGTCTTGGTGCTGCGGCTGGGTGTCAGGCCTATGCCTCTGAGGTGGGAGAGCCGAGTTCAGGACATTGGTCCACCAGAAACCTCCTGGTTCCATGTAGTATCAAATGGCAAAAGTTCTCCCAGAGATCTCCATCTCAACGCTAAGACCCAGTTCCACTCAACGACCAGCAAGTTACAATGCTGGATACTGTAGGCCACACAACTAGAAAGACAGGAACACAACACCACCCATTAGCAGAGAGGCTGCCTAAAATCATAGTAAGGTCACAGACACGCCAAAACACACCAGCAGATGTGGTCCTTCCCACAAGAAAGACAAGATCCAGCCTCATCCACCAGAAAACAGGCACCAGTCCCCTCCACCAGGAAGCCTACACAACCCACTGAACCAAACTTAGCCACTGGGGGCAGACACCAAAAACAACAGGAACTACAAACCTGCAGCCTGTGAAAAACAGACCCCAAACACAGTAAGTTAAGCAATATAAGAAGACAGAGAAACACACAGCAGATGAAGAAGCAAGGTAAAAAGCCACCAGGCCAAACAAATGAAGAGGAAATAGGCAGTCTACCTGAAAAAGAATTCAGAGTAATGATAGTAAAGATGATCCAAAATCTTAGAAATAGAATGGAGAAAATACAAGAAACGTTTAACGAGGACCTAGAAGAACTGAAGAGCAAACAAACAATGATGAACAGCACAATAAATGAAATTAAAAATTCTCTAGAAGGAATCAGTAGCAGAATAACTGAGGAAGAAGAACGGATAAGTGACCTGGAAGATAAAATAGTGGAAATAACGACTGCAGAGCAGAATAAAGAAAAAAGAATGAAAAGAATTGAGGACAGTGTCAGAAACTTTTGGCACAACATTAAACACACTAAATTCAAATTATAGGGGTCCCAGAAGAAGAAGAGAAAAAGAAAGGGAATGAGAAAATATTTGAAGAGATTATAGTTGAAAACGTCCCTAATATGCGAAAGGAAATAGTCAATCAACTCCAGGAAGCACAGAGAGTCCCATAGAGGATAAACACAAGGAGAAACACGCCAAGACACATATTAATCCAACTATCAAAAGTTAAATACAAAGAAAAAATATTAAAAGCAGCAAGGGAAAAACAACAAATTACATACAAGGGAATCCCCATAACTTTAACAGCTGATCTTTCAGCAGAAACTCTGCAAGCCAGAAGGGAGTGGCAGGACGTATTTTATATGATGAAAGGGAAAAACCTATAACCAAGATTACTCTACCCAGCAAGGCTCTCATGCAGATTCGACAGAGAAATTAAAACCTTTACAGACAAGCATAAGCTAAGAGAATTCAGCACCACCAAAACCAGCTTTACAACAAATGCTAAAGGAATTTCTCTAGGCAGGAAACACAAGAGAAGGAAAAGACCTACAAGAACAAACCCAAAACAATTAAGAAAATGGTAATAGGAACATACATATTGATAACTACCTTAAATGTAAATGGATTAAATGCTCCAACCAAAAGACACAGACTGGCTGAATGGATACAGAAACAAGACCGTATATATGCTGTCTACAAGAGACCCACTGCAGACCTAGGGACACATACAGACTGAAAGTGAGGGGATGGAAAAAGATATTCCATGCAAATGGAAATCAAAAGAAAGCTGGAGTAGCAATTCTCATATCAGACAAAATAGACTTTAAAATAAAGACTATTACAAGAGACAAAGAAGGACACTACATAATGATCACGGGATACACCCAAGAAGAAGATATAACAATTGTAAATATGTATGCACCCAAACATAGGAGCACCTCAACACATAAGGCAAATGTTAACAGCCATAAAAGGGGAAATCAACAGTAACACAATCATAGTAGATGACTTTAATACCCCACTTTCACCAATGGACAGATCATCCAAAATGAAAATAAATAAGGAAACAGAAGCTTTAAATGACATATTAGAGAAGATGAGCTTAATTGATATTTATAGGACATTTCATCCAAAAACAACAGAATACATTTTCTTTTCAAGTGCTAAGGGAACATCCTCCAGGATAGATCATATCTTGGGTCACAAATCAAGGCTTGGTAAATTTCAGAAAATTGAAATTGTATTAACTACGCTTTCCAACCACAATGCTATGAGACTAGATATCAATTACAGGGAGAAAAATCTGTAAAACATACAAACACATGGAGGCTAAACAATACACTACTAAATACCCAAGAGATCACTGAAGAAATCAAGGAGAAAATCAAAAAATACCTAGAAGCAAATGACAATGAAAACACGACGACCCACAACCTATGGGATGCAGCAAAAGCAGTTCTAAGAGGGAAGTTAATAGCAATACAATCCTACCTCAAGAAACAAGAAACATCTCAAATAAACAACCTAACCTTACACCTAAAGCAACTAGAGAAAGAAGAACAAAAACAACTGAAAGTTAGCAGAAGGAAAGAAATCATAAAGATCAGATCAGAAATAAATGAAAAAGAAATGACGGATACGATAGCAAAGATCAATAAAACTAAAAGCTGGTTCTTTGAGAAGATAAAATTGATAAACAATTAGCCAGTCTCATCGAGAAAAAAAGGGAGAAGACTCAAATCAATAGAATTAGAAATGAAAAAGGGGCAGTAACAATTGACACTGCAGAAATACAAAGGATCAGGAGAGACTACTACAAGAAAATATGCCAATAAAATGGACAACCTGGAAGAAATGGACAAATTCTTAGAAAAGCACAACATTCCGAGACTGAACCAGGAAGAAATAGAAAATATGAACAGACCAATTACAGCACTGAAATTGAGACTGTGATTAAAAATCTTCCAAAAAACAAAAGCCCAGGACCAGATGGCTTCACAGTCAAATTCTATCAAACATTTAGAGAAGAGCTAACACCTGTTCTTCTCAAACTTTTCCAAAATATAGCAGAGGGAGGAACACTCCCAAACTCATTCTACAAGGCCACCATCTGCCTGATACCAAAACCAGACAAAGATGTCACAAAGAAAGAAAACTACAGGCCAATATCTCTGATGAACATAGATGCAAAAATACTCAACAAAATACTAGCAAACAGAATCCAACAGCACATTAAAAGGATCATACACCATGACGACATGGGGTTTATCCCAGGAATGCAAGCATTCTTCCACATATGCAAATCAATCAATGTGCTACAATATATTAACAAATTGAAAGAGAAAAACTATATGATCATCTCAGTAGATGGAGAAAAAGCTTTTGACAAAATTCAACCAACATTTATGATAAAAACCCTCCAGAAAGTAGGCATAGAGAGAACTTACCTCAGCATAATAAAGGCCATATATGAGAAACTCACAGCCAACATCATTCTCAATGGTGAAAAACTGAAACCCTTCCCTCTAAGATCAGGAACAAGACAGGGTTGTCCACTCTCACCACTATTATTCAACATAGTTCTGGAAGTTTTAGCTACAGCAATCAGAGAAGAAAAAGAAATAAAAGGAATCCAAACTGGAAAAGAAGAAGTAAAACAGTCACTGTTTGCAGATGACATGATACTATATACATAGAGAATCCTAAAGATGCTACCAGAAACCTACTAGAGCTAATCAATGAATTTGGTAAAGTAGCAGGAAACAAAATTAATGCACAGAAATCTCTTGCATTCCTATACACTAATGATGAAAAATCTGAAAAACAAATTAAGGAAACATACCCACTTACCATCTCAGAAAAAGAATAAAATACCTGGGAATAAACCTACCTAAGGACACAAAAGACCTGTATGCAGAAAACTATAAGACACTGATGAAAGAAATTAATGATGATACAAAGAGACGGAGAGATATACCATGTTCTTGGGTTGGAAGAATCAACATTGTGAAATTGACTATACTACCCAAAGCAATGTACAGATTCAGTGCAATCCCTATCAAACTACCCATGGCATTTTCCACAGAACTAGAATAAAAAATTGCACAGTCTGTATGGAAACACCAAAGACCCCAAATAGCCAAAGCAATCTTGAGAAAGAAAAATGGATCTGGAGGAATCAGGCTCCCTGACTTCAGACTATACTACAAAACTACAGTAATAAATACAGTATGGTACTGGCACAAAAACAGAAATATAGATCAATGGAACAGGATAGAAAGCCCAGAGATAAACCTACACACATATGGTCACCTTATTTTTGATAAAGGAGGCAAGAATATACAATGGACAGAAGACTGCCTCTTCAATAAGTGGTGCTGGGAAAACTGGACAGCTACATGTAAAAGAATGAAATTACAACTCTCCCTAACACCATACACAAAAATAAACTCAAAATGGATTAAAGACCTAAATGTAAGGCCAGACACTATAAAACTCTTAGAGGAAAACTTAGGCAGAACACTCTATGACATAAATCACAGCAGGATCCTTTTTGACCCACCTCCTAGAGAAATGGAAATAAAAACACAAATAAACAAATGGGACCTAATGAAACTTAAAAGCTTTTGCACAGCAAAGGAAACCATAAACAAGACGAAAAGACAACCCTCAGAATGGGAGAAAATTTTTGCAAATGAAAATTTACAAGTAGCTCATGCAGCTCAATATCAAAGAAACAAACGACCCAATCCAAAAATGGGCAGAAGACTTAAATAGACATTTCTCCAAAGAAGATATACAGATTTGCCAAGAAACACATGAAAGGATGCTCAACATCACTAATTATTAGAGAAAGGCAAATCAAAACTACAATGAGGTATCACCTCACACCAGTTAGAATGGGCATCATCAGAAAATCTACGAACAACAAATGCTGGAGAGGGTGTGGAGAAAAGGGAACCCTCTTGCACTCTTGGTGGGAATGTAAATTGATACAGCCACTATGGAGAACAGTATGGACATTCCTTAAAACACTAAAAATAGAACTACCATACGACCCAGCAATCCCACTACTGGGCATATACCCAGAGAAAACCATAATTCAAAAAGAGTCATGTACCACAATGTTCATTGCACCTCTATTTACAATAGCCAGGACATGGAAGCAACCTAAGTGTCCATCAACAGATGAATGGATAAAGAAGGTGTGGCACATATATACAATGGAATATTACTCAGCCATAAAAAGAAACAAAATTGAGTTTTTGTAGTGAGGTGGATGGACCTAGAGTCTGTCATACAGAGTGAAATAAGTCAGAAAGAGAAAAACAAATATCGTATGCTAACACATATATATGGAATCTAAAAAAAATGGTTCTGAAGAACCTAGGGGTAGGACAGGAATAAAGATACAGACATAGAGAATGGACTTGAGGACACGGGGAGGGGGAAGGGTAAGCTGGGACGAAGTGAGTGAGTGACATGGACATATATACACTACCAAATGTAAAATAGATAGCTAGTGGGAAGCAGCTGCATAGCACAGGGAGATCAGCTCGGTGCTTTGTGACCACCTAGAAGGTTGGGATAGGGAGGATGGGAGGGAGACGCAAGAGGGAGGAGATAAGGGGATATATGTATTTGTATAGCTGATTCACTTTGTTATAAAGTAGAAACTAACACACCATTGTAAAGCAATTATACTCCAATAAAGATGTTAAAAAATAAATGAATAAATAAAATAAAAGATTTAGTCTTATGCAATGAACAATAATGAGATGCACAGAAAATCCATAAATTTTTAAAGGAATTCTATCATATTGGAGTAAGCATCTAAAATGATAGGAGACCTCTAGACCCCCAACTTTCTACAGTCAGTATGCAGGTTGAGAAAATTACTTTGCTGCAATCATAGGCCATTTACATTAAAACAGAAAAGACATCTCAGAAGACGGAGCCAAGAATCCAGATGGTTGAATCTAGAGCAGACCTAGACCCTAATCAAGGAACCTTGCCTGCTTGAGTAGTAAAACCCAATAATATAGATAGATAGATCTGATAGATTTCAGATTCAGATAGAAAAAGATAGATAGATTTCTATCTGAACGATAGATTTCGGATAGAAATCGATAGATTTCTATCTGAAAGATAGATTTCAGATAGAAATAGATGGATTTCTATCTGAAAGATAGATTTCAGATAGAAATCGATTTCTATCTGAAAGATAGATTTCAGATAGAAATAAATTTCTATCTGAAAGATAGATTTCAGATAGAAATAGATTTCTATCTGACAGATAGAAAGATAGATTTCAGAATTGCTTTGAACCAATTACTGCTATTGCCTCCTATTATTCTATTTTTGAATGGGAATGTCTATTGGGGTTACCACGTCCCTGTTTCAACATTTTATGTTGGGTGTATGGTTTAGTTTACAAGCAGAATTTAGAGGAAATAAACAGGACTTGTTAGGTTGGAAGGCAAACCTTAATCTCTAACTGACGAGGAACTATACACGAGAAATCCTATCTATATCTGTACCAGATTCAGATCACAAGATCATGGACTTTGAGCCCAATGTGGTCATTGGATGAGACCTCAGGGGTCTTGGGAGGGCAGTGTATATTTTTTCTATGTGATGAATTGAAATAATTGTGGCCAGAGGGTGAACTTGATGAATTAAAAATGACCACACATTATTTACAAATCTTTTAATTAAGAGGTAGAGCTTATTCCTCCTACACTTTGAAGCTGGCCTTTTTACTTTCTTTGTCCAGTTAAATGAGGCAGAAGTGGTATTGTGCAACATCCAAGCCCAGACCTTGAGAGGCCTTACGGTTTCTATTTTTGCCCTCCTGGTACTCTGAGGACACCACACTGTGATAAAGCCCACAATGAAAGGCCATTCCAGCTGTTCCATCCAATGCTATCTGAGGCCCTAGACATGAGACTGTCACCATTTTAAATCTGTAGCTGACTGCAATCACATGAATAGGTCCAGGAAAACCCAGAGTAAGAACAACTCAGACAAAGAACTGTGAGAAATAATAAACCACTGTTATTAATAAACTATTGTGAGGTGGTCTGTTCTACAGCAACATATAATTAGTATCTATCCACGGTCTAACGGGGAATAGAGGTGAACAGATGGGACAGGCTTTCTGGCAGAGGTGTGACTTGGATTCTACTGTGGTTGGGATGCTGTTACCACCATGTTTTTCATCACGTGGACCTCTCCAAAGTGCTACTCACAACATGGCAGCTGGCTCCCCCCAGAGTGAGTGAACTGGGAGAGGGAGAAAGTGGCCAAAATGGAAGCCACAGGGCTTCCCTGGTAGCACAGTAGTTAAGAATCCGCCTCCCAATTCAGGGGACATGGGTTCAAGCCCTGGTCCGGGAAGATCCCACATGCCATGGAGGAACCAAGCCCATGTGCCACAACTACTGAGCCTGTGCTCTAGAGCCCGCAAGCCACAACTACTGAGCCCATGCACTGCAACTACTGAAGCCCGCGTGCCTAGAGCCCGTGCTCTGCAACAAGAGAAGCCACCGCAATGAGAAGCCTGTGCACCACAACGAAGAGTAGCCCCTGCTCACCACAACTAGAGAAAGCCCGCGTGCAGCAACGAAGACCCAATGCAGCTAAAAAAAATAAAAAATAATAAAAAATAAAAAATAAAATGGAAGCCACGACATCTTTTATAACTTAATATCAGAAGTGACATATCATTACTTCTCCTGTATGCTACTGGGCACACTGACCAAACCTGATGGAATGTGGGAAGGGACCACCAGGGTGCTAATATCAGGAGACAGGAATCATTAGGGGCCATCCTTCAGGCTGGCTACAACATAAACCAGGAAATGAAAAAATGTATTTCACATCCTAGTCTTCAATTCAAGAATCTCAGAGAGGCTAATTTTCGCATACCCTGTATTTCTCCTCTGACCTACTCATTTATCATGGGTTTTACCCATTTCTCTTTACTTTCCAACTTATCCCTTACCTGTTTATCCCCCTCTCCCAGTTCATCAGGCCATGGAACATGGCGTCTCAGGTCTTCATGACTGACTGAAGGCAACTGCAGAAGTCAACTGGCTCAGCAGAGTCCTCCGTTAGAAGCCTCGGTGATGGGAAGACAGACCCTCAAAGATCAGAAATTTTTGCAGAGGAGAATGATAGATGAATTCAGCTCAATAAAAAGCAGCCCAGCCTGGGATTGTAAGGAAACAAGTCCCTGTGTTTGTTGCTGGTGACATGTGAGGTTTCCGAGGAAAGCGATCTGTTATAACAAATCCAGCTATTTGTTATAAATATGTGTCATATTTTTTGATTCACTGATGTCTTCTTTGGAGAACATACCCTCCAAACACAACAACATCAACAAATAGAAAAAGTGAAGTTGCGTTCTTTGAACCATCTCAAATGCTTAATAACAAGGAATTGGTCTGAGTAACAGGACAGAAAACTATATCAGCATAAGTGACAAGCATGTCATTTCACTGACACTGACCTGTGTCTGTGAAATAAAACTATGTGAGAAACACAAAGTAGGGCATATGTAAGTAAACACACACTGCTAAGATTAAGGTTTGGAAAATCAAAAGTGATACAAATAGATTATTGTTGATTAGGATCTTGGGGGTTAAATTGTTTTCATGAGAAGACCATTTCCTCGGAAGTCATCTGTCTTTGAGATGACTAGGAAACTATTAAGCCTTAATAGGAGCTGATTTCCAGTAACCCAAACAACATCCTCTGAGTCTTGGTTTCCTTGTTCACCAAATAGGTGTCACCTACCTAAATCCCAGGACTGTAAAGATTAAATGAGATGAACTGTCTGCGTCCATTCTGCCCACTGGGAAGGGGTTTATAATCCAGGTGGAGGAAGTGTGGAATGAGGGAAGCAACCTGGGCTTTGCATTCTGCCCCCACCACACTTAGTAGCTTAACTCTTTCTTACCCTCAACTTCTTCAACTGTAAATGGTCCTTTCTACCTTGCAAGGTTCTGTCGGGGTTAAATGTTGCATCATATGTACAAAGGCTAGTAGAGTACTCAGCACATAGTAGGTGCTCAATTAATATTAGTCCCCTTCTTTTTTGTTAACTCAAATCTCCAACTCTTTCATTCTCTTCAAATAAAATGAAAAATAAGGGAAACCCTTTGAAACTGGAAACAAGCAAGTTAAGGCCAAATTTCAAAAAAGTGATATTTCACTAGTTCATTGCCAAGTCACACAATAAAGATAGTTTGTAAGAAGTCAAAGGGGATAGGGTCTTGACGCACTACTCAAGTTAACCAAAGGGCCATCCAATGGTCTTGGTGCAGGGGCTGATCTGAGCCCTTTCCTGACATCCCTAGTCTTGGGAGACAAGATCCATATCACAGAACAGTTTGCCTATAGGTTGAAAACATAAAGGGGTTCAAGATGTGAGAGTATCCCCCAGAAATAAGCCTAGGGCATGATTTGTGAATTGTGGAGCCCAAGGGTGAACAGCCTGGAGACCACAAACTCCTCCTCAGAGGAGTTTCCAACAGCACTAAGAGTGGTCCTTGATGAAACAGAAACCACCCCTAAAGGAGAACTCCATCTTCCAGGTAGGTTCTGGGGAATAAACTAGCTGAAAGTCAAGGAAAGGGAAAGAACAGGTTATGGATACTCCCAGACTCCTCTTAAGACTGGAGTCTGTCTCCAAAATCACCAGCACAGTGGAAGTAAAACATTATGCTCCTTTAGAATTAAGGTCAGCCTCAAATAGCAAAGAAAGAACAGGATGCATGGCCCTTGTTTGTAAACAAAGACCAACATAAATGTCGGCTGCCAGACCTCAAAGGGAGGTATGACAGGCCACTTGCATGGGGAAGCCACAGGTGGCAGAGCGAGCCCTTTGGTCTCCCTGCTGGTCTCTGGCAGATCTTTTCAGAGGCATCCCAAAAGAGCAGAGAAGCTAAGGGGGCCAGAAGGGCACCGACCCCAGCACCCTCCCCACAGGTCTGTGCTGTCTTCTTCCGGCCAACGTTCAAGCATTTATACACTTGATCGTCACTCTCATCGCAGCTGTGGTTGAATGCTTTGGAGTCAGGCATTCAGATGTGAATCTCCCAACAACAGGTAAATGGCTAAGCCTCAATTTCCTTGTCTGTATAATGGGATTACCAGTAGTCCCCCAACTCGTAGGTGGTTGTAAAGAGTAAATGAGATCATGTATGCAACGCTTTCAGTACAGTGCCTGGCACATAGCCAGTACTCACAAATAGTAGGTGCTATTATTATTTTTATTCTGTTGTTGTTGTTGATTTTCCCTTCTGCTTGGTCATGTCACCCAGGGGAGCATTTCTCACCAAAACTGGGAGACATGCAGAGCTGAGGGACCATCGATGACCAATCAGACAGTTTCCAGAGTGGGGAAGGGTAGTATTGACGGCAACCACGAGAAGCAGCAGCTGTAGGGAAGAAGTGAAGAGGAAGGGCGTGTGCTGGTCATGAGACAACGTTCGCATCTATCAGCCTTGCTCCTGGGTCTGCTGCAGGCCAGCTGAGAAGCCAGCTTCTCAGGGCAGCAGAGGGACCAGGGCTGGTCTGCAAGGAGGTTCACTCATGTCTGCTGAGGGCTCAGGGGCCATTTACAAGTGATGTAAAATGAAGAAGAAGGTCCCCTGGGAGGCACCTGGAGAAGACTCCTCCATAGGGACAGGGGTTCTGCCTACCTCCCTCCTCCACCCTCACTCCCACAGGGTTTGGGGAAGAAAGCAGGGCAGAGAAGGCACCACCCGTGCCTCGGGGCCAAGCATCCCGTCAAGGACCAGCGCCTCACTCTCACCCTGGGAACTCGAGACTCACAACAGGACCCAAATCATACAGCAGAGCTCTGCTATTGATCAGCCTCAGAGCACTGGATTTTAAGGAAGGTGCTGTTTATTTTCAACAGGGTGTCATTTCCGACTGGAACACAAGATATACTTTTCTAGCAGGTCGGTACACAAGTAGTTCCGATAACCAGACCACCTTAGGAGCCCCGTTACGGTAATTGTACTAAATCTCTGGGGTTGTCTTTTCGTTGGTAACACAAATAAGAGGTAAGTAAAGGTTACTGAATAGGAAATTCAACACGATATATATATAGTCCAGGGCCTAGGACAGTGCCCAGAACACAGAGGTGCTGATTAATGTTTGCAGAATCAGTGTTTACTGAAGTTCATTTAAAAATAGCCCAGCAGTGATCTGTAACCCACTGTATCAGGAGAGTGTCTCCTCTCTCTCACAAACACACACACACATACACACACACACAATGGCAAACAATAGGAAACCTCAATATATGGTCATTTAAGAAAATGATGTAATAACACAATTCACAAATATTTTCTCTGAGAATTGATTCTCTGGTTGCTGACTCTCAAACTTCGTTTCCTTTTAAAAGGTAGACCTAAAAATTCTCGTAGAACTCCATTTTGTTCTTTTCCATACTCCCTTTATGACTTCCTTCTATCATGTGCGCATCATATTTTACCTTTACAACACTAGGGATTGGTTATGACAAACTCTGTAACAGCCCATCATACTCACTCTATGGTGTCTTGTCTAGTTTTACTAAGTTATATCCCTTATACAGAAGTGCATGACCCTAAAATACATAAAAGTCATTTTTGCAACCCACAGAGTGAGCATGTAACTGATACGAATGTAACTGACACTTACTTAACATTTATGTCTCCTAATAACTTCTTTTTTAAAAAAATTTATGGTGGTATCTCGCAAGAAGTCCCTTGATGGGCTCTTGAAAAACTCAGAATAAAGCAATATATCAAAGGGGGCCTGTCTTCTGGTCAGTTCATCATCTGTGTTTTTGTGAGTGTTCTTAACAAAGGTGATTGTGTGTCTGGAGTATGGGACACATACATATGTAAACATGCACACTACAAGTGAAAATCCAGAGAACGCAGAAACTGTCTAATTCATCAGGACATGAATTTCTTCCTGGTACTGACTGCAACAGCTATTACATTGGACCACCCAAGAAACCCCCTCCCCAAAAAACAAATCATGGGACAGGTTCTCCGACAGTAGGACCAATCCTCTCATTAGTCTGGGATGGTTGATGGACAGAAATCATATTATTTAAATCCTTTGTTGATTCTGTGCCCAATATACTGACATTTAACATTAAATTTGCCTTCAAATCATATTTTACAAAAAACAAAAGGTAAGAAAAACCATTCTTTTCCTACCTGATGCTGTAGCCACCAGAAGCCAGGCTGCTGCTCTCTGAATGGGACAGACTTCAGGATTTAATCTTCAGCAACCTCCCCTGGAACCAGAACCATCGGAAGAAAACTTTCAGTTGCTATGAGCAAGCAGACTGTTTACTTCCAGCCAACTCTTTCTCATTCCCATGGCTTGCTGAGTGCCAGAGTAGGGTGCTTAAGAAAGGATGTCTGGGGAGGAAGGGGTAGAGTTTGGGAGAAAGAGAAGAGACAGTTCCCAAGGAAAGGATTCGTTCACCCAAAACCCTTCCTTCAAGCAAAGGAAAGCCCTCTTTTTCAGCTTTAATTTCTCATGGAAGATCTGCCACTGCATTACTCACAGGTAATTACTACATTACCCCTTTACAAACAGCAGACATACTTTTTGGGCGAGCCTCCAGATTTCTGATTCATGCCTGTACCTGTCCACAGGGATAGCGCTGTGCCTGGGAAAATTGGGAGGGCAACAAGCCCGCCCAAAGGGAGGACACAGTCTAGACTATTAATCAAGTTCTTGGGATAAAATGTGATCAAAAAGATCAGAGGCTGGTGTGAGCCCCTCCATCCATAGGGCTCCCACCTCACTCATGGAATCACCTGGTTAGGGCTCAAACTTTTTCCAAGTAGACCAGCCCCTACATTTTATCAAGCTTCAACTTGTTTCCCCAAAGAAGAAAGGAGGAGCAAGGATTACTATCACAAAAGGAATGTGGTTTTCTTACTTAATCTGAGCAGTCGATGTAGGAGAGTCAAAGACGATCGATGTACAATTACAGCTCCTTTAAGTTTAATATCTGAAATACAGGGTTTAAGAAGACATTTCAGTGATAAGCAAGTGTTACAGAGGCTTCAGGTTTGACCCATTTCTAGCTTCCAAGAACGGGAGGTAACACAGTAAAGAGGACAAGGCAAAGAGGTAGAAATTGGAAAATCGTGGGTCTGCTATTTACTAGTGTGACTTAGTCTGGTTTCCAAAAAAATAAAGTGAGAAGACTGGGCGGCAAGATCTGCACAATAATAGAACATCATCTCTCACTTTTACATCTATCCACCTTGTTCTTTTATTGACACTTCAGTTCTCCTCTGGGGAATCACCCCTTCCTCTCAGCTTATTTGCATGGGGTTGGTAACACCCACAGCCTTCTTCAGAAACATACATATGGCCAAGTCCAGCCAATCGGAGTCACTGATAGATTCAGAGATGGATTCGTGCCAACAGGAGTCATTTCTGGGACTTGCTGGGAAGAGGAGTTATCTTGCTGTGGCCACTAATCTGATGAAGCAGAGCCTTGTGCTTCTGGTGGCCATTCTAGGGAAAGAGGGACTGCATGAAGGTAAAGCCACTGCAGAGGAAAGCACAGCTTAGAGATGGCAAGAGACCAATTCCTAAGGATGTCATTTGAAGACTTAGATTCAGCCATGACAAACCATTTTTCTTTGAATTCCTTAAAAAATTTTCCTTTAGTTCCTTAAGACTGTTTCTGTTAGGTTTCTGATGCTTGCCACTGAAAAACTGCCAGCTAATATGAATCCCTTGTAAGTGCCCTCTACCATCTAACACTACTGCTTTTTAACATTTATAGCCACAATGATCTGGGTGGCGTGGGGAGGCATAAGGCTGATAAATCGGTTTCCTTTTGAAGCACTCTTGGAAATTTTTGTTTTTTAAAGACTAAGCCTGCATAGCAGAGAGATGTAGAAGTAAGGTAAATTCTGGTGAAAGATTTTAAAATTCTTTATTCTTCTCTCTGAATACAGCTCTTTGTAAAAAATCAAATTCAAAAAATGCACAAAGGTGAAATGCACCAAGTGAAAATCTCCCATAATTTTACCTTCCAGAAATAACCATGGATAATGTTTTAGTGGTTTGCTATTCAAAATGCGATCCACAGACCTTGGCCTGGATCTGGTTACAAATGCAGAACCTCAGGCCTCAATCCAGTCTTGGATTTCAACAAGGCCCCCAAGCAATCTGTGTGCACATCAAAGTCTAAAAAACCTTGGCCTAATGTATAAACATTTTTTTCTTCTAGTTGCCAGCATTTTTTGGCACATTTAATCTGTTGACTTTTTATTTTACTGATTTTGTAAAGAAAAGACATATATGAATACAATGAATCATAAACAGTGAAATCAAAATCCTTTGCAAACATAAGTAATTCATTTACTGGGACCATATGCAAATTATAAAGGTGTTACAAACCCATACAGACCCTAGGACACATATAGTAGCAAACTATCCCAGGACAAGATACACTAGAGCTGTGGTTCTCCACCAGCTGGAGGTCACACTGCCAGCCCCACATCCAGAGTTTCCAGTTCAGTAGGATTGCAGGGCGCTGGGGGTGGAGGGGATAAGGCCTAGGAATCTGCATTTCTAACAAGTTCCTGGGTAATGCTGATGCGGCAGGTCCCAGACCAACATTTCACCAGTGTTTCAAAAACAAATCTGGTTTTATACTATACGTATATACATATACTATTCTGAACCTTGTTTTTTTCACTTAATCCTGTAACTGACATCTTTCCATGTCAACCATGTAGCATTACATCATTCCTCAGGCTGCAAGGTCAGAGATTTTCAGCCGATATGTTGAACGTATGTTGAGTATATGTTGAATAACACAGAAGGGAATCACTGGCATCTTCAACGTAAGGACAAGCATCCCCACGACTGGAATCATCACTTGCAATATTAAATAAGCATCGTATGTTTGAGGCTACAGATAAGCAAAGGTC
This sequence comes from Eschrichtius robustus, assembly GCF_028021215.1. Taxonomy (NCBI): domain Eukaryota; kingdom Metazoa; phylum Chordata; class Mammalia; order Artiodactyla; family Eschrichtiidae; genus Eschrichtius; species Eschrichtius robustus. Next base: position 48,915,203 of record NC_090824.1, read on the forward strand.
TGGACAGACCAAAAGTGATCAGCATTGTGCAAGGGCCACCGAAGACACAACGAGAATGTAATTTAAAAACTTCCACATTAAAAGCCAAGAGTCAAGCCAAGGTCTTTGTGTGAGGACTCGGGTAGAAGGGTTATGTCCTCAGCTGGCATGGAATGCTCTCAAATTTCTCAGCTCAAACTTTTTGTTTTTTTTTAACATCTTTATTGGAGTATAGTTGCTTTACAATGGTGTGTTAGTTTCTGCTGTATAACAAAGTGAATCAGCTATACAAATACATATATCCCCATATCTCCTCCCTCTTGCATCTCCCTCCCACCCTCCCTATCCCACCCCTCTAGGTGGTCACAAAGCACCGAGCTGATCTCCCTGTGCTATGCACCTGCTTCCCACTAGCTATCTATTTTACATTTGGTAGTGTATATATGTCCATGCCACTCTCTCACTTCGTCCCAGCTTACTGTTCTCCCTCCCCAGGTCCTCAAGTCCATTCCCTACGTCTGTGTCTTTATTCCTGCCCTGTCCCTAGGTTCATCAGAACCTTTTTTTTTCTTTTCTTTAGATTCCATATATGTGTGTTACAGTGTTTGTTTTTCTCTTTCTGACTTACTTCACTCTGTATGACAGACTCTAGGTCTATCCACCTCACTACAAATAACTCAATTTCGTTTCTTTTTATGGCTGAGTAATATTCCATTGTATATATGTGCCACATCTTCTTTATCCATTCATCTGTCGATGGCCACTTAGGTTGCTTCCGTGTCCTGGCTATTGTAAATAGAGCTGCTATGGAGAACAGTATGGAGGTTCCTTAAAAAACTAAAAATAGAACTAGCATACAACCCAGCAATCCCACTACTGGGCATATACCCTCAGCTCAAACTTTTGAGGAGTAAGGTATGACTTTCATACTGCCTTGGCAAATCTAAGTCTCATGTCCAGTCAACCCTGCAAATAAACTTCTCATATAAGAGAGCTCTGATGCATAGGAAAAGCATCCTCCATCTTCTCGAGCTGGTGGTTGGTGAGGGGCCCTCTAAGAGCCGCAGCCTCCGACTTCTTAAAAGCCCACCATCCACAGATGCTGTGAGCTTGGTTAAACACTTGGCAAGATTATGGAGACATCACGTGAGCTGTAATCACACTGTGTTCTTCTGGGGACCTTTCAGGGCATAATCTAAGTCTTCTGTTCATTTCTCTTTGAGGACAGAAGTATCACGGGACAAACACAGACCCAAGAAGCTTCTCACAGAGCAAGCTGCTAAATGCAGCCCTTCATCGCTCAGAGGGTAGCTACCTCTGAGTAACATCAACCCAAATCCTACCTCGCTGGCTGCATTTCTAAAGAGTTTCACAACTACTTTGCCAAGCGGCAGACGTTGCATTTGGGCAGGAAGGGAAGACTATGCCAATGTGAGAACTCGGTACCCATTATCCATCCCACTTGCCTCCTATTACGCAGAGGTTGGAAAGCTAAAAGCTATGTTTCCCGGGCTCCTTGGAGCCGGGGTTTGGTTTGCAAATCAACCCTGCCAATAGATGCACGTGCGGGAGATCTGGAAGATGGACGTGAGGGTGGGACTGTTTTCCTGCTGCTTCTACTGCTGCTATGGGCAGACAGGAGCTATTCTTCAGCAGTGCCCCAGGGTCCAGAGATCAGGCTCCGGCCACGTGACTGCTGAGGGGCTGTTCTGGTGGTGGCAGTGGAGCTTTCCCAGTTGTTTCACTGCAGCTACGGTGATGTGTTCAGTTCAATCAGTGAACTTCTGGTCACGCCCTGCTCCTCCTGACTGTAGCGGCAGGAGGCACAGGGGGCTTCCCCTGGCAGGTCAGACAGTCATTTGTTCTGGGAGTCATCCTGGAGTCCCAGCCTCGCAGCCCCTCTTCCAGCCTTCCCAACAATTTTGAGATCTTCACAAAGGCGCCTTGTCTATGGATAGTTGCTAGTTGCTGTTTCTGTGAGGAGGACAGAAGTGGGAAACCACCAAGTGCGCCATCTTGCTGATGTCACTCTCCATAAATTTCTCAGATAACTCAGGTGCCAGGACTCCTCAAACTTCAATCACAGTCCTGATGAAGTCAGATTTCACTCGCCAAAAATTCTGAATGTACCAAATTCCTGGGTTAAATTTCTTTCTGCTTAAGAAAGGAGATTGTGTTTCCCATGACTGAACCCCGACACAGATCCTAATTTAAACACAAGTCCTGAGTTTCTCTAGATAGTTCCTAAAACTTTTCAGACCCTCATTAAAGAAGGGCTAATGCTATTGTTTTTATTTACCTTTTATGCTAGGCTATCATTTTGGCATTTGGTGTTAAAAATAAAGATATAAATTTTAAATGGAAACGTTTGCTTTTAACAAAGACTTATTGAATGTCTTCTATGTTCAAGGCACCACGCTAGACACCCCAGTGCTAAGACAACATGGCATAAGGGAAATAGCATACACTCTTCATGAGGAATTGATTTTTGGCTTTGCCCTATCCATGTGGCCTTGGGCAAATTACTTAACCTCGTCAAGCCTCAGTTTTATCATCAGGATGAATAGAGATACTAAGAATTATCTCCAGGATTGTTCTAAAAGTTACACAAAACATGGAAGTGTCCAAAACCATATGTAGTACGTAAAAGATGCTCATTAAATCTTAATCCCCTTCCTTTTTCCTAAAACATGTAAAAATGAAATGATTACAAAATAAATTTTGAGTAATCTTCAACAGTATTTGCTTGTCATTTTCAAATCAAATTTTGTCACCTCCCTGATTAAAATCCTCTAATGGTTTCTCACAGTACGTAGAAAACAATTCAAACTCCTTGCAAGCCTGCAAGGTCGTAACAAGCCCCTAGTGCATTCCTAGTTATTGTCGTATTATGCCTATTTCTGTTCTTCAGACAGATTCTCCCACTTGGTAAGAATTTTTGTGGCATTCCTGAAGTTGACTATTTCCAGTGATTCGCAATGAGCAGAGATGGAGCAAAAGACACAATTCTGACTCCCTGGTAAAGACAGGGCATGGGAACACCGGCAGAGCCCTTCTTCCAGCCTGCTCTGTGGCAGTTCAAGATTTGTTCTAGAAACATGAATTGAAGAGCCTCTCCGTGGGCCCTGGAGGTAGTATGCGCCTTCAGCCAGACATGGGTGTGGGCTTCTGCAGTCTCCATGACACTGTGTGCTCGGGCTGGCTCCAGAAAGAGGGCCTACACCCCGCCCACGGGCCATGACATAAGCCTCAATCAACATTTCAGGTGGTCAGCAAACAGCTCTAGGGAACAAGTGGATTTGAGCCCAAAGTAGGTAAAGCCAGATAATTCTATTGGAGGCAGCATCTATTTTATGACACGGAAAGCACTAATCAAACTCAGATGCTCATCCTTGGCTAGACATGTTTTTCTTCTCTATACTGAAATGATCCCCATTCTACAGTCCCTGAAACTTCCAACTCTTCCGAAAAATGGCAAGAGTGGAGGTTCTCACCACCATACTGCTTGCCTTCTTCCCCTTATACCCAGGGGAAAACACAATTATAAGCATGATTTGAACAAACAAATTAAAACATAATACAAATTGGGGCCAGTTCCCGGAAAAACAAAAGGGCCTGTTCTGCATATGCCCTGATCTCTGTTACTGATTTACTGGCTGAATGGCCCACTCCAGAAAGCATTTGGAGGAGCCCACGTGCCAGAAAACACTCTAACGCTTTCCAGTGTTCAGTCAAGTGACTGGGAGTCTTCCTTTGACAGTACAAATTTATTGTAAGCTGGCCACTTGTCAGGACCTAGGATATAACTTGTCTGCAGCGTAAAAGCTATAAAAAAAGCCAGCCTGAGTGATCAGAGAAAGCATGATCTAAGGGACCTCAACCTGGAATCCAGATGGTATTAACTCATGTGAAGTGTCTATGTCCTTTACACCTTATACTTTTGCAAACAGTAGGCACCTAGTGTTTTCCCTCTTACCTTTCAAGTGCTGTACTTATCAGAATGCAGCCTGCAGAGTATTGTTTTAATTTAAATGGTCTTTGCATGAATGATGAACCAAGGTGACACTCCCTGAAACCTGAGATTTGGGCCTTAATGGATTACCCCCACCCCCAAATATTTGCTCTTTACTTTTAGTCTTATACATGTAGTTTCACAGGAATTACCTTCGACAACTGTGTTTTCAGCATATTGGTAGGAGACTCATTTCCTGAACAATGGTTACGATGTTTATATTCAGCAGGGTAAAGTGAAATACTTCCCCTCGCCTGCACCATGACCCGTCACCAAGACCACCACAACTCTTACAATTCCTCCTAGATGACATCTGGCACCCACCAAACACTGTTCTGAGCACTTAGCAGGTAACATCTCACCTAAGTCCCACAGTATCACTATGCGGTAGATACTATTATTATTCCATTTTACCCATGAGGAAACTAAAGCATAGAAAGGGCCAATAGCTCACTCAGAGGTATACGGCTACACATGGTGGAATCAGGATTTGAATCTAGGTAGGACACCGGACTACCCCCAATCGACATAGTCACTGTTTCTAAATATGATGCAGGGGTCTTCCAATAGGTCCCTGGAAGATACACACTTGGAAATAGATCATTCCAGTCCTGGATTTTTAAACCAATGTTTGCTTCCTAGCCAACGTTTTCTACACAGCAGAAATACAGATATGCAATAGATATAAGCTAAAAGAATATTGGAGTAGATACCTCCCTCTTCATTTTCTTTCCCAATTTATTATTAGTCTTTGTTCTCTGCCTGGACATATACTTTGGTCCTCATAAGTCTCATTTTCAGTGACACCTTCAATTATTCAACCTCAATTGTTCCATGAATACACATGTATTTGTCAACCTTGTATCCTGGTATTGGTCTCAGAACACGTGGCACTAGATTTCAAAACATAACTGTCTTTTCACTGCTCTTCTGTTTTTCCCCCAGGTGTCACTTCTGTCCATTCCACCAACCAAGCCCTATTACAGCTCACTGGGAGTTGTAACAGCCTTCTCCCTGGCTTCCCGACTTCAGCGACCCACTCCCTCCGACCACCCTGCCTCCCGCTAACCAGACTTGTCTCTGTTACATACTCCTTCCACTCAAGTATAGACAATCTGTTGCTGATCCTATCAAAATCTGAACTCCTTTGCCTGACTTGTAAAGCCTCCATAATCTCGCCCCACCCTAACTATTCAATTTTCTTTCCCGAGAAGTCCAATACACACCCACTGAACCGGTCAGGCTGTTATCCTAACTGCAGAGGCAGCAACCCACATGCCTCTACAACTATTTTTCCCACCGCGTATGACCTCCCCAGTGCTTTAGGTCACCAGCTAGCTAAATCTGATACATCATTCAAAGGCCCAACTTAAATCTCAGTTATGAATTAAACGTTCTCCACTGCTGCAGCACACACTGATCACTTTCTTCTCTTACATCCTATTACATTTACAAATTAATAGTAATTTATTTATTATTTTTTTAACGTCTTTATTGGAGTATAATTGCTTTACAATGGTGTGTTAGTTTCTGCTGTATAACAAAGTGAATCAGCTATACGTATACATATATCCCCATATCTCCTCCCTCTTGCGTCTCCCTCCCACCCTCCCTATCCCACCCCTCTAGGTGGACACAAAGCACCGAGCTGATCTCCCTGTGCTATGCGGCTGCTTCCCACTAGCTATCTATTTTACATTTGGTAGTGTATATATGTCCATGCCACTCTCTCACTTCGTCCCAGCTATTAATAGTAATTTAAATAACAGTAATGACTGGCTAACCCTACTGAGCACCAGGCCCTACTGGGATAAGTAGTTTTATTATAAGTAGCTTTTCTAATTTTACAGATGAAGAAACAGAAGCACAGTACAACTCAGCTTAACACCTGATTGTTTGTTAATCATTTCATTTGTGTCACACTGATCTCCCTAACTAGCTTTCCACTTTGTTGAGAGAAGAGACTAAGATTCATATTTATTCTGTGTCTTCCACACAATTAGTGGAGTCTATGTGCACTGTAAGTTATCAGTACTGTTGGTTGGTTGGTTGTACATACTGATGTTATACATCTTTTAAAACTCCTACCCTGTAAGAGTGGCACCATATTTGCACAAGGTGCAAATAAATGCTAAACAAACCCTTTCGAGCACAGCGATGAATGGTTTTGGACAATTCATAATCTACAAATGGCCCTAAGTGATTCTCTCTAATTTACCCTTACTGCATCCAGTCCTTTACACTCTTGAAAACATATTAAAGATGGGAAACCATAGGTGAGCTGCCAGAAATCAACGACAAAATTAATTAGAATGTTTGGAGGGTTACAGGGCAGGGGAAGTTGTTAATCCTATCCTGGCCAAGAACTGGATCTTCTGTTTTTATTAAAAATCAGGTGGCAGCAAGATTTCCCCAAGTACCCAAATACTTGCACCACAGTATGATGGATTTTCTCCAAATCTCTTCCAACACTTTTTTTTCCTTTAACAACTATGACTGGTATAGACATAACGTCAGCAAAGATAAACAGCATAGCAAAGATGGGAAAAGATTATGACTTAGACTAAAGCTTCAATATTTTTCAAAAGTCACGATTATTTCTGATATTCAGCTTAGGCATAATTTCCAGTTTCTCATTTCCACACCCACTCTGTGAGGAGCACCACATTTCTTTTCTATTTTGAATAGTCTCCAACGCTCTCTGCAAGTCATTTTGTACGTTTGTGTGTATGTGTCCTCATATCAATTTACCAATTCAATTGGATGGCAAATTCAAATACTTTTGTTTAAGAAGAGGCCATGTGGGGTATATTTTCAGCCCCCTTGTAAATCTGAAAGTGAATTCCCACAGCCTCTGCACATAAACATCCTGTTGGGTGAATATGGAATTCTTGAGACACAAGAATTCTGTCTTCTAGAACAGTCTTCAGGGTTGAGAAGTCTGAGCCCACCTTGATATTTGTTTCATTAGTAACCTGTTCATTTCTATCTAAATGCCTGAAAGAGTCTTTATTTAACCTGGAAACTCAAGTATTTTAAAAGATGAGTCTCTGTATGGGTCTGGTCATTTTAATTTTATCTCAGATCTTCTCCAGCTCAGGAAAGTTTTCTTCTGACATGTGCTTGACCGTTGCTTCCAGCATTTTGTTCCATTTTTTCATTGGGAATAAATGTAATTCTCAGATTAGATCTGTGTTTGCTGTCTTCTCTCTCAACATTTTCATCTTGGTCCTTTTCCTTATTTTGTCTTCCACTTTACTGATTTGATTTCTGCTATGTCTTCTCTGTATTGACTCTCTTTAGTACAGGTGTTTAATTCTATTAAACTTTTGGCATATTTGCCCTCATTTCTCATTTCAGCCTTTGCAAATCTTCCTTCATCCCAATCTGTTTTCTCCAGATGGCCCCTGGCTCCGATCTCATAGTGGTTAGGCCTTCTCACGTCTTTTTGAGACTACCAAAAATATGTCTGCTAAAATGTTTTTCTCTTTCCTGAAGAAATTTATTTTCAGCTATATAATCTCACTTCAAGTTTTAACAGAAAAGCTTCCTTTCTCTTATCTTGCAGTATTCTTTCCTTAGGCCCCTTTGGGTATTTTTCTGTCTCTTCATACTGAAAAAGAGAAAAGTATGTTCCAGCCTGGCACTTGCTAGCAGACAGTATTAGTGAAGAATCTTCCTATTCCCTCACTTTCCTCTCGGGCACAAGCAAAGCAGAGCTGAAGGGCACAGAGACTCACATAGTGCCTACCTCTGTTTTCAGGATCTCCCAGATATTTAGCTATTGTAGGTCTCTGGGCATTAGATTGGGGACCCTCCTGCTCTAACTGCTGTAATTTCCAAGTAGTAGGAGAAACTGAGAGGTAACAGAAACTGCTGTCCTGTTTTAGAGGGTAACACATAAAATCATATGCCCTCTGAGCATGCATTGCCCCTGCCTTCTTGCAGTACTGTTTATTACACAACTAGCCCTTCCAGGACATAACACACCTCTACTTGTCTCCGTCTACCTCCTACCTGGCTGTGGTCTGGGAGACACAGTCTTTGAATGGATGTGGAAAGAGAGAAATTGATGGGTTAGGTGGGAGGTTTGACTCTGGACATGACTCTGACTGGTTCAGAAGACAGTTTCTTCCCAGTTGGACTGTTTGCTCTTCTGGCCAGTGTATATTCAATGCCCTGAAATAGTTGGGAGCAAATGATGGGGGCAAGGTAACATTTGCTTTCTATTCTCTTTCACCACCAGCTAGGCTTCTCTGGTTCAGTTTGTGAGCCATGTAGCTTGTAATCTTGAGAATACGCTTCTCAATCCATCCCCCTGACAACTGCATTAGTAGACATTCCCTATGGACTTCAGCATATGGCCTTTCTCCATCTTAAATTTACATTTATTATCCATCCTTTTTTCACTCCTTTTGTGCAGTTTCATGGGTATTTTAGGATGAAACATCTCAAATATTACCTGTCTCCTCCTATGATGACCAGAGAAGTTTGTAAATAAAAATGTTTAATATTGCTAGCTAGAATGGTACAGGTAATCCATAATAGCATATCTATATTAGGTTTTGAATGCAACACAGGGAAAAGCAGAGAGGTTTTCTCATACCACTTACAGGTTCAAAGGACAGAGATAAGGACCTACTGTATAGCACAGGGAACTCTACTCAATACTTTGTAATGATGTATATGGGAAAAGAATCTAAAAAAGAGTGGATATACATATATGTATAACTGATTCCCTTTGTTGTATGGGAGAAACTAACACAACATTGTAAATCAGCTATACTCCAATAAAAATTTTAAAATAAATAAAAATAAATTACAAAAAACAACAACAAAGGACAGAGAAATCATTACTTATGCTAATAGCACTGTAATGGCTCATGATTTACACAGAGAGGGAAAGAAAGCTACAAGATGCAAAGTGGTCACAACCTTCACAGACCTTGGGGGTAAGAACATTCTCTGAAGTTGACAATATTACGGATTTAGAATGGGTGAAAGCCCCCAGCAAAAGTTATTCCTGAGATTACAAGGTTTCCCAACTCTACAGTACGGAGAACAGCTTGTTCATCCAATTGAACCAAGAAAATTAAAGTATTTCTCATACCCAAGAAAGAGCCAGGTTGACCCATATACATTCTTAGGACTTGAAAGTTGTTAATGTCAATCGATTTATAACCAAGTAAAGTGCACAGTCTCCTGATGGAGGAAATAATGAAAAATAGCTAGTCTGCTTGGAATCTAGGAAAAGGGGAAGCAGAGAATAGCAATCTGTCAGTGAGTCTCTAGTCCTGCCTAAGACGGAGAGCATGTTCTGGATCTGAACAAGCCAGAATTGTGCTGGCTAGCTGAACAAGCATTGCCATTCTCTTGGCAGGTACATCCCCGTACTGGAAATGGAGATGATCATTAGCTGATGACTCTATTAATAAAATCATCTAGATCCTTTATTCTGAGTCAGAGAGCAAGCTGTCACTTTCCCTATGAGGCTTTCCCTCAGTTTAGGGGAAAAAATCTGGGCAGGAAGAATGTGGCTCTAATGCTGAATGGAAAACAGACCCTAATTCTGGAGTTCAGTGTTAACATCTTGACTCCAGCCACAGTCATTTGATATGGAGAAATGACCCATGCTGTGAGAAAAACGTTCCAAATGAAGTTTTTTTTGTTCTGTCTTTCCTATATCCAAATGCCTTCTGTGATCTCCCATTGCCTTCAAACTTAATTCCAAACTTTTGAGAATTACTCTCAAGATGCTTCTCAAATTTATCCTCCATACTTTCCAGTCTGGCCCATCTTGATGCCTTCCCAAACGCCCACACTCATTCCCTCTTCCCTGCTTTTGATCATACTTTCTCTTCCTTGGAATGCCCTCTCTCTTCCTCTCCACCAATCAAAATCTCATTGGCTCCAGGGTAAGTTTAAGCCCACCCATCTCCATGAAAACTTCTCCAGCTACACTAGACCCACTAATTTCTGCATTTCAGATGTATTGCCTAGCATTTTGAGGCTTAACTCTTCCTTGCCAGTCTTAAATTGCCATTGTAGATTCCTATTGACTTTGTCACTACTCCATCCTCTTCTCTGTTATCTAAGCTTAATGAAATTTCATTACATGGTGTTTAACTGCTTGCGTATATGTCTAGTCTCTCAAATTTCTAAGGGCAGAGAAATTTCTGAACTCCCCTCTCTATCGTCACTGTGCTAATCACAGCGATGCTGACAAATAAGCACCCAAGCATTTTCTTGAATGAAATGAAATTTAAATCAGTCCACATTGTTAAAATCGAGACCTGGGTGTGGTCTCCTGTGTGCCTCTTTGCAGTGAGGTGGGTGGTATTCTAGGTCTTTCCTTAGTGAGAACAAATGGTACAGTGATTAAGAGCATGGGTTCTGGATTCAGAGAGTCCTGGATTCAAATCTCTGCTTTTTTTCTCTGCATCCTGAGGGCAAGTTTCTTAGATTCTCAAAACCAGGGTTTTCTCATCTATAAAATGGGTAGTTCACAGGGCTTTGGTTAAGATTAAATGAGACCACGTGACATGTTTAGCACAGTGCCTCACACATGGTACGTGCTGAATAAATGTTAACTTATAATGAATAAGAAGAGTTCCAAGGGACACCTTCATCTGTGTCACTCCCTTGAGAACTCTGGCATAGTTCTAGGACAAGAGAAATTTTATTGCATAAGATCTTAAGGCTTACTGGGATAAAAAAGTAATGAAAGCATTAAAATTAGCCCCCAAACCAGGACTATCAGTCCTTAGTAATGAGTGGGAGACAAAGATGCTTTTACTTCAGATGTGTGTGGCTGGGAGCAAGAGAAAGAATAAGGGAAGAGAAGATTGCTCTAGGAAAGCAGAAAATTCCCTGAGATGAAGCCAAAAGCCTGTGCCATCAGTCCAGAACCAGCCAAGGAGGTGGCTGGCGCGACTCCAGATAGCATCTTCAAATGAAGTGAGTACTAGTTCCAACCTGTTCTAGTTTCCTCAACTGAGGGTGCGTAAAACAGGAAAAACAAGACTCCCTCTGGAAGTGTGAAGTGCTGTGCTCACTTACTGGCCTCACCACTCTAGGTGGGCAGAAGCTGTGATCACTGGAGGTGATCCATGAGGTTCAAAGTCAGCTGGGGCAGTAGAGGAGCAGCAGTGATGGTGTCCACATGGGACTGGAGTTGGAAACTGCAGCAGAAACTGACCACTGGCTGGGTAAAGACCATCCTTTACTGGAAGCCTTTTAAAATGAGATGGGGTATGAAGTCAAACCAAAGTAAAACTGGGAGGTAGGTGGCTGAGAGCCACATAGAAGTGTAATTCAAGGCCAAGTCCTGATTGTCCCTAAGGGTATGGCCCCAGAAAATTGTGGTTGTAAATAATTATCCTAGAGTTGGGGAGCATAAGGATAGGACGGGCAGGGGCATAATCCCAGGCCCTCGCTTCTTCCCAGTACTTCCACTGTTGGCCTAGGTGCTTTCATTTGGATGGCCTCCAAAATGATTTAACTCATTATACTTAATTTGAAAATTATTTCCCAACTGCTCAAGGGTATCGACTAATAAGTGTTCTACGGGTAGCCATTAGGTCTTATCACATGTAGGGGCAAATATTCTCCTACAGAAGCATACAGCACATTATTCTTAATTGAATTTGGTAACAGACTTAAAGCACAATCTGGGGATTAACTTGCTAAAGTGGTTAAACAAAGATTTTTGGCGCCTGAGTGCTTGAGTACTAAGAACATTTCAAAGATACACATGACTCAAGTCAAACTAAAAACCTGGGTAAGGGGAACCGGGCTGCACTGAATTCTTGGCAGGGCTGCTTCAGCTGTGAGTCTAAGTTAGGTGAGCTGAGGACAAGATTCAGGAACTGAAAAGGAGGGCTCCTGTTTGTTCCCCTTGAACAGGTATTTTTCTCAGGGCTAAAACCATCGCTTCAGCAGTTGAGCAAAGGAAAGGGATCCACCCAGATATTCGGAAACTTCACAAGTGCCTTGGTGTAGCTTTTCAACCTACACTATGCTGGATCCTAGGTGGGCCCTTTGAATCTGGTAAACTGTGTCCTTCACTTATGGGAAACATTCTTATATTGGCTCCTGGGTAATTTCCACTTCTACTTTTTTTTTTTTTTAAAACTCATTATTTGAATGCTGGATCTTCTAGAGCAATTCTCTCAGGTTCTTATTATTTATCTACCATTTTCCATCACTGTTGTTTTCTTTGTTGTTGTTTCACTTACTAGAAGGTTTCTCCAACTTTATTTTCCAAATCTTCTTTTAACATATATATTTTAAATTTTCAGTTACCATATATTCATTTTCCAAGGGCTCTGAATGTTTTTTAAAAATTAATGAGCACTTTATAATAAGACTAAGTCGTTAGGAAGACACAACAATCACAAATGTATATGCATTTAATAAGAGCCTCAAGACACGTGAAAAAAATTGACAGAATTAAGGATAGAAATGGTTCCACAATTATATGAAGAGACTTTAGCATCTATCAGCATGCAATTCAGAGAAAAACGAGATAAAACATCTGCATAGACACAGAAGATGTGAACAACACCATCAATCACCACCTAATTGACATTTATGAAACACAACATCCAAAGACTGCAGACAATGTGTTCTCTTCAAGTGCACAGAGCAACTTCACAAAGATAGGCCATACACCAGACAATAAAACAGGTCAATACATTTTAAAGGATTGAAATATGCAGTGTATTTTCTAGCCACAATGGAATTAAATAAGAAATCAATAACAATATAATATCTAGGAAAACCCCAAATATCTAGAAGTTAAACACCCTCCTAAATATTTCATGAGTCAAAGACAAAATCACAAGGGAAATTAGGAAATATTTGGAGCTGTATGAAAATGAATTCAGCTAAAATAGCTTTAAAATGCATATATTATAAAAGGAGAAAAAAATTTTAAACCAGAGAATGATAAAGATAAGGACAGAAATTAGTGGACTAGAAAATAGACAAATAAAACAGAAAATTATTAAAGCAAAAAGTCGGTTTTTAAATAGAGCAACAAAATTGACAAACCCCAAGCTAGACTGAGAGAGAGAAAATGCAAATCACCAAAATGAGAATAAAAAAGGGGCTTATCACCACCATCAGCCTACAGACATTTAAGGATAAAAAGAATAATATGAAAAACTTAATGCCAACAAATTCAACGATTTAGATTAAATGAAAATTCTTGAAAAATACAATTTACCAAAATTGATAGAAAAAGAAACAGAACATCTGAATAGTCCTTTATCTATATAAAAGTTGAATTTGTTATAAAAATCTTCCCCAAAATAAAACTCCAGGTGCAGATTATTTTAGTGGTGAATTCAACAAAACATTCATGGAAGAAATAATACCAATCTTACACAAATATTTTCAGAATTTTCAGAGAACATTGCCCAACTCATTTTATGACGCCAGAATAACCCTAATACCAAAATCTGACCAAAAAATCACAGACAAAAAATTAAAGACCACTATCCTTCATGTGCATAGACAAAAAATTCTTAACGAACTATTAGCAAATTAAGTCCAGAAGTATATAAAAAGTATACTACATCATGACCAAGCAGATTTTATCCCAGAAATCAAGGTTGGTTTAACATTAAAAAAAAAAAAGAATGTAATTCACCACTATTATGATATTAGCAGAATAAAGGAGAAAAACCATTTCAATAGACACAGAAAAATTATACGCAAAATTCAACACCTATTCATGACTAAAGAAAGAACAAAGAAAACTCACTACAACCTGGGAGGTAGGGAATTTCCTCAAACTGATAAAGATCATCTAAAAAAAAACCCTACAGCTAACATCATAGTTAATGGTAAAAGACTGAATTGTTCCCCCTTAAGATTTGGGAACAAAGCAAGAATATACCACTTCTATTCAACATTGTACTGGAGGTTCTAGAAATAAGGCCAAAACCAAATAAGGAAAAAAAAGAAAAGAAAAAAAAAAACTGTAAAAGAAGAAGTAAAACTGTCCTTATTTTCAGCTGATAAGATGGTTTACATAGAAAATCCCAGAAAAGTCTACAAGATGCCTGTTAGAATCAATAAGTGAATTTGGCAAAGTCACCAGATACAATGTTGATATACAAACATCTGTATTTTTATATACTGATAGCTAATGACTTAAAAATAAACTTTCAAAAAATTGAATTTTTAGCAGCATCAAAACAGAAAATAGGAGTAAATCTACTAAAATATTTCTAAGACCTTGATACTGAAAACTATAAATCATTGCTGACAACAATTAAAGATAACTAAAATAGAAAGCTATATGATATTCATGGATTGGAAGATTGAACATGGTTATTATGATAGCAATTATCCCCAAATTGATTTTTAGATTCAATGAAATCCCTATCAAAATCCCAGCAAGCTATTTTGCAGAAATTGACAAACCTATTATAAAATTTACATGGACTTGCAAAGAACCTAGAATAACCAAAGCAATTTTTAAAAAAGAAGAATGAAGTTGGAATATTTAGATTCCTTAATTTTAAGAATTACTACAAAGCTACAGTAATAATAACAGTTTTGTACTGGCAAAAAGATAGACACATAGATCAATGAACAGAATAGAGAATCCGGAAATAAACCTATACATATATGATCAATTAATTTATGACAAAAGTGCCAAGATGAGTCATAGGGAAAGAAAAATCTTTTCAACAAATATTGCCAGATCAACTGCATATGGATATAGAAAAAAATGAGTATCAGTCCTCATCTCACACCATACACAAATGCTAACTCAAAATATTGGATCATAGACCTAAATGTAAGACCTAAAAGTATAAATATTATCAAAAATACATAGGAGAAAACTTTTGCGATCTTGCAATAGGCAAAGTCTTCCTAGTACTCAAAAAGCATAAACCACAAAAGAAAGAAACTGATAGATTGAACTTTTTCAAAATTAAAAGTTTCTGCTCTTCAAAAGAAACAGTTAAAATATGCAAATGCAAGAAAATATTTACAACCCATATAAAAGACATATCCAAAATATATAAAGAATTCTTATAAATCAAAAGTAAGACAACCTACTTTTAAAAGTGGATAAAAGATTTGAACAAACACTACATTAAATATGATATTCAAATACTCACTAAGCACATGGAAAGATGCTCAACATCATTATTCATCAGGAAAAGAAAATTAAAACTGCAGTGTAGTTTTATATACCCATTAGAATGACTAAAATTTAAAAGACTGACTATATCTAGTGCTGGAGGGGTTGTAGAAAAACTAGAACTCTCCTACACTGTTGATAGAACATGAAATGGTACAATCTCTTTGTAAAACAGTTTGATCATTTCTTGGAAAGTTAAATATACCAAACAACCAAACAACCAGCCATTCCATTTTTAGATATTTACCAAAGAGAAATGAAAACAAGTGTCTACACAAAGGCTTAAACGTGTTCATTGCAACTTTTTTTGGTAATTGACCAAAACTAGAAACAATCCAAATGTCCATCAACACGTGAATGGGTAAACAAGTTGTGGATATCCATGTAATGGACAATTACCCAGAAATCAAAAGGAAGAAACTATTGATACATGCAACATGTAACATACAGTGAAAGAAAACAGAGCAAAAAAGAGTACTTGTGTGACTCCATTTACTTAGAATTCTAGAAAGTGCAACTTACAGTTTCAGTAAACCAAAAAAAACTCATGGTTACCTGGAGATAGGGGTAGAGAAAGGAATGGAATTACAAAGGAGTGTGAGGAAACTTTTAGGTCTGATAGAAATATACATTTTCTTGATTGTCACGGTTTCATGTGTGCATATTTCAAACGAATTTCAAACGAATCAAATTGTACATTTTAAATATGCACAGCTTATTGTTCATCAGTCATAGTTCAATAAATTTATAACATCATAAAGCAAAACCAGAAACAACCATTCTGATGGATCAAAAAATTAAAACAGCATTCTTTTTCTTTTTCACCAAATGACAATATGTGTTAATTTTCTAAGAACGTTAATTACATTTTCTGTCCTATTTTCCATCTGTTCCTTACATTGTTTCCTTTCCTTCAGGTTTCTTTTTTTCCTTTCTGTTTATTTTGGTTTCTTTTTTAATATTGAGTCATTCTTTTAATTTCTAGTGGTTCTTGGTTGATTGGAAGCTTTGTGTGTGTGGCAGGGGATGAGATTCATCACAGGTAGATTTCATCATCGAATGGTCCAGCAGGGATCCAGCCTTTTTGTTGGTGGACTCCTAAATTTCCCTTTCTGCAGACCAATTCTCTTGGGCTTGTCTGTTTCCCAAGAGAGGAATCCCCCAGCCTCTTGCTTCGGGTTTGTGAGCCTGGCTGTCAGCATTCTGGGGTCAAGTTTGATAGCATGGTAAGATCCTTCTGCAGCTCTTCCTTCTGGTTTACAGACCCCCCCCCAACATCTCACTACCACCCCAGGTTCTGTCTGAAGCCAAGTTCTGAGCCCCTCAGACTATACCTCTTGAGGTAGGATCCCTACCTTTGGCTATGATGGGGAAGGCCAGCTGCACAGGCTAAGGGAGGGGATAGGTTTTGCTAACCCACTTGCAGCTCTACCCCCATCCTGCCTTCAGAAAAACCTGACTTATTCTCCAGCCTTTCTCCAGCACAAATGCGCTGGCTTTCAGCACACGTTCTGCTTTCTCTGTTCCAAGCTAGATACCACTTCCTCTGTTTCCCGTCTTCCAAAAATGTGTCTTGTCTGCTGTTGTCTCTTCTCCTACTCTCAGTGTGCTGGGTTTACAAATATTTTATGCCTTCACTGTCATTAAAGTTGAGGTTTTGGTTGGAGCAGAGATAAAAATGAGTAGTATAATTGTTCTCTATTAAAACCTCAAGGAAAAAATGATTTTAATATTGAAGTACAAAAGGTTATTGTGGGCAATGAATAAATACATCCTCCCTGAAGGCCACCCATGTGTCCGGTGGAGAGCTAGGTGTTAGAAGCCCAGACGCCTGTCTATGTGCAGCGTGCTCAATGGGACTCCTCCCCAATACCTATTTAAGGCCATTCTTAAGAGTTCCTGGCATTGTCAACACCACGTCCTGTTTCAGTGTTTCTCTAGAGCTTCCCAGGATCTTTCCTGTGGATTCATTCTGGGCATTTATTTTCATTATTTGGGAGGTGGTGGGGGGCATTTATTTTTAATGTGGAAACAGCATGGCTTTCAGTCAGTAGGGTAGTGTTATTTAGTAAACAGCTAACAGAATGGAACTGAGAAAATTTATGGAGAAAAGAGCAAAACATTCTTGTGAATCTGGTTGAAATGCAGTAGGAAAAGCTGCCGTTTTCATGTTTCCAACTTGCCCCAAACCAGGTAGCCCTGGAAGCAGTGTGTAGCTGAAATATATAGACATGGCAAATATTAAATTGTATTTTTATAACGATCTAGCAAGGTAGGTTAGTATTGTCATGCCACATATTATGAACAAGGAAATGAAGCCACCAAGTGATTAAGCTCCTTGCCCAATGTCACTCGACAAGTCATGGCACAAATGGGATTGGAACTCTTAGCCTCTGGGTTTTCAGCTTGTTTCTTCATCTGTGAGTCACCCTTTCTATTTTTTGTAAAGAGACTTGAATTATGGGTCAATTTCTAATTCCATTTTCAAAGAAGTTTACACTGACAAACCAAATGCAGAATGGCCCAAGATAAAGCTTTTTCTCATCTATAGGCATATTGTTCTGACGAAGCAATTCAGAAAACACTCACCCTGATAGCCAGAAGTAACCCATACCTCTCAATTACCAGGAACCAGGTAGGTGGGGTCTACCCATTTGATCTCAGTGAACAATTGACGCACAGAAGCCCAGAAGAAGGGGAAAGCCCCAACCCAAAGCCCCAAACTCAGGAAGAATCCACCTCCTCCAGAAGCCAGTTCAAGAAGGAACATGCCTAAGAAAATCCACACCAAAAGAAGAGTCGCTGAGCGAGATAACCGCACCCTTATCATTCTTATCTCCCACAAGGGTCCTACTCATACATTAGCTCATTTGCACTCACAACAACCCCACGAGGTAGGTATTACTGACACCATTCCATTTACAGAAGAGAAGAGGACACTGAGGTTCAGTGATGTCACATGACTGTTTGGATTACACACTTAGTGATTGGCAGGGCCAGACCCAAAGCCCAAGTTATATGGATCCAAATTCCATGCTCTTCTCCAATACCCCATGGGAAGAAGTCCATGACAACAGTTCCATTGCTTTGTGATCTTTCTTTCCTTCTTTCCTTCCTCCCTCCTCACCTCCCTCACTGCCTTCCTTCCTCCCAGTCTTAACAGAATTTCTTCTGATGAGTTTTATCATGAAAACCAGAAGAGCTAACATTTGTTGAGTGTCTACTGTGTTCAGGAACTCTGTGTGTTAGGTACCTCACACGGATTTGTTCTTTACTGTTATTATCTCCAATGTGTCAGTGAAAACACTGAGGCACTGAGAGGGAAGTAATTCAAACTAGGTCACCAGCTAGTAAGATGTAGTGTCTAGGATTTAAACCCAGGCAGTCTGACATCGGAGTTGACAGTCTTCAACACATCACTACTTTGCTTTCCTTTAATGCAAAATGAGCAAAAAAACAAACAAAACAAAACAAAAAACTTGATTTTTATACTGACCAGAAAATTGGTGGTAGGCAGAGTTTTTAGGAAAACATATTTCTCATCTGTTGGAGATGTCACCAATATTAAGAATGAGCCCTTTCTCTGAGCTAGGTCTAGTTTTCGTTTTTAAAGACAAATCAACAAAAAAAATCATTCTGTAGTTCCTTTTATTTTCCATCTAGCACAGTGCTAAATGCCATGCAGATATTATCCACCGTGGTTTCAGGGCTTGACTGGTGAGATTACTTCACTATATCAAACGTCTGAACAGCTCTAGTCTCTGTTATTGGGGATGTGAACACAAAGGAAGCAGCCTTTGACCCACAGCTGAACTCTATGGACACAACTGGCAAAAGGTTTCAGAGGTGGGAAGTTTTTTGACATCTTTTATTACTTCCTCTGGGAAGAAATAACGGGCAGTAGCAGCATCTAATCATAATTCATCTAATCATAACTCCATTGTCTCAATGCACACAAGTTCAATGGTTAAGTACCTTGCTATATTCTAAGAGCAAAAATAAAACAGCAAGCAACTGCAATTCCTAGACTGAGAAATTTCTCACAGAAACTCTTTAAACAATACATGCCCCAATTGTTGCAAAAGGTGTGCTTTATCTTTCTGGGAAAGGAATACACAAATCTTGTGTGGCTAAGTATACATGTTTGTTGTTAAAATTTGCTGATCCCATTGGTTTCCCATGGGAAAAAAGTCATACAGCATTAGGGGACTTTGGGTCCATTAAAGAAAATTTGACCAAGGGGATTCCTCTGGTTTTCATGCAAACTATGTTTGGGAAAGGACTTGTTTTTTCCTCCCAATGTATCATGAACAGATACTTTTACCGTTTAAAAAAATTAATGAATTACTAGAAAAAAATTAAATGAAAAAGTAACAGACAATATACATACCCCAATTTTTAAACATAAAGTTACTTGATCATATTGCCATAAAGGCTTTTAAATGTTTAATTCTCAATTTCACTACTTATCACAGACTGCTGGTCGACATCTCCAGGACCTACATCAGTTGGAGGACTATACTTTGAATAGCCCTGGTTTAGAACATGTTCAGGACATTTCTCTTACTACTAATTTTACTGATTTCTTGAAATCAACCCATTGTTTCCATGAAGCTAGTTGGATGTGTGGTGGTCCAAGATCCTTCACCAGCTTTAAAACTCTGCATTGCTTTTTCTAGAAAGCTTTTTGATCATATGTATCAAGAGCCACAAAATACTCCCATTCTTGACCCAGTAATTACATGTCTATGAATCTACCCTGAGGAAATAATATCACTTATGCAGAGAGGTGTTAATTGCAGGTTTATTGAAAATTGCCAAGATTGGAAACAGCATGAAGTCCCCAACTGGGAGAATTGTGGAGCAAATTATGTTCCATGCTGCCCAGAGGAGCTTCTCCTACATGCCAGACTAGGTCAAGTTCCCCTGTCTATTCCCTGTCATGATCCACATGTATTTATTTCCTTTGTGGCACTATTATGATTAATTAAATATCTGTGTAATTATTTAGCGACTTCTAACACTAAGCCCTGTCTCTGTTGTTTTCTCCAACGCATCCCCAACACTTATGATAGTTTCTGGCACGTAGTAGCTGCTCAGTAAATGTTTATGGAATGAGTGAACACTGTATATATGAATAAATTCTTATGACTTGGAGAGATCCTCATGATATAACATTGAGTGAAAAAGTTAGGATGTCAAATTGTATTAACAGAAAGACAAGAGTACTTAAGCTACCTAAGGTATTCCTAGGTACCATTTTATGCTGTTAGCAAGAACTTATTAGAATAGTGTCAGAAAAGCTAAAGATCAGCATTATCTGTCTGAGACTCGTAAAAAACATTAGAGTCAGCAATTGCTTTTTTAAGGTATGTTTGAAACAAGGAGAAAAGCAAAGAACTTTGCTTGGGAAAGTTGGTATAGTGATAATGGAGGGAAGAGAGGAAGCAGAAGTGCCCAGTGACTTTTTTACTTCTGTGCTATTCAACAAGGTAGCCCAGCGTTCAGCCTGCAGAGGGTAAAACAAACAGTGCAAAGAGGGAATTTCAGTTCCAAATAGGCCCTTGCCTAGTGAGCTAGTGAGAGAGAACCTAGTCACTTCAAGTGGCCTCAAGAATCCAGGCCTGTATGAATTGGATTCCAGGGCCTCAAGGAATTTTAGAATCACTGACAGTCATCTTTCAGAGATTATGAGAAGCAGAAAAATAATAACAGAAGACTGAGGAGGATAAGGGATTATCAGAGAAAGTAATGTTTGCTCTTTGTTGCTAATGAGAACCAAAGCAAAACCAATGGATTTCGGTTATAAATAGATATTAGTGTCAATGTAAGAGGGGAAATTATATGTGGAATCTAAAAAAATGGTACAAATGAACTTATTTACAGAACAGGAATAGAGTTACAGATATAGAAAACAACCTTCTGATTATCAGGGGGGAAAGAGGGGGAGGGATAAATTTGGAGATTGGGATTGACATATACACACTACTATATATAAAATAGATAACTAATAAGGACCTACTGTATAGCACAGGGAGCTTTACTCAATATTCTGTAATAACCTACATGGGAAAAGAATCTAAAAAAGAGTGTATGTATGTATATATATAACTGATTCACTATGCTGTACAGCAGAAACTAACACAACATTGTAAATCAACTATACTCCAATAAAAGTTTGAAAAAATAAAAAATAAAATTAGAAAAAAAGCTGTACGGGGGGAAGTATTTAAACTAGCGCCATTCAATACTTCCCTACATTGCCTTGTGCACCTCAGATGCTCTGTGACCTGCAGAGATGATGGAGGAGGACTGGGGGTGAGGTGTCTATCCAGAAGACCTCTGCCATCCCTGCTAATTCAAGGGAGCGCTCTCATTCTCCCTGGCAGCCCAAGCTACAAAGTCACAGCCATGGTCTCAGAACCAGGGATCTTGAGTGTTTCAGTAACACACCTCTTCATTTCCATCACCAGCCCTCTGTGCAGCTTAAAACAGCTGCAGACACCTCAAGAAAAAGACCAAGAGTACATCACGGCTTGTGACTCAAAGTCCATACTGGCGGGTGGTCACTCTGCGTACAGCTGGACGCTATGTAACTCGCCCTTTGCTCACCCCAACCCCAGTCCAAGCAAAAAAATCAGGATGCAGACTAGAACACAGTCCAGGTTCCCTTCAATTCTCTTTTGTTTTCACATTGTTTATCTTCTAGTTTTCCTAATTATAAATAATCAATCATCCAATTGGTTCTGGAATTGCATCACTAATGGTTTGGAAAGATAGTATTGTGGTATTGACTGGGTTTAGAAAGACCAAGGAAGAACTGTCTCCCTAACTTCAAAGGACTTGTCCATTTAAAACACACTAAAAAGAATGTAAAAAACCCTAGAGATACCAGGCAGTTTAGACTAAAGACACCAAAAGCTTGAAGATAAGATACACCTCAGAACCTTCCATGGAAGCTGTGAAAATGCTATCAGGATCATCTCCAGAAAATGCAATTTACTGTGAAAGTCTAATCAGTCATTTGGCAAACATTTCCCTGGACAGATAAGAGATTAGAGTGGGGGTGAGGGGATGGGAAAGGGGCCATGCAACAGAGAAAGACAATGACTTACTGGTATTGATCTTTCATATATTATCAACACAACTCTCTTCCACTCTTCAAAAATTATCAAAAATTACAACATAGGAAGCAATTTAGGTCAAAGAGTGAGTGACCAGCTGAATTTTGGAAACAAAGGAATCAAGTTATTCACATCAAGTGCAAGTCTCCTTTTTACGTACTTTATCTGGCCCACATTCCAAGGCACCTTAGAAAGGTTAGTAAACAAACAATCATGTCAGAACCCAAAAAGATCTCAGAGCAAGCCCAGACCGAACGCTCAAGGTCCTCTTCAGCTACATGAGTCCATGATTTACTAAATCTTCATGATTTCATCCATTTGTTCCACATTAATAAACATCTGTTCTGTGTTAAAGCATTCATGCTTTTTATAAATCAGCCATTTTGCCCTATCGAAAGCTCCCATAAGGGATATTGTTTTACCGACCGACTAGGGCCTACATCCAATTATAGCGAGGGGCTACGGTATAACCTGCCCAATTCCTAACACCTGGACCCTACTGTATGACCAGGGCATCTTATAAAGCACAATCAAGTTGTGATATTTAAGAATGATGGATGTTCAAGAAGCCTATCTGCAGGGTGGAAAGTGGAGAACATTTTTTTTTACTCTTTGCCACATCATTAGCTTCAAACGGAAAATAGAAGGTTCCCAAAGTGCTTTAATAAATATAGTACAAAATAAGGACCTGAAGTCACAGGGACTTGTAGCTTGTCAAATCAGCGTAGTTTGTCAACCACAGCACTCACCCTTCTGTCATGTTTCTTCCTAGTCATTATACACTTGAAGATTTATAGCCTTTTTTTTTAATTGCCTCTGTAGGTTTTCAATTATTATTATAGCAAAATCTCTTAAATATGGCACCATCGCTTGTCTATTTGAGAGAGTTCCAAAGGGATTTAGTTGGTTCATTTTTACAGTTTTGACAAGCAACTGCTTCTATGAAACGGAGGAACATTATACATAGTCTGAATGCATCTCTTCATTGCAGGGAGAGGAGACTGGAGAATTACAGTCCAGAGAAATGAAATGACTTGCCTCAGATCACACAGCTTGTTAGAGGCAGAGTGGAGCCTAGGAAGTCAGAACCCCAGATTCCACGTCCAGATTGTTTTCTATTTCCACTATATTTCTAGTGTCTTGTACTGTCTCATTTATTAAGTTTGAATTACATATGTGTACATATATATAAAGTTTATCTCAAATATCTTATAATTGAGGCATTTTAATGCCTCAGTTCAGGTTTTTTCCCTCACAAATTGGAATTAGTGAAGCTTCTGTGCATTTATACCTGAAGTCGTGGGCCCTCTGGAAATGGACTTCCTTTGATAACGCCAGTCAGCAACTGTGCTTCTCCCTAGAGTGGAACAGAAAGCATAATGCACGTCCCCTTCGGCAGACAGAGCCCCTCCCTGCCAGGACTGAGGTCCAACCACAAGTCCACAGCAGCAGGACAGGTGAGATTAGCAGAGGCCCAGCGGGGGCCCAGGAGAGCAGGATGAGCTAGAATGCCAGAATTCAGTCAGCCTGCGGACAGGCTAAGATGAGAGCAGCTGGGAGGCAGAGGGAGGAGAAGAGGAGTGGAGGAGAAAGGAAGGACCCTGGTGGGGAGGGACAGAGGGAGCAGGCACCCAAGGCAGAGTCAGGAGTGAAATAAAGACGGAAAGACAGGACAGACTGGCTGAATCAAGGCAGGCCAGAGGCCAGCGTTCAGGGCGTCAGCCCACCTGGGACACATCCCATGACTCAAGGAGCCTGGGGAAGCAGAAGGCAGATGATCTGTGCCTGCAGTCAGGGACGGCGTCTGCCCTGCTCGTCTTGTACCCAGTGCCTAGCTCACGACAGGTCTTCCGATGTTGGTGGAAGGATGAAAGGGATGGAGGACATTCAGGAACCGAAGCCAGAGAGTCTGGTTATTCGGGGCTATGATCAATCAAAAGGTCTGGATAATAGCACAAAATGGCATGAAAGTGAGTCAAGGTCCCTGGGAAACAGCACACACTTCTCCCCAGAGTTGGAGGAGTGGGAGGTGAGTTCACGGCCAAGGGCAGGAAGGACACAACAGGACAGGAAGAGAGGCTGCAGGAGGTGGAGGGAGAGTCAAGAATAATTTTTATTTTTACTAATTATCCACGGAAGCCTCCTTTTTCTACCATCCATATCCCAAAACACTTGATAAAGACACTTTTGATTAAAAAATATATATATGTTGTTGTTAAGTGCATCACGTTGATAGTGATAATGATAGCATTATTCTACTTCAGGCTAGGCCTTAACTAAAAAAGGCTATGCATTCTATAAATATTCCCATAGGATGATGAGCTAAGCTGAAATAAACACCCAATCAGAGCCCCCTCAAATCCAGGGCTTCCAAAGACTTTTTAATCAAGGAACTCCTTCCTTACTTGAATCCTTAGCTCACATGTCTGCAGGTACAGCCTGACCATTGCACCAGTCTGTTTCCTGCTGTTCTAGAAAGTGACAGGTAGATCAGGCCCAAGCCCAAAACCTCTCCCGAATTTTGAGCCCTAATCTTCCCCCTGAAGACAAGGCCACTGCGGATCCTGAACTTTACCTTTCACATCTTTGCATTGACATGGCTCTGAGAAAGAGGCCCAACTAGCTGATGGAGAGCTCAGATTCCTCTACCTCTGCCTTACGTCCTCCCCCCAAACCAGGATTCCCAGACCTTTGCTTTTCCTTTAACACCCCCAAATCCTGGGAATCTTAATGCTGAGCTTGTCAGGTCTTGAAGCAATTCCCTGCCCACTGTTCATGGCTCCTGGACCCCAGCTTAAGTCACCTGACCCTATTTAAAGACCTTAAATGACTCACCCAAGATCATACAGATGGATAGAGGCAACACTCAGTCCTAAGAATGTTGGTACAGTGTCAGGCACAGGTTAGCACTCAGTTGATAAATATACATTTGAGAAAATTAAAAATTGTCCTACAAACACAAGAACTTATAAAGCTTAGAAAATATAGTATAAAAGATCAAGGAGGCTATGGGTTTTAAAATCTCAGCTCAGGATATTACCACAATGACCAGAGCAGTCACATATAATTATTGAAAGATCAATAATGGTGCCTTAAAAAGGCATTTCTTTGGGAACTTGTAGGAAGAGCTAGAACAGTATTACTCAAGCTGTGTTCTATGGGATACTAATATTCTTGGGATGTGAATTAGTGTGCCTTGA